>NC_082710.1:115365161-115974634 GCF_030144855.1 Hypanus sabinus | reverse complement strand
TTGAAGGTGAGTCTTCAATCCATTATCAGTCCAGTTCTCTCCTCCTTGTAATATTCCTTTGGCTCATTACTCCTATCCTCTTCTCCCAGTACACACTTATTACTTACATACCTATTTACATGACTTTTGGATTTCATTTTATATTAAATAATACTCTGATGCTCGCCTTTTTTATTTAAAGATACAGCACACTAATAGGTTCTTTTAGCCCATGAGCAAATACCATCAAATGACATCCATGTGATCCATTAAGCTCTTAATCTGTATGTTTTTGGGAATGTTGGGAGGAAACCAGAATGTGAATTGAACAGTGTGCTAAACACTACGCTATTATGCTGCCCCAAATTTTGTTCATCTCCTTTTCCCTTTAACCTTCCTTTTTCAGTTTGCAAGACCTGATTTGGCTGTCACTGGATTTATTCATTGAATATACATCATACTCTTCTTTATTTTCAGCATTTTTCTTGCCTCCCATGCCATCAATGAAATTTATTCTTTAGACCCCTTAACTTTCCCTTTTGTAGAAACATATGCTCTAAGTACCTGAAGTTTTTATTATTAAAAACCATTCATGACTGTCACAGTAAAAAATATTTATAGGCAAAGGAAAATAAGCACAGATGCTAAATTTAGCTAAAACGGAAGGAAATTCTTTTTTAAAAAGATATATATTTATTTAACTCCCATTACATTGCATCACTTCCCCCGGGTCCCATTTTCCCTCCTTTTCTCCAATGGTCCACTTTCTTCTCCTATCATATTCCTTAATCTCCAGCCTTTACTATCCACATGGCTTCACCTATCACCTTCTAGCTAGTTGCTTTCCCCTCCGCGCACCTTTTTTATTCTGGCATCTTCCACATTCCTTCTCAGTCCCTGAAGAAGTATTTTCAGCCCGAAAAGTTGACAGTCTGTTCATTTCCATAGGTGTTGCCTGACCTGCTGAATTCCTCCAGCATTTTGTGTGATTTGCTTTACATTACAATTGTTGTGCACAGTCATGCCGACTTGTAAGACAGGATTATCTGACAGCATTATCTGACAGCAAAGAAGTGGTGATTATTGACACCTGTGATATTTATCACACAAGATTTTGTTTTACACAGAAAGCTGCGCTATCATCCACATCAATTGCATTTTACTTCAATACTGATTGTGAACATTAGGTATTTCCCTTGATGAAAACGATAGCATGACACTTAAAGGCCAGTACCTGCTCGACACCAGTTTGTCACTACTAGGTGATAGCACAGCCCAGAATTCCCATTACAACACCTTTCACTTAACTCATCCTGGTCCAAGCAAAATTAGCTTTCCCTGCAGTAAGCAAAAGGTGATTCCGCACCCCCACTATGTGCAATTGTGTTTCACATTGTTAATTGTATTCCTAGGAATCAACTGGTCCACAAGACAAGGAATGCATTGTGAGCAAAGCCCTTGCTTTAAATGGTACTTGGCAAGAGCACCTAAAGCACTGATGAACAAAAAGTAAAAGAATTAAGTGATTTATATGAGATTAAGGGTAGATTAATATATCTCTCAACACTAAAACTATTTTCTTCAGATAGGTAAATTTCCACAGTTATTCCATATCATTGATCCCCCTCCATTACTGCTGAGCTTTCTCCTCTCCATGATCAGCGTGAGCTGCCATTAATACACCGGTAGCTTCCTGTCAAATTCAAGTAAAGCTAAATAAGGAAAATGGGTCAATTTACTAACTACTTCTAACAAATAAGTGCTCTGGCTTTTGCACAATAGAAGTGAGACTCCAGCAGACATTTAGTAATGACAAGGTTCTGTATTGGAAATTGTATCTCATGTTATATAACTGAATAATCTTCACCCACTCTTCCTCAAATACACTCATGCAAATTTACTAAATAAGTAGATTATTTTCATTCTAATTTTAAAAAGATTAAAATATCATGATTTTCCACTCATTGCAAGAGGGTAAATTTGCTAATATCTTGCTTTGTTTCTGTTACCTATACTTTCTGGAAAGTTCTGGTAGTTTAAATTTGAAACATTCATAAAGGAAGAATAGAATGATAGGACTGAATTTAATTCCTGTGAGTGCAGGAGTTTGGGAGCAGGTGGCAGGTTGAATGAGCTGCTAATTTACAGCATATCAGGAAGCTGCTTGCAATCCACCAAATTCCACACTTAACCCAAAGGTGCTCAGTAGTATTTACTTATGTGAACAAAAGTTTGGGGACTAAATGCTTTTGCAAGGCACTGCACATCCTTGATGGCGGGTTGTGCTGTTCCGTCGAGCTCTGTGGGCATGCTATGTTTGTGCTCAGCTGTACAGAGTGAACAAAGCTCTGAGGAGAGACGGTTGTCAGCTTCAATGTAATAATAGCATATTAGAAAGATGTTAACATATTTTGTAGGTTTAATCATATTTCCACAGCGTGATTCTTGCCAATAAAAGCAAGGTGCAAACATAATCATGCTACGTGTGTGGATTCACAAGCTCTGACCAACCCAGTGGAGAAACACAAAGTGACACAGAGGCTAAAATGTCATGTATGTATGTATGTTTCTACAACCGAAATGGTGTTGAAGATATGTGCTAGATCGCAGCTTTCCTTGTATGTTCCTATCCACTTGCATCCTTAAGAACAGGATAGGCTTTTGTGGTGCCTGGCTCCATCTCTTTTGTCCTCCCCTATAGACTGAAATTCTATCTGTCTCAGTTTTTGGGTACAAACTATGAGCTTCACACTTTCTGGGGTAAAGAACTCAAATATTGATGACTCCCTGTGAGCCAAATTTCCCTTTTCCCATTTTTACCCTGTCCGGAGGCAGAGGACTGATTATGATGACATAGGGAAGCATTAAAGAAATATTAAAGAAAAAAAACTGAAACAATTAAAATAAAATATTAAAAAAGGAAAAAATAAACTTAATTATGCATACAGTAGAACTCCTGGAGATAGTTGTAAAGATTAAACTACATTAAATTAAATTAACTTAAAATAATATTTCCTTTAGATGAAGGTCAGGAATCCATAATGAAGTCGAAGTAAACTTTCATCCTATGCAAGTTTTCATCATGTGAAAGAACAAGGAATAATTTCTCAGCACAATGCTGAAATCCAAGTCTTCAAGTTTCTATGGCTCACTCCAACACAGCGTGATTTGCCCAATGCATTTCTAAAACCTCACTGCTCTCTGAAATGGTGGTGAGAACTAACTTACTAAATTGCTTTACTTAATAATCTTAAAAAGTTATGGTGTGCTTTCTTCACTTTGAGTTCTGAACTGACAAATCAGAATTGGTGCCAATTACGCAGCCCCATTTTGTCATTGCTGCTAATGCTGAGATACGTCCTCGGATACGCTGGGACATATCATCAGAGAGATAACCTGGGGGTCATTGGGTGTTTTGGGTCTTTCAGCATCAGACACTCTCACCCAGGTGACCCAATCAGGGTTGATCAGGCATGTGCCCCCAGCAGCACTGATCTATGGGTCACACCTCTTGATCCATAGCCATCACAGCCTCTGTTGATGGTCCGGATAGCTCTTTTCTTTTCAGTCCTCGTAATGCCAAGGAGAGATGTAAAAATGAGCAGCACAACTAGGTGTGACATTGCTAAGTTGAGCAGCGGCTAGAATCCACTGTCCTTAATTTCTCTGAGCCAGGTCCCTTTCACAGTTCCACCCAGACTTTTGTTAGAGTACAGTTCATCAACTACTTTCATAAAGTGCATTCACCTTCACTCCACCCACAGTTCCACAGAATAAGATCTGTTAATCACATCCTTTATGAAAACATGGTTCATGTACTCATGTTCAGGGATATTTTCCATGATTTGACTTATATATTTAGAGTAATCTGCTCTTGCTATCAACCTCAAACTTCAATTGGTCGCTGGTCAGAGCTCAATTAGGCTGTCATGATCTACTGCTACCTTTTTCTACCCAGGCAATGGATCTGAGTGTATTCCCCTCCTCACAAATTTGTGATGTCCATATTGGACGCTGGTCATAGTTCAATAATGCTGCCGTGATCCGCAACTGTGGCGACCCATTTCCTGGCACATCCGAACCGGCTCACAATTAGATAGCCTACGGGGGTTTGCGAGCACAGAGCTTTGGAGCCTCTGCGCCATGGGGGGCAGGTTGAGGGAGGCTTAAAAGTGAGGCTGAGGATTTCGAATAAAGTTTTTTTCCTTCGACTGCAGTTACCGACTCCGTGTCGTAATTTTAGCGCTGCATGTAGCACACCACTACACAACTGCCTTTTCCTGCTCAGGCAGTGGACCTGAGAGAATTCCACTCCTCTCAAACTTCTGATGTCCAGATAGGTTCACTGGTCAGAGCTCAATTTTAAGTCATCAAAATCCTATGCTCATAAATTCATCCTTGGTAGCACCATGTAATTTCAATGTAGTAGCAGTATGCTATGCTTTGTTTCCATAGTCCATTTTCATTGGTTGTTCGTACATGATGAGCACAGTCTATAAAATTGTTGTTAAAGTCCCAGCTGTTGTATCAACATTATCAGGAAAGGAAATCTGTCATTTTTGCCCAATCCGGCCTATGTGTGGCTGTAGACTCTCCAATGTGACTGACTTTAAAAACACCTTTTAAAATGTACTCAGTTGTATAATTATGACAAAGAAAGAATAAAATTCACTAAACGAGATTAATCTAGGCACTCAATTTGGTCAAAGGAAGTTCACTCCTAGCCAAGATGACTTATGAAGGCCTTGTCAAAGTCATTTGGAGATTAGTATGTAAATAAGGAGAGAGGTTTCACAGTGTCAAACACCATCATCCTCTCTACCTCTGAATGCAACTGGATCCTTGACTTTCTCATCATGTGACTATAGTCAGTCCAGATTGGAAGTAACATCTCCTCCTTGCTGACAATCAAAGCAACGGCTCCATCGCAAGGATGTGTGCTTACTTCTCTAGTCTCTCTGCACTCAATGACAGTGTAGCTTGCATAGATCAAACACCCTGTAAATTCATTGATGAGGCAACTGCAAAATCTTATGCTATGTCCACACTAGACGGATAAATCCGTAACTGAAGCTTTTTCTCTTCGTTTTGACCTTCCATCCACACTGAAGCAGTGTTTTCCTCTCCCGAAAACGAAGATTTTCTAAAACGCCCTCCAGAGTGTGTAATTTTGAAAATGTCAGATTAGCCAGAGGAGTGTGGACAGGGTAACTAGAGAAATCTAAAAATGCTGTCATGACATGCCAGAACAGATGGTGACAGCATTGCCCCATTTCATTGCTTTCTTGAAAGCAACCTAGCATTTTCAGAACAGATAGCAAAGAGACTGAACCCAGAAATGTAATCACCAAACACTTTGACCCATAATTTACTGAATAAATAAGTATACTCACTTTGCCCTGTTTTCTGTCCTTGCTCATATGAAGGTGGTTTAACTATTTATGCGAGTACTTCTCTGATGATAGATGTGTAACAGCCTGATGTAATGTTGTATGGAAATACAAGATAATACTGATGCAGACATGTTTTATACATTTAACAAGGGGCTTTATTCATGCAACAGAGTTACTCAATTTTTCAATGTTTGTCGTCAGCCGGGTCAATCTGTCCATGAACTCCCTGTCGGTTGCCTCCATACACTCCAGTATTTGTTTTTTTTTAGTTTTAAGTCCTCCTGCGCGAGAGCCAACAGCTGTCCATCGTTTAAGGCTATGTCCACACTAGACTGAATAACTTTGAAAACGCCGGTTTTGCGTAGGTGTCCACACTTTGCATTTTAAAAAATATCTCTGTCCATATTAAAATGGATACTTCAGCAAATCTCCTCCTACTGCATATGCGCAGGACACATATACCGAAAACAAGCCATTTGTTTGGTGTCAAATCTCGCTGTGAAAGTGCGCATTTGTTACAGACGAGAAAAACTTAAATGACGGACAGCTGTTGGCTTTTGTGCAGGAGGACTTAAAAGTAAAAAAATTCAAATAGTGGGGCATATAGAGGCAACTGACAGGGAGTCCATGGACAGTATGACCCAGCTGATGACGAACACCGAAAAATTGATGAACTCCGTTGCATTAATAAAGCCCCTTGTTAAATGTATAAAGCATGTCTGCTTCAGTATTATCTTGTATTTCCACACAATGTTACATTAGGCTGTTACACATCTATTGTCAGAGAAGTACTTGCATAAATAGATAAACCACGTTCATATGAGCAAGGACAGAAAACAGGGCAAAGTGAGTATACTTATTAATTCAGTAAGTTATGGGTCAAAGTATTTGGTGAGTACATTTCTATTTCTTCTGGCTTCAGTCTCATTGCTGTCTGTTCTGAAATTGTTAGATTGCGTTCAAGAAAACAATGAAATGGTGCGCTGCTGCCACAATCTGTTCCGGCACGTCGTGACAGCATTTTCAGATTTCTCTGATTACCCCGTCCACACTGCTCCAGCCAAGTGGCGTTTTCAAAATTACACACTCTGGAGAGCGTTTCTGAATATCTCCAGTTTCGAAGGACGAAAACGTCGTTTTACTGTGGATGGAGAGTAAAATTCAGACAGACATACTTTATTGATCTGAGGGAAATTGGGTTTCATTACAGCTGCACCAAGAATAGTGAAGAAATATAGCAATGTAAAACCATAAATAATAATAAGTTAATCATGTCAAGTGGAAATCAGTCCAGGACCAACCTTTTGGCTCAGGGTGTCTGACACTCCGAGGGAGGAGTTGTAAAGTTTGATGGCCACAGGTAGGAATGACTTCCTATGCCGCTCAGTGTTACATCTCAGTGGAATGAGTCTCTGGCTGAACGTACTCCTGTGCCTAACCAGTACATTATGGAGTGGATGGGAGTCATTGTCCTAGATGGCATGCAACTTGGACAGCATCCTCTTTTCAGACACCACCGTCAGAGAGTCCAGTTCCACCCGCACAACATTGCTGGCCTTAGGAATGAATTTGTCAATTCTGTTGGTGTCTGCTACCCTCAGCCTGCTGCCCCAGCACACAACAGCAAACATGATAGCACTGGCCACCACAGATACGTAGAACATCCTCAGCATCGTCCGGCAGATGTTAAAGGACCTCAGTCTCCTCAGGACATAGAGACGGCTCTGCCCTTTCTTGTAGACAGCCTCAATCTTCTTTGACCAGTCCAGTTTATTGTCAATTCGTATGCCCAGGTATTTGTAATCCTCCACCATGTCCACACTGACCCCTTGGTTAGAAACAGGGGTCACTGGTGCCTTAGCCCTCCTCAGGTCCACCACCAGCTCCTTAGTCTTTTTCACATTAAGCTGCAGATGATTCTGCTCACATGATGTGACAAGGTTTCCCACCGTAGCCTTGTACTCACCATAGTCTTGCATCTCCCTTGTTGATGCATCCAACTATGGCAGAGTCATCAGAAAACTTCTGAAGATGGCAAGACTCTGTGCAGTAGTTGAAGTCCGAGGTGTAGATGGTGAAGAGAAAGGGAGACAGGACAATCCCCTGTGGAGCCCCAGTGCTGCTGACCACTCTGTCTGACACACAGTGGTGCAAGCGCACGTACTGTGGTCTGCCAGTCAGGTAATCAATAATCCATGACACCAGGGAAGCATCCACCTACATCACTGTCAGCTTCTCACCCAGCAGAGCAGGGTGGATGGTGTTGAACGCACTGGAGAAGTCAAAAATCATGACCCTCACAGTGCTCGCCGGCTCGTCCAGGTGGGCATAGACACGGTTCAGCAGGTAGACAATGGCATCCTCAACTCCTAGTTGAAAAATGAAGAGAAAAAGCTTCAGTTATGGATTTATCCGGTGTAGTGTGTATGTAGCCTAAGTTTTTCTAGTCTGTAACTGAACAAACACTCATCAAGTCTTACACGGCAAGATTCAACATCAAACATGTCGCTTGTTTTTGGTAGATGAGTCCTGCACGTGTGCAGTAGGAGGGGATTTGCTGAAATATCCATTTTAATCTAGACAGAAGTATATTCGAAAATGCTTAGTGTGGACGCATATCATTTTTACATGAAACTGGTGTTTTCAAAATTATCCGGTCTAGTATGGACATAGCCTTAGACAGTGAAGAGGAGGCATACATGAGTGATATAAATTAGGGGGTATTCTGGAGTTCTGCTAATGTAACAGTCTATGAGATTCTTGTTAAAGTCTTATCTGGTGTACCAACATCATCCAGAGAGGCAAACTGTCATCATTACTAACAACCAATGGAAAGGAACTATGGAGACATATTCTTATTTCAAACAAGAACATCTCTCAGTTCTTAATGTAAATTACAAGCAGTAAATTGAAGTGAAAATTGCCACAGACCACGAGATTGCATATGTGTACCACAAATGCTAAAACAATGGGGTTATGTTCATTGAGGTTAAGAATTTGCACCTTTGTAAATAAATTAGTGCAGCTTGCAACTAGTTTGCTGAGGCAAATTTGTTTAAACAATTCAGCAGTATCTCCCACTGTAGATATGCAAAGAAATCATTGTCAACCTAATGTATCAAAATAAGTGATGACATTTAACTATTTAAACTGCATTGAATCACTTACTGTTACTATTTATATTAAGGGTATAATATGTGACGTATGATTGAGGTTGTGAGAGTTTGCCATGAGTGTCTTCACATGAATGCCTGTTTGTTGTGCTGAATAAAGACTTCTATATCACCAGCTTCAGTGTCTCTCCAGTGACTTTGATCACAGTCACAACAAGAAGGATGGGTTGGTTGAATGGTGTCGTAACTCTAGAGTGTTAAGCTTAGATCTGTGGCTAGGCTGTTTTTTATTTGGTTCCCCTAAACCAGTGGTTCCCAACCTTTTTTTGGCCATGCCCCACATAATCACTGATGCCCCCTGTGGTGATATATAATTCTTATTAGTCAAAAAGTGAACTCCTATTCACCTGGAGGAAGACTAAAAGACCATTAACTTGGTTTAAACAAGCTTCCAAAGAACATGGCATTCATGAAAGAGAAAAATAAAAGAACCAAAGGACTGTTAAAGTACTGAGGAAGAAATTACTAAGAAATTGTAAAAAAAAAGAACATTAAGTGATATTAAAATAATAATAAAAATAAATAAAACAAGTTTAGCTGGGCATCTTGGTTGGCATGGATGAGTTGGGCTGAAGGGTCTATTTTAATAGTGAGCTTTATGATAGTCATCAGAATATGGATTCCTACAACAAACATCAGTACCCAAAGCAATGCAGAAAATGCTTGAAGAACTCAGCAGGACAGGTAGCGTCCCAGGAGGGGAAAAACAGTCAATGTTTCCAGCCAAGATCCTTCATCAAAAATGGAAAGGAAGGGGGAAGAAGTCAGAAAAAGAAGGTAGGGGTGTACCCAGAGAATGTATTTCAGTGATTAATATGCTAATGAACACTAATCATGCTTATACAAAATCTCACGGCTTAGTAGTCATCATTCAAAAAACAGACTGAAACAAAAGTTGTTCAGCATTGCCCTTAAATTCTGGAAAAGTTAGTCACGGAATAAAGTCGTTGTATGGGATGTTAGCTTCCTTTAATTTTTTTTGGTGAAATGGGATGTTTCGAATAAAGCAGAATCATTTTAGTTAATTTCAGTGTTTTAGTGTTTGGAAAGCAAGGGGAAAATAAAGAGGAGTGTTGCTGACAGATGTATAGGATCAGATAATGGGTGGGACCAAACTGTGATACAGAAAAAAGAAAGAGATAAAAAAAGTGGGGGGGAATATTATTTATTTATTATTTTCCCCTTTTTTCTCTCTCTCTCCCCCTCTCACAATCACTCCTTGTCTGCTCGCTATCTCTCTCTGGTGCTCCCCTCCCCCTTTCTTTCTCCCTAGGCCTCCCATCCCATGATCTTCTCCCTTCTCCAGCTCTGCATCCCTCTTGCCAATCAACTTTCCAGCTCTTAGCTTCATTCCACCCCCTCCTGTCTTCTCACATCATTTTGGAAATCCCTTACTAACTTTTCTTTCGGTTAGTCCTGACGAAGGGTCTCGGCCCGAAACGTCGACAGTGCTTCTTCCTATAGATGCCGCCTGGCCTGCTGCGTTCCACCAGCAATTTGTGTGTGTTGCTTGAATTTCCAGCATCTGCAGATTTCCTCATGTTTGTGATATACTGGGTTGCAAAACACCAGCAATGGTTTTTTGTTCAAACCAAAATGTAAGTTTTCATTGAGGGGGTTAGCATCAATAGAATATTATTACTCCAGTTAAGGAGGTAAAATAATACTGAAATAGTTAAGAATGTAATGCTACATAAGACTGGGAAAACATCAGTCGTTCATAATTTTGATCTGAAAAATGTTTTGGTTGACTATGTTTTCCGGTCGAAAGTCTCTAACATTCTTGCATTGACATCTTGTGGAAACTTAGCACATTACAGGGCTCTGAATATGAACATGACTCAAACAGCTATTTCATTACAGTATTAGCTAATATTTTGTCTTCAATTTTTACACACACTTTTAACTTAATGATAAAATATCAATAATAGTTTTTTTTTAATATTTACTTCTTATGGTGTATGCAACAGAGCCAAATCCACAAAAATTACATTATGGGAAATATATAGGCCTAAATAGTAAATTGTGAAATATTAATTTTTATAGTGGTGTCAAATTAAATATCTATATATCTTTTTCTCTTTTTGAGAGAAATGTGGTGACAAGCAGTCCTGAATCATCTTGACATACTCCAAAATTTCAACCATTAGGTCCCTTTTATTTCTTCATATCATTACTGATACAAAGCTCCAATAGAGTATTCTGAGGAATCTTGAATTAATAGCATCTTTCACAGAGAGAAGCAGCTTCCAAGCATACCACTTGATTGGAACTGTAATTTGCTGAAAGTAGGTCATCGGTAGTAACAGACACAAAATGATGTAGGAACTCATAGGTCAGGCAGCATCTGCGAAAAGAGTAAACAGTCAATGCTTCAGACCGAGACCCTTCATCAGGATGTCTATTCTATAGATGCTGCCTGACCTGCAGAGTTCCTCCAGCATTTTGTGTTTGCTGCTTGGATTTCCAGCATCTGCAGATTTTCTCATTGGTCACCGGTAACTTCCTCATCTCTCCCTGATGATGGAGCTCTTGGAATCAGTAGAAGAGTGCAAAATTGCACCAATTCCCCATTAATGCTAGTTAAAATGACTTGCATCAAAAATCTGCACCAAAATTAACTGAGAGGGGTAATTTAAATATGTTACTTAAGTCCAAAGGAGATATACGGTATCAGGCTACTTCCTGGAATGAGAGCTGAGGGTTTTCTTATAATGAGAAGCTGGTCAGTTTGGGCTTGTTTTCCTTGAAGTTTTGATAAAAGGTGACTATATTGAAACATGCAACATCCCAAAGAGGACTGAGAAATTTGATGCTGAGATGTTTACTTCAGTCACGTACAAAGGCCAGTCATTTAAAACTGGGCTTTGCAGATACATTTTTTTCAGGGAGATAGTGAACATCTTGAACTTTCAACCACAGAGAGTTGTGAAGGCCAGAGCATTAGTTACACTAATATTGAGATAGATAAATAGTTGAAAGATCAAGGGTTAAGGTGTTTTGGCGCAGAAGAGAAGTTGAGGTCATTAGAGATCAATTATGATCATAATGAATAATGAAGCTGACTTGAGGGGCATTGTGATCTGCACCCACTCCTATTTTCTTGTGTATTTCAGTTATATTCTGTATGTTTGATCAAATCCTGGGGACAAAAGGTCTATCTTTTTCATTTTGCTTTGATGTCTGATAATGCTCAGTTGAATGTAATCCAAATTCTAGGGCAGTATGATAGATAGTGGTTAGCACAACACTTTACAGTACAGGCAACCTGGGTTCAATTCCTGCTGTTGCCTGCAAGGACTTTGTGTGTTTTTCCTGTGATGGCATGGGTTTACTCTGTGCGCTCCAGTTTTCTCCCACAAATCCAAAGGACGTAGCTGTTGATAAGTTAATTGGTCATTGTAAATTGTCCTGTGATTAGGCTATGGTTAAAATTAGGCAATTGCTGGGTAATGTGGCTCTAAGGGCCAGAATAGGGCCTCACTATTCAGTGAGGTATCTCAATAAATAAATAAATTTGTAATACTTGCTATAGAATGATGGTGGAGAATGCCAGTAACGTCATCAAGATGATGGTATCTATACCATTCCAGGAGAACCCAGAGATACCTCCCAGAGTGGGCTGCATGTTTCTTCAATGTGTACTCCATCTGAACAACAATTATGCTGAGGGAAAATCAGCCTTCATGGACACTCCCCAGCAGGAGAAGAGGGTAGGGCATATAGTTGATAAACAAAGCAAACAGCAACAAAGAAATGCACTGCAAAGATTTTTACTTAACATACATCTAAACAACTCAATAGGGGACAGTCAAGACTGCTTTTAGCCACGTACCTTTTGTGGCACAGGTCATCGAGTTCACGCAGGTACCGTCAGTGCTCTCAAACTCATGCCAATTCAGATGCTCTAATCCCCCACTGTAGCAGCCTAGTCCCAGATGACAACAGTGTATGTTAATTCTCAGGTCCTGGCTTTTGCAGAATAGGGGAAATCCTTTGGTGGCAGCAAAAGTTTCCTAGATGCCATTTGTAACAGCAGCCTATTACCTCATAGCATCCAGCTGAATGTCTGCGGTCTGAACGAGGTGGTTCAGAACTCCAAAAAAAAACCTTTTGAAGATTACAGTACATACCTTTTAACCCCATCACATCCCCAGCTCCAAGACAAATTACAAATCACAACATCTATATACCTAGTAGGTACCTCCTATACCTAATAAACTGGCTACTGAGGGTATGCCTGGAGTCTTCTGACGCTATAGTCCATCCACTTCAAGGCTTGACATGCTGTGCATTCAGAGATGCTCTTCTGCACACCAGTGTTGTAATACATGGTTACCTGAGATATTCTGACCTAACACTCACTGGATGTTTCTTGCTTTTCGCTCCATTCTCTGTAAACACTAGGGACTTCTGGATGAAAATCCCGGGAGATCAGCAGTTACTAAGGTACTCATGTCTTTGCATCCAGCACCACCAATCATTCTACGGTCAAAGTCATTTAGATCAAATTTTATCCCCATTATAACGTTTGGTCTGAACAACTGAACTCTTGATCATGTCTACATGCTTTTATGCATTTAGTTGCTGCTACATGATTGGCTGACTAGATATTTAATATATTTTTTATATCAAATCTCTTGAAAGTCAGAAAATACCCTGTAGCTAAATGTTAAATTTCAAACTGTTGAAGTGTAGACTGAAGGCATTCTTAAAATGGCTTTTGAGATATATCTTTATATAAATAAACATAAGTGTGAGGTAATCATGTAGTAAAAACAGGAAATCTGTAAACACCTAGCAGGCAGTGTTAGTGGATCAAGCAACAGAGTTGATGCTTCAGTCCTGAGTTACTGAATATTTCCAGCATTTTGTTTTTACTTTGGGTGCCCAACTTCTGTACTTCATTATTTTACATTTGATGTGATTGTACATATGACGTAAACACTAAACAAAGGAGAAACACAGGCAGTGAACAGATTGTTGTATTAAGGTATCTATCCAGACACTGCATTTTTGGTAGATTCGACAGTGGATTTGTGTCTTAAGTACCAAAATTATCCAGTCAAGTTGCTAATCCAACAAAACCCTAAGTTTGACCTGGCTTGCAAAATTGCAGCCCTGGCAGAAATAGAATTTAAAAATGCCAAGGAATTTCATCGATCTATCAGCTGGCACAAATATTATAGCAACACAAGTCTGATTTCTGAAATCTAGTCAGCACACAGGGGTAAACGTGGCAGATGTGTGATACAAATGTAATGGCAGTCATTTTACCCAAGTCTGTTCCTCTGGGGTAATACCCTATTACAGGTAACAGAGTATTATATTCACTATCTATAAACAACCAAGAAAGAACGGCATCATATTAAACCAAGGCACTTTTCAGGGCAGCTCTCTAAGCCCACCTAATAATTATGCCTCGCTTTACACCTGCTCTCTAATTTACTGAATCAGATGAAAATTGAGTATCAAATCAGAGACAACCAAACAAATTATACCTTGACACATCTTCTGTGCATGGACGTTTTGAAATTATATGCTCCTTCATCACTAAAGCAAAAGCAATGAATTCAAATAGGAGAACTATTTTCTAAGGTTATAAACATGACTTTTGAACTTGGGAAGCGCGGAACATTTAATTTAAAGAAAGGTGCAACGGGGCTATTAGAATATAAAACAGAGCAGCAGAATACAATAGAACCCATTGATGAATATGAAACTTATGTGTGTCTGAGATATCAACAAGGAAAGAAAATAGATCACTCTGCGATAAAGGGAAAGCTTTTGACAGATTTACATGAAGGCTTAAGAAAATCTGTCAAACAAAGCTCAATAGCAAAATATAACATAAACAATAAACACTCTCTGCATACTCATATTAACATATTCTTTTGGCATAATACCTTGGCCTGAAACAGATCTGGAAAATATACAAAGAAAAATAAGAACTGAAAAGACAAATATTAGAAAACACTATGTAAATTCGAACAAACTTATTTAAACAGAATGGGGAAGAGGAATAATAGGCATACAAAATTTACACAAAAGTCAGATAAAACTTCTAAAGATATATTTTCTTCAATGAAAACTGGATTCTGCACTCCATGCAAGTATATACAATTTTGGTAGAAATGCACACCACTACACTTAAATGAAAGAACAACCCAGAAAAATGAAGAGATTATCACTACAGAAGAAAAAGTTAACCAATGGAAGAGCATGATCCTCCATGGAAGACATCCCCATTATCTGAGCAGACTAGACGTTGACAAGAAAGCATCGAACGACTGGCTCAAAAGTTGGAGACCATTTCCCAGAAGCAGAATGGTACTTTGTTGTAATGCAGGACCAGGTGGTTAGCATACAACATTATCAAAAGTACATATAAAAAACCAACAAATTCAAGATGAGACATGCAGAAAATGCCAAGAGAAACCAGAAACAATCCAACACATTACTGGATCCTGCAGCAATTTAGTTCAATCTGATTACTCCCACAGGCACAATCAAGTGCCAAACATCATACATCAGAATCTTGCTTTAAAATGGTGTTGGTTGTCCGTCATGTCTGATGATGACAGGAAACTTGTGCAGGAGAGTTTTTAAAGTGGAAAAGCCGTTGTACTGGAGCAGTTCCACTTTCTCAAACTCAGAAGTCCATGTCCAATGATACAAAGAAGCATCACAAGTTGGGTCTTCCTATGTTGCAGTGGATGAACATAACCATGCCCAATCATGCCCTTCAATCTCCGCAGAGAGTTACAGTACCATCTTCCTAGCCATTGGATCTCACTGTAGATCTCATCTGCTCAGTCTGCCAGAGCTGACTTTGCATCTTAGGACAGGAATGGGGTATCTCACAAGGGTATGGGGCTGTTGGCTACCCTCACCTGGTTAAGACCTCCAGTCAAAGTCATGTGACTGAGGCTGCTGTCACTTGCAAACAGCTACTTGGAGCCACAGGTGAGAGCTGAGTGTCCAGTGAGGACCAAAGCTGAGCGAGCTGCACTGGAATGGACGCAACAAGCCTCTCCACCACAGGTACTACCCCTCCCTGGACACCCCATACATCCTTGCTTTAAAAATACAAATTCATAAAATGCATCAAACTATAAATACATGCCTGATCCAGTTTTAGAGTCCAAATCCTACAAATTTTATTATGACTGATACATTATTACAGATAGGGCAACCCATTATAACCATCTGGATATATTATAGGATGGATTACTTCTTAACAAGGACAAATTACTTCTTAACATACAAAAACTCAATAAGGGAAAAATAGGGTAGCAAATCAGAGAAAACCGAACAAATTGTATCCTGACACACCTTCTATAGAGTGCTTTGCTAAAGTATTCAACCCCAACTGTTTGTTCACATAAATGACTATTACAAACAGTGATTTTAATCAATTCAACAGAGAATTTTTATTTGTGAATCGCGTGTTTTGTTTCCACAGAACAGCCCAAAAACAGGGAATATTGTAAAGGATGAAAAGCTAAAAATTCAAAAACTGAAATGTCAGCAGTTCAAAAGTATTCTCCTTTGCTCAGTACTTAGTTGAACCACCTCTCCCAGCTATTACAGACTGTAGTCTTTTTGGGTAAATAACTATTAGCTTTATATTTGATGCACCATCAATAACTCACACTGAGACGTAAGGCGAGATATCGGCTTTTATTGACTGGAAGAAGGAACCAGGAGTGAGTGTCTATCATACAATGTCCTGGAGACTGAGGCCGAGCGTCAGGCCTCAGATCGCCTTTATGCAGGGGCCTGTGGGAGGAGCCACAGGAGCAGTCAGCAGGGGGCGTGTCCAGACAGGCACATAGTTCACCACAATATTACATGATGGAACAAGATTTGCCAATTTCTCCTTGCTAAATCGCTCGAGCTGTGCCACTTTATTTGGCGAGTGGTGGTGCACAACAATCTTGAAGTTATGCCAGAGATGTTCAATTGACTTAACGTCAGGATTCTGACTGGGCCACTAAAGAACATCAATTAATTTGAAGGCACTCTATGGTTTCTCTGACATGTGCTTTTGGTTATTGTCCTGATGAAAAATAAACTTCATCCTCAGATTAAGATTTCTGGTAGAGGCTAGCAGGATTTTATCCAGGATCTCTCTGCATTTAGCTGCATTCATCTTCCCAGCGATCCAGATAGTATTTCCAGTCCCAATATCATGATGCTACCTCCACTGTACTTTAGAGTAAGGATGGTGTTATCTGGCTGATGCATAATATTAGATTTACACCATGCATGTCGCTTAGAGTTGAGGCCAAAAATTTCCACTTAATTTTCACCCAACCTCAAGACCTTCCTCCATATCTTTACAGTATTTTCCAAGTGACGCTTTGCAAAGTTGTTATGGGCAAGGGTATACTATTTTTTTTAGCCAGGTCTTCTTCCTTGCCACTCTTCCATATATCTTCTTTTTGTGCAAGGCCTTAGAGATTGTGGAGCCATGAACTTCAACTCTGTTTGCAGCTTTGACTTCAGTTGCAAACCTGCAGACTGGTGGCTCAGTGTTATCCACTGGCATTGAGAAGCCCTTTTCAAGAATACACTACTCACCTCTATGGGATGAGGAAGGAGCTAGAAAAAGAGACCTAGACATTGCCTGCTCCATTCTTACCTTGGCTAGTTTACCACAACTGGTGGGGACCCATCATAGTGGTCGAAATAGATCAAAAAGAAAATTAAGGATTATTCCATTTATCCTCAGTGTCTGGAATGTGCACACAATGTTGGACAGAGTCAACATTGACATATCTCAGAGAAGAACAGCTCCAATAGGGAGGGAGTTAGGCTGATTTCACATCCCTGAATGAAACCTAGATTGCAGAAGATGATGAACTCTGTTTGGGCGGGTGGGGGGGTGCAGGATATACATTCTTTTAGGGTGGAAGAAGAAAGCAAGACAAACATGAAACTGTGGTTTGAAGGTGGAGGTTGCTGGTAAACTTGCTGGACCTCCAAAGGACGTGAACGACCAGCTCTTGATCAAGCAACTCCCCCGCAACATGTTACCATTGTCCCAACCATAGCCAACCCAGATGATGTCAGGGCAAGTTCTATAAAGAACTGCACACTGTTATTTGCACTGTTACCAAAGTGAACAAGCTTATCATCTTTGGTGACTTCAACACAAGAGTAGGTTTTGACATCTCCTTCTGGGATGGGGATGTTGGAAAATACAGTTTTGGTCTTCTACTACTCCAGATGTGTCTTGAACATGAATTAATGTGATCACCCATGTTGTCTTCCACCTTCCTACCAATATCAGAACTTCATGGATACATTCCCAGTCTGAGCACCAGTATCTAATTAACAATGTCAGCATCAGTAAGAAAGACAGGCAGGGAATAAGGGTAACAAAATCTATGTGCGAGCTGAATGTTGGACAGCACACCATCTCATCACTTCTAAATGGAACATCCATAACCAGCCCAAGATACGCTTACAGGGAAAGAGAGCCCCAAGTTGGCTGAACATCTCCAAGCTAAAAAGCAGCAACGTAAACCAGACTTTCGTTGACACTCTGTAAGACTGCTTAAACTCCACTCGTCTGGACTATCAGAATATGAAAACTGCTTGCTCAACACTTCAAGAGCTGAGCTACAACACCGCTACAGAGATTCTGCTGCTTGCTACCAGAAAGTGTGTTGATATTGGGCAGCTGCTGAATACAAAACATTGTATTCCTCAGCGACCCTAAATCCATCTCAAAGAAGGATCCCTTCAATAGCATATGAAGAGCTGTACAGCATAAATTGTGCAAAATGCAGAATTCCTGGTTGAGCAATAAAAGGTGATGAGATCCAGGCATATGCAGAGACAGATGATTCTACACCACACTACAACCCCACATCATCAGCATCAGCCCTGTGCTTAGAGCTGATGGGAGCATGCTAATCATGGACAAAGAGAAAATACTTCATAAGTGGAATGCCCACTTTAACAGTGTTGGGAATCATCCTTCAACTTTAAATGATGGAGCCTTCTATCACCTGGCTGAAGTATCTGTCAGTGAGGCACTGGATGTTCCACCAACCTTAGCTGACACTCAGAAAGCAATACATCAGTTCTCTAGTGAGAACTCACAAACCAGTCCAGCCCCTACAAATCCCAGATGATCAGAATGGTAGTCATCATTGGAAGAATGAATGAACAAACAGATCCTGAGGCTCCTGTACCTTCTTCCTGATGGCAGCAGTAAGAAGAGTGCATGACTTGGTTGGTGAGGGTTCCTGAAAATGAATAATGATAATGCTTTTTTCCTGCTCTGTGTAGCTGTGCACAATGCTGAGGAGAACCTCACCCGTAATGAACTGGGCCGTATCCACTATGTTTATCGGCTTTTCCATTCAAGGATGTTGGGTTTCCATATCAGGCTGAGCTGCAACCAGCTAATATACTCTCCACCACATATCTAAAGAAATTTGTCAAAGTTTTAGATGACATGCCAAATCTTCACAGATTTCTAAGATAGAAGCTGAAAAGCAGGATCTGGAAAGTACTAGTTTCTGGATCAGTCCTAGTTTCAAGTTCCAGTTAGGACAGGAATAGACAGAGGACAGGAATGGATGGCAGAAGAGCTTGTGAAGAGGGCAGATTTTCATGTTCATGGATCATTGGACCCTCTTCTGAGACATGAGATGGCCTGTACAAGAGGGACAGGTTGCACCTTAAGTGGAGGGAAGTGGTGTGAAGTTTCACCAGTGCTACTTGGATGGGTTTAAACTAATTTTCCAGGGGGATAGGAACTGAATCAAAAGGTTAGAATATGGAGGGGTTGAGAGAAAGGTAGATGTCATGACCAATAATTCTGTAAGGAAGGGCAGGAAAGAGCAAGTTATTGGGTATAAAGGGACGGACAGGTTGAAATGTATTTATTTTAACGCTAGGAACATTTAAGGGTAACGGTGATGAATTTAGAGTATGGGTCAATATGGACCTTTGATGTAGTGTCTATGACAGATCTGATGAGAGAAGGACAGGATAATTAATACTGAGATGTTGATGTTTTAGAAAATAATAAAAAGGGAGGTAAAATGGGGAACTGGAGGGTAGTTGCATCATTAATCAGAACCAACATCATAGTTGCAATCTCAATGATGGGATTATACAACAGATGCCCCTCAATATCCCCTCCAGTTGCAAGGACATTGAGGAACAGATATGCAGGCAGATTAGACAGATGTGCAAAAAAAAACCAGTGTTAACTTCCCCAGTATAGATTCTGAACTTATAAATGCAAGTTTAGATAAGGCAGAATTTGTTAGGTGCATTCAAGATGTTTCTTAAATCAGTATGTAGATAATTCAACAAGATGAAGGGCCATACTGGACATGGTATTGAGAAACGTGCCTTGCCAGCTGACTGACCTTTCACAGGGAGAATATTTAGGAAACAGTGATCATAACTACTTAAGTTTCAATATATCTATAAGGATGGCCTTTTGAGCAAGTATTAAATTGGGGCACGTCAAATTATGAGCCTGTTAGGCAGGACCTAAGGAGAATTAACTTGGATCAGCAGGTTTTTAACCAGCCCGTATTTGACATATAGAACATGTTTAAATACTAATTACAGTGTACAGGACTGGTATGTTCCAGTAGGAAGGACAAAGATGGCAATTTAAGGGAACCATGGAAATTGAGAGAGGTGGTGAATTTAGTCAAGTGGAAAAGGAATGATGTGAAAGATTTAGGAAGCTAACATCAAGCAGAGCACTTGAGAATTAAAATGCTAGAAAGGATGTTAAGGAGGGAATTTGTTGATATTGGAGAACTAGGTTGGGAAGGGCGCAGAATGTGAAAAATGAGTAGGTTTAAACAGGATCTCAAGGCATTCTATGCATGCCTCAGAAGCAAGGGGATAACTAGATAGAGGGTAGAGGAGGGAACATATTGTAGTGAATGAATGGCATCCTGACATAAGTGTTTGTATTATCTCTCAGGCCGTGTGAAGAGCCATTGAAATTGCATCTACCATAGATCTATTTTGGCAGTAGGCAAATTGCAGTGGGTCCAGGTCTTTACTGAAGCAGGAGTTGATTCTAGCCATGACCAACCTGTCAAAGTATTTCATCACTGTAGATGTGAGTGCTACTGGATGATAGTCATTAAGGCAGTTCACACTATTCTTCCTGGGCTCTGGTATAATTGTTGTCCTTTTGAAGCAAGTGGGAACTTCTGACCATAGCAGTGAGAGTATGAAAATATCTTTGAATGCAATCACTCGTTGGTTGATACTCTATTGAGGCCTGCCACTTTGCAAAGACTCACCCTCCTGAAAGACAGCCTGACTTTGGCCTCCGTGACAGAGATCACAGGTAACCAGGTGCGGCAGGGGTCTTCACTGCTATAGCTATATTCTCCCTTTCAAAGCAGGAATAAAGGGTGTTGAACTTGTCTGGTAGTGAAGCATCAATTCCATTCTTGAAGTTGATGTTTACTTTGTAGGAAGTAATGTCCCGAAAACCCTGCCAAAGTTGAAGTGCATCCAATGTCACCTCCAACCTTACTCGGAATATTTTCTTCCCACTTGAAATAGCGTTCCACAGGTCATACCTGGATATCTTCTAGAAACCTAGGTCACCAGACTTAAATGCCACAGACCTTGTCCTCGGCAGATGACAAATCTTCTAGCTCATCAGCAGCTTGGGAATGTACAGCAGGTTTTTGTAGGAACACGCTCATCCACACATGTTTTAATGAAGTCAGTGACAACTGTGGCGTACTCATTCGGAATCGATGATGAATTCCTAAATACAATCCAGTCCACCAAATCAAAGCAGTCCCAAGGGGCACTCCTTTGATAGTGAGAGTGAAACCCTTAATAGTGTCGTTTACAGAGAGATCCTGGGATGTAAGTCCATAATTCTCTGAAAGTGACTGCACAGATGGATAGGGCAGTATAAAAATACATATGGAATCCCTGCCTTTATGAGGAAAGGCATTAAGTTCACAAGTCTGGAAGCTATTTTGCAGCTTTCTAAATGTCTGGTTAGGTTGCTTTGGAGTCCTGCATTCAGTTGCTGTTGCTCCATTATAGGAAGACTGTTGAAGCTTTGGAGAGGGTACAGAAGTTTACCAGGGTAGTGTCTGAATTAGAAAGCATGTGCTTTAAGGAAGGGTTGGACATTATGTAAACAGAAGCAATTAATGTGGTGGGGCATTTAATTGTGAGTTCAATTAGTTCAGTGCAATGTTGTAAGCCAAAGCGCCTATTCTTGTGCTGTGCTATCCTACATACTTCAAGAGTAATCTAACCAAGGCCTGAAACAAACTTAATTAAAAAGGGATTTAAAAAGTAACTTATTTGCAATTCTGTACTTCTGCAGCAACCAGAGTTTTCAAATAAGTTACCTCATCACCTTTCTCACCAAAATATACTGCCATACAGTTATTGATGATGGAATTAATTTAGAACATAGAACAGTACAGCAAAGGAATGGGCCCTTCAGCCCACAGTATTGTACATTCACCACTCACTAATTAAAAAAACACCCCCTTGAACCTATCGCCTCTCACCTTCAAAACATGCCCTCTGACAGACATTTCAACCCTGGGAAACAGATACTCCCTGTCTACCTATACCTTTCATAATCTTATAAACCTCTATCAGATCTCTTCTCAGCCTCCACTGCTCCAGAGAAAACAACCCAAGTTTATCCATCCTCTCATGATAGCATATGCCCCCTAACCAGGCAGCATCCTGGTAAACCTCTTCTGTACCCTCTCTAAAGTCTCAACATTCTTCCAACAATGGGGCAACCAAATCTGTATGCAATATTCCAGATGTGACCTAAGTTGATATGTGTGTGTTGGTTTTGCAAATTTATGAATGATCCACTGTAAGTTGATAGTGTCTTCTTTCGTATTGACTACAAGAACCCAATCCCCACAAGTGGTATATCTCAAAAGTTTAGGAAATATACTTGTGATATCAAAGTTTTCATAGAAATGAAGAGCCTTAGTGCCGATTCTTGCAAAACGCCATGCTTCATCTTATTTCATTGTGATTAGCTACCTGTTACTCTGACTGTTTCTTATCCTGAAACCCCAGTCAGCTGTCCATACTTCATCAAATTTCCCATTTTCTGACCTTGCACTTATCAATTATGAACGTTTTACAAATCTATGTATGTTACATCTACTGATTCACCACAGATGCATTGCTAGAGTCCAAGTTTCTACACATTTCTAGGCATAGAAATAAATCTGCTACATTTTCCTCAGATTCTGTTCAAATTCATGAATGCATTCCACTCTCCGGCTTTGATCAAGTGATTTGATATATCATCTTTTTGTATATTTTGAACCTGCTCAAATCATAACTCATTGCAGTATTCTGTGTCCTCCTAAACTATCCCTCTGGTAATAGCAGAAGCAAAATAATATTTCTTTCATCTCATTATTGGAGTTTCTGGTATGTCTTGTTGATTGCTTAATTGTTTTATTCCCATACTACTTTTCCATTCTCAATTACTGTATTCTTCCAGGTAATTTAGTATCATAAATCTGTTTTGCCTTCATAATTTTTATATCACGGATAGAGGTACTTATACCAGGAGAATTAGACAGCCGCCTTTGACAAAAAGCACAGATTGATTTGAGCCCCACACATGCAAGTTACTGAGAATCAAGGCCAGAGAAAATCTACCTTATATTCTAATGACTAAATAATCAGACCTCGTGGTAGTCATAGCTAATAACTTGGAATAACCAAAATAATTAGGCTAGCATTGGCAGATAAAACAGAAGATTCCTTGGAGTGTTATGTTCTATGTCCATGCAGATACTGAAAAATCATTCTCAGAAAGGTTACCACATTAATATAAGGATATTTTTTTAAGAATGGCTACATTAGTGTCACTACTAACAAGGCACAAATCTCATTTGCCTGATTCCAAGCCAATATATTGCAAACATTAATCATGGTGTTATTTGCGAAGGACTTTGAAGGATGAAGAATTGAACAAGCGAGTGAAGAATGAAATCTTAGCAGAAATAATTCACAGTGAACTGGCAAGCCAAACAGTGATTATGCTCACAGTTGACAAGATGCTCAACTAAGCAGTCAGCAAGAAACAACAGCGGAGTTGGTCTCTCAAAATCCTTATGTAGAATCATCAGGAGTCACATGTATATCTTTAACCGAGTGAAAGACAAGGCAAATACTATCTCACCTCAAATACAAAGGTCCTCAATTTTATATAAAATTACCAGCTGTTTCAAATTGACATCAAAAATTTTCCTGTTGACTATGACATGATTCTACAAGGCTTAGACCTTTGAGCCTGCATCCAAGTTGACCCTTATAACCACAAGAATAACCTTATTGTCACTACTACCCAGGAAGATCACTCATTTTGGAAAAGATTCTTGAAGAATTAAATCAGATTCAAAATGGTGTCAATGACTTATGGCTGGTCAAGGACAAGATTAAAACCATTTTAAAATCAAAGAAACAACAATAACAGAATTCAGACTTGTTATTTTATTTAATTTACACCTCTCCACCAGATGATTTAAAGGATAGAAATATGGAATGAGAATTAGCAAAGAGCACACATATACTGTAGAGTGCAAGTACAAATCCCTACTAAAATATTCAAACAAGTAAACTAAAGCTTGCGGTGGAGTCTTAAACTGCAGAGATCATATGTTATTTAGGATGGTGGTGAATGTTGGTAGCTTGGGCTGAGGTGCTTGATGTTGTGGTGTTTTGCCAAGCTTGGCAATTAGCTTGCAAATGTTTCATCAAAATTTGAGGTGATATCACCAGTTGCAGTTGTTGATGTTACTCTCTGGGAGAGTTCGTGCTTATGTAGCCCCCAAGTTGCTGGCCTCGATATCAAACATATTGTAATGGATGCTATCTACAAACCCTTAAGAACCAAAGAAACACAAGCCAATAGAATTCAAGGGTCAACTGAAGGAGTAGCCAATCAGGACCAAGGCAAGTGAATGGAGGCCTATATAAATGGAAGCACTCCCAGAAGAAAAACAAACAACTGTACGCTGAGGATGTCACCTCGACTGGTGATGAAATGTCTGTAAGCTAATTGCCAAGCTCAGTGAACACTGCAATATCAGTTGTGTGTCATATTGCAGGCGATGGCCAGAAGAACACAAAAGCATTTATATCCTCACACTTTACATGACAGAAAAATATCCAAGTATGAATGTAAACCATGTAGTTCAATGGCGTTGTTTGAAAATCCCAGTGTTCTAAGAAAGGTCATCTTAGATAAATTATATTTACATTTGTAATATCCAGATATTCTGCAGAGTAACTTGGGATCCAGAGCTATAACCTTATGTGAGTACATCAGGCATTAATTTCAAAGAATAACCAGTTTTCAGTTCTAAGTGCAAACTGCATGTAGTAAGCAGTTTGAAAATCGAAGGCCAGCTTTGAAAACAAACAGTACTGTCTGCAGACCACAGAGTGCTGTCCCACAATGGAAGGCTGGTTTCTTAAGAGAAATGGCTTGCAATGTAATGTGATCATGAGACATTCACACATGCATCAGCTATACCTAACATAATGGAAATATCGGAAAAACATTATTGGACTACTGCATACCAGGCAGTATCCATAAGGTTATATGACGTAGGATCAGAATTCAGCCATCTGGCCCATCAAGTCTGCTCTACTATTCCATTATGACTGATTTATTTTCTCTCGCAACCCTATTCTCTTGCCTTCCTACCTCCTCCCCAAAATATTTGACACCACCTCTGGCTAAAGAAATTCCTCCTCATCTCTGTTCTAAAGGGCTATACTATTCTGAAACTGTGCCCTTTGCTCCTAGACTCTCCTACTATTCAAAATATCTTCTGCACATTCACTCTATGTAGGCCTTTAAATATTCAGTAATTTTCTTTTTTTTTGTAATTTTTTTATTGAAGTTCATCATCAAACAAACATTTCCATAAGACTTATTTCAGACATTGTACATATATATCATATAATCACATATGTCACAAATCTCCATGAAATTCCCATATTCTTTTAAACCAGTGAGTATAGGGCCAGAGTAACAAACACTCCTTCTACATTAACTGTTTCATTCCTGGAATAATTCTCATCAACCACTTCTGGATCCTCTCCAACACCATCACGTCCTTTCTTAGATATGGGTCCTAAAACAGTTCATGATGTTCTAATTGTGGTCTGATCAATGCCTTATAGTCTCAACTTTATAGTATCAGCATTACATACTTGCTTTGATAATATATTCCTCAGGAAATGAATGCTAACATTAGATTTGCCTTCCTCACCATCAATTCAACCTGCAAGTTAACCCTTAGGGAAACCTGTGCTATTGTTCCCAAGTTGCTTTCCACTACCAATTTCCAAATTTGCTCTCTATTTAGAGATTACTCTTTGCCTTTATTCCTTCCATCAAAATACACAACCATGCATTTGCCCACACTGTATTCCATCTTCCAATTCTTTGACCATTCTCCAAACCCCAGGGTCACCAATCTTTTTTATGTCTTGGACTAAGTCACCATGCATTTGCCCACACTGTATTCCATCTTCCAATTCTTTGACCATGCGGGCCCCAGGTTGGGGAAACCCTATCTTAATCTGTTTAAGTACTTTAGCAGTTTCTCTTCTTCCTCAGTGCTACCTGTCTTCCACCTATCTTTATATCATCTGTAAACTTGACCACAAAGTTCAAAGTAAATTATTTATCAAAGTACATGTACGTCACTATATACAATCATTTTCCAGTGGGCATACTCAATAGATCCATAATAGAATACTAACTATAATAGAATCAACGAAAGACCATACCAACTTGGGTGTTCAACCAGTGTACAAAAGGCAACAAACCGTGCAAATACAAAAAAAAGCATCATAAAAAATCAATAAGAAATAAATATCAAAAACATGAGATGAAGAGTCCTTGAAACTGAATCTGTAGGCTATGGGAACATTTCCTTCGGGATCAATAAAGTATGTCTGGCTGTCCGTTTGTCTATCAATACTGGTTCAAGTGAAGTTGAGCGTCGTTATCACCTTTGGTGCAAGTGCCTGATAGTTGAGGGGTAATAATTGTTCCTGAATCCTGTGATGTGGGTCCTGAAGTTTCTGTAATTTCTTCCTGATGGCAGCAGTAAGAAGAGAGCATGACCAGCATGGTGGGTTTCCCTGATGATAGATGCTGCTTTCCTGCAACAGCGTTTCATGTAGATGTGCACAGTAGTGGGGAGGATTTTACCCAGGATGGACTGGGCAGTATCCACTACTTGTTTGTGGGATTTTCTGTACATGGCATTGGTGTTATCATATTAGGCTGTGATGCAGCTAGTCAAAGTACTTGCCACTTTATATTTCTAGAAATGCCAAAGTTTTCGATGTCATGTGAAATCTTCAAATGCCTGCAAAAGTAGAGGTGCTGCCATGTTTTCTTCATAATTGCAAGTGTTGGGCTCAGGACAGGTCCATCAAATACTTACACCACAGAATCTGTGATATTCCAATAAGGACAGATTCATGGACTTCTGGTTTCCTGCCTCTGAAGTCAATAATCTGCTCCTTAGTCTTGCTGATATTGAAAAAGAGATTATGAAAAAAAGTACAGTTGACGCTTCTGGCTGAAACTCTTCAGCAGGACCAGGGAAAAAATACTAAGGAGTAGATTTGAAAGGTGGTAGGAGGTGAGAACGAAATGCTAGGCAATAGGTGAAACTTGGAGAGGGAGGGATGAAGCAAAGAGCTAAGAAGTTGATTGGTTAAAGAGACAGAAGGCCATGGAAGAAAGAGGTAAAAGGGAGGGTGGGGGGAAGAGCACCAGAGGGAGGCGATGGGCAGACAAGGAAATAACATGAGAAAGGGACAAGGGCGTGGGAAATGGAGAAGCAGGGCATCATCCTTTGTTGATTCAAGGTTAATCTGGAATTGCCATTTCTTCCATGAGTTGGCTTTCCAGAGGTTGTACCTGCACCCTTTGTAAATTTATTTGTCACCAGACTTGACTGCCTCTGACCTGCTCTGCAAAAGATTGTGAATCTCATTCGTCATTCAGGGCCTCTGACTGGTAAGACGTTGAATGAGTTAACAGGAACACATTCAAGTACAACAGTTTTAATGAAGTCCGTGACAACCATGGTGTATTCATTCAGATCTAGAGATGAGTCCGTGAACATGGTTCAGTCCACTGACTCAAAGCAATCTCGTTGTTGCTCCTCTAGCTCCTGCGAACACATCTTTGTTGTCCTAAGCTTTGCTCTTTAGCCTTTGCCTGTATGCAGGTAGGAGAAGGACAGCCAAGTGATCTAATTTACTGAAATGTGGTCTGAGCATGGAATAGTAAGCATTCCTTATCTTCGTATGACAATAGTCAAGTGTTTTGGGAACTCTGGTGCTACAGGTTATATGCTAATGATAATCGGGCAGGATTTTCTTCAAACAAGCCTGGTTGTAGTCCCAGAATATGATCTGAAATGTATTGGGGTGGACTTTTTCATGTCTGAAGATGTCATCATGCAGATACACAAGTACTTGATTATTGCCAGCTGCTGGTAGAAAGGAAACTGTGGTTAGAATTATGGAGGAGAACTGTTTAGAATGCATGGCAATTGATTGATAGGTGTTCAAGGTTGGAGGAACACAAGTTCGACAAAACTGCCAAATCAGAACATCACTGACAGTTTATCATGAAACTCATACCTCCACCTTTTACCATTTTTGAATCAGCAGTTTGTACCATATGGTAAATTGAGAAGCCCTATGGTTTTATCACTGTTTCTGGTGTTCTGGGAGAAAGACATACCTCGCCCAGACATAGAACTCAACAATCTCTCATTTGTCTCCAATACTGCAACCTTGTCCTCAAGTCCTTAATTTTGTTCTCCAGCGACTGTGCATTTGTGAACGAGATACTGAGTAGAGGGGGCCTCATCTGTCTGTTCTTCAACCTGGCTTGGAAATACCCTTCTAGCATCAGTTCCAGCCGTGGCGATGAATCTTTGCCCACTTAAAGGAGTTGCGCCTGCTTAGTCAATCAAGTCCTTCAGAAGGTCATGATATCTTTAGATCAGTAAGTTGCTTTAAAAGTACATTGCTTAAAGGGAAATTATATGCTGCAGATTACAGCGAGAACAATTGAAAATAGGTATATTTAGAAACATTATTCACAACTTAATCTTAACAGATTTGTCAGGCAAGATTTCCCTTGAAGGAACCCAAGCTAACTTCAGTCCATGTGTCTCCAAATACCATGAAACATCATTCTTAATAATAGTTTCTAAAATCTTGTCAATCCCTGGCTAGCTCCTCACTCATGCCCCTGTAGTTATCTTTAATCAACTGTAATACCTATACACTTGATCTCAGCTTATGCCTCTATAACTGCAAAATGAACTCTATCATATTATGATCACCTGCCTCATAAGGCTTCCTTTACCTTAAGCTGCCTAACCATCTCTGCTTTATTACGCAACACCCAATTCAGAATTGCCTCTGCCCTCAGTGGTTCAGCCACAAGCTGTACTAAAAAGCCATCTAGTAGGCATTTTATGAATTCATTTTCTTGGAGTATAGCACCATCTTAATTTTGCCAATCTACAATGCCATATAGAAAACCTTCCCCCCACTGTATCATTGGCCTTTTTACATAATTTTTTTCTATCTCCCACTGTAATTTGTATCCCATATCCCTGCTACAATTCAGAAGCCAGTATATACCTCCAAAAAGGTTCTTTATGCTGGCAGTTTCTTAATTTTACCGATAAGGATTCTACATCTTTTGATACTCTGTCACTTATTTCTAAAGAATTGATTTAATTTATTACTAGCAAATCCACATCTCTGCCTTTGCAAATCTGGGTGTCCTTTTGATATGGTGTGTATTCTTGGATGGTCACCTTGCAGATGTGATCTTCTTTCAACAACTACTCAGTGATGCCTACAACATCATTCCTTACAATTTCTGACTGCAGTTAAATATAATATTTCAATCCTATACTCACCATCCTTCTTTATAACATCTTCTCCATGTCGCCTGAGATTGAATTCTTATTCCTTTCTAAACTATCATTTTGTTC
This sequence comes from Hypanus sabinus, assembly GCF_030144855.1. Classification (NCBI taxonomy): domain Eukaryota; kingdom Metazoa; phylum Chordata; class Chondrichthyes; order Myliobatiformes; family Dasyatidae; genus Hypanus; species Hypanus sabinus. The sequence continues at coordinate 115,945,003 of NC_082710.1, read as the reverse complement.
TGTGTTCTGGAGATGTCAATAATTTCTCCTGTGCTCTCCTTCCCTTTTACTTTGTCCACACTTTTCCAGGCTGTTGAAGACACCCCTCTTTTTTTATTTTAAAGCCCTATCCACAGCCCTAATTATGTGATTCATCAAGACCCTAGTCCCAGGTTATTTTGCATCATTATGGCTGAGATCATGAATACTTTCAAAGCAGGTGAATTTTGTCATCCAATATATCAAACATGATCACAATCATATTTGCTCTATCAATATTGGATATTCAGATTGTCTGCCCTCATAACACTGATTTTGTGTGTCTGGAGGTTCTTTGCCCACTGCTTTTAGACCAATTATATGAATTACTTTATGTGCCTGAGGATTAAACTTAAGACTTTGAACATTCAGAGGTCTCTTATCAGTTCAAGTGTTCTCCCATTCTAAATTGAAAGGAAAAATTTGTCGGATTTGAAGTACTGAAGTAAGCAATGTCATAGCAGCTATTGAAATTACATTGAATCAGGCACTGTTATTTCTGTTCTCAAGAGTATAAAGACTTGATGTACATTGAGTTTGGGAGATTTGACTGAGAGTATCTCATGGTGAATGTTTGCTTGGCTTTTATATCATCAGCTTCAGTGTCTTTCAAGTCATTCAGTTCAAAGTTGCAGCAGTAACACCAGAAACCTTCTATACTGGCTAGATGGTGACAAAGATCTGGAAGATTTTCTGCTATAATGTACAATCTGTCAGGACAACAAGATCATCAAAAACACTTCTGCTAATGTGCAGACAGGTGAGATGCCCATTTCTGAAACTTACATGTTCCGTCAAAAACTGCATTTTTTTTTAGTCCATATCAGTTCTTTAAATTTGACAGAGGTCATGTACAACATCATACAGTTGAAGATGAGCTGAAGAAGAGCTGAGATTAATTCAATCAATTTATCATATACTTAAAAAAATAGCATTAAAAACAAACCTAATTTCAGGGTTCACTGGACGACATAGTTAATGCAGAGGAAGGGTATCAAACATACACTAATTTCCTGAGCCATCCGCTCTCCGCTGTCACAGTCAAAACATTCACGCATTTTTAAGAAAAGTTTTTGAAGTTGGTTCAAGTTGTGGAAGCTGTAGCACGCTAAGGTTAAGATAATTTCCAGGTTAGCAAGTTTTATGAAGAAAGGTCTTTGAAGAGCATTGCTTCCCTTGACTTAGCAGTTGTCTGGAGCCACTTGGCAAACGGAGACAATGATGAGGATGCAATAGAAGGATGAAAGGCATGCACATCAAAATTTCACATCACAATTACTTTAACTTCAAAGTATTGTTAGCTTGTAGTTTCTATTGACTTTTAACACCTGTATTGTGAATGGTGATTGATCTTGCAAATAAGGGATTTGAAGGAACGTACACAGGTTACAGTCAATATCCATTACTGCTAGTCAACTCTGTATAAAAATGTCACTTTGTAGCGATGTGCTACACACAGAGCTAGAAATAACGACACGCAGTCTATAAGCTGCACTCGAGACTAGTTCATTCAAACTTCACGGCACTGGCTTTTACACAGTTCTATTCCAGCCCTCTCCGGGCAAAAATGACATCAGAGGTGCATTACAAAAGTCTCTTCCCACGCGCTGGCTTTCTCCCCTTGCTGGTGAAGAAGAAGGCCCAGGCGCTATTTTGAGGCTGGCCTCTCTGTCGACGCACGGGCCATTTTGTGAGCCGGTTCACCTGCGTAGAAAGTGGGTTGCCACAACTTCTTTGTTCAAACTTCAGAACAACGTTGTGACAGAGATCTTGCTGTTCTCCCTGCACGCGAATAACTGAAGTGTAATTGAGGAACAAATGCAAATTATTGGAGTACGTTAATTGGCCATGACAGTTGCATGGACGCTCCAAGTATATTGGCTAACTCGTGACTTAGTTACACACGAGAATGGAATTCAGCCCCAGTAGCTTGTCAGCCTTAAATCCTAGGCAGCTAATATTCAAGCAGAGGACTGACTTTGCTCTGGAAGGTACATCAATACCTTAGTGGCATTTTAGGAAAGCTGCAACTATTGGAGTATAAAAATATTATGGAGTATAAAAGTTGTATTATTTGCTGTGTAACCTAAACTATGTAGTCAGCTTGCTATGCATGTATCCAAAATGAAACCCTAGGAATATACAAGACTATGGTGTGTTAAAGGTAGCTAAAGAGATGTAGTCAGCTTTGAAACTTGTTATTTGCTATGCATGTACCCAATTTAGCTGAAGAATGAAGTATTAAGAATGTAAACTTGCTATTTGCTAGAGAATGAAATCTTAGGAATGTAAAAGACAATGGTGTGTTAATGAAAGGTAGCTAAGAGATGTAGATTAGAACATGATTAAGTCAATGGGTCGTACGTGTGGTACATGTGAAACTGGACCAGGAGATTGATATAAAAAATGCTGTGTCCAAAGATCGGTGGGCAATCAGCGACTAGCTCAATGACTGTCTCAGCTTTGATTTGCAAATTAAAGTTTAACCCTTCTTTAAGAATCTTCTGCATCTCCTGGTCATTTGTGAGGCACAAAAAACCACGACACAACAAAAAAGAGAGGGTGCTCTGGACTGGGTTGTATCCCATGGACAGACAAAATTGCTGCTCTGGACTGACTTGTATGCCATGAGTGCAGGAAGAATGTGCTTCAGACTGCATTGCCCCTACACAGTGCACTATAAGTGTGTAATACATGCTCCAAAGTGTGGGTGAGTGCCTTTATTGTGTGTGAATGAATGGTTGCAGAAACCTTCTATACAATGCAATTAAGACCAAGGAAATGATTGTGGGCTTCAGGAAAGGGAAGTCAAACTAACGCAGACCAGTCCTCATTGAGGGATCAGTAAAGGAAAAGGTGTGTAGTTTCAAGATCTATCCTGGGCCCAACCTATCGATGCAATTATGAAGATAGCACACCAGTGGTTATATTTCATAAAGATTTTGAGTAGATTTCAGATATCATCAAAGACTGTAACAGATCTCTATACTGTATGTAGAAGTATATTGGCGAACACTCAAACTGGTTGCATCATTGCCTGGTATGGAAGGGTCACTCCATTGAACTGGAAAAAGCTGCAGAAGGTCACAGACTCAACCAGCACCATCATGGGAAATTGCCTCCCTAGCATCAGGCTCACCTTCAAAAGGTGATTCCTCAAAAAGACTCATTTATCATTAAGGAACCTCATCACTCAGGATATGCTATGTTCTTGTTACTACCATCAGAGAGGAGTTACAGGAGCCTGAGACACACATTCAGTGTTTTAGGAACAGTTTCTCTCCTACACTATCGTATTTCTCAATGGATAATGAACCAGCATATGAACACTATCTCACTAGTTTTAATAGCTTTGCACTTCTTTAATTTAATTATTTTATATATATATTTCTTATTGTGGTTTATAGTAGTTTTTTTATTATATATAGTACTGTACTGCTGCACAGAACAACAAATTTCATGACATATACCAGTGATATTAAAGCTGATTCTGATCCCTGCCACAGGCAGTGGCTCACAGTAGCACAGTGGGAAATGGGAGGTGGAAGGGTGCACAGGGGAAGAGCAAATGTTAGTTTAAATGTTAATTTACATGTACCCTGAAATGTTCTAGTAGAAGGTCTATGAAAATGCTCCCCTGGCACTGTAGATTGGTAAAAGATAATGTACGCTTTGCCATACAAAAGAAGTTATGTACTGTATATGCCTAAAGTATTGCAATATATTTAAAAATATTCCAGATTAACCCTAGGAGCAGAGACAGCCACCTTAATAAATGCCATTGTAAATGAGTTGTAATCCATTGTTTAGGGTTAACTGATGTGAGATGAGAAAAGTTAGGCAAAATTGTGAGCGTTTTATACTATTGCCAAAGATAATTACAACATCAAAGGATTAAAACTGCTGGGGGGGGGGGTTGAAGGAAACACTTCCGTGAGAAGTACTGTACTCCTTGACTACTCCATTATAGCCTTTAGGTAGCATTGCATGTATTGCTTAAAAACCTTGTGACAGCTGTCTAATACAATTTGAATGGTATTTAACTTATATTTAACTTACAGTTTCGTTTTACATTTAAGTAAAATGACAGTGACCAAGTTCTGACTAATCATTACCAGATTAACTTCTGCTTACATTTTCACTGTAAACTTGGTTTTAACATTGCCTGCTTTATATGCATGTGACTTATTTTTGGTTTGAACAGCCTAATTATATTTACGTGGGTCTTTGATTCAACAAACATGGGGAATGAACAGTGAACACAGAAGAGGTAAAAGATGGGGATGTCTGCAAGGGGTATGTTTTTGTTTGAGGACATCCCGGCCACTGGGCTCAAAGACCTCCTTAGCGACAAGGCAATTTTGATAACAGTCATCTTCAGCCTCCACCACCACCAGCACCTTAGTCTCGGGGTTTAAATAATTCTTTCCTAAACTATACATAAGAATTGGTACAATTATAATTCTGCACGCTACAAAATGTCACCTAATGAAATCCCTCATGTCATTTCTTTCTTGAGAGCTTCTCCTCCCGATCTAAACCTGAGAAATATTTTAGTGGATATCTGATGTGTGCACCTCATATAACAGCTGAGGTGGTGCAGCTACCTTCCTCCTATTCCGCTCAAGCAACTGAACTTCTTGCCTGCATCCTGTAAGCATTTACACTGATTCTCTTAATGCCTTTAGAGTAGCACATGACAATGGAATCCACCTGGGATCCTAAACTGTTCAAGAACCCTGATAAAACACAGTGAATTAACTATAAATCTTTTTCTTCTATTCAATTACCTACTGTGATTGCTATTGTAAAATGTGTGACTCATACTAATGGGAATAATGAAACAGCTGAAGGCAACAAATGTGCTGACTCTGTTGTCAAGACAGCAACAACAGATCTTTTAGGACACTTGGTTCCCTAATGTGATCTGGCTGCTAATACTTCCCAAGTTCCATTGATGAACTAATAATATTCAAACATGATGTGTCAGAGGCTGAATAGATTCTAGTGGATTACGTGCAAGACTATAAAGAATGATGAGTATAATCGAAAAAGAGTGGCGTGCACCCGAATTCTCAACAATAGCAAAAAAATGTAGCAGCAAACTGTATGCTTTTCTAAAGGCCTAACATTGAAAGTTACCACCGGTTCCAGTTGCTGCCATGCCCATTGTGACTACAATCTAAGTCATTGGAGAAACACTGAAGCTGATGCTATAGAAGTCTTTATGCATCGAAATATGCAGGCATTCTTCTGGAGATCCTCTAGGTAGAATCTCACAAACTCAAAAGTATATTGCACATTTTTATACCCTTAAGATTAAAGTTAACACTAGATAATTCAATACATTTTCAGTAGTTACAATGGAATTGTTTACTTCAATAATTGGAGAGAAGGGAACTTCAAACAGTTCTACTGCTTGAGGATAAAAGTCAGGAGCAGTTCATGGCAGTATAATAGTGCTTTGACCAGCAGTCAATTGGCATTTGGGATTGATTAGTAAGAACAAATTAAAGGAAGACAAGGGCAAGCACAATGACTATCATCGCAGCTGCCTTCATCTGAGTGGACATAGTCAGAGTGGTAATTTAAGTGTATCGCTCTTTGAAGCTTCCGTGAAGAGAGTCTTCACTCAGAGAAAGCAGAGGAAAGAGAAATGTTTTTTTCTCCTGATCTTCTTTCTGTCTGCTGAGTTAGGACAGTAGAGATGTCAGGCTGGATAGTGAAATGCTCCTTTTGCAGGATAAGGGAAGGCAGGGTACCTGACCACTGCAACTGTAAGAAGTGCATCCAGCTACAACTTCTAACAAACCGCGTTACGGAGTTAGAGCTGGAACTGGATGAACTCCAGATCATTCAGGAGGCTGAAGGGGTAATAGACATATAGAGAGGTAGTTAAACCCAAGCAGCAGAACACTGGAGATTGGGTGATAGCCAGGAAAGGGAAAGGGGTTAAGCAGCCAGTGCAGAGTACCTCTGTGGCCAACCCTCTCGTTATTGATATCGTTGGGGTAGAGGGGAGAGTGACCTAACAGAGGAAAGTCACAGTGTTCGGGTCTCTGGCATTGAGTCTGCCTCTGTGACTCAGAAGAGAAGTGGGAAGAAGAGGCAAACTGTGGTGGTAGGGGATTTGTTAGTTAGGGGAAAGGACAGGAAGTTATATGGGTGAGAACAAGATTCCTGGATGGTAAAGATTCTCCCTAGGCCTCCCGTCCCATGATCCTTTCCCTTCTCCAGCTCTGTATCCCTTTTGCCAGTCACCTTTCTGGCTCTTAGCTTCACCCCACCCCCTCCAGTCTTCTCCTATCATTTTGCATTTCCCCCTCCTACTTTCAAATCTCTTACTATCTTTCCTTTCAGTTAGTCCTGACGAAGGGTCTCAGCCCGAAACGTCGACAGTGCTTCTCCCTATAGAAGCTGCCTAGCCTGCTGCGTTCCACCAGCACTTTTGTTGTGTTGCTTGGATTTCCAGCATCTGCACATTTCCTCGTGTTCCCGGATGGTAGGTTGCCTCCAGTGTGCCAGAATCTGGATATCACTGATTGAGTCTTCAGCATTCTTATGTGGTAGAGTGACTGGCCAGAAGTCGTGGTTCATGTAAGTGCCAATGACATGTGTAGGATGAATGACTAGGTTCTGCAAAGGGATTTCAGGGAGTAAGGTGCAAAGTTAAAGGGCAAGACCTCCAGAGTTGTGATCTCAGAAATCTGTGACTTGTGCCACATGCTAGTGAGGATAGAATTAGGAAGATTATACAGTTTAATATGTGGCTAAGGAGTTGGTGTAGGAGAAAGGGCATAATACTTTTAGATCATTGGGCTCTCTTCTAGAGAAGGTGGGACATTTACAGAAGGGACTGTTTACACCTGAACTGGAGGGTGTCTAATATCCTCAAGGGAAGATTTGTTAATGTTGCACAGTGGGGTTTAAATGACAGTTGCAGGGGATGGGAACTAAACTGCTGGAACAGTTAGCGGAGAGGTAGTGGAGGCAAACGTTGGTAAGACCTCAGACAAAGTTAGTAATCTAAGGGTTAAGTATGGAGTGACAAAATTGAAAAGGGCAAATATAGGACTGAAGGTTGTATCTGAATAAGATAGATGAGCTTGCAGCACAGTTTTCAGATTGGTTGATATGATGATGTAGGCATCACTGAATCATGGAAGAAGGATTATAGTTGGGAGCTTAACGTCTAAGAATACACATTTTGTTTACAGGATAGGCAGGAAGACAGAGGGGGTGGCCTTGCTCTGTTGGTTATAAGAAAATGAATGCAAATCATTAGAAAGAGGTGAACTGAGATTGGGAGTGTTGAATCATTGTGGATACAGTTAAGGAACAGAAAGGGTAAAAAGACCCTGATGGGAGTTGTATATAGACCCCCAAACAGTACTAAGGATGTGGCCTACAAATTACAATGGGAGATAGAAAATGCATGCCAAAAGGACAATGTTACAATAGACACTGGGGACTTCAGTATGCAGGTAGATTGGGAAAATCATGTTGGTTCTGGATTCCAGGAGGGGGAAGTTCTACAGTGCCTAAGAGATGGCTTTTTAGAGCAGTTCGTGGTTGAGCTCACTGGAGGATCAGTGATCTGGATTGAGTAAAGTGCAATGAACCAGAATTGATTAGAGGTCTTAAGGTAGAAGAACCCTTAGGTGTAGGTGATTATAATATGATCGAATTCACCCTGAAATTTGAGTAGGAGAAGCTCAAGTCAGATGTAACAGTATTACATTGGAGTAAAGGGAATTACAGAGGCATGAGAGAAAAGTTGGCCAGAATTGATTGGAAAAGTGCATTGGCAGGGATGACAGTAAAGCGCTAATGGCTGGAATTGCTGGAAGCAATTCGGAAGTTACAGGATATGTAAAGAGGGAGATGTATTCTAAAGGAAAGATGACATAACCATGGTTAACACAAGAAATCAAAGCCAACATAAAAGCCAAAGAGAGGGCATATAATAGAGCAAAAATTAGTGGAAGTTCAAGGATTGGGAAGCATTTAAAAACCAACAGAAGGCAATCAAAAGTGTCATCAAAAAGTTGAAGATAGAATACAAAAGTAACCTAGGCAATAATATTATAGAGGATACCAAAAGAGGATATTGGAACAAAAATTTCTTCAGGAACGTAAAGTGTAAAAAAGAGGCAAGAGTGGATATTGGACCACTAGAAAATGATGCTGGGGACCCTGAAATGGTGGACAAGTAGAATAAATATTTTCCATCAGTCTTCACTGTGAAAGACACTAGAAGTATGGTGTAAGTTCAAGGTGTCAAGGGGCATGAAGTGTGTGAAGTTACCAGAACTAGAAAGAAAGTTGCTGGGAAACTGCAAGACCTGAAGGTAGATAAGTCACCTGGATGAAATTGTGTACACCCTAGAGTTCTGAAAGAGGTGGCTGGAGAGATTATGGAGGAATTAGAAATTATCTTTCAAGAATTATTAGTATCTGGAATGGTACCAGAAGAACTGGAAAAATACAAATGTCACGAGGCAGAAAAAAGGAAACTACAGGCCATAGGGAAGATGTTGGAGTCAATTATTAAGGATGAGGTTGCAGGGTACTGGGGGGCACATAATAAAATAGGCCGTATTTGGCATGGCTTCCTCACTGGAAAATCATGCATGACAAACCTGTTGGAATTCTTTGAAGGATAGATAAAGTGGGATCAGTTTATGTTTTTTACTTGGATTTTCAGAAGGCCTTTGACAAGGTGGCACCCATGAGGTTGTTTAGCAAGCTATGAGCCCAAGGTATTACAGGCAACGAGTGGGAATAATTGGAGCCTTTTCTAGCTGGCTGCCAGTGACTAGTTGTGTTCCATAGGGGGCTGTGTTGGGACTGATACTTTTTTACATTACAGATCAATGATTTGGATGATGGAATTGATAGCTTTGTTGCAAAGTTGGCAAACAATATGAAGATAAGTGGAGAGGCAGGTAGTTTTGAGGAATTAGAGAGGTTAGAGAAGGATTTAGACAAAGAAATGACAGATGGAATACAGTGTCGGGAAGTGTACAGCTATGCATCTTGATAGAAGAAATGAAAGGGTTGACGATTTTCTAAATAGAGAAAAAATACAAAAAATCGAGGAGCAATGTGTCTTGGTGTCCTTGTGCATGATTCCCTAAAAGTTAATTTGCAGGTTGATTCTGTGGTGAGGAAAGCAAATGCAATGTCGGTATTCATTTCAGAGGACTAGAATATAAAAGCAAGGATGTAATGTTGAAACTATAAAGTACTGATAAGACTTCACTTGGAGTATTGTGTGTGCAATACTCTTAGAAAGGATGTGCTGAAACTGGAGAGTGTTCAAAGGAGGTTTACGTAAGTGATTCCAGAATTGAATGGCTTGTCATATGAAGAGCATTTGATGGCTCTGAGCCTGTATTAACTAAAATTCAGAAGAATGAAGGGTGACCTCATTGAAACCTATCAAATGGTGAAAAGCCTTGATAGCATGGATGTGAAGAGGACATTTCCTATTGTGGAAGAGTCTAAGACCAGAGGGCACAGCTTCAGATAGAGGGGAGTCCTTTCAGAATGGAGATGATGAGGAATTTCTTTAGCTAGAGAGTGGTGAATCTGTGGCATTCTTTGCTACAGGCAGCTGTGGTGGCCACATCCTTACATATATTTAAGGCAGAGGTAGGTAGATTCATCATTGGTCAGGGGATGAATGGGTACAGGGTGAAGGCAGGAGACTGGGGCTGAGAGTAAAATTGGATCAACAATGATGAAATGGTGAGCAGATTTGATGGGCCAAATAGCCTAATCGTGCTCCTATATCTTTTGATCTTATGTTCTTGTAAATTAGTTGACAAATGGTGCCTTTGTGGTACTTGTTTATAGTAGAAGCACATTGTAATTGATAAGATATCTCTGTATGTTCAAGCAACACACTCAAAATACTGGTAGAACGCAGCAGGCCAGGCAGCATCTATAGGAAGAAGTACAGTCGATGTTTTGAGCCGAGACCTTTCGTCAGGACTAACTGGAAGAAGAGATAGTAGGAGATTTGAAAGAGGGAGGGGGAGATCCAAAATGATAGGAGAAGACAGGAGGGGGAGGGATGAAGCTAAGAGCTGGAAAGTTGATTGGCAAAAGGGACACAGAGCTGGAGAAGGGAGAGAATCATGGGTCGAGAGGCCGAGGGAGAAAGGGGGAGGAGAGAATCAGAGGGAGATGGAGAACAGGCAAGGAGGATTTGTGAGAGGGACAGAGAGAGAAAGAGAGAGAGTAAAGGAAAAAAGGGGAAAAATAATAAATAAATAGATAAGGGATGGGTTAAGTAGGGGAAGGGGGTATTAACGAAAGTTAGAGAAGTCAATGTTCATGCCATCAGGTTGGAGGCTACCCAGACGGAATATAAGATGTTGTTCCTCCAACCTGAGTGTGGCTTCATCTCGACAGTACAGGAGGCCATGGATAGACATATCAGAATGGGAATGGGATGTGGAATTAAAATGTGTGGTCTCTGGGAGATCCTGCTTTCTCTGGCGGTCCGAGCGTAGGTGTTCAGAGAAATGGTCTCCCAGTTTGTGTCGGGTCTCACCAATATATAAAAGGCCGGACCAGGAGCACCGGACACAGTATACCACACCAGCTGACTCACAGGTGAAGTGTTGCCTCACCTGGAAGGACTGTCTGGGGCCCTGAATGGTGGTGAGCAAGGAAGTGTAAGGGCAGCTGTAGCACTTGTTCCGCTTGCAAGGATAAGTGCCGGGAGGGAGATTGGTGGGAAGGGATGGGGGGGATGAATGGACAAGGGAATCACGTAGGGAGCGATCCCTGTGGAAAACAGAAAGGGGGGAGGGAAAGATGTGCTGGGTTGTGGGATCCCATTGGAGGTGGCGGAAGTTACGGAGAATTATATGTTGGACACGGAGGCTGGTTGGGTGGTAGGTGAGAACAAGGGGAATCCTATTCCTAGAGGGGCAATGGGAGGATGGGATGAGAGCAGATGTGTGTGAAATGGGAGAGATGCGTTTGAGAGCAGAGTTGATGTTGGAGGAAGGGAAGCTCCTTTCTTTAAAAAAGGAAGACATCTCCTTCATCCTGGAATGAAAAATCTCATCCTGACAGCAGATGCGGCGGAGATGGAGGAATTGCGAGAAGGGGATGGAATTTTTGCAAGAGACAGGGTGGGAAGTGGAATAGTCCAGGTAGCTGTGAGAGTCCGTAGGCTTATAGTAGATATCAGTAGATAAGCCGTCTCCAGAGATAGAAACAGAAAGATCAAGAAAGGGGAGGGAGGTGTTGGAAATGAACCAGGTAAATTTGTGGACAGGGTGAAAGTTGGATGCAAAGTTAATGAAGTCAACAAGCTCAGCATGCATGCTGAGAGTGGTGGTAGAGGGGAATTGATTAGGTCTGGAATCCAAAAAAACCGGAGAGCTTTGAGACCTTCCTGGTGGGGGATGGAGGTATATAGGGACTGGACATCCATGGTGAAAATAAGGCGGTGGGGGCCAGGGAACTTAAAACCTTTGAAAAAATTCAAAGCGTGAGAAATGTCACGAACATATGTGGGAAGGGATTGAACTACGGGGGATAAAACAGTGTTGAGGTATGCAGAAATGAGTTTGGTGGGGCAGCAGCAAGCTGAAACAATGGGTCTACCTGGACAGGCAGGTTTGTGGATCTTGGGTAGGAAGTAGAAATGGGAAATGCGGGGTGTGGGAACTATGAGTTTGGTGACAGTGGATGGGAGAACCCCAGAGCTGATAATGTTGGTGATGGGAGACAATGTTCAAGCACCTTTGCTGGAAGAAACTAATTAACATGATATTTTAAATGCTCTGAGAACAGTGATCCAGCTGCTCAACCACTGATAGATCAGCTATTAACTGATAGTATGAATCTGGTCTGCAAGCTTCCTTGAACTGGTTTACAATAGTGAAAATGACTTAAATTACCAATTGGTACATTATCTGTAATTGCCAGTCAATTCTGTTTAAAAATGCCATTTCTCTGTTTAGACTTCAGGACAGTGTGGTGACAGAGGTTATCCTGTTCTCCTTGTGCACAAATAAATTGTGATTGAAGAAAGAGCGCAAATTTTCAGAGTCCAGTTAATCAGTGACAACAGAGTTATCATGAAACATTGTGTTAACTAGTTTCCTTTTGAAAAGGAGGTTAATTAAGTACAACACAGAGATGAGATAGTTCAAGTCTAGAAGGGTAAATAAGAGTTTGCTTGAACTGAAGGAAAATCAAAAGTCAAAACATTAACTAGATTGGTGTGGGTGGGAGAGGGAGAGAGATTTCAGAACATAATGGAGAAATATGTGATCATGAATTTATTCTAAAGTGGACATAGAAACAGCCATTGAAGAAGCAGTGCAAATCACTTGTGCAATCAGTCAGGAAGTCATACATTCTTCAGATCAAGAAACAACATTGATGTCTGTAGTGGTTTACAGACCTTCATGCAACACCCTAACTCTTCAATGGATAATTCATTTCCCAAGAACAAAGTGGCTCTTCAGCTCATTCTGCCTCTGGAAACCACAGTAAAACCTGACATACATTAATTTCCTTCAGAAAATGTTCTAAACATTATTGGAATCCAACCATATATAAATATGTAATAATTAAGTTTATATTAATACAAATATTATAGTTTATATAGTGTTGTATGAGATTTACAAAGGTATGATATAAAGTATTACAACAACTATTCACTAATTGGACTCCAGTAGTTTGTACCTTACACACAGTAGCTTTGATCCTTAATTTAACTGCTTACCTACCCCACTTAATCTAAACATTACTTATTCTATAATTCTTGATGATTTTGGAAAAAACTTATCAAAGTGACATCTTAGGATGTTTCATTCTGCAAGTTGGCCTGTCACTGTGTCCATCTTATAATCCAAAACAATACACCAATGATGATTTCATTGACATAATCTTCCTTTCTTATTGCATCATCTCCATTCTCTTTGTACAATAAAGGAATAGGAAATATTGAACTATTAGCCAACAAATTGGTTTAGATGGAGTAAAGACTGAATTTATCAGCCAAGTTTGCAGTGTATAACTTGCTGAGTATTCCCCTTATACATGCATTTACAAAAGCCATACTAAAGCAAACTTGGACAAATCAGAACCACATTGATACTTATGCAATGACATTACATACTAGGGGTTCAGAATAAAAAAAAACTTGTATTTGCTTAAATAAAAATGTCATAATTCTTTTGTGGCTTACATCCTGTTCAAAGATGTTTGCACTGACTTCAGCTGTTCTATAGCAGCTTAGGTTGAAAGATCTCTGTCATTTTCTTTGCTAGCCACGAGCTATGCAAACTTGCTGAAGGCAGCTGACTACAAACCTTTAAACCATGCGTCCAAGGGGGGGGGGGAGAGAGAGAGAAGAAGAAGAAGAGGAAGAAGAAAAGAAGAGGAAGAAGAGGAAGAAGAGGAAGAAGAGGAAGAAGAAGAAGAAGAAGAAGAAGAAGAAGAAGAAGAAGAAGAGGAGGAGGAGGAGGAGGGGGGGGGAGGAGGAGGAGGAGGAGGAGGAGGAGGAGGAGAGAGAGAGAGAGAGAGAGAGAATGCTTCTCCACTTCTGCACATGTGGATGTGCGTGTGATGATAAAGCACAATAGGCTATCCGTACCTAGCAGAAATTCAACATGCAACGTTGAGTTGAATGACTGCTTGATCTGTGGGTTCTCAATTCAAGATTCCTCATGAAACCTTACATTGTCAGGATGTAATGATCAAGGTGAAACTGAATGTTCAGGCAAGGGTTAGGATAAGGGGCTGTGCAGTTAAAACAACAATTATGTGAAATCCAAATTAACATGGGAATGGCTGCTATGATTTAAGCATTAGATTAGGGAGTAACCAAGTTAGGAAAGACTCTAAAATGTTAACTAAGCTCCATTTCTCAGATTTCAGCTGCCATTTTTGATTGAATTTCACTGTTTTGGATATACTACAGCCAAAGGGAGGAAAGAGCTGATCAGTCTCGTGGATCATTACAGAAGCAGCAATGCTCATATTTCAGTAGAATCCAACATATCTCCCCCAGTCTTGAACAGCTTAATTAAGTTTTACTGACTCTAACATAATACATAACTGACATAATACACCCCACCATGAAATGATTATATTGGTGTTAACTGACCATTGAAAGAAGCAGCTCAAAGTTTAAAATTCTCATTATTTCCAGATCCTTTATTAGACTACTATCTCACAGAGTCAGAGCCAAGAAGAACTTCTACCAACAATCAATCAGCATTTGGAATTGATTAGCAAGAGAAAATTAAAGGAAGGTAGAGGTAGGAGCAGCAGCCATCATTGCAGTGGCCTTCATCTGAGTGGACAGTCAGAGTGGTGATCTTCAGGCTTTAGCTGTTCAAGGCTTCAGTCAGCTAAAGCAAAAGAAAAGAACAGCTCAAGTAATTTTTGTCCTTCCCTTCTTTATATCTGCTCAGCTAGGACAGTAGAGATGCCAAGCAGAATAGTGCAATGTTCCTCTTGCAGGACATGGGAAGGCAGGGAGATCTCCAGTGACCCTAATGACTTCTGCTGCAAGGTGCATCCAGCTGCAGCTTCTAAAAGTTCACACTACAGAGATGGAGCTGGAACTGAATGAACACTCAACCATTTGGGAGGCTGAATGGCTGATAGATAGGACATACAGAGAGTTAGTCACAGCAAAGGTGCAGGATACCGAGTCAAGAAGAGGAAAGGGGTTAAGGAGCCAGTGCAGAGTACCCCTGTAGTCATCCCCCTCAACAACAGGAGTGTCACTTTGGATCTATTGGAGGGGGTGACTGAACAAAGTGAAGTCACAGTGGTTGGGTATCTGACACTGTCTGCCTCTGTGACTCAGAAGGGAAGGGGAGAGAAGAGGCACGTTGTAGTGATAGGGGAGTTGTTAGTTAGCGGAATGAACAGGAGAGTCTGTGGGTGAGAACGAGATTCCTGGATGGTTTGTTACCTTCTAGGTGCCAGGTTCTGGGATATCTTGGATCGAGCTCTCAGCACCCGTAAGTGGGAGGGTGAACAACTAGAAGTCATGGTCATGTAGGTACCAATGACACAGGTAGGATGAGTGATGAGTTTCTGCATAGAGAGTTCAGGAAGTTAGGTGCTAAGTTAAAGGACAGGAACTTCAGGGTTGTGATCTCAGAATTACTGCCCATACCACGTGCAAGTAAGGCTGGAATTAGGAGGATCATACAGTTTAATATTTGGCTAAGGAGTTGGTGTAGAAAGGAGGCATAAGATTTTTGGATCATAGGTCTTTCTTCCCTGGAAAGTGGGACAAATTGGAAGGGATGGTTTGCACCTGAACTGGAGGGGGACACTAGTCGCACCATGCTCAGCCTTGTTGGAGTTTATTATCATGGATGAATTCTTAGAGTACTTGGAGGTGCATGATACTGTATGGCTTCTGGTATCTTCAATGGATAATGTAGTCTGACAAATCTGTTGGAATTATTTGAGGAAATAACAAGCATGATAGACAAAGGAGAATCAAGCTACAAACTCATAATCACAGGAAAGAGTCTAGCATGGATAAAGCAGTGGCTGATTGGCAGGAGGCAAAATGTGCGAATAAAGGAAACCTTTTCTAGTTGGCTGTCAGTGACTAGTAGTGTTCCACAAGGGTCTGTGTTGAGACAGCTTCTTGTGATGTTATATACATATCAATGATTCAGATGATGGAATTGATGGCTTTGCTGCAAATTTTGCAGATGATACAAAGATAGGTGGAGGGGCAGGTAGTTTTGAGAAAGTAGAGAGGCTACAGAAGAACTTAAACAGATTAGGAGAATGGGTCAAGAAGTGACAGATGGAATACAGTGTCACGAAGTGTATGGTCATGCACTTTGGTAGAAGAAATGAAAGGTAGATTATTTTCTATATGGAGAGAAAATACAAAAACTGGGACACAAAGGGATTTGTGAGTCCTTCTGTAGGATTCCCTAAAGGATAATTTGCAGGTTGAGTCTATAGTGAGGAGGGCAAATGCAATTTTAACATTCATTTCTAATGCTGAGACTTTATAAAGCACTGGTGGTGCCTCACATGATGTATTGAGAGCAGTTTTAGGCCCCTTGTCTTAGAAATAATATGCTGAAGCTGGAGAGGTTGCAAAGGAGGTTCACAAAAATAATTTCAGATTTGAATGGCTTATTATATGAAGAGTGTTTGGTGGCTTTTGTTCTGTATTCACTAGAATCCAGAAGAATGAGGGGCGACCTCATTGAAACCTATCAAATAGTGAAAGGCCTTGATAGAGTGAATGGTCAGAGGATGTTTCCTTTGGTGGGAGAGTGAAATCCAGAGAATATAGCTTCAGAATACAAAGGCATCCGTTTAGAATGGAGATGAAGAGGAATTTATTTAGCTAGAAAGTTGTGAATCTGTGGAATTCTTTGTCACAGGCAGCTGTAGATGCCAAGTCATTATGTATATTTCAGGCAGATATTTCAGGTTTATAGATTCTTGATTGGTCAGGGCATGGAGGGTTATGGGGAGAAAGCAGAGATTGGGGTTATGCGTAAAATTAGATCAGCCATGATGAAATGGTGGAGCAGTCATGGACCAAATGGCTTAATTCTGCTCCTATACCTTATGATGTTATGGTCTAAGTCTCTTTTCTAGTCATCTGTACTCCTCAAATTGAGGTGAAAAGAACAAGTCTGAATTTAAGTGCTCTGCCATTGGGACCTTCTTCAGATGTCAATGTTCTAAGTTCTAGCATTTCTTCTTCAAGTCTCTGATTTTCATTTTCATAACATATCTTATTGACTAAGTCCTTCTCCTGTAGGCCATTATTGTTTTTATTAATCCTCTGAAAATCATTGTTTTAGTGATTTAAAACAGTTTAATAAATAATTTTATTATTTTAACGGTGCCATCAAACTACTTGTTAATTTTCCTTCCACTTCTTTTGCCCTCCTTGCTGCCATGTTCTGATCTTCTCTGACCATGCCTCAATCATTGCTTCATTCCTTCCTCTTTTCCAATTGCCATGCTCCAAATCATGACTGCCTGATTTCTCTTTGGAGATTACCACAGGATTTTGGTGTAAATAGATGGTCAGCTCCACAACCTAGTCATCTTTTCTGCCCTTGCTGAGGTGTTGGAACATCAACTAGACATTTAGCCAAATTCTATCCAAAAATGACATGAGAGTCAAGATATAGCATCCTTGCTCCCTGGGTTCATTACAGACTCAATGGCTTGACGTAGTGAATGAGGAGTATTGAATAAGGAAAAAGCAATTCTTTTGCTGAGAAAACAACAAGATGACTTTAGATAGAAACTTCTTTAGCTCCAACATAAGCATCTGGCCTCTACCAGCCAAAGTACATTCCTTCTTCCTATTTTCTGACCAAATACAGATCTGAAACTGCTCATTTCAAAAGTAAACCTGAAAATGCTTAATCACATAGAAAAAGAGCATAAATCAATTGCCTGAAGGGTGTCACGGCGCTTAATGGGAAAGAAACACACAAAAAAAAGTGAAGTTCCGCTGCTAATTATAGTAGAATCTTTTCATTCATGGTATCACCAAATGTTTGCCTCTTTTTTCCTCCCTACGATGCCCAACCCTCTCTCAGAATCAGATCTCAAATACCTCAGTATCACATTTGTTCATATTGCAATCATACTCTGCTGTATGAACATTGCCAACATAGACCAGCCAATAATTATGAAGAATGTGAGATTTTGTACAATGGCACATGAATATTCATTCCAAACAACTGCATATCACATCAGTGGGAGAAGACAGGTGCAGTCAAAATTAGACTTTATTACAATATCAGTTCAGGTACAAATTATAAATTGCAAACAAATTAACAAGTCTTGTGTGACATCAAGGCATACATTCTGTGGTTACTAAGGGAAGCACCAGCAATAAATAAATAAGATGATTTTACTTTTCTGATGCAAATTTATGCTTGTTTGTGCAAGGAATGCATACTTACTAACAATATTAATAAATATCTTCATTATTAACATGTAAAATAATTAAATACTTTGCATAGGACATTATATATCTTTATTCACTCTTACATTGCATTCCAGGACAGCAATCTGGCATATAAAGTAGAGAGTAAGAGTGAGCTGGATAGATGTCAGCTACTGAAATTAAACAGAAATGGAAAATACTCACATCAAGAGCTGTAAAAATTTGCTTCAGGCTGCCTAAATTAACTTGCATTAGCCAAATTCTAACTAATTTAGGCTATATTAGATTTAGTGATGAGTAATAAGACTCAATTAGTCCACAGTCCAAGAGCATTGGCACACAGAGCTGAGAGTGACCATGGCACAAAGGGATTAATATTGGGCTTGAGTCATGAAACACATTAAAATTTATATTAAATGAACATTGGACAAAGACACAAAAATCAAACAATGAACTGGGTCAAAAAATTAATTGATAAATCTACTACAGCAAAGTGAGAACTCTGCAGAGAAGTTTTTGTACCATAAAGCAGCCCGTCTTATAATTAATTCCTTGTTAACAAAGGAAGAGAGGAAAATTAAAGGACAAATTCAATAGTTACAAGGAGATCAAGGAAGATAATTTGACAAAAAGATTGTGAGAAATAAAGGACAAAATAAGGAAACTGACAAGAGTTTTAAGAGATAGTGAATGTCTAGGTTTACTGTAGGTCAATTACATACAGTGCAAGTGAAAAGTTTGGAAGTAGCAGGCATGAGTAATTGCTTTTCATTAATCTTTATAGCAGAAAATAAGAACAAACTGTTCAAATTGATAACAAATATGAAATAATCAAATTAAATGTAACTAGCAGAGTTTAAAATGAAAAACACAAATAAGAAATATGAGGCAAATGATGAATAAATTTTCATGAGCTAATCATTTCAATTAAAGGGTTTTAAAGCAGCTCTATTTAAAAACTATAATTTAATTATAAAAGTTCAAGCATTACAGAACTCAAAATGTCTTGGAAAACTCTATGTTAATCTTCTTTGAAACAAGGGCAGGAAAAATAAGGTAGGAAGTGTTGAAAGTGTTGGGGAAATGGTTAAAATCCATCTTTCAGTGAGCTTTTTACCCCAATGTTAACATTACTATTTCCTCCGTTACTTGAGATGTCTGTCAGCCAACAGGCAGACTATTAAAACTCACTGTGAGTGTAGAGTCTGAGGTATGTCTTTGTTACATAAATGCACTTACAACCACCTTAAAGGATATCAGAAAAACTTTTCAGCAAACTTAAATATGCAGGTGTAGCACACACAAAATGTTGGTGGAATTCAGCTGGTCAGACAGCATCAATGGAAAGGAATGAAGAGTTTATGTTTCGGGCTGAGCCCTTTTTCAGGACTGGAAAGGAAGGGGGAAGGAGGCAAAATAAGAAGATGGGGGAGGGAAGTCAGAAAATCATAAACTCAAAAGATACTGCAGGTGCTGGAAATCCAGAGTAACACGCACACACACAACATAGTGGAGGAACTCAGTAGGTCAGGCAGCTTCTATGGAAAGGAATAGAGTCAACTTTTCAGGCCAAGAGGACCTCTAATAAATATTAAACAGAAAGCATCAAGGTAAATTGATAGGCATTTTTTAAGTGTTGGTTATGTTCCATATATTAAGTTTGAAGCATTTTAAAATTTAATTGTCAATTAATTAGTGGTGGGATTAAAACACATTACCTGACCATCTGCTCTGACCCCCACACACATCTCATAGTCACTCAAAGGAGTCAAAATAATCAAAGTACATTTATTATTAAAGAATGTATAAATTAAACAACCTTGAGAGATGTTTACTTATGAGCAGCCACAAAGCAAGAAATCCTTCTGACCTGTTGCAGCACTAACGATGGGCTGAGTAGAAGACTTCATTCCACACCCCTTCACAAACAGAGCAGTGCAGGGTGTGAGTGGTAAGGTGGGACATGACAATCAGTCCTCAGAGTCATCAGTAACTCTGATATTTTACAGATATTTTAAAGTTGAAATGGATTTTCAATATGTAAGGGGAAATTACATGAACCTATTTAAAAAATAATACAATTGATAAAATAACTTTAAATGATGTTCAGATGTCCTATTCAAATGAAGAACAGTCGTGGAGTTGCTCCTGGTAGACCAGCAATGGCAGGCCAAAAACAGAAAGATCTATGTCATAGTTCAGAATAGTCCATTACTATCATTAGTCTTAATGATGAATCCATTGACAGAGTGGCATCTGACCTCCAGGAAGATTCTGTTGTAGGTGTGGAAGTAAAAGGCTTCCTAACATCAGAGAGTGGATCTGCAGTGAGACCCCATGGAGCTACTGCAGGTAATGGACCACTGCATTACCTTTTATGTTCTCCATTAAGAAGTAACTGAGGTGTTAGTGTTGGAGTTATAATGGGTCCTAGATCATGGAATGTACATCATGTAGTCACAGTTTTCACTGAATCTAATAGTTCATCAGATTATACAACAGATGGGATTGATTATCATCCAGAATGGCTGATACCAAAATGGATTTTCTGCTCCTCCATGTCATCTGCAATTTTTTCTTCTTTTTCCTTTGTTCCTTCTGCCAGAATGGCTCTCAATCTTGAACCTATTAGAGTTATAACAATTCAAAGCATGCCAAAGTAATGTGCTATGTTGATCTGGATGCAGCCAACTTTATTGTTCCCTCCTCCTCCTCCAGACTCCTCCTGCGTTTAAGCTCTGGCAAAGAAACATGCAAAATGCACAGATCAATAAATCTCACTCCTCTTCCCCCGACTAAACTTTGCTTCATCAGCACAGAATAAAGTAGCTACTAATTACAGGGCTCTATATAGCAATTTGACTCCACTTCAAGATCAGGGGATTATTCTGCCCATCAACTAAGCAATCCAATATATTGACTTGAATAGTCAAATCAATCAGCAACCTTCCATTGCTGCTGAGGACATCTTTGTTCAGAAGGTCAGATAATAATTAATACATAGAATAAATACTACTAGAATCTCACATGAAGGAGCAAAGATGATCATGTTTGTTTCAATCTTATGCAAGAATCATCCCTGCACTGAACTTCAGCTCGCGGCTTCACTGTTCACTTTTCTGTGGCTGTGGTCTGCAACTGAATATGCCTGGCTCGAGACTCAGTTTCGTGAACTTCAGTTCTGAATGTTATTTGTTTCCTTTTATTGTTTGTATGATTTGTTTTTTCCCCCGCATATTGTGTATTGAATGGTTTTCTTTTATTTTAATGGGTTCTATTGAGCTTCTTTGTTTTGTGGATGCCAATAAGGAGATGAATTTCAAGGATGAATAAATATATATACTTTGATAATAAATGTACTTTGAACTTTGAACATTTTTTTTGAATTTTGGTATGGCTGGACTGCCTGAATAAAGGTCCTGTTTGACAAAATTATTGGAGTTCTTTGAGGACATAATGAGTGCAGTGGATAGAGGGGAATAGGTGGATGTTGTATGCTTGGATTTCCAGACTGTGTAGAAAGCAAATTGTACAGAGGATGTAAAGAGTCTTCAGAGGGATATAGATAGGTTAAGTGAGTAGGCCGAAGTCTGGCAGATGGAATACAACTTTGGTAAATGCCAGATAATTCACTTTGGAAGGAATAATAGAAGAGCAGATTATTATTTAAATGGTGAAAGATTGCAGCATGCTGTTGTGCAGAGGGACTTGGGAGTGCTTGTTCATGAATCGCAAAACGTGGGCTTGCAGGTACAACAAGTTATTAAGGTGGCAAACGGAATGTTGGCCTTCATTGCTAGAGGGATTGAATTCAAGAGCAGGGAAGTCATGCTACAACTGTACACGGTACTGATGAGGCCGCACCTGGAGTACTGTGTGCATTTCTGGTCTCCATACTTGATGAAGGCTTTGGAGGCAGTGCAGAGGAGGTTCACCAGGTTGATTCCAGGGATGAAGGGGTTAATCTATGAGGACAAAGTGAGTCACCTAGGACCATACTCTCTGGAGTTCAGAAGAATGAGAGGGGATCTTATAGAAACATACAAAATTTTGAAAGGGATAGAATAGGTAGGGAAGTTGTTTCCTTGCTAAGTGAGACTAGAACTAGGGGACATTGCCTCAAGATTCAGGGGAGAAGATTTAGGACAGAGATGAGGAGAAACTGTTTTCCCCCCAAGAGTGGTGAATCTGTGGAATTCTCTGCCCAGGGAGGCAGTTGAGGCTTCCTCACTAAATATATTTAAGAAACAGTTATCTAGGTTTTTAGATAGTAGGGGAATTAAGCGTTATGGGGAAAAGGCAGGTAGATGGAGCTGAGTTTATGGACAGATCAGCCATGATATTATTGATTGGCGGGGCAGGCTTGATGGGCTGGATGGCCTACTCCTGCTCCTATTTCTTATGTTCTTATGTAATGTGAAGGTGTCGATTTTCCATTGGTATAGGGTAGGTCAAAGATCCCTTAACTATGATGACCTCTTCAGAAGCCCACACGTTTTTGATGTTCAAAAAACACAGACCATTGCCAGACTAGCTGCTTGCTGATGTTGTGGAATATTGATTGTAGCTCTTTTCTGGAAGAAATGATGATAACTAAGATAATTAATGATAGTGTCATTGGCATCCACTCATCTAACATAACTTTCCCATCTCATCATTGATCCCATCAGCATAATGTGATGCTTTTGAATGCCTACTGACATGACAACATCACATGAAAGATCATACTTTGTCATTTTATCCTCATGTAATCACATATGGAATTGTCATAGCTTTATTTCATGGCATTTTGCATGCAAATTTTACATACAAGATCATGATTGACAGCAGAAAGGTTTTATAGACCTTCAATGCATTTCTTTATTCACGGTATGTGGGCATCACTGGAAAGATCAACCATGATTGTCCTCCTTGAGAAGGTGATGGTGAGCTACAGACATTCTGTTGAAAGTTACTAAATATTTAACCAAAATCCAAGCCAAAAGTCATGGATGAACCAGGAAGTATGTTGTCTGCTGAAGATCTGTGGCATTCAAGGATGGCGACCTACGTCTGTACCAGGTATGACTTACAGAGGGCTATTTCAAGGGCAAAGAGACAATTTTGAATGATGTTGGAGGCGACATTGGATGTACGACAACTTTGGCTGGGTTTACAAGGCATTACCTCCTGCAAAGTAAAACCCAATAGCATGAATGGCAGTGATGCTTCACTACCAGATGACTCAGTGCCTTCTATGCTCGCTTTGAAAGTGAGAATATAACAAAAGCTGTGAAGATCCCTGTTGCACCCGATGACCTTGTGATCTCTGTCTCAGAGGCCAATGTTAGGTGGTCTTTAAAGAGAGTGAACCCTCGCAAGGTGGAGGATCTAATGGAGTATGTGGTAAGCCTCAAAAAACCTGTGCCAATCAACTGGCAGGAGTGTTCAAGGACATTTTCAACCTCTCACTGCTTTGGGCAGAAGTTCCTACTTGCTTCAAAAAGGCAACAATTATACCAGTGCCTAAGAAGAATATTGTGAGCTGTCTTAATGACTGTCACCCAGTAGCACTCACATCTACAGTGATGAAATGCTTTGAATGGTTGGTCATGACTAGACTGAACTCCTGCTTCAACAAGGACCTGGACCCACTGCAATTTGTGTATCGCCACCACAGGTCAATCTTAATGGCTCTTCACACAGCTTTAGACCACCTGGACAATATAAACACCTATGTCGGGATGCTGTTCATCGACAGCAGCTCAGCATTTAACACCATCATTCCCACAAACTTGATTGAAAAGTAACAGTACCTGGGCCTCTGTACCTATCCCTGCAATTGGATCCTCGACTTCCTCACTGGAGACAACAATCTGTGTGGATTGGTGGTGATATATCCTCTTCACTCACAATCAATACTGGTGCACCTCAGGGGTGTGTGCTTAGCCCACTGCTCTATTCTTTCTATTTCCATGACGGTGTGGCTAGACAAAGCTCAAATACAATCTATAAATTTGCTGATGATGCAACCATTGTTGGTAGAATCTCAGATGGAGATGAAAGGCATACAGGAGCGAGATATACCAAATAGTGGAGTAGTGTTACAGCAACAACCTGGCACTCAATATCAGTAGGATGAAAGAGCTGATTGTGGACTTCAGGAAGGGTAAGATGAAGGAACGCTTACCAATCCTCATAGAGGGATCAGAAGTAGAGAGAGTGAGAAGTTTCAAATTCCTGAGTGTCAAGATCTCTGAGGACTAACATGATCCCAACGATGCAGCTACAAAGAAAGCAAAACAGCAACTATACTTCATTAGCAGTTTGAAGAGGTTTGGCATGTCAACAAATACAATGAATAACTTCTATAGATGTACCACGGACAGCATCCTGACAGGCTGCATCACTGTCTGGTATGGAGGGGCTACTGCGCAGAACCGAAGGAAGCTGCAGAGGGTTGCAAATTTAGTCGGCTCCATCTTGGGTACTAGCCTACAAAGTACCCAGGACATCTTCAAGCAGAGGAGTCTCAGAAAGACAGCGTCCATTATTAAGGACCCCCAGCACTCAGGACACGCCCTTTTCTCACTGTTACCATCAGGTAGAAGGTACCGAAGCCTGTGGGCACACATTCAGTGGTTCAGGAACAGCTTCTTCCCCTCTGGGTGAACACTACCTCACTTTTTTTTTAATATATATCAATTCTGTTACTGTATAACTTTAAAATCTATTCATTATACATATACTATAATTGATTGATGATTTATTTCATTTTCTTCTTCTACATTATGCATTGCACAGAACTGCTGCTGCTAACTTAACTAATTTCATGACACTTGCCAGTGATACTGATTCTGATTCTGATTTATCTTGAGTATGCCCATCAACAATGAAAGTACAACAATATATTTTCTCATTATTCATAATCAAAATCAAATATAAATCTTGTCCCTCTGCCTGTCAAATCTGAAACAGAAGACATCAATCACTGAGCACAAGCATGCTGATAAACATGCCAGTGTATTAGAAATATCACAAAGTAGGCCACCTTAAGAACCATTTTCAGGTAGTTACAACTGTCTGGACTATTCATCAGTTTCGAGGAAACTACCCTTGGCCAAAACTCTCATTATAAATCAAGTATTTTGCACGGGAAAATATAAGGAACATTGCTCATGATGACTTCTCACACCATGCTACGTTTGTCAAGACCAACAGCATGGGTAACAATATTAGAACTATTTATTAGCAATCATGGCTTCCAGTTTTGCACTTTAGCAGTCACTCCCAGTTCACCAACATCACTTTTGAATCCAAGTGAACCGCTCACATTGCACACTGATAACTGAAGTTCTTCATTATATACACATCCATCCCCACTGCATATACATCACTTTCTGTACATAGTCAGTCTATGTATATAAATAACAGTCGCGCATACAGTGTATTTCATAGGATTACTTTTATATTTGTATTTATTATGCTTTTTAAAATTGTATTATTTATGCTTACTATGATTTTTTAATGCCACATCTGATCCTGAGTAACAATTATTTTACACTTGTGTTGTGAAGAATGACAATATACAATATTGAATATTATTTGCAGAGCTATTGAATATAATAATAAATCTAACCAAGATGCTTTCTAGTGTCTTATACTTACCGGCGGATTTTTTTTTCAGAAAAATAGCACTGAAGGCCAATTATTCTGAGGTTGATATTTTTTATCACCTTCGCTTTCATAAATTGTTGTCATTTCAAATGTAATAGTGTGGATCCTATGACCATGACAACTTAGTTTCATAAACAGTAGCTCCCTTTATCAGTGTGGAGCATTCAAAGGCTCTGTGAGTTTATTGTCAAGTAATATTTGGCATGGAACCTGACAGGAGGATATTAAAATAGATGTACAGTAAGTGTAGTCGAAGTGGTAATGTTAAGAAATATCTTAAAATAGAAGAAAGGGGTAGAGAGGATGGCGGAGCGATTTTTGCTGGAAAACTTGAACTAATGAGATTCTGCAGCAAGCAGCAATGCCAGTTGACTGCGGTTTAAAATAAAGAAAAAATCAATGTCAGTGCTAGGACGAGCTGCCTGGAGGATCATTAAGAAGGAAATTGAAAATTAAACTCCCAGTCAGCACTTCAAAAAGGGCTGCAAAAAGGGCTACACTAGATCTTACAGTTATATGATCCCTATTCCAATTGTTTAAAGCAACATTGCTGAAAAATTAAGAATAAAGATTGGGTTTATTTGTCACATACAAATTGAAGCATACGGTGAGATGTGCTGTTTGCATCAACAACCAGCCCAATGTGAGGATATGCTGGGGGCAGTTCACGAGGTTTAGCATTCTTCTAGCACCAACATAGCATGTCAAGCAACTTACAAACCCTAACCCAAGCCCATACATCTTTGGAAAGTGGGTGAAGGCTGGAGCACGCAGAGGAAACTGGTGCGGTCATGTGGAGAGCTTAAACACAGTGGAGGGAATTGAACCCGGGTCATTGGTGGTGTAAATTGCTTTGCTTACTACTTCCCAACCGTGTTGCCCCATTAAATGATGTTAGCATTTAGACAATCCAAGGTGCTCTTGTCTGGTGCTGGAAGATAAAATAGACATACAGCAAACAGTTAGGAAATCAAGGAATGTTAGCCTTTATTTATTTGTTTATTTATTTATTTATTTATTGAGAATAGGTCCTTCCAGCCACGCAAACCCAGAAGATCCCTAATTTAATCCAAGTCTAATCACTGGATGATGATGGTGACGTTGACTCAGGCCTGAGAGGCCAGCGTCAGGCATTTTCATGTCTTCCAAGGTGCGGAATGGAAGACTGTGTGGCGCGCCCCTCCTCACACAGACATTTCGCAGCAATTTCTTTTATTTTACGAGGTTGAGTTGTGAGCTCAATGTTCAACCCAGCACAGATGGAAAGCATACTCGGGAACGACCCGACAGGATTCGAACCCGGGAACCTCCGTTCCGGAGTCTGGCGCTGATGTCTCTGTGCCAGCAGCCGACAAATATGCAATATGTTGCAGGACAATATTAAATAACCAATTAACTTACCAACTGGTACACCTTTGGACTGTGGGATGAAACCACAGCATGTGGAGGAAACTCACACGGTCACAGGGAACATATAAACTCCTTATAGGCAGCAGCAGGAATTGAACCCAGGTTGTTGGTATGGTGAAGCATTATGCTGCTCCTAATTGCAAGAGGATTTGAGTACAAGTGTAAAGACATCATACTACAATTACATAGAGACAGCAGCTGCACTAACTTGCACATGTATGGACTCTGTAGCAAAGGGTCAGATGAGCTGATCCTGTTCCTACCTCTTACTGTCACTACCATGAAAATGAGGACAGTGGAACCATCCGTGGGCTCTCCTTCTAATGGACGTCAGCCTGAATGTATTTTGTTTCATCCCTCAGAGAATGAGAATATTGCTTTGCATGCTATCCTCATCCGGAATCATGGTAATCTCTAGGCTACACAGTTGAAGAACTGAAGCGTTAAGACATAAACCCCTAGGCAGATGACATACAGCATGGACAAGGGAAGGCTTGGCCTTATTCATTAACATTTGTTTTTACTTCACTTCCGGTTTACTATTTTTCCTTATCCTCTTCAAGGTTGAAGTGTCCTTCATACACTTCCAGAGTAGTTTCTCTATTCAGCTGAAATTCCTAATTATCTATATTAAGCCCACATTTCCAATGCAGTGTATCGAGGGTGTCATTGTCATTTTTTTTTGCCTTCTGCAAGCAGTTAGCTCCTCCTGACCTAACCATGGAGAACTTGTTTAATGGGTAAGTGGCGTTTGTGTGTGTGTTCATCCTCCACATGCATATATTTATCAGCACTGAATTGTTTGTGTTTACAACTTGGACTCAATACCCGTGGTGTTCACTTTGAACAACACACTTTCATTCACACTGTTCTCTGCAGTTGATTCTGAGGTCTAGGTATGAAGCGCGAGGAGAAATAGAAAGAAAAACAGAAACAGTATCACGCCAAGACAGCGATAACCTTACCTGTCCTGAAACTGAATAGCAAATGCAAATCCGACATCACGGTTCTGGTACATGGTCCATGCAAGGATATATGCAAGAGGAAGCTGCACCACATTGCTACCAGATCCAGATAGAGAAAGGTCGATCTCTGGCAAGGAACCTTGTAGATCTACAACCTCAAGCTCCAACCTATAGCTGTGACACGTCAGTACCCCAAATTGGCCAGCAGAGGTGAAGGCACTAATATTAACACAGAAAGTGAAAGCAATACATCTGTGGAGAAAAATAGTGGACAACAAAGGATTATTAAACCACATGAGTGACTGATTGAGAGCTGTAAGGGACTATATTGTAGTTAATATAAATATCTGTGGTGGAAAGCTCATTACAATTGAAGTTAATGTAAGTATCTTTGTTGGAAAGCATTATTGGTTCTTGCAGGTTTATGAGGGCAGAGTATTGTGTTTGTTTGCTTTAAAGGAGGAAGTTGTATTAATACATGTATACATAATAAATACTTCAGTTCCCAATGTACAATGCAGGTGGTACACCTGGAACAAGAGGTGATGTTGGTGAACTGGGCGTGCACACTGAAATGTGGAGCTAGAAGCCATGATTGTTAATAAATTGTTACCCGCGCTGTTTGTCCTTACAAAGAAAAAACATAACAGTGGGGGTTGGCGGGGTGGCCAAATGCGTGGAAGTGTTAATCAGTCTGATGGCTGTTTTTGAGTTTAGTGGTCCTAGCATAAATGTTGTCCAAAGAAGTGGATGTATATCATGTCCAAAAAATTATCAAAATCAGAATCAGAATCAGGTTTAATCTCACTGGAATATGTTGTGAAATTTGTTGTCTTTGTGCCTGCAGTTCAATCCGTTACATAATAATACAGAAAATCAAACTGTGAATTATGGTGAAAATATAAATTTTAAAGAAGCAGCGTGGTGCTGTTCATGGATTCAATGTCCATTCAGAAATCTAATGACAGAGGGGAAGAAGCTGTTCCCGAATCATTGACTGTGTAACTTCAGGCTCCTGTACTTCTTTCCTGATGGTAGCAATGAGAAAGGGCATTTGCTGGGTGAGGGGTCCTTAATGATTGATGTTGCCTTTTTGAGGCATTGCTCCTTGAAAGTGTCCTGGGTACCAAGGAGGCTAGTGCCATGATCGAGCTGACTAAGTTTATAACTCCCTGCACCTTATTTCAATCCTGTGCAGGAGACACAACCACCACCTCCCCCACCCCCCCCATACCAGGTGGTGATTCAGCCAGTAAAAATTATCTCCACAGTACATTTGTAAAAAATTGTCAGTTTTGAAGAAAATGATTTCTAATTTTAGTCCATGGTAATATAATCTCACATAGCTTTGCCATTATTCAGAAGTTGTTTCTCCAAGACTCATGGATGCTTTGTCACTAAGCTTTTGTAATAATCAGACTAATGGACTTTTTTTGACACTCAAAATATAGGGCTTGGGAAAGGGAATATTAGATACAATATCAACCAAGTAACATGCCTTAAGGACAATATGACCTATTCATAGTTTATTCTTTTGCACTACAGAAACATTTCATGGTACAATATGAAAAGAGTCTGCAAACTCCCAGCATTCAAGCCATACACTCTTCTGGCTACTGCCATTGAGCAAAAAGTACAGGACCTTTAAGTACTACATCATCAGGTCCAGGAACAGTTATCTACCCACAACTTTTTCAAAGCTTGCAGAGGGATCTGGACCAGCTGGAAAAATGGGCTGAAAAATGGCAGATGGAGTTTAATACAGACAAGTGTGAGGTATTGCACTTTGGAAGGACAAACCAAGGTAGAAGATACAAGGTAAATGGTAGGACACTGAGGAGTGCAGTAGAACAGAGGGATCTAGGAATACAGATACAAAGTTCCCTAAAAGTGGCATCACAGGTAGATAGGGTTGTAAAGAGAGCTTTTGGTACATTGGCCTTTATAAATCAATGTATTGACTATAAGGGTTGGAATGTTATGGTGAGGCCGAATTTGGAGTATTGTGTGCAGTTTTGGTCACCGAATCACAGGAAGGATATTAATGTTGAAAGAGTACAGAGAAGGTTTACAAGGATGTTGCTGGGACTTGAAAAAATGAGTTACAGAGAAAGGTTGAATAGGGTAGGACTTTATTCCCTGGAGAGTAGAAGAATGAGGGGAGATTTGATAGAGGTGTATAAAATTACGTTGGTTATAGATAGAGTGAATGCAAGCAGGCTTTTTCCCCTGAGGCCAGGGGAGAAAAAAAAGAGGACATGGGTTAAGGGTGAAGGGGGAAAGTTTAAAGGGACTATGGGGGGGGGGGCTTCTTCATACAGAAAGTTGCAGGAGTGTTGAATGAGCTGCCAGATGAAGTTGCAAATGTCGGCTCACTTTTAACATTTAAGAAAAACTTGGATAGATACATGGATGAGAGATGTGTGGAGGGATATGGGCCAAGTGCAGGTCAGTGGGACTAGGCAGAAAAATGGTTCAATACAGCCAAGGGCCAGAAGGCCTGTTTCTGTGCTGTAATGTTCCATGGTTCTAACTATCAGGGTGTTGAACTGGTGTGGATAACTTAATTCATCAGTACTCTGAAGTGATTACAACCTACAGATTCACTTTTAAGGACTCTTTACAATTCATATTCTCAGTATTATTTTTAACTGCATTGTTTGACTTCTTTTACACATTAGTTATCAGGTTTTGTTTATGTTTTTTTTAATAAAATTCAGTTGTATTTCTTTTTCTTGTAACTGTTTTGTAAGAAAATGAATCTCAAATTAATATATGGCAACTTTGATAATAAATTTACTTCAAGTTCTGAACTTTTAGACTGAAATAATATTATGCATTCTCATTAAAATTCTGGGTATTATAAAAAGGAACAGCTGTAAATATCTATCCTCATAGATAATTTCCTGAAATTGAAAAGTGGCATAGGGAATTGTTTCACACAAATTTCTAGCTTGCATATAATTGGATTGGTCTTCACATTGTATTGAGATTGGTATGTGTTTTATCTGTTTATCCTGAAAACATGGAATACTGGGAAGCAAATCAGTTTTTAATTAGGCTTGAATCTCAGCATTTCATTTCAATCTTCAGAAGCAGTTCATTTTCACTTCAGCAAACAACCTTAGTCTAAGTCTGAATGTGGAGGATTGTGGACTTCACGAAGGTTAAGATTAACCATCCATGCATACATAGCTACTCAATAGAGAGAGTTAGGTGTACCAAGCTTCTGGGAGTTCACATTACAGATGACCTCACCTGCTACCTCAATAACACCTCCCTGGATAAGAAGGCACAGCAGCGCCTCCACCCTGAGGAAATTGAGGTAAGCCAGGTTCTCTCCTCTTAAATGAATTTTAAAGGAGCACCATTAAGAGCATCTTCACAAGCTGCTTCACCATCTGCTTTGGGAGCAGCAGAACTTCAGACTGGAAGTCCCTACAAAGGACTGTGAGAATGGCCATGAGGACCATAGAGGTCTCCCTATCATCCAGTAGGGACATATATCAGAAGTGCTGCATACACAAGGCCGTTGGTGTTATCAAGGATCCCACCATCCATCCAGCATCCTCTTTGGCTTTCTATCATCAGGTAGGAGACTCTGATGCCTAAAAACAAGAACTGTCAGGATGGAAAATAGCTTCATCCCTCAGGCCATTAGGCTTCTGAACTCCCTACAGCATTACATTTGAAGTGTCACTGGATAATTTGTATTTTAATTTGTTTTTCTATGCATAATTCATCTGTAGTTTTAATTCCTACTTTCCTAAATTATTGTGTGCTATATGTGTGTTACTATGTTTTACAGCCTGGTCTGGAGAAGCATTGTCTCATTTGGAGGTGTACATGTACACAATTAAATGACAATAACCTTGACCTGAATTTGAACTTCATTCCCCTGGGGAATAGTGATTGATGGGCAAAACCAGGAACACAAAAGGAAGGGTAAGGAAGAGCTGATAAAGCTAAAATTTGGATAAGGAACTGGCTTCTATCTGTGTCCTACAAAATACTACTGGTTAGCTCACAATAGCATTGAGCTCAATAGTTGTATAAACAAATTTCCATTGTCTCGTTCTGAATAATGTTTTGCTACTAACATTTTTAAAGAACACAAAGCTCTGCAATGTGCTAGCTCACAACACATGTAGTGACTCTGCTCCATTATCCATTGTAAGTATCTGAAACAATTGCATTACTGCTGTTTAAGCTTTTCACTGCTCTTCTTGTCTGTGTTTTTCTGTATGGGCAATCTGTTCGTTTCTTTTGTGTGAGAGAGGGGATTGGCGGTTTTGATGCATTTGTCACTGTTCTTTTCTGCGAAGGAGGGGTTGGTGGATTTAATGTTATTGTTGCTGCACTTTGTGAAGGAGGGGATTTGGGATTTGATGTTATTGTCGCTGCTTTTTACTGCAAAGAGTCGGTTGGGGAATTTGATGTTATTTTTTTGTGAGGGCAGGTGTTGGAAGTTTGGGGTTTTTGTTGTTCAGTTGCCATTTGCCATGAAGGTGATCTGTTGTGTGAGGGAGGGGGCAGGTGTTTGAGGTTTGGGTTTTTTTTTCATTTTCAAGCTAGGGGGAGTTGTGTGTTTTCTTTCAACAGCACCAATGTTTTTTTCTATATTTCATTGCTTTTCAGAGAAGACCAAAATAAGAGTTGTATTATATATGGACACATTGACAATAAACTGAATCCTTGAACCTTCGACCCACTCCATCATGCAGAAAGTCCTCCTTGTCATTGCGTACATCTTCAAGGAGTACTCTGACAGCAACATTGCATCTATCAAGACACCTATCATCCTGGCCATGCTCTCTTTGCACTGTTGTCATCTGAAAGGAGGTACAGGAGCATAACTGTTTAACCATCAGACTCTTCAGCCAGAGGGGATATCTTCACCCAAATATACTCAGCCCAACACCAAACTGTTCCCACATTGGATTCATTTTCAAAGAGTCTTCATCTCATATTCTTGATATTACTTATTCATTTATTTATTATCATTATTATTTAGTTTTGTTTATTTTTTTCTGTTTGTATATGCACCATATGTTGTTTATTGTACTTAGGTCATTTAGCTGTCTTGTATATGTTTTTTCCTCGATTCGATTCTGTTTCTTCTATTTACTGTGAATGCTCACATAAATGCATCTCAGGGTAGTATATGGTTACTTATACACAATTTGGCCATGAAAGACATACCAGCATGGTGTGTTGCTTCGCAGATGCTAGGGTCCAAGATATCTCCGAGCAGCTGCAGAAAATTCTCAAGAGGAAGAGTAAGCAGCCAAAGATCATGGTGCATACTGGCACCAATGAGCAAGGAGCAGAGGAGTATGAGATCTTGCAGAGTGAGTACTGGGAGATAGGGAAGAAACTGAAGAGAAGGACATCTAAGGTTGTAATTTCTGGATTAGACTCAGTGGCAGGAATAGGCTGGATTTGGCCATAGAACTGCAAAATTTGGAAATGGAGAATGAATAAGCTGAATAGGTCAGATCCTCCAAGAGAAATGTGGAGAAAGTGGAAGGTGAAAGAGAGGAAGATGATTTAATTGTTGTTATAGTTTGAGATGCATGGGGTACTGAAATGTCTGAGGTACTCATATAGATAGGTGACACACACAGACTTACATCACATGCAACAACTGCATTCACATATCCAACTCCAGCTCTATCATCTTCAGCTCCCCACCTTACTATTCTAATGAAACTTATACCTACAAGTAAATAAGCTTATTCCCTAAATTTCTGAGTCTTCCCTAAGTTTCCTCATGGATACGCAGCAGCCTCTCCGGACTCTGGATTGGGGATTGCCAAACGTTATGTGGATTTTCTAGTGTAGTCTGTTTTGTCATATGCTTTTGTGATATCATTCTGGAGGAATGTTGTCTCATTTTTTAACTGCATTACATTTGTGGTTTCTAAACGACAATAAACTGAATCTGAGTAATGAAATTCCATTTATGATTAGCAACTTACAAATTAGCTTGCAGAAAGCAAACAGGAATGAGTACACACGCACATTCAGTCATAGAGTGATACAACATAGAAACGGGCCCTGCAGCCCATCTAGACCATGCCAATCTGTTTTCTCATCGACCCATACCTGAATCATGTCCCCACATACCTCTCTCATTCGTGACCCTATATAAACTTCTCTTAGATATGCAATTGAATCCACAATCACCACTTCTTCCAACAACTCATTCCGCACTCCCTGACTGAAGGCCTTCCTCCTCAGGTTCCCCTTAAGTACTTCATTTTTCACCCTAAACCCTACAAACATTCATTCTAGTCTCACCCAATCTCAGAGGGGAAAAGCCTACATATATTTACCCTATCTATATTGCTCGCTATTTTACTTGCTACATAGGAACATAAGAACATAAGAAATAGGAGCAGGAGTAGGCCATCCAGCCCATCGAGCCTGCCCCACCATTCAATAAGATCATGGCTGATCTGTCCGTAAACTCAGCTCCATCTTCCTGCCTTTTCCCCATAACCCTTAATTCCCCTATTATGTAAAAATCTATCTAACTGTATCTTAAATATATTTAGTGAAGCCTCAGCTGCTTCCCTGGGCAGAGAATTCCACAGATTCTCCACTCTCTGGGAAAAACAGTTTCTCCTCATCTCCATCCTAAATCTTCTCCGCTGAATCCTCTAATCCCACCTACCAGTGAAAATAACTTTCCTACTTCTATATTATCTATCCCTTTCAACAGTTTGTATGTTTCTATAAGATACCCTCTTGTTCTTCTGAATTCCAGAGAGTATAGTCCGAGGCAACTCAATCTCTCCTTGTAGGTTAACCCCTTCATCTCTGGAGTCAACCTGGCAAACCTCTTCTGCACTGCCTCCAAAGCCAGTATATCCTTCCTCAAGTATGGAGACCAGAACTGCACACAGCACTCCAGGTGTGGTCTCACCAGTACCCTGTATAGTTGCAGTATGACCTCCCTGCTCTTGAATTCAATCCCCCTAGCAATGAAAGCCAACATTCCATTTGGCTTCTTAATAACTTGTTGTACCTGCAAGCTAACTTTGCTGAACAAGTTCTTCCCTCATTCTCTTGTGTTCCAAGGGATATCTTATTCATCTTTTCCCTATCACTCATGTCAAGTAACAGCAACACCTTTTTAATTTTTTCAAGCTTATTGGTACATTTAAAGTATATAGGTGACCAGGGCTGCATCGCTAATTCAGCCTTAGCAATGTCTGATACAACTTTATCATAACTTGCAAACTGCTGGACTCTTTTATGATTTCTGATTGCCAATGTACCAAAAGGTCTCTTTATGAACCAATCTATCTGTGATGTGACTATCAAGGAATTATGATCGGTATTCCAAGAACCCTTGGTTCTACTGCACTCCTCAATGTAAGTTCTGTTGTGGTATGCCCTCCCAAAGTACAACATCTCACACTTGCCTGCAATAAGTTCCATCATTTTTCAACCTTGTTTTCTAGCTGGTCCAGCTCATACTGCAAGATATGTTAGCTTTCCTTGCAGAATCTTGTCATCCACACGTTAGCTGATCCAGTTTACCACTTGATCATCTTTATCATTTACAAAGTTGACAATCAACAATAGACTCCACACTAATCCCTGAGACACACCGCTAGACTTATGGCTTCAGTCAAGAGACAATGCTGAATTCTTTTTACCACTTCATCTTGAATGTTATTCAACTTGACTTTCTGGACAAGCCTCCAATGTGGGATTTTGACAAAGGCCTTACTAAAGTCCAAATAGGATTAAAAAAAACTATGCAAAATAGTAATGATCAGGATCTTGCTGATAACTGGTGGCAGTTCCAAATGAAACTATCAATATTTTTAATAGAAATATCGATGATCTGTTGTTAAAACAGGGATTCTGAACTTACAATCAAGTTAAGAATGCTGAATGGAACACAGGATTCCTTCCCCCCACCCCCCACTCAATTATTTGCTTAAACTTAATTGCCTTTGGTAACTAACTTCAATTTCTTCAAACAGGACCTTTAACTCTTCCCCCTGACTTTAAAATATCATTGCTTGGGTCTTCAACCACCTGCTGCTGACTGGTCAGCAAACTCAGAAGTAAACTGTGAACAAACATATCCAATTCACTGACCAAAGAATCAAACCAGCATCCAACTTTCAATCCAGGTTACTTCAATGTTCAAAGTTCAAATAGTGCTCTGCTGATCTTTTCTTCAAGCCTATTAATCACATTCTCCTTTTGGCAATCTCAGTATGGATTGAAAATTCCCAAGTTCACTGAGGTTTCTAGATTTCTGCAGACTTCAGTGAGAATATTTTTCTGATGTCCTTTCTAAACTGCCAAGTTATAATTTTCAATGTATGCCCCCTTATTATTTTGTTCTCTAATTAAGATAATAGCTATTTCATCTCAATCCAATTGAATCTCTTCCTCATCATCAATTTTGATAAAACTTTCAGCTTCTATTGCAAAAGCAGTTCTCATTATTTTACATTCGGGTGTCATTCCAACTTCTCTGCGTTGTGCTGCTTCCAAATCAATATGTAGTTCCTCATATCAGATTTTAAAACTGATTGAAATACTCCAAATTTTGTACAAATCTAGTAGCATGTCCACACTTTGAATTTCACTTATATTTTGGTGTGTTGCGCTGACCAACACATCACAGCAAATTCCCAATGTCTTTATAGCAAATAAAGTCATTCCTTGATTTAGACAAATAGCTACTAACCATTTTGATTGTAATTTATTAAGACTGAGGACATCTTATTAGCAGATAGCATTTAAAATATTTTGCACTTTCACCATTTTGGTACGGAATGGTCCATGCATGCATGACTGACATGAGCTTATGCAAATCTGATTTTTCAGGTCTGTTCAGGGAAATGGAAGTAAAAGATTAAAGGAGAATTTAGATTGCTGGATTTAGGCTTGGATTCCACTTACTGGCTAGAAATAAGAATTGATAATTATCTATCATTCCATTACGAAAAATGGATGAACAATTGAACTAAAATATCTAAAGCAAAGAAACCACACAAATAGATTAAACATTCATTTGCTAATACAACAAGTAATTTCCAGCTAATTGCATTACTGAGATAACTACTTTGCACAATGCAATTTCAACATTAAACAAGGGGAATTACATTAGAATTACATTCAATCTGACAAGGTGTACAGAATTTGCGATGATTCAGGATGAAATATAAATGAAAAGGCTTACACATCATGTCACAGAATGGGGCGATTCAACCCACTGAGTCCATGCTGCTTCTCAGCAACCAATCCTATCGGTCCTATTCTCCTTCTCTTTACTTCCCTGTACTGTAGCTCTGCAATATGCTATCCAACTACCTCTTGATAATTTCTGCCGTTTGCTTGAACTAAAGAACCATGTATTGGCCGGTTAACCCTTTAACACATCTTTAGGGTGTGGAATGAATCCAGAGTACCAGGTTAGAGTTGAACCCAGATCTCAGGGACACTGCCAGGCAGCAGCACGAAATGCTGTGTAATTAGGCTGTCCATAAGTAAGGGAATGTACGTTGTGGTCAAGATAATTTAATGGATAACCAATATTTAATTCATATTGTTATATTTATGTTCTATATTATATTTCTTTATTCATTATGATATTATATATAAAATTATTTTCTTTAAAAGTCAGCAGAAAACACATTCCTAATTTCAGAAAAGAAAATTTAGAAAATCAACTCAGCCTTCCCAAATATTTTCAGTTTGTATACTGATGGCTACAAACAGGGATTAAATGAAAGAACATTGGGGGATATACACATTTAGTCATAGGCACTAGAAGGAGTGAGATTAGTGGTTCCAGTTGCAATCACTTCTTTACATTTAGTTCATTTTGCACTATATGAAGTTAAGTTAAACTCACCCTGTCATGGTCCGGTCAGACTACCTGAAAGTGCTGGGCATTTGCTTTGGAGGGGCTGAGATCGGTAACAAGAATTGGCTGGAGTGGATTTGGAAGATCAAACAAAAACTGGGTCTGTGGAAATGATGCTTTCTGTCAATAACTGGGAAGACTTTGGTAATCTGTTGCAATATGCTCTTAGGGCTGCTATACTTGGTGCAGGTGTGACTTGTCTAAGATGGAGTGTGTCCAGTGACTCACAATGAACACCTCACTGAGAATGAGTGCAGAAGTGTATGTAATGTTGCCCTCTTCATGATGACCACCTTTCTGTTTTGCTGCATCCAGCACAGTGTGGGTCAAAAGTACATGGACACCAAGTGTCATGACATACTAAGGTTCTACTTGCCCCTGGTGTTGAGGAAGATAGAGCTGACCCCATTCCCGGACAATGCCCCAATCAGTTTGACATTGGCACATTACCTGTCTTTGGTGGAAGAGTTCTTCCAAGTAAACATTGTGGACCACAAGTCTATCAGACAGTGGTCATCATGGAATGTACTGCAAATACCATGTGTCAGAGATGAGGCAGGCTCTCTGGGTTTGTTTCCTGAACAAATGGTTCAAACTATTGGGGAAAATGCTTCATCACTAATTTTGGCAAACAAACATCTGGCAATGAGAGGTGCCCTCTGTGACGGTTACATAGTTAAAGTCTTAAAGGACCAGTATTCATTTAAATCTTTGATTATTGCTGACAGATTCGCACTGTTACCCATCCAACCGCAGGGGTCAACCAGTAGTCATCTTTGTGTCCTAAAATGGTCTATCCTCAGTATGATCCATCTTGTTCACATGTTTTATTTTGTTTTTCCAAAAGTCATTTTTCTTTATTACAGAGTTCGTCGTTGACAGTATATTTTTACTTTTACCGTCTCATTGAATAGGTTTCTTTTTGCCACAACTTCGGCAATCTAAATCCTATTAGGATAAGGGTTTAGATTGCCAAAGCTGTGGCCAATACCTGACGGCAAGATATGTTCACTGTGTCCACAAACCAAAGACTGGTCCACAGGAAGGTATCAGAATCAGGTTTATTATCACCGACAAGTTCTGTGAAATTTCTTAGCTTAGCAGCAGCAGTTCAATGCAATACATAATATAGAAGAAGAAAATATAAATAAATCAACCAATCAATTACAGTATATGTATATTGAAAAGATTAAAAACCGTGCAAAAACTGAAAAAAATATATATTTAAAAAGTGAGGTAGTGTTCATGGGTTCAATGACTATTTAGGAATCAGATGCAGAGGAGAAGTTGTTGTTCCTGAATCGCTGAATGTATGCCTTCAGGCTTCTGTACCTGCTACCTGATGGTAACAGTGAGAAAAGGGCATGTACTGAGTACTGGAGGTCCTTAATAATGGATGCTGCCTTTCTGAGACACCATTCCTT
The DNA here is from genome assembly GCF_030144855.1 of Hypanus sabinus. Classification (NCBI taxonomy): domain Eukaryota; kingdom Metazoa; phylum Chordata; class Chondrichthyes; order Myliobatiformes; family Dasyatidae; genus Hypanus; species Hypanus sabinus. The sequence continues at coordinate 115,905,673 of NC_082710.1, read as the reverse complement.
GAAGATGTCCTGGATATTTTGTTGGTTAGTACCCAAGATGGAGTCAACTAAATTTATAACCCCCACCACTTCTTTTGGTCCTGTGCAGTAGCCCCACCCTACTCCCCATACCAGACAGTGATGCAGCCTGTCAGAATGCTCTCCACAGTACATCTATAGAAGTTTTTGTGTTTTTTTTTGTTGACATACCAAATCTCTTCAAACTCCCAATGAAGCATAGTTGCTGTCTTGCCTTCTTTATAGCTGCGTCGATATGTTGCGACCAGGTTAGATCCTCAGAGATCTTGACACCCAGGAACTTGAAACTGCTCACTTTCTCCACTTCTGATCCCTCTATGAGGATTGGTATGTATTCCTTCATCTTACCCTTCCCTGAAGTCCACAATTATCTCTTTCATCTTACTGGTGTTGAGTACCAGGTTGTTGCTGCAACACCATTCCACTAGTTGGCACATTTCACTCCTGTACATCCTCTCATCTCCATCTGAGATTCTACCAACAAATGTTGTATCATCAACAAATTTATAGATGGTACTTGAGCCAAGGGTCATGGGGAGACAGGGAGAGAGCAAAGCAGTGGGCTAAGCACACACCCCTGAGATGCACTAGTGTTGATCATCAGCAAAGAGGAGATATTATCACTAATCCATGCAGATGATGGTCTTCAGGTTAGGAAGTCAAGGATCCAATTGCAGAGAGATGAACAGAAGCCCAGGCTATGTAACATCAATCAGGATTGTGGGGATAATGGCATTAAATGCTGAGTTTTGTCAATGAACAGCATCCTGACATAGGTGTTTATATTGTCCAGGTGGTCTAAGGCCGTGTGAAGAGCCATTGTAATTGTGTCTGCCACTGACCTATTGTGGCGACAGGCAAATTGTAATGTGTCAATGTCCTTGCTGAGGCAAGAGTTTACTCTACTCATGACCAACCACTCAAAGTATTTCATCACTGTAGATGTGAGTGCTACTGAGTGATAGTCATTAAGGCAGCCCACATTATTCTTCTTAGGCACTGGTATAATTGTTGCCTCTTTGAAGCAAGTGGGAACTTCCACCCGTAGCAGTGAGAGGTTGAAAATGTCCGTGAATACTCCCGCTAGTTGGTTGGCACAGGTTTTCAGAGCCTTACCAGATACTCCATCGGGACCCACCACCTTGTGACGGTTCACTCTTTTTAAAAACAGTCTAACATCGGCCTCTGAGACAGAGGTCACAGGGTCACAAGTACAGCAAGGATCTTCACAGATGTAGTTATTTTCCCCCTTTCCAGCATTTAGAAATAAATGTGCAACCCTAGTGGTTCCTATCCTAAAAAGTGAAGGGTTTTTAAGGCTTTGTGGAGACTTCAAGGTAACCACTTACAGCTCAACAATACCCGCTTCCCCTGATCGATGACGTTTCTGCAGGATTGGCTGAAGGGCAGACATTTAGCAAGATTGACTTGCATTAAAGCGACTTGCAGATGCATGTGGAGCCATTGTCATAGGAACTGTTGACCACAGTGACTCACAAAGGCACTTTCAGGTACTGAAGACTTCTGATTGGAATCACCTGAACCTTTCCTGTGAGCAATGGACCAGATCCTGATTGAATTAACAGGGGTGCAATGCTATTTGGGTGACTTACTCATTACGGGGAAAAATGAGTGTGAGCACCTACAAACCCCAGATGCTACACTACAAAGGCTCAAGATAGGGCTAAGGGTCCAGAAGAACAAGTGTGAATTCTTTCAACCTTTGATTGAAAATTTGGGCCATGTGATCACAAATCAGGGCTTCACAAGGTACCATCAAAGGTAAAGGCAATTGTGGTGGCTCCATCGCTTATAAATCAAGTATTCTTCTCTGGACTACTAACATACACATAAAGTTTGTCCCTAACCTACAGTAGCTAGCATGCTGAAACTCCTTCATGAGCTTTGAAATAAATCAACATGCGGGCACTGAACAGATCACTGTGAAGAGGCTTTTAAAAAGGCCAAAACAGCTCTGTCACAATGAGAAGCATTTAGCCCACCATTACCCATGCAGATGGCTTAACATATCACCTTATGTTGTGGGGGCAGTTATGTATCTCACACATTATGCTATCTGGTAAGAGCATCCAATTGCTTTTGCATCAAGGACATTGAGCAACGCAAAATGCCATTTTGCCCAGGCTGAGCAGGGAGCATTCAATTATCATTGGAGTTAAGAAATTCTGTTAATTTCTCTTTGGTCAACAATTTACATAACCAACATATCATTGCCTCTTGACATCAATTTTTGGTCAACATATGGGCATTCCTTCCCTGGTTGCTAGACAAATGCAACATTGGGTTCTTTTACTATCTGCACATCAGTACAATATAAATTACAGGAGGTCTGAGCACCTTTCGAATGCTGATGGACTATCCAGGCTTCCCTTAGCTGTTACACTACAGAGCCTTCTCTGAAAGAGATCTTCTACTTTAAGGAAGTTCCTACAGCTTCGATAATTGGAGTGCAGACCTGGAAGCACACTGGTACTGACCTAGTTCTATCAAAAGTGGTGGACATGGTAACTCATGAATGGAAAAGTGAGTCATCCATAGAATTGAAACTTTAGCAGGTTTGATGGAAGGAGCTCACAGTTCAAGCAGGTTGTTTACTATGGTGCTACTATGTTGACAGTCCTCCATCATTAAGAAAGCAAGTACTTGATGTGCTATTTGCAGGACACTGCAGATAGTGTCAGAGCCATTTCTGGTTACCAGGACTAGATTTAATCATTGAAGAGAAGGCCCACATTGTCACCCATTGATCCTAGAGGAGCTGACTGTCTCCAGGCGTTCCCTTAGCATGACTAAAACAGCCAGAAGCAACAGCTTATTGGCTGAATTGTACTCAGCTCTGTGGTACTGGGTGGGCCTGCACCTCTTGGAAATGTATGGAACTATACTTCTGGTTGACATCATGAAGAAGGATATCAATGTGAAGAATGGGGAAGGGGAGGACGTAAGGAATTGGAGACACATTTATCTGTTGCATGTAGATTAAAAGATCGTATCATAGGCCATTGCCAACTTGTTCAACTCTGCTCTGGGATAGGTGATCCACCTGGAAAGAATCCGTGCTGTTCAAACATTGTCTACAGGAATTGGAGGGTAAGAATAGAACAAACAAGGTATTTCAGAATGAGATGAGTGTGTGTGGTAGTAATCAGCATGTTCCTGTAAATTGACTTTACAGGAAGCTCTGCTGAGGTTCTCCATCTGCTTACCATATTCCCGTACTTCCTAAACATGCAGGAGGAGACAATTTTGCCTGTTGCATCTATGTGTTCATAGTAAACCCTATCCTCCAATATCTTTTCTTGTAAGCCATTGTAGTCAACTCATCCCATTTTCTATCACTTAGCCATACCAGGGCTAATTATCTTAGCAACCCACATTGCTTTGGGATGTGGAGGGAAAACAAGGCAGCCAGACTACAGAAGGCAAGCAAGTGAGTTTTACTGCTGTTCACCAGCAGGTCATCAAACATTGCTGACAGATGGCTTGATAAAGGCAAAGTGACCGCTTGCCCTGGATTTAGGATGCATATAAAAGAGTGACTGGCCCTGTCACAGATGAGCTGTATGCGGGTACTACCCTGTCCGTGTGCTCAAGTTTAGAATATGATTGTATTCACTGAAGCTAAGTAAAAGATCTCACCATAAACCCTTTTCCAAGCTATTTGCTTGTCAAGATGTCAGAAGTTAATGTAGCAATGTTCTAAATCACATCTGGTTGTACTGGGCAAGGAATAAGAGAATTTATTACAGCAATAAAACCTTGCATTTCATTTACCATTAGAAGAGTTTGATTTAGGGAAGGAATTCTGGCCACATGAAATAAGATACTGTACAGACACAAGAGATTCTGTAGATGCTGGAAATTCAGAATAACACGCACGCACCCTAACCCTAACCCTAACCCTAACCCTAACCCTAACCCTAATAACACTGGAGGAACTCAGCAGGTCATGCAGCATCTATGGAGGAGACTGAAAAGACAGCATTTCAGGCCAAGGCTCTTCATTGGGAAATCGATGGTATCATTTATTGTTTGTTGCTTTTTTGGTGATGACACTCCTTCTTCAACTTCATTGATCACGTTGACACTGCAGAATCAGCTCATGATCAAGGAGCGGCTTTATTTTTAAAGCAATTATGCTTTAAGCAGAGACAGTCAGAGTGCAGAAGGCACTATTACTTGAAGTGAATACCAAACTGTGATGTACGTAGCACAATGCTTGCACTTTCTTAATCTATTTGCATACTTATCAAATCAAAATAAAAATTAATGTCACCTTTCAGATAATTGAGAATGTAGATTGCAAGGCCTAAATGTATTTTGGAATTCTCTTCTGACCACTCAACAGAATTTTGTATTTTACATGATTTCATTTTTTCAATCTTTTTTATTAATTATTATTAAATATCAACAAAGATACATTAAGGCAATCTAGTCAATATGTCATTATGTACAATGAAGAATTAAATTAGCAAATAACTGATTAACAAAGCTAAGCAATATATCAATAATAAGAAAAAATAAAGTGTTAAGAATATTTTTTTTGAAAGAAGAAAAAAAGAACCCCTACTAAGAGGGAAAAAAACCCTAATGACTAAAAAAAACGAAAAAAATAAAACCCCATTGAGAGCACAACCACAGAGTTATACATCATACAAGCTTCCACAGAAGAAGAACATCAATCCGCCAACTCAAATCCATTTAACAAAAATTGGAAGGAAACCATATTAATTAACTCAAATCAGCTGATAGTAGCGGGCAAATGAACCCCACCTTTTTCTCAAAATTAAACCGAGGATCAAAAGTTCAACTTCTGATTTTCTTCAAACTAAGACATAGCAGCACCTGAGAGAACCATGGTATCAAAGTAGGAGCAAAGGTTTCTTTCCATTTCAACAAAATAGCCCTTCTGCCCAATAATGTAACAAATGCAATTACATGTTGGTCTGATGAAGAAATACCATGAATATATTGAGGGATTATACAAAGCAAAACTGTCAAGTTACTAGGTTGTAAATTAATTTTTTAAACTTTAGAAATTGTAGAGAAAATAGATTTCCAAAAATGTTTCAATACAGAACATGACCAAAACACATGTGCCAAATGTGATTGTCTCCGTTTTACATCTATCACACTGACTATCAACATTTGAAAACATTTTAGACATTCTCTCCTTTGTTAAATAATAACGATGTACAATTTGAAACTGAATTAAAGAGTGACTGGCACAAATCGAAGAAGATTTAACCAACTTCAGAATCCGCAACCAATCCTCTGTTATCAAGGTCATGTTAAGCTCTCTCTCCCAATCTTGCTTAATCTTAAGTGAAGGGTAATTCTGTTGTTGTAACAATAAATTATACATTTTCCCAATAAAACCTTTCACTAGAGGGTTCATTTTTAAAATAATATCTAATAGGTCAGAATCCTGTATATATGGAAAATTACTTAAATATTCTTGTAAGAAGAGTTTGACCTGGGGACAATTTGAATACAAAAGAGAGTATTTAGTTACTAATTTCTCAAAAGACATCAATCAGCCATTTTGGAACAGATCCATGAAGGAATAAACTCCATTATTTCTCTGAAGAAAGGGAGATTCACTTAATGAAGGTTTAAGTAAATAATTTTGATAGATTAAACTAAAAAGTTTAAATTTTTTGAGATTAAAAAAGTTATGAAACTGAAACCAAATTCATAATGAGTGCTTAATCACAGGGTATAAATTTAAATTAATAATTTTGGCCAGTTGTACAGCTAGAGAAGCTTCTTATAATGTGGTTAAGTGAAACTGTTTCACAGCATTCAATTCCAAATCAGCCCAAGGTGGTCATTCATTTTTATCAGCCCAATATAACAAAAAACACATATCAAGTATATTAACAGCCCAATAATAGTCTTAAATTAGGCAGAGCAAGACCTCCATCCTTTTTCAATTTTTGTAAATGATATTTACCAATTCTTGGTCTTTTATTATTCCAAAGAAAAGATGTAATAATAGGGTCAACCTGATCAAAAAAAAATAGGGATATTTTCAAATACATATAAAATTTTGGTAAAATCATCATTTTAACTGCATGAATTCAGCTGGTTAATGAAAGTATAAGTGGATTCCATCTACAAAATAATTGTTTCATAAAATCCACTAAAGGAACCAAATTAGCTTTATAAAGTTCTTTATAATTTTTAATAATAAAAATAATACCTAAATATTTAAATAAACCCATAACTCTAAAAGGAATGTCATCATATAGAGAAGCAGAATCACTTAGGGGAAATAACTCACTTTTATGAAGGTTTAGTTTATATCCCAAAAACTCTCGAAATTCGTTTAATAGTTTCAATAAACTAGGAATTCAATTCTTCAGGATTCGAAATATAAACTAAGAGATAGTCAGCATAAAGTGAGATCTTATGAATATTCCCATTTATTAAAATTCAGTGGATACCTTTAGCTTCATGAAATGCAATAACCAAGGGTTCCAGCACAAAATTAAATAACAAGGGACTTAACGGACATCCTCGTCTCGTACCCCGCGAAAGCCGAGTAAAAGGAGATCTGCAATTATTAGTAATAACAGTAGCAATAGGGCTTTTATATATCATTCTGATCCACTTATTAAAATTAATACCAAAGCCAAATTTTCCTAAAACTTTAAATAAGTATTTCCATTCAACTCTGTCAAATGCCTTTTCAGCATCGAGAGAGACAACACATTGTGGAGTCTTAGAAAAGGATTAATATGTAACATTTAACAGTCTACAAACAATAGAGAAGGAATAACGGCCCTTTACAAAACCGGTTTGGTCTTGAGAGATAATTTTAGCTAGAAAATTCTCCAGCCGATTAGCCATTATTTTGAAAGAATTTTAGGATCCACATTTAATAATGAAATAGGTCTATATGAAGTAGTCAGTAGGTTCTTTATCCTTCTTAAGAATTAAAGAAATAGAAGTTTCATAAAATGTGGGAGGTAACTCTCCTATCAAAAAAGAATCTTTAAGCATTTCCAACATATATGAAGAAAGCAATTTTTCAAATTGTTTATAAAATCCTACAGAATAACCATCCAGTCCAGGAGCTTTACTAGATTGTATTGAAAAAAAAAACTTCCTGAATTTCATTTTCAGTAACAGGAGCATCAAGAGTTTGTTGATCTTCAACAGAAATTTGAGGAAAATCAATCTTTTGTAAAAAAGCATTCATTTTAGAAGAATCAACTGGAAACTGTGATTTATAAAATTCAATGGAAAAGTCTTGAAAAGTTTTATGAATGTCTTCATAATTACATGCTAAACTACTGTCTCCCTTACAAATTTTATATCATGTATTTTATATGGTTTCCAGCAGAAAATATCAATGTTCTGTTTAACTGAACCACTTGATTTCCAGGAAAGAGGATCTGAAGTCACACAGCCATTTCCTCTTGGGACTTTGGCAGATAAAAACCAGGTCATGCTAGTTCTTAGAAAGAATTCTAACAAACTGAAACTATTCATGATTTCCATGGTAGTTATTGTTTTGTAAAAAAGGTGAGACTCGCTAAAGTATACAAAGATGTTGTCAACTCTGGAGATACCAGCTGAACTAGCCATTCAATGTGTCTGAGCATGAAAGGCTCACTGATAATTATTTAATTGTGCATGCAGTTATAGTGAACACGTTCAAGAGGACCACAACCCTGTTGTAGGGTTTGGAGGCTTGCGTGCTGGAGTCAGGGATTTAGCTTTGCCTCTTTGTAGGGTCATTTAGGCCAAACAGGTCAATGGGTTAAGGCCAGACTAAGAATGGTCCACTGGTCCTGCAGGCTCGGGGGTTAAGCTCAGGGCTAAAAACCCACACTTGTGAAAAAATGCAATGAAGAATCCTTCTATATCTATGTGTGACTGCAGGGACAGACAGAGATGGAAGACCTTCATTGCAACCCTAACCTGTAGAAACTAATGGTGCTTGAATCTGTTATGTTACAAGAATTGCAACATCACATGTACTGCATGTAATGTTAATGAAATGTACATCAGCACGTTCAAACGTGAAAGCTTGAATTAAAGGTGAAATCTTTGTCCTAGATGATTAAATTTACAGTACATACCATTTATTTTCCTGTTACAGGAGAATATGGTCCATCGTTTCAGTCACAATTTAAAATTTTACTCAATATTCTGCTTGGGATTTTACCAGTTAAATTCCAGGCTGTCGAGTACATCTAGAATATTAATTCATCTGTGGCCGACTGTTAGGTACAAAGAGGTTTTTTTTTGTCTTTTTATTGCCTGCTAATATGTCAAGAGCTTCCCTGAGTAATAGTCTTTATACTGTTCTTCCCATATTTCCTTGGTTCATTAAACACCGATGGGTGAGAAACAGATTAAGTAGAATCTCTGTTTCTAGTCACAAACTGTTTCATTCTCTGAGCTCTGTTGATATTGCCAGTCTCCCAAACATTTGAACATCACATCAGATTTGTAAATTATGCTTGACAAAAGATGATGTGTTGATTTAACCTTCAAATCATGGAAATGTCAGTTCTCTGAGAAAGGTGAAAATTATTTATCCCATTGCAATACTGAAGGCTCTTGCTCCTTGTGTTATAAAGCTCTATGATTTTCCTGCTAATAAAGTTTTATTGTGTACAAGATTTGTAGTTTAATTCTCAGGAGCTGGTTCACTGTTAAAGCTGTTCTATAAAAGAAAACCAAGATTGAAGTGATACTACCACAATAAAAAACATTTTTCTCAGTCTCAACTCAGAGTGGATTTATACCATGTGAGTAGCATTGTAAAGTAGAAATTCACTCATAAGAGAACTTTATTTCTATCCTTGGGCTGACATCCTACCCATTCCTGAAATATGATTATCCGATTGGACCAGCACTAGGACAGATACCGTATCCCATTTACTCAGCTACATTTGCTACACCTGCAAAAGCCATTAATTTCCAGAAAATGACTCTGGAGAGGTTTAGGTAATGTTACAAAACAGATTTAATTATTCTGTAATGATTTAACTCTACACATCTTGAGAGGTTATAATACAAGAACACAAGACCATAAGACATAGGAGCAGAATTGGGCTTCTCAGCTCACCAAGTCTGCTTTGCCATTCCATCATGGCTAATTTATTTCTCTCAACTCCATTCTCCTGCCTCCTGTCACCGGTTTCGGATATAGCCCAAGTGTGGGGCAAGAGGCACTGAAGCGGGATGATAGTTCACATACTTTACTGAGAACAGTGTTAAAAGGAAAAGAAAACAATAATCGCTAGGCCAAACAGGGCCATTAACCTAAACTCTCAAATGCAAAACAAAGCCAACACTGCGGCTGAAAGGAATAAGTAAATAAAAAAACGAATACCACTGGTCTTCAGAGTCAGTTGACTCCAATTTCTCAGGACAGGTCGAATGCAAACAGGCAGCAATATGATGGAAAGAGTTGAATTAAATACTATCACAATGAAATAATAATTAGCTGACATGTGCATATTCATGAGTGCAATTGCCCTATCTACTGCACTGCCAAATCTGTGGTTGTGACACCTTCTCCTTGTAACCTTTAACATCCTGACTAACCAAGAAACTATCAACAAATGCTTTATATATAGTATACTCAAGGACATGCCCTCCACAGCCATTAGTGACAATGAATTCCACAGAAATTCCTTCCTGTCTCTGCACTAAATGGACGTGCCTCTATTGTGAGTCTCTGCCTTCTGGTCCTGGACTCACCCACTATGGGAAACGTTCACTCTATCTAGGCCTTTCAATACTTGATGGATTTCAATGAGAAACTCTAATGTTTCTAAATTTCAGTCAGTACAGGCCCAGAGCCATCAAATCCTCCTCAAATGTTAATCCTTTCATTCCTAGAATAATTCTACTGAACCTCCTCTTGACCTTCTCCAATGCCAGCAAGTGTTTTCTGAGATAAGGGGGCCTAAAACTTCTCACAATTCTCCAAGTGCTGTCTGACTTAAAAGCCTCAGCATCACATCCTTGCTCCAATATTCTAGAGCTCTTGAAATGAATGGTAATATTGTATTTGTCTTCTTTACCACAGGCCCAACCTGCAAATTAACTTTTAGGGAATCCTGCACAAGAACTCCCAAGGTTCATTTGTCCTCTGATTTGTGATTTTTTCCTCATTTAGAAAATAGACCATGCTTTTATTCCTTTTACCAAAGTGCATGACTATACATTTCTCTTCACTGTATTCTATCTGCCACTTCTTTGCCCATTCACCCAATCTGTCCCACTTCCATCTCCAGACACATTGCTTCATCAGCACTATCTGTCCCTCCACCCATCTTTGTATCATCTGTAAATCTGGCCACAAATCCAGCAATTCTGTCATCCAAATCATTGGATGTGAAAAGCTGTCCGAATATCAAATCCTGTAGAACACCACTATACAAAGCAGCCAAACAGAATAAGGCATCTTTATTCCAACTATTTGCCTCCTGCTGATGAGCCAATCTTCCATGTATACTAGCATACTTCCAATAGTGCCATAGCCTCCTATCTTGTTAAGCAAACTTATGTCCAGCATCTTATCAAAGGCCTTCTGAAATCAAAGCTAACCACATCGATTGACTCTCCTTTGTCTATCCTGCCTGTTATTTCCTCAAAGAATTCCACAGATTTATCAGGCAAGATTCCTTCTGCTGAAACCATGCTGACTTTGTCAAGCATATCAAAGAATCTTGACCCAGGTAACACTATCCCAACTGCAAAGTATGGTGGAGGTAGCATCATGCTGTGGGGATACTTTTCATCAGCAAGGACTGGAAATCTGGTCAGGATTGTTGGGAAGATGAATATTGCTAAATACAAAGAGATGCTGGATAAAAACCTACAAGCCTTGGATAGGTATATGGACAGGAAAGGAATGAAGGGTTATGGGCTGAGTGCAGGTTGGTGGTACTAGGTAAGAGTTAGCGTTCAGCATGGACTAGAAGGGCTGAAATGGCCAATTTCTGTGCTGTAATTGTTATATGGTCATAGCCTCTGCCAAAAACAAACTGGAAGGGAAGTTGGACTTCTAGCAGGGCAATGACCAAAGGACTGCCAGAGCAACATTATATTCTGCCATCATTCTTAACATACCAAAATGAACCACCTCACACTTATCTGGGTTAAACTCCAACTGCCACTTTGCAGCCCAGTTTTGTATCCTATTGATGTTCCACTGTAACTTCTGACAGCCGTTTGCACCATCCAAAATGCCCCCAACCTTTGTGTCATCAGCAACTTTACTAACCCATCCCTCCACTTCCTCATCCAGGTCATTTATAAAAATCACAAAGAGTAAAGGTCCCAGAACAGATTCCTAAGGCACACCACTGGTCACCAACCTCCATGCAGAATATGATCCATCTACAATCACTCTTTGCCTTCTGTGGGCAAGCCAGTTCTGGATCCACAAAGCAATGTCCCCTTGGATCCAATGCCTCCTTACTTTCTCAATAAGCTTTGCAAAGGGTACCTTATCAAATGCCTTGCTGAAATCCATATACACTACACTGTTTAGTCACATCCTCAAAAACTTCAGTTCAGCTCTTAAGCCGCAACCCACCTTTAACAAAGCCATGTTGACTAGTCCAAATCATTATGCCCCTCCAAATGTTCATAAATCCTGCCTTTCAGGATCTTTCCTATCAACTTACCAACCACTGAGGTCAGACTCACTGGTCTATAATGTCCTAGGCTATCTCTACGCACTTTCTTGAATAAGGGAAAAACATCTGCAACCCTCTAATTCTCCAGAACCTCTCCTGTCTGCATTGATGATGCAAAGATCATTACCAGAGGCTCTACAACCTCCTCCTTCACCTCCTACTGTCGTCTCGGGTACATCTCATCCAGTCCCGGAGACTTTACCAACTTGATGCTTTCCAAAAGTTTTAGTACATCCTCTTTCTTAATGTCTGCATGCTCAAGCTTTTCAACCCATTGTAAGTCATCCCTACAATCACCAAGATACTTTCCCATAGTGAATATTGAAGCAAAATATTCATTAAGTATCTCTGCTATAGTTCCATATACACTTCTCCACTATCACACTTGATTGGTCCTATTCTGTCACGTCTTATCCTCTTGCTCTTCACGTACTTATAGAATGCCTTGGGGTTTTCCTTATTCTTGCGCGTCAAGGCCTTCTCATGACTCCTTCTGGCTTTCCTAATTTCATTCTTAAGCTTCTTCCTGCAAGCCTTATAATCTTCTAGATCTCTATCATTACCTAGTTTTTTGAACCTTTTGTAAGCTTTTCTTTTTGACTAGATTTACAATAGCTTTGTACACCATGGTTCCTGTACCCCACTATCCTTTCCCTGTGGCATTGGAAGGTACCTATCGTAAATTCCGATGTATAAGCCGAGAATTTGGCCCTAAATTTCAGTCCTAAAATTAGGGGGTCAGCTTATACAGAGGGTGTCAACTTTGGAAAAAACGAATACACGGAAGACAATCGTATGTATTGGCTGTTTTTGAGTCAAATTGGTTCCACAGTCGACGCATGAATTCTTTGCTTTGTTTAAACTCACATCTTGTGGCTGGAACACGGACATTAAACCACCAGGGATGATTGCAATGTTCATATTTTCAGCTTTCAGTGTTGCTTTTGTCTCACCTGACAAGTGTGCTTTGAACTTGTCCCAGACAAGTAGCGACTTTTACTTACTGACATCTTCGGGACGTCGAGACCACACCTCTTTAACCCACTTCAAGCAACCTGCTTTGTCCATCCAGCAGTGTTCTTGAACATAAACAACACCCCACGGGAATTGACTGAGCAATCTTTGTTTTTTGGCTCAGCTTAAGATCACATCTATTCATAAATCGGGTGCACTGATTTTGCGTATCTTTGAAATTTTGGCTGACCTCACGATGTTTTTTGTCCCATTTCAACGCTTGAACTCCGATCATTTCTCTGGTAACAATGTATCCAGATGATCGCCAGTGATTCATTCTCTCTAAAACTTTTCCTTCCGGTTCAGGCCACTGGTATGTTTGGCCACAGTTTGCACATTTCGTCTTTAGCATTTCCCTCAGTGTGTCCTCTGCTTTTCTCCACTCTCTCACTCCCTCTCATTTACACTAAACTTCTTAGCAGCTGCAGAATTATTCATTCCTTTAGCAAAATCAACAACCTTCAGCTTGAAGCCAGCAGCAAATCACATTTGTTTTAATCTTTTGTACATGGTGGTCACAAACTCAATACTGAGTACACATACTGATCCCACTGTCCCGTGTTATGTTTTAATGAGATTACAATGGGCACTAAATAGTTTCACAGGGGTTACATTTCAGAGGATTCTTTTTTATTGGAAACCTAATCCAAAAATTCCCTCCCTGATTTATTTATTAAGAATTCGCCTATAACGCTCTACAATGTGTAGGCCTGTTTTCTTAGCAGGTACTGGTTTGCAAAATTTCCAGGGTCTGGATCCAGCAAAGCTGAGTGAGATCTTGTGATCTTTCCAGGTTAAATCAAAAACCTCTATGAAAGGGGTTGGCTTATACAAAGGTTACATGAAAAAGTCACTTTTTTAACCTTGGAAATGGGGGGTCGGCATATACTCCAGGTTGTCTTATACTCCAGAATATACGGTAGGCAGAACTCCACGCAAATATCCCCTGAACATTTGTCACATTTCTGCCATACATTTCCTTGAGAACATGTTCCCAATTTATGCTTCCAAGTTCCTGCCTGTTAACGCTTTCCTAACTTGTCTGTTCCTATCCTTCTCCAATGCTATGGCAAAGGAGATAGAATTGTGATCACTATCTCCAAAAGGCTCTCCCACTGAGACCAGACTCCTGACCAGATTCATTTCCCAATACCAGATCAAGCATGGCTTCTCCTCTTGTTGGCTTATCTACAAATTATGTCAAGAAATCTTCCTGAACACACACAAGAAACTCTGCCCAATCTGAACCCCTCACTCTAGGGAGATGCCAGTCAATATTTGGGAAATTAAAATCTCCCATCACAACAACCTTGTTCGTATTACACCTTTCAGAATTTGTCTCCCTATCTGCTCCTTGATGTTCCTGTTACTATTGGGTGGACTATAAAAAAACACCCAGTAGTTATTGACCCTTTCTGTTTCTATCTTCCACCCACAGAGACTCAGTAGACAGTCCCTCCATGACTTTCTCCTTTTCTATAGCTGTGACACTATCTCTGATCAGCAGTGCCATGCCCCCACCTCTTTTGCCTCCCTACCTGTCCTTTCTGAAACATCTAATGCTTGACACTCTAAGTAACCTTTCCTGCCCCTGAGCCATCCAAGTTTCTGTAATGGCCACAACATCATAGCTCCAAGTACTGATCCATGCGTTAAGCTCATCCGCTTTGTTCATGATGCTTCATGCATTAAAATAGACACATCTCAAACTATCGGTCTGAGCACATCTCTTCTGTATCACCTGCCTATCCTCCCTCTAACACTGTCTCCATGCTTTCTCTATTTGTGAGCCAACAGCCTCTTCCTCCATCTGTTGAGTTTGGTCCCCACCCCCAGCAATTCTAGTTAAATTCTTCTTAATAACTTTAGTAACTCCCCCTGCCAGTATATTGGTCCCCCTCAGATTCAAGGGCAACCCATCCTCTTTGTACAGGACACATCTGCCCCAAAAGACATCTCAATGATCCAGAAATCTGAATCTCTGTCCCCTGCTCCAATTCTTCAGCCACGCATTTATCCTCCACCTCATTCTATTCCTATACTCATTGTCATGTGACAGAGGCAGTAATCCTGAGATTACTACCTTTGAGATCCTGCTTCTCAACTTCCTTCCCAACTCCCTGTAGTCTGTATTCAGTACCTCCTCCATTTTCCTACCTATGTCTTTGGTACGAATATGTACCACAACCTCCATCTGTTCACCATCCCACTTCAGGATGTCGTGGATGTAATCAGAAACATCCCGGATTCTGGCTCCTGCAAGGCAAGCAACCACTTGTGTTTCTATCCTATGTCCGCAGAATCGCTTGTCTGACCTCCTAACTATAGCGTCCCCTATCACTGCTGCCATCCTCTCCCTTTCCCTACCCTTCTGAGCCACAGGGCCAGACTCTGTGCCAGAGGTGTGGCCATTGTTGCTTACCCCAGGTAGGTTGACAACCAACCCCCCCCCCCCCCCCAGCAGTACTCAAACTGGAGTACTTATTGTTAAGGGGGACAGCTACAGGGGTACTCTCTAGTATCTGACTCTTGCCCTTCCCTCTCCTGACTGTTACCCACATATTTGTACTCATCACAAAGGTAGGGGCTGGTGAAGAAGGCAGATTCCACCACATTCACCTGGATAATTAGGGAATGCTGATCTGCCAGTGCTGCCTGTGATCAAAGTGTGATTAAAATTCTAATTTCTCCATAGCCCAATGATACCTTTCTTTAGATTATGGATTAACTTTGTGCCTTCTCTGTAATGAAAACAAGTCCCAGCCAAATCATCATTCGAGACCATAGTGCCATAACTAGGCATAAGGCCAGGAGTTATGGACTATTCACCTTTTGTGTATTACTGGTGCTTGTCCTTTATTTGCCTACATCTGTACACGTTCATACAGGGAGGCTCCAAAAGATGCATCCAGGCTAGTGGAAATCTATTAATTTCCCACGGAAGAAGATGTAAGTGGCCATTAATCATGGCATCCATCAGCACTGGGTATTGATGCAATGAGTAAAAATTCATGCCTTGGGCACCAGCATACAAAGTTCAAAGTAAATTTAATTACCAAAGTACATATATGTCTCCATACACATCCGAGTTTCATTTTCCTGTGGGCATACTCAACAAATCTATAGAATAGTAACTGTAACAGGATCAATGAAAGACTGACCAAAGTGCTAAAGATAATAAACTCTGCACATGTAGATATAAATAAATAGCAGTAAATAATGAGAACTTGATGTAATGAGATGAAGAGTACTTGAAGTGAGATCATTGGTTGTAGGAACATTTCAATAATTGGGCAATTGGCTGAGATGTTCCCAAATGGAGAGATACCATCGGCTCATACGTTTTAGGCAGCCTCATGTGAGGCACCTTGTCAAAGGCCTTCTGAAAATCCAAGTAGACAACATCAACCAATTCTCCTTTGCCTATCCTGCTTGTTATTTTTTCAAAGAACTCCAACAGATTTGTCAAGCAAGTCTCAGTTTGTCTGCCACTTCCTTGTCACCATTGCAACCTCTCCAGTATCATTTTCCAGTGATCCAGTATCCACTCTCACCTCTCCTTTACATTTTATGTATCTTAAGAAACTTCTGGTGTCCCCTTTAAGATTATTTGCTGGCTTACGTTCATATTCCATCTTTACCTTCTTAATGGCTTTTTTTTTGTTGTCTTCTGTAGGTTTTTAAAAGCTTCCCAATCCTCTAACTTCACACTAATTTTTTCTCTATTGTATGACCTCTCTTTGGCTTTTATATTGGCTTTGATTTCCCTTGTTAGTCACAGTTATATGATTCTTCCTTCAGAATATTTCTTCCTCTTTGGGATGTATTTATCCTGTGCCTTCCGAATTGCTTCCAGAAATTCCAGCCATTGCAGCTGTACCGTCATCCCTGCCTGTGTTCTTTTCCAATCAATTCTGGCTAACTTCTCTTTCATGCCTCTGTAATTCCTTTTACTCCAATATTTTACTGATACAACTGACTTTAGCTTCTCCTTCTCAAGTTTCAGGGTGAATTTGATAATATTATGATCACCTGCTTTTGAGGTTTCTTGCACCTTGAGCTCTCTAATCAATTCTGGTTCATTGTACAATACCCAATCAAGAATAGCTGATCCCCTAATGGGCTCAACGAAACAGCTATCTTGTAGGCACTCTTTAAACCCCCCAGCACCAACCTATGGTAACATTGCCCTTTTGGCATGCATTTTCTAACTGTTATTTGTTGGCCACATCCTTACTACTCTTTGGGGGCCTATATACAACTCCCATCAGGGTATTTTTCCCCTTGCAGTTCCTTAGCTCTACCCAAAATGATTCAACACCTTCTGCCCCATGTCACCGCTTTCTAATGATATGATATCATTTCTTACCGCCCCCTCTGCCTTCCTGCTTGTCCTTTTGATACAATGTGTATCCTTGGACATTAAATTCACAGCTATAATATTATTTCAGGGATGCCTGCAACATCATACCTGCCACTCTGCAACAAATTAATTTACCCCATTCTGTATGCTGAGTGCATTCAAATATGACAGTCCTCTATGCACCTTTTCAATTTTGTCTGCCTCTTACATTGCAACTCATCCTTTTAACTGTCATTTTGCCCTATCAAAAGCCTCTCCTCACTACCATTGTCTTTGTTTGTAAGCCAGCTATCTCATTTTCAGCAGTACTATATGCCTTTCCTACAAAACCCCTGGCATTGAAATATATGCAGCTCAGGACAGCAGTCGCACCATGCTCAACATTTTGTCTGAGGTCTTATCTACATCTGTATCCACAATCTCGCCACTAATTGTTCTGGCACTCTAGCTCCCATCCCCTTGCAAATCTAGTTTACTCCCCATCATGCAGCATTAACAAACCTTCCTGCGAGGATGTTAATCCCCCTCCAGTTCAGATGCAAACCATCTCTTCTGTACAGGTCACACCTTCCCTGGAAGAGAGCCCAATAACCCATAAATCTTATGCTTTCCTCCCACAGCAACTCCTTAGCCACATATTAAACTTTATAATCCTTCTCGTTCTGGCCTCACTAGCATGTGGCACGTGGCAATCCTGAGATCACAACCCTGAAGTTCCTGCCCTTTACGTTAGCACCTAACTTCTTATGCAGAACCTGATTACTCATCCTAGCTGTGTTATTGGCACCGACGTGCACCTTGACTTCTAGTTGTTCACCCTCCCACTTAAGACTCAATCTGAGATATCTCAGACCCTGGCATGAGGGAGGCAGCCTACTATCCAGGATTGTGGTTCTTGCACAGAGAACCTTCAGTCCGTTCCCCTAACTAATGAATCCCCATCGCCACAGTGTGCCTTTTCTCCCGCACCCCCCACCCCTTCCCTTCCTGCCGGAGACCCTATCATTATGATTTGCCTCTGTTTGGTCTTCCATATTGTAATAGAGTTGTTCACCTTTCCTGTTGTGGAACATTAACTTCTCCCTGCTTTCCCATGCATAGGAGTTGAACCTGCCCAGAATCCTTGGCATTTTATTCTGGTTTTCTGTCGTCTCAGAAGTCCCACACACCCCATCAATGTTTATCACTTCACCAACACACTACAGTCCTCCTCTAGGTCTTTATATATCACCACCTTATGAGGACCTAACACCAAAACAATCCTCAGCTCCTTCATGGTGGTATACCACCATCTTAGTTCCTGCAGGGAGTGCCATAACAAGGGACTCTTTTTTTTTTCCCCCAGCAGTTTTGTGGTCTCCACCAACTCAGGCCTTGCCTGTGGTAGTTTTTGGCCCTCCAAATGGAACAAAGCACAAGACTGGAATTCCAAATTATCTGTGAGCACACCGCCAGCCTCTCTTTTTATATTGCAACTGATCATGTGGAACAGGAAGTGATGGCACAGTTTATCATGTAATTGGTCAAACAATTGATATAGCAACTGATCAGTAAATGATGACACTATCTCTAAAACAGTTGATCATACAATTGATCATGGTGTAACAGGAAATTATGGCACTCTATCCTCTAATACAGTTGTATTCCTGCAACTCTGACAGCCTGCATTACTATCTAGTATGGAGGGGCTACTGCACAGGATCGAAAGAAGCTGCAGAGTATTGTAAATCTAGTTAGCTCAATCTTGGGTACAAGCCTACAAAATTCCCTGAGACATCTTTAGGGAGTGGTGTCTCAGAAAGGCAGTGTCCATTATTAAGGACCTCCAGCACTCAGGGTATGCCCTTTTCTCACTGTTACCATCAGGTAGGAGGTACAGAAGCCTGAAGGCACACACTCAGTGATTCAGGAACAGCTTCTTCCCCTCTGCCATCCGATTCCTAAATGGACATTGAACCCTTGGACACCACCTCACTTTTTAAAAAAATGTATAGTATTTATAATTTTTGCACATTTTTCAATCTATTCAATATACATACTGTAATTTATTATTTTATTTTTCTCCTATATTACATATTGCATTGAACTGCTGCTGTTAACAAGTTTCACATCACGTCAGTGATAATAAACATGATTCTGATTCTAGTGCTGAAAGATGTCCAATGTGCAAAAGTGAGTAGCATACAAATTTTATAAGTGACATAGCAGCCATAATTTCATAGTTGGGGACAATGAAGAGAGAGTGTGATCTTCAGGGTAGAGATAAGTGAGTGAGTATTGAGTATATGTTAAGGTGTTACAGTTGACAGATTGTTAATGAGTAATAGACATGACAGTATGGACTAATGTGTGAGATTAAAAGTGCAGTCTCACCGAATAGTGCAAAAATTGCAATGAGCAGAACAAATTAGCTTCCTAAATATATTTTGGCACAGAATCATTGCTGGTGTTTCCCTCCTGCTGTTCACCATGGTACAGGTTGATTTGTTGTGCATTCTCCTTCATGGTAATAAGATAGGAACACAAGCTTTAGGTGCATCCTGTTGTCAGATCAGGCAGGCATGCATGTTTTAATTCTGATGTGTGAATCAAATGCAAACCTTTTAGCACTTTACAATTTCTTTCTTGGCCATAATTTCAAATTGTTCCATGCTGATTGAAAGCATCTTTATATATTTCTCAAGTCTCTACTAGTGGCATATCTCTCCTTCATGATTATTGTTATGATCTCATGCCATAACTCACGTTTCTTTCCCATCTTTTCTTGGTTTCATCTTGTAATTTTGTTTAAAATTTATTATAAGGGAGATAATACTTTTCTGATTTGTCTCAGCTGGGCAGTGTCTTCAATTTTACACATGATCAAAATACCATGCATTAACTATTGAGGTACACTTTATATTTTTCTCATGCTTAATGAACTAAGTGTCTTTGATAGTTCATATCATAACTTCTTCAGTGCTTTTAAGGGATGTTGAAAGTTCCCTGAATACACTGAAGTACTAATTAATGATGAAAACCAATGATCACATTCTTCCAACTTCTTTCTGATCTGAAAACATTAATTAGTTCAAAAAAATGTGTCTAATATTCCTGCTCATGAATCATGACTTTAACGATGTTAAGAAGATAAAGGTGTTGTGTGCCATAGTTCCATTGGAGACTTCGGATTGCATAACGGGAGGGAGATTTCAAAACAGGTGAGTTGGGGCAGTTGGGATATTCTGCACTCCACAGTTCCCTTGGAGATATTGGATTGCAGAGCGGGAAAGAGATTTTGAAAGAAGCGAGTGATGGCAATCAAGATATTTTGGGTGGCGCAGTGCACTTGGAGACTTTGGATTGCATGGCGGAGAAAGATTTCCAAAGAAAGGAAGGGGATCAGTTGGATTATTCTCCATGCCACAGTTACCTTGGAGATATTGGATAATGCACAATTAGCCACTTAGGTCAATAAATAGAGCTTAGGTTCAAGTGGAGCAGCCATTGAATGAGTGGGTCAGTGTTGGAGTGGGGAGTCTGGCTTTGTCTCAGAGGATTCACCAAGGAGAGGTGGAGACAATAGGCAGAATTTATTTCCTTTAATTCTTTCTTTCTTGTTGAACAGTTACAAGCATGGGTATGCTAGACAGGAGAGTGGAATGCTCCTTTTGCAGGATGTGAGAAGACAGGGACCTCCAATGTCCCTGACAACTACATGAGCAAGAAGTGTATCCAGCTGCAGCTTCTCTCAGATTGTATTAAGGATCAGAGCTGGAACTGGATAAACTCTGAATTACTCAGTAGACTGAGGGCTTGATTGACAGGTGACACAGGGAGGTAGTTACACCCGAGGTGCAGGACACAAGTAACTGGGTAACTCACAGAATGTGGGAAGAGCATAGACAATCAGTGCAGAGTAACCTTGTTTCCTTCAATAACAGGATACTGTTGAGGGATGACTGAGTAGCGGAAAGCCACGGTGGTCAGGTCTCTGGCACTGTCTGTCTCAGAAGGGAAGGGAGAGAAGAGGCAAATTGTGGTGATAGGGGATATATTGGTTAGGGAAGCAGACAGGAGTTTCTGGGTGATAACAAGATTTCCAGATGATATGATGCCTCCCTGGTGCCAGGATCAGAGACATTTTGGATCAAATACACATAATTCTTAAACGGGAGAGTGAGTAGCCCAAGGTTGTACCACTGCTCGTAACTACTGCTCATGTGGTTCCATTGTTTAAAAAGGGTTCTAAGAGTAAACCTAGTAATTATAGGCCTGTCAGTTTGATGTCAGTGGTGGGTAAATTAATGGAAAGTATTCTTAGAGATGGTATATAATTATCTGGATAGACAGGGTCTGATTAGGAACAGTCAACATGGACTTGTGCGTGGAAGGTCATGTTGGACAAATCTTATTGAATTTTTTGAAGAGGTTACAAGGAAAGTTGATGAGGGTAAAGCAGTGGATGTTGTCTATATGGACGTCTATATGGACTTCAGTAAGGCCTTTGACAAAGTTCCACATGGAAGGTTAGTTAGGAAGGTTCAATCATTAGGTATTAATATTGAAGTAGTAAAATGAATTCAACAGTGGCTGGATGGGAGATGCCAGAGAGTAGTGGTGGATAACTGTTTGTCAGGTTGGAGGCCGGTGACTAGTGGTGTGCCTCAGGGGTCTGTACTGGGTCTAATGTTATTTGTCATATACATTAATGATCTGGATGATGGTGGTAAATTGGATAAGTATGCAGATGATACTAAGATAGGTGGCATTGTGGATCATGAAGTAGGTTTTCAAAGTTTGCAGAGAGATTTAGACCAGTTAGAAGAGTGGGCTGAATGATGGCAGATGGAGTTTAATGCTGATGAGCGTGAGGTGCTAAATTTTGGTAGGAATAATCCAAAAAGGACATACATGGTAAATGGTAGGGCATTGAAGAATGCAGAAGAACAGAGTGATCTAGGAATAATGGTGCATAGTTCCCTGAAGGTGGAATCTCATGTGGATAGGGTGGTGAAGAAAGCTTTTGGTATGTTAGCCTTTATAAATCAGAGCATTGAGTATAGGAGTTGGGATGTAATGTTAAAATTGTACAAGGCATTGGTAAGGTCGAATTTGGAGTAGTGTGTACAGTTCTGGTCACCAAATTATAGGAAAGATGTCAACAAAATAGAGTACAGAGAAGGTTTACTAGAATGTTACTTGGGTTTCAGCACCTAAGTTACAGAGAAAGGTTGAACAAGTTAGGTCTTTACTCTTTGGAGCAAAGAAGGTTGAGTGGGGACTTGATAGAGGTATTTAAAATTATGAGGGGGATAGACAGAGTTGACATGGATAGGCTTTTTCCCATTGAGAGAAGGGGAGATTCAAACAAAAATTTTGAGCTGAGAGTTAGGGGGCAAAAGTTTAGGGGTAACACAAGGGGAATTTCTGTACTCAGAGTAGTAGCTGTGTGGAACGAGCTTCCAGTGGAAGTGGTAGAGGCAGGTTTGGTATTGTCATTTAAAGTAAAATTGGATAGGTATATGGACAGGAAAGGAATGGAGGGTTGTGGGCTGAGTGCAGATCAGTGGGACTAGGTGAGAGTAAGCATTCAGCATGAACTAGAAGGGCCGAGATGGCCTGTTTCCATGCTGTAATTGTTATATGGTTGTGGTCCTTGTTGGTACTGTTGATGTGGCTAGAAAGAGTGACGACGTCCTGCAAAGTGAGTTCAGGGAGTTAGGTGTTTAGTTAAAGAACAGGACTTCCAAGGATGTGATCTCAGGACTACTACCTGTGCCATGTGCTAGTGAGGCCAGAAATAGGAAGATTTAGAGTTTAATGTATAGTCAAGGAGCTGGTGCAGTAGGGAAGACTTCATATGTATGGGACATTTGGGCTTTCTTTCAGGGAAGATGGGCCAGTACAGATGGGATCGTTTACACCTGAACTGGAGGGAAACTAGTGGGAAGGTTTGTTACTGCTGCAAGGGGGGTGGGGAAGGGTGATCATTTAAACTCGAGTTGCAGGGGGATTTAGTACCAGAGTATCAGATAGTGAGGAGTTTGTGCAGGAAGTTGCTGCTAAGCCTACATACAAAGTCAGGAATCAAGAAGCTTGAGTATAATAGGACTGATGTTTTAAGTTGTGTATATTTCAATGCAAGGAGTACTGTAGGAAAAGTGGATGGGCTTGGTGCATGGAAGTATGACATTGTTGTCATCAGTGAGATTTAGTTGGAGGAGGGGCAGCACTGGTCCAAGGGTTCTGTTGTTTTAGACATGCTAATGAGGCAGAGATGACAGGGCAAGGGGTGACATTACTAGTCAGAGAAAATATCACAGCAGTGCTCAGACATGACAGACTGGATAGCTTGTCTACTGAGGTTATAAGGGTGGATGGAGGAAGAGGAAAGGGATGACCAAATTAATTAGATTATGTTAGACAATGCACAAATCTGTGGGATTTAGAGGATCAAATTTTTAGAGAGATCAACAAACTGTTGCAAGAAACACAAGGCTGTGATAATAGATGATTTTAACTTCAAACTATATTGACTGGGACTCCAATACTGTAAAAGGAGCAGATTGGATACAGTTTGTCAAATGAGATAGAGTTTGCCAAATATGTTCAAGAATGATTCCTTAACCAGTACATAGATGTCCCAGCTAGAGAATGAGATACTAGATCTCCTATTAGGGAATGAGACAGGGCAAGTGACAGAAGTTTGTGTAGGGGAACACTTTGCATTTAGTGATCACAATGCCATTAGTTTGAAGAGAATTATGGAAATAGAAAAGTCTGGTCCTGGGGTTGAGATTCTAAATTGGAGAAAGGCCAGTTTGGATGGTATCAGAAAGGATCTGGCAAATGTGTAGAGGGAAAGGTTGTTTTCTGGCAAAGATGTGCTTGGCAAGTGGGAGGCTTTGATAAGTCAAATTTCGAGAGGACAGAGTTTGTATGTTCCTGTCAGAATCAAAAGGCAAGGATAACAGGTTCAGGGAACCATGGTTTTTGAGAGATCTTGAGGCCATGAGTAAGAAGGAGGTGCATTGTAGGTATAGGCATGAAGAAACAAATGAGGTGCTTGAGAAGTATAAGAAATCAAGATGGTAAAAGAAGGCATGAGGTTGCTCCAGCAGATTAGGTGAATGAGAATTCCAAGGGCTTCTACAGATAGATTAGGGGCAAAAGGATAGCAAGGAATAAAATTGGTCCTCTGGAAGATTAGTTAGAACATTTCAAAAAGTGTCTCCCACTGTAGTAATGCAATTCAAAGGAAGCATCATCAACCCCAAGTATTGAGTTAAATAATATCATTATAACTATTGAAATTGTGTTATTGGCTGGGACAAAAAGCGACAGTCTACAAATCAGTGAATTCAAAGAACAATGCTGATTCAAGGACAGTGGAAACAAACACACCAATTGTTTTTGTTTTTGCCATGAGGGAGGAGATGTAGGCTGCCATTTTCTAAGCAAACGAGGAAATCTGCAGATGCTGGAAATTCAAACAACACACAAAATGCTGGTGGAACACAGCAGGCCAGGCAGCATCTACAAGGAGAAGCACTGTCAACATTTCGGGCCGAGACCCTTCGTCAGGTCTGCTGTGTTCCACCAGCATTTTGTGTGTGTGTTGTCTGCCATTTTATGAGATTGTTTTCTCCATTTTGTGAGTTAAATCACTTGGCTTGATTGGTGTTTTAAAGTTGATGTAATGATGCTCCCAGTAAGCTTCTGGACTCGAGATCATTTTCAAATAAGTTATTTGTGAGGTGCTCATTAGTTGGATATAACATGCAGGTTTTTGACTGTTGGAGTCTGTTATCTGCTCTGTGTGATTCAAGCTGGTTGCTGATTGAGAACAAAGAGCCATAAATTACCAGTAGTCAGTTGCTGGAAAGAGCAATAAATGCATGCTGGTCTGGACCAGAGCCAAGAAAATGATGCTAAAGGTCAGATACCTGACCTATAGTCAATGACATGGTAATGTAACATTTGAAATTTCTAAAGAATAAATATAAAAGCAGATCTTCAGGAGTGCAGGCAGCAGTAACTCTATAAGGGAACAACCATCTTGAATGATGAGAACCCCGCAGATATGGAGATTGGAAATGGGACTATATGGAATGTGTGCCAAGTAGCATAAACTTTTTAACTGGTATTATATTTCTGTTCTTTGACTGGTCATGGGGGGGTCAGGGGAATTTATTAGGTGTGCACGTGTTTGTAAAAGTTGTACAAGTTCATGTGTTCTTCCATTGAGGCAATTCTTCCATTGACAATAAAGGTAATTGTCGATAATTACATATTCTGTGTGCCTCGTTGATCATTATGACAAGGGGTGATTCTTGTCACAGTATTGAATTATCTATTAATTTGAAGAGTATAAAACTGATGTACTTTTGAGTATTAAAGACTCACTGAAGGTCTCCAGCTAGTCATGATGAATAAAGTCTTGTGCATCACCAGCTTCAGTGCCCCCCCCCCCCCAGTAACTTTGATCACAGTCTCAAGAGGGACTAGAATTAGAGGTCAAGGGTGAAAGGTGAAATGTTTAAAGGTACCATGAGAGGGAATTCTGAGAGGATATCAAGAATGTGGAATGAGCTGCCAGCCAAGTGGTGTATGCAGGTTTGAGTTCAATATTTAAGAGAAATTTGGATAGGTACACGAGTATGGAGGGATATGGTCTGGGTGCATGTGGTTGGGGTTGGCAGATTAATAGTTTCACATGGACTATATGGGGCAAAGGGACTGTTTCTGTGCTGTAGTGTCCTATGACTATGCTAATATAAATGCGCTGCTAATATTTTCTTGCCGATTTTAGGTGAGTTCCTAGGATCGCTGTCCTACTTCCTTATAAGCAACATTATGGGTCTACAGGAAACAGAATATTTATTCTTCAAGGAAAAGCATAAAAATAGATCAATAAACATCACAATAAGGTGCACCCCAAATCTTCACAAAGTACTTAAGCATCAGAGGATCTCAAAAGCGATGAGGGATCTCTCTACTTATCAAGTAGCTCTAATATTTTTCTTCCCCTCGAATGAATGACCCATTCTTTCTTCCTCAGAAAAATAACATGTCCTTCAAATAATGATGCAAGTCTTAATCTAACCTACACCAGATTATATTTCTTTCTTGATCTGTCAGATACAGTATATTGTATAATCTGAAAATTGGACAGTGTGTTTAAACTGGCAATCATACATGTCCCACATTAGCTATTGCACTTACCCAGTTTAAAAATAGAGTAAAGATGAGAACCTGTTTTTCCAGCCCAAGTAGCAGCTGTCAATTTCCAGCACATTACAAAATAGCCTGAACTCCAGTTTGATTTCCTACTCAGCACATACCCTTTATCAATAAGTTGAAGTATTGTCAAACTACAGTAAAACTTTTCCAACACACAAAATGCTGGAGGAACTCAGCAGGCCAGTCAACATCAATGGAAAAGAGTAAACAGTCGATGTTTCAGGCTGAGACCTTCATCAGGACTGTGTACAGATCAAGTTAAGTACAGAACTAAAAAACTGATTTCCACCATCCTTGCCATTAAAAATAAGTTGGTAAATCTAACTGGAAAAACTTTTAGAAATTGCTATAAAATATTAGAACAACTATGTTCAGGACTACTTTTCCTGAACTCCTGGCTACACACTTATGCTTCTTCAAACAGACAAATAAAAAACTCCCAACTCATGTTATTTTGATGAGAGAAAAAAAATACTGGATAGAATTTTCCCCCCAAAGCTGTTGCTTCCTCAGAAATCTTCTGTGAATATGATACTGCTTGAAGCTGAACACAAATAAAATTTCAGACAACTTACATCACATAGGAATTCAGAGAAACAAAATTAACTTTTATTGCATGTAATTCAATTATATAACAGTGCTGATGCTTTGCAATTTTTCAAATAATCATTTGTACTCCCTGTCTGGGGCTTCTCATTTAAGTGTCCAACAATAATCAGCCAGAATTGTGGATTCCAGTTGCCTTCATACTGTTTCTCCATAACAGCAATGTTCTGGTGAAATCTTTCCACAAGCTCGTCACTTAACAGTGCCAAGATTTGTGGGGAAGAAATCTGTATGGAAATGCAGAAAATGAATCTTAAATGATATGTTGCACTTCACGGTTTCATATGCTTGAAGTATGTTGTCAACCTGCTGCACATACTTTGGTCAACAATGCACACAAAATGCTGGTAGAACACAGCAGGCCAGGCAGCATCTATAGGGAGAAGCACTGTCGATGTTTTGGTCGAGACCCTTCATCAGGACAGTGCTTCTCCCTATAGATGCTGCCAGGCCTGCTGTGTTCTACCAGCATTTTGTGTGTTGTTGTTTGAACTTCCAGCATCTGTAGATTTCCTCGTGTTTGCACATACTTTGGTGTCTGTATTTGCAAAGAAAATTTTCAACATACTTGAATGCCTTTCGTGCAATTTTCTCTAGTCTCACTAGAAGCTCTGAATTGCAGGTCATTGATAACCTGTTTGATTTGTGAACCAAGAAGAATGCTTCCCTTAATCTTGGCATTAGTTATTCTTGGAAACATCTGTCTCAAATATTGAAATCCGCATGGAAGTTTTGTGTCTGGAGACAACAGATCCCATTCTTGCAGTCTTGAATTCTGCTTTTGCCTTTGACAAACCTAAGTCTCCGACCAAGTCATTTATCTCAGATTACAACAGATGTGGCTCACTCGACATGTCCATATCGGGACATCGATAGGATGCAAAACTGGGCTGAGAAGTGGCAAATGGAGCTCAACCCAGATGAGTGTGAGGTGGTTTATTTTTATAGATCAAATATGATAGCAGAAAATAGCATTAACAGTAAGACAGTTGGCAGTGGGGAGGATCAGCGGTACCTTGGGTTCCAAGTCCATAGGATACTCAATGCTGTTAAGAAGGTGCAATGGCCTTCAACAACTGTGGGATTGTGTTGAAGAGCTGAGAGGTAATGTTACAGCTATATAGGACCCTGGTCAGACCCCACGTGGAGTACTGTGCTCAATTCTGGTCTCCTCATTACAGGAAGGAGGTGGAAACTATAGAAAGTGTGCAAAGGAGATTTACAAGGATGTTGCCTAGATTAGGGAGCATGCCTTACAAGAATAGGTTGAGTGAATTTAGCCTTTTCTCCTTGGAGTGACAGATGATGAGTGGTGACCTGGCACTCAAAGACTATTGTCATGCGGCATAGGTCTCACGAATGAAGGGAGATTGGGTTATTCAATTGATTCCTTGCTTTCAGCAAAGAAACCAGACACTGGTCATTCAGAAGTAGCAGTTTGTCACATGATCTTTCTGAAACAGTGAATGGCATTGATTTCTGGGTACCTCTGAGTGAAACTAAGATCAACAGTGCATGTTGCACAATAAATGTCAGGAGTCCAGGCATTGTCTTGGTCATCAATTTTACACCCAAACTAGAGCTCACAGGCTTTCTTAACAAGAGGAATTATGCTCCATTTTTGAGACTTGTGTATACTCACCACATTGAAAACAGAAAGCATCATGGCTGTTACATCTTTGGCGAGACATTTTTCCATCATAAATACTCTGAAAATACAATTACTTTATCATAATAAGTACGCACAATTTGATCACAAACAGATGTACATGTAAATGCTATGGATAAAACAGTGTGTTTGTGATGCTTTTATAACCTTGCTAAAATCTGGGTCCTGCCATGCAGCATCTGCCCTACTTAAGTATGTCCTGGCATGCCTGGACAAGATAAAAAAACTTTTCAGCTTATGTTGCGGGTGACATTTTAATTGACTACAATTAGAATTGAAATAACAAATACAGGCAATTTTTAAAAAATGGTTTATAATATGGAAATTTCATGATCAGCAGTCCAATATCCATAAGATGCTTCCACATGTATTCAGGAAGCAAAATTGCAGTCAGTTTTGAGCAGAAAACTGGACTTGAGCATTAATCAAGGAAATATAGCTCTCTTTTGTTGCTGGACCAGCACGAGTCAACTTTATAACCATACGATATAACCATATAACAATTACAGCACAGAAAGGCCATCTCAGCCCTTCTAGTCCATGCTGAACACTTACATTCACCTAGTCCCACCGACCTGCACTCAGACCATAACCCTCCATTCCTTTCCTGTCCATATAGCTATCCAATTTTACTTTAAAAGACAATAACAAACCTGCCTCTACCACTTCTACTGGAAGCTCATTCCACACAGCTACCACTCAGAGTAAAAAAAGTTCCCCCTTGTGTTACCCCTAAACTTTTGTCCCCTAACTCTCAACTCATGTCCTCTTGTTTGAATCTCCCCTACTCTCAATGGAAAAAGCCTATCTACGTCAACTCTGTCTATCCCCCTCAATTTTAAACACCTCGATCAAGTCCCCCCTCAACCTTCTACACTCCAGAGAATAAAGACCTAACTTGTTTAACCTTTCCCTGTAACTTGGGCGCTGAAACCCAGGTAACATTCTAGTAAACCTTCTCTGTACTCTCTATTTTGTTGACATCTTTCCTATAATTTGGTGAATAGAACTGTACACAATACTCCAAATTTGACCTTACCAATGCCTTGTACAATTTTAACATTACATCCCAACTCCTATACTCAATGCTCTGATTTATAAAGGCCAACATACCAAAAGCTTTTTTCACCACCCTATCCACATGAGATTCCACCTTCAGGGAACTATGCACCATTATTCCTAGATCACTCTGTTCTACTGCTTTCTTCAATGCCCTACCACTTACCATGCATGTCCCATTTTGATTAGTCCTACCAAAATGTAGCACCTCACACTTATCAGCATTAACCTCCATCTGCCATCTTTCAGCCCAATCTTCTGACTGGCCTAAACCTCTCTGCAAACTTTGAAAACCTACTTCATTATTGACAACTCCACCTATTTTAGTATCATCTGCATATTTACTAATCCAATTTACCACCCCATCATCCAGATCATTAATGCATATGACAAACATTGAACCCAATACAGATCCCTGAGGCACAGCACTAGTCACCGGCCTCCAACCTGACAAAGTTATCCACCACTACTCTCTGGCATCTCCCATCCAGCCACTGTTGAATTCATTTTACTTCTTCAATATTAACACCTAAAGATTAAACCTTAACTGACCTTCTATGCAGAAGATTGTCAAAGGCCTTAATGAAGTCCATATAGACAACATCCACTGCTTTACCCTCTTCAACTTTCCTAGTAACTTCTTCAAAAAAATTCAAAAAGATTTGTCAATCGTGACCTTCCATGCACAAATCCATGTAGACTGTTCCTAATCACCCCATCTATCCAGATAATTATACCATCTCTAAGATTACTTTCCATTAATTTACCCACCACTGACCTCAAACTGACAGGCCTGTAATTGCTAGGTTTACTCTTAGAACCCCTTTTAAACAATGGAACAACATGAGCAATACACCAATCCTCCGGCACCATCCCCATTTCTAATGACAGTTGAAATATTTCTGTCAGAGCCCCCTGCTATTTTTACATTAACTTCCCTCAAGGTCCTAGGGGAAATCCTGTCAGGATCTGGAGATTTATCCACTTTTATATTCCTTAAAAGCACCAGTACTTTCTCCTCTTTAATCATCATAGTTCCCATAACTTCCCTACTTGTTTAAGACAGTTTCCTTAAGTACATTAAAAGATTTCTGAAATTGCTTGGTAGTTTTCTATAACTTAAGTTGAATCTTTTCATTTTTTATTATAATTGTAGTCATTAATAGCTGCTTTATCTTGACAGCATTATTTGATAATTTATATTCACTTGAGTTACATCTTGAAATAATTATCTGCACAATAAAAATAACTGTTTAAAGTTATGCAGCTATCAAAAATAAGCCCATTAATGTAGGTGCAATTTGCAGGTGGATTTATGACGATGTTAAGTGTTACAAGGAAATTCACCAACAAAAGAGGAAAACAGAAAATTCTTTGGATGGATGTTTATATTTGAGGGATAGAATAGAATGCCAAAACATCCTACAGTTGTCCCATCAGGGATTAACAGCCATAATCATACAGGTATTGTGTAGTAGATTTTACTACAAAGAACCAGCTTTCAAACCATTTTCAGTTGTAACTTAGAAGCAGTAATTAGTTTGATGTTATGTGGGCTGCATAAATAAACACTTTTGTTTGTGAAAGGTGTATGCTGCCAACTCGCGACAGGACACAATTAAGAGATAGGCATTTGCAGGTTAAGAGAAGAGAGCTCTTTGTCCACCATATTGCTCATTGCCTACCCAGCTTGATTTTTTTTTTAAAACTCCACCAACCTGAATTTCACTCAGATGAAACTGAAATTGGATCACACACTGAGACAAAAGCTCAGAGATCAGGTGCTGCATGGTGTTTAACATTGCAAGCTTTCGATAGCAGCTGATTCCAGGCAGAGGGCAACAAGGAACAAAAGGAGCAGATGGAATAAGTTGGCAAACATGAGGATGTCCCTTCTTAACATCTTCAGTCTCATTCCCAGCTGAGTCAAGGAGGCAGATTATTAACACCATTGGATGCAAGGGTCTCAATTACAGAACATTTAAGGATCTAACTAAGGTTCCAATGGAAAACCAAATGATCCTATTGATCTCTACTTCCAGTGAGGGCTGAGAAAAGTCCATCTCCCAGCCCATCTTCACCACATTCTGCAGAGATTGTACTGAGAGCATTCTGAGCAGTTGCATCACTGCCTGGTTCGGAAATTACACCATCTCGGATTGCAAGACCCTGCAGCGGATAGTGAGGTGAGCTGAGAAGATCATCAGGGTCTCTCTTCTTGCCATTACGGACATTTACATTACACACTGCATCCGCAAAGCAAACAGCATTATGAAGGGCCCAACACATTCCTCATACAAAGTGTTCTCCCTCCTGCCGTCTGGGAAAAGGCACCGAACTATTTGGGCTCTCACGACCAGACTTTGTAACATTTTCTTCCCCCAAGTTGTCAGACTCCTCAATACCCAGAGCCTGGACTGACACCTTTCTGCCCTATTGACTTGTTTATTATTTATTGTAATGTCTGCACTGTTTTGTGCACTTTATGCAGTCCTGGGTAGGTCTGTAGTCTAGTGTAGTTTTTGTTTGTTGTTTTACGTAGTTCAGTGCAGTTTTTGTATTGTTTCATGTAGCACCATGGTCCTGAAAAACTCTCATTTTTACTGTGCACTGTACCAGCAGTTATGGACGAAATGACAATAAAAAGTGACTTGGCAATACAATATTAGCATCAATATAGTACAGCAATAATCAATCAGGAGGGGAAAATGATGTATATAATCCTCTTCTATCTTGCAATGGATATCACTTGAATATCAGTAGCTTTTCCATTAAGTGACACTCCATTTAAAGAACCTTGACCTCACATGAAGTACATTTTCTGCAACGGTTCCTCTGCAGATGTGAATCAGAATGCAAATCACTGGAATATGTCTTCCTAAGATTCAGGATTGTTTATTCTTCAGTACATGGGGGCAAAGGAAAAAAAAATTGTATGATGCAGCACAAATAAAGACCCAATAAGCATAAAGGAACACAAGATATACAAATATAAAAGCAATCCTTATAAAACTTTGTGTGTAAGTAACTGTTGAATGTGGGCATATATACACAAGGTTAGATTATATGTAAAACTGATTGTATGTACATAAAGTGCTTGGGGATGGATGAAGGTTGCTGAGGGGCTGTGGAGGGCAATGGCTGATGTGGATGCAATGGTGGTAGTGGGTGGTGGGGGTGGGTTAACGGGTAGAGTTGCTGATCAGCTTGACCTCTTGGGAGAAGTAACTGTTTTTGAGCTTCGTGCCCCGGCGTCGGTACTGTGCAGCCTCCTCCCTGATGGGAGTGAGACAAACAATCTATGAGCAGGATGAGTGGGATCCTTCACGTCTTTGCTGGTCTTTTTCCTGCAACTTTATGACACACTGTATGTCCTTGATAGTGGGTAAGCTGTTGCCAGTGATACCTTGGGCAGTTTTACCGAGCAGTTATCGGGCTCTCCTGTCCACCTCAGTGCAGTGTCCAAATAAAGTCCGGCAAGGTCATTGGACTTCTTTCAGCATTATTCTACTGCATGGGGGTTTATGACTCATGGACCCACAAGTGTCACCAAACATTCCAGTGTCAGCTTAGAATGGCCACAATGTTCAACAGAACACGAGCAGCAAAACAACAACAAAATAGGCCCCTTTCCTCCTAACCATCCAGTCACGTACACAGACAGTCCCCCAGCCCCAGGATGACCAGGCCTCCAGCCTCGAGGACTCAGATATGCAGATATCAGCCTTCAACTTCCCCAGTGGACACAGAATCTCAAGACTCTGGGCTTCAGCCTTTGGGCCTCAACTTCTAAACCTCTGATAGACCTTTGGGCTTTGATATTTGGTATCGATCCTTGGACTCGACAATGACCAAACCCTGAAATCCAGGCCTCAAGCTCTGGATTCACTGATGACGGAACACCATACTCCAGGCTTTGAACACGGGGCTAGCTGACTCACATCCTGGTTTCCCTTTTGCAGACACAATCTCCTGTCTGTCCCCTTACTTCTACTGGTGGTCACACATCTTATGTACACTCTGGGTGTGACCACTCAGTAACAGAATCATTGAAGCTTCCAGCCTCCTAGATGGTCCTAAGTGCATCCATCTCCAGTTCCTTGACCTTGGTCAGTCAGGATCTAAAGTTGTTTACAACTTGCTGCAGCTTTTTTCAAGTCCAGTAAGTAGCCCTTCCATACCAAACAGTGATGTAACCAGTATGCATCT
This sequence comes from Hypanus sabinus, assembly GCF_030144855.1. Classification (NCBI taxonomy): domain Eukaryota; kingdom Metazoa; phylum Chordata; class Chondrichthyes; order Myliobatiformes; family Dasyatidae; genus Hypanus; species Hypanus sabinus. Next base: position 115,871,814 of record NC_082710.1, on the reverse strand, counting down.
GCAGAAATTTGCAAGTGTCTTTGGTGACATATCCAAGTCTCCTCAAACTCCTAATAAAATATAGCCATGGTGAAATATAAGCATGTATCTACTTTCTTCCCTTCTTTTATACCTAGAAGCACCATACCAAAAGAGTGAAAAGCTCAAAAGAACCTTACTCTAGTGTCCAAAATAATGCATTTCAGAAGAATTGAAGTAAAAGGGTAGGATCAACAACATTCACACTAGAAAGAACATAGGAAAACTTGATGTAAACTAAAAAGGTCATGAGCTCCAGACTGCAAATATAAATAGTCACCAGAAGGATACAAGACGTAAACATCAAGTTTAATGTTCATAGTTTCATTTTGCTTTAGTTCCACCACACAGATATTTTCAATTCAGCAATAAGTGGCATCTTATCCAATTTATATCTGCTTTGGTCATGGAACATCTGACAAATAACTGAGAATTTTCCATCAGTGAAATATTTCTCTGGAAGAGGTGATATTATTTGGGTTTTCTAATTGAAGAAGGGACCCTAATAATAAATGTTGTTCCAGCTATCATTTTTACTGATAATTGACAATGATATATTACAAAACTGCTGGAGGATTTCAATGGGTCAAGCAGAATCTGTGAAGTCGAATGGGCAGTCAACACTAGGTCAAAAGCCTGCATCAGGTCTGAGAATGTAGAGGGACGTTAGCAAGTGTGAAGAGGGGAAAGGAAAGGATGACTCGGGGAGTGGAAGGTGATATGGAACCAGATGAAGCAGTGGATTACGGACAGATGAAGCCAGGTGGACTAGGTGAGGGGGTCAGTAAAGAAAGTGGCTAGAAGGTAGGGGTGCGTGCACGCACATGCATATGATGAACAGCTGGAAGCAGGAGGGAGAGGTTGACAAATAACCATTTCTTTACCTCAGGCAGAACAAGTACAAATTGGACAGATCCCATCAGTCTGAAATCATAACCTTATAGTTTTGTTCATTGACATGTCGAGTTCATCATTCCTTGCCCTTCCTGACCCCTCTACATCTGGTCCTCTCAATGCACATGCAAAGATCAGAACTCTATTTTCTGAATAGGTATTTAACATTTTCCAAGTCAATACTGAGTGCAAACGTTTCTGATCCAAACCGCTGTATCAGGAATAATTTTCCAGCTACATTTCTGTAAATATGATTTACAGCTATTAAGCCCATCTTTCATCTATTTGTCAACATACTTACATTCTCTGGCACCATTACTCTTTTGTTGGTTAATTTCAATACCACAAAATAGATCATTTAAAGGTAGTTGGAAGGTATTGGGAGGTGCCCCTGTGAGATTTGTGCTGCCACTCTACAACTCCAGACTCCAGTCATATGGGTGATACTTATGGAAAACTTGTAAGCTCTCCACATAAGTACATGGTTGTTCCCCCCCCCCCCCCACCCCCTAAGTGCTCCAGTTTCCACATGTATCACTGAAGTCTGCTGGCAGCTTAATTGGTGATTTTAATTTGACCTTGTGTACATGTGACAAGAGAATCAGCAGAGCTGGTGGGCACGAGAGGATAGCTTAGAGAGAAATAAGTCAGGGGTTTGAGATTAAGCGGATTGCTTCAAAAGCTTGCTGAAACTCAATGTCAAACTCAACACAGGTCTCCTGTGGCATAAAAAGTTGAACTATACAAAGATCAAAAAAGTTAATATGTTCTAAAAACTGATCAAATAACAAATTCTTCACAAAGTAAACTGAAGATGTGCATATGCCTGGTTCCTCTTCTCCCAGTGTTGGAGCTCTTTCATTGAAGTCAGTACTGCATCCATTAGAGGAGAACCAGAAATCAGATGCACTAGCTTCTGATGCTCACCCATTTCAAAGTTCCATATTGCAATTAGTATAATCTAGAAGTTAAAAAGAGCTTGATCCACGCATGGTATCCTGGATCAAAGCCAACTATCAAGTACATGATTCAGATCAAATTTTGTTACCTCCTTCCAGTGGCAAGACTTTTCTTTCAATTCTTTCAAGCCTTTGCTGTTCTTCAGGACTTGCCCACAAACAGCATTTTTCCTAGTTCCGACGAAATGTCTCTGACATGAATTAAGTTATTTCTTTTCATATTACTACAAAATTCAATTTTTTTGGAAGTCAATCAGGAAGTGTATGCAGGACGGCTTCGTCAAGCAGCTCTGCTCCTTCCACCACAAGCAGAACTTCTGTGGCAAAAACATTTTAATTCCGATTCCCATTCCTGCTCTAACAATCAGTCCATAGCCTCCCCTTGTGCCAAGATGAGGCCACGCTCATGGAGTGGCAACACATACTGTCTGGGTAGCCTCCAACATGGCATAAATATTAATTTCTCATTCCAGTAAATAATTTTCTATCCCCTTCCCCCTTCTATTCCACACTCTGACCTTTTATACCTCTTCTCACCTGCCTATCACTTCCCCTCGAGTCCCCTTTTCTCCTGTAGTCCACTCTCCTCTCTTCAAATTTCTTCTTCTCTAGTCCTTGATCTTTCACCTTCCAACTGACCTCTTTCCTCAGCTTCCACCTTTTTATTCCAGCATCTCCCCTCTTCATGCTCAATCCTGAAGAAGGGTCTCGGCCCGAAACATCAACTGTTTATTCATTTCATAGATGCTCCCCGACTTGCTGAGTTCCTCCTGCATGTTGTGTGTGTCACTAAGTGTATAGGATGAGAGGTCCTCAATTTGAACTCCTCCAGATACCTAATGGACAATGGAAGGAGGATGCTGGAGATGTGCAATGACAACCAACAATACAACTTCTAAAATGCTTATTTACACTTGAGTGCAAGTACCATCCATAGATCACTTTTAAAGAAGTAAGCTTTCTTGATGACTATTCAGATTAAGGTATCTCAGAGCAGCTCCAAGACCTTTACAGTGAACCTGACCTGGTAAGTTATTTACCCATATTCTGTGTGCCACCGTTCCCAAGGTGATGTTGGATTGTGCGTAAATAAGCATTTGGTAAAGGCCAATAAAAAGATTAGGTTTAAATGGAGCCACAATTGTGGGATCAGCCATTTGGTGAGTGACCCAGTGTTAGAGTGGGGAGCTCAGGCTTTGGCTGATCGAGGCCTTGATGATGCGAGGTGAAGGCTGTAGTTAGGTGTTTTCATTTATATATTTTTTTCCTTTCTTTTATTTTGCATAGTTAGAGTTTGAGGATGCCGGGCAGAAAAGTTGAATGCTTCTCTTGTGGGATGTGGGACAGCAGGGAGACCTCCAGTATCCCCGATAACTGTACCTGTCGAAGTGCATCCAGCTGCAACTTCTTCCAGACCCTGCTAATGAACTCTGGTTTATTCGGGATGTCATGTAAACGCAACCCTGTAAAAATATCAGCAGCAATAGAAAACACCTGGAGTCTGGTTTTGCTGTTAACAAAACACTTTTATTAGTAACTATGTAATATAGTAACAAACCAGGTAAATCAAGAGTTAATGGTGTTATGCATATATAGGTGTAAAATAAAAATAAAGTTTCCAAACTTATTCAAGCTCAGGTGGCAAGAGTCACAGTCTTAAGAGGGCATGTAAGACAAGTTCAGTTCAGATGCATGGGATTAGAGTGCGAGACTTGTAATCTGAATAAACAGGTGTCGTCGATCCTCCTCGATGTCCTCCAAATCTTCCAAGTCAGCCAAATGTGACCAACTTAAGAGCACTGCCTTCAAGTGATAATCTACCAACCTAGGCAAGGGTTAGACACACCAGTAGGTTCCACAGGGTCACCCTTACACACACTAACAGTCACCGATTGATTCCTCTTAATCGATCGTCAGCCCCAGCCTTTGTGGGTACTTAAAAGTTCAGTGGCAATTTCTGTCATCAGCCTTCATGCGTCTGCGTATCTTGCGTAACAAGCAGTACCACTCTAAATACCATTGTGCTGAACACCAGCTGTCCATCATGTAGACACACACATGGTTCTTAAAGGCACAGTCCATAATGAATAAAACTTGAGATTCCATCTCAGGGAGGCTGATCAACAGGATATACTGAACCTGATCTGAGTGGTCAGACTGAGGGTGGGTAGTTGGTATACAAGTAGATACAGTGTGAAGTGAGACTGTGAGCAAGGGCTGGCAAATGATAGGGCAAAATCACAGACAATGGGATAGGTTAAAGTGTAACACGAGGGCAAAATCCACAAGGGTGATGAATACAGGAATGAAGGTGTAATATTTGAATGCACGCAGTGTATGGAATAAAATAGATGATCTTGTAGCACAGTTAGAGATTGGTAAGAGTAGGTATGGCGTTTTGTGAGAAGTGATTGAAAGATCAGAGTTGGAAACTTACACAAGATACAGATTGTATTAAAAGGAATGGCAAGTAGACAGGTGACCATTTCCTTCCCTCACAATGATCCTTTGCCAAATCACATAACCCAACCAAGTTATGTCCAAACTCTGGACAATCACACCTGAACTCCAAACTGATTATTGATCCTGATTACAACCATCCTATCACAGATCTCCACCCATGACTGATGATCGCAGAACCCTTACTGAACCACAGTCACCTAACCAATCTTCGCAGTACCATTCTCATCCAAGCACCTCGCCACCTCTCCTAGTATTAGGACCATCTTTGTTGTGATCCTTCAAAACTGGCTGCAGTTAATGTATTCTCTTGTCACATGACACTGGCACAGCACTTATAAAAAGGCTTTCTATTTCAAGGCCTGTTTTGCTGCATCACACAAACTCATATGTATTTCCTTTTAACTGTTTATTGCATATAGCTTCCAACAAAACTCCAGGTCTACTGTCTTGCTTGCTGAATGACAACTGCACATCCTGACTGAAGTTTTTATTAAATGACAAAATAAATATTCTCAAATCTGTGATAACATTCTGCTACTTGAGATGGAGAGATTACAGTATACTTAAAATAACTGAAATTAAGATATCCTTTCCTTTCTCTATGGTCAGAGCTGAATCTTGTCTATATTTACGTCTTTCTTGAGGTCAAATTAGAAACAACTAGCTATTGACCTGGCCATTCTTTGACTGCATTGTCTTTGTGGCTGGGAAGTCATACTATTAATAATTATTTTGCTTCCATAAACCAATTCATCCCCCTTGATCTTGTTTTACGTTTTCCACTGCTCTTCTGCTGGCCTGAGGTAACAATTTAATTTCTTTTCCTCCTTTCTCTGTAGTTTCAGTATCCATCAGTTGGCACATTTTCAATGTTACAAAATCATAATTTGGATTACATTTGAGGTGACTAAATACAATTCCAGTAATGACAATAGGTTATTGTCATTTGGTTCAATTCAGATTAGAAGCTGAAAGTGCACATTACGACAGTGGGAAAATGAAAACCTGAAAAACTTCCTAACTAATCAGCTCTGCTTAGCTGCTCTTACACAATGTCAACCAGATAGTTACATAAAATGTCATATGTCTTAAAATAAACATTACCATTTCCATACATCTGCTGAAGATATTAAAACTGTCTATTTTACAACAACATCATGAATTCAGGACTATAGATAATCTGAAGGCATAGGAGGTTAGTTGTTGCTATCCATCTATCTACTTATTCATCTAGCTCTCTCACACATAATCTCTTCCCCTCTATCTGTCTTCATGGCTTCATTTACAGGTCAGGTTTCACTCAGGACTGGTTAATTGTCACATGAACTGAAGTAGTGTCAAGCTTAGTATTCCACTACTTGGGTACACAGCTATGCACCTATTGATAAAGTAGAGTCACTCACTCTGCCTATAGGATTACTACACATATTAGACTTGATAAGTATTGAAATTTGGAAAACTCCAAAACAAATAAATTCTACTCAATAAAGTAACATTTCATTTACAGAATGGAAGATTTTTTTGGGAAGTAGGATGAGATTAAAGTTGTCTTTACTATTTCATTGTAACAGTCATGTATGAGATTAACCTGGCCAGTTCCAATCCAGAAAAAAAAACACCTTTCAAGCCTACCCCCAAGTACAAGATCATTCATGGCATACCAGCTGGTACACCAAGGAATAAATTTTAATCTAACTTATAGGAGTTGAAACTGTTAAGATCAGATTGACCATTTGTTAACATCCTTGCTGATTTTAAATTTCAATTAAGTAAAATATAATGTGAAAATGCCTGGCTTTGGAAGCACCATCTTCATAAACTTATTTATGGTTGCAAAGTAAATGACAATATCTGTGAGGAAAACTGAAGTTTTGGCAATAATTAACTTCAGTTTTGAGATCAAAAATACTTTACAAAGACAATAGTAAACATCAAGACAAGAATTGTGGAAGATGTTGCCTACCCAAAAGAATACATGCAGTCTGTCTCACCTCAACCCAGAACTGTTAGCAACCTATAGATTCAATTTCAAAGACACTACAACTCTTGTTCTCAGTAGTACTACTTAACTGTTATTTTTATTATTATTATTATTATTAACTATTTTATGTTTGTACAGATTGTCTTCTTTTGCACATTGGTTATTGGTCAGTCTTTGTTTATATGTAGTTTCATCATTGTATGTATTCTATTATGAATGCCTGCAAGAAAATGAATCTCCAGGTAGTATGTGGTGACATATAAATAGTTCGATAATAAATTTACTTTGAACGCAAGTTTGAAGGATGCTTTTAAGGGGAGTAAAGGGATTATAGTGCATTCAGACAGTACAGCACAAGAACTCATTGTCAATGACAGCTTATGTTTTGAGAGAGTACTAGTCTTCCTTTCGTGAGTTGCTCCAGATTGTACAGATTGAGGCACCAGACATTGCGCAATCTCCCTCAGCCAGAACTTTACAGAAGATCAAAAGCTGACAAATCCTTGTCCTTTCAAAGACAGATCTTTGTAGCTGAAGGGACAGTAATGTAACATTGCTGTGGTGAGCAGCAAGCTACGAAACATAACACAGATAGACTCCAATGCTGGAATTATAGGTAAATGTTTCTGACTGGTGCTCTGCCTCTGAATTGTTGCCTGCATCCCATATGACTACCTGGAGAGAAATCGCTTTTGAGTGATCAAGATGTGGGTGTTTATTCCTGTACATTGCAAGTGGATTGCATCTTCAAACAAGAGCTCCTGTCTCCCTCCTCTTTCAAGCTCTTACCTTTCTTGTGGCCCCTGCAATATCTAACCTAAAGCTCTTACTCAAATAGCTTACATGGATTTTTCACATAAGCAGTCATTGTAAATTGTTTCCACAGTCAAACTTCTCAGCTGTACTCAGAGTACTTGTGGCAACAAAAGTGTTCTGTGAAGCAGCAAAGTGCTTCAAAGTACTTGTCAGCAATGTACAGAGGTTTGATGTTTCAGGGTACACGACTTATGATGCTTTTAAGCACACATGATAGAGATCTGTCCAAATGAAAGTAATTCCTTGAACAGAAATCTTCCAATTCACATCTAAAATATTCTGAAGTGATGCTTGACAACCAGTTTCATTGGATGCACTCCTGATGCAGAAATGTCATACTTGTAATATAGAAAAGCCCTTCTACATTCCCACACTGGTGTTATGCAACTCAGACATAATTGTGATCTCATTCCACTCTAGAGTAAACCCACTGTCTACTCTAAAAAATACTTTCAACTTTCTCATTCACCATTCCAAAGTAACTGACAAAGCAGATTTGAAGGTGGATGTGGAAGACACAGGGCTGGAAATTCCACTACGAGTAGATATATTGTGAGTCCTTCTATAAACTGTAATGGATGTTATTTGTGCAGTTTCAGCAATAGAATCAGAATCTGATTTAATAGCACCGGCTAATGTTGCAAAATTTGTTAACTTAACAACAGTATGATGAAATACATGATAAAAAATTTGGAGAAAGTATATATGTCTATTAAATGTTTAAGTTAAAATAAGTAGTGCAAAAAGAAATAAAGTAGTGAGGTAGTGTTCCTGGGTTCAATGACTATTTAGAAATCCGGGGGGGAGGGGGCAGAGCAGAAGGAGTACTTCCTGAATCGCTGAGTCCATACCTTCAGGCTTATGTACCTTCTTCCTGAGTGTAACAGTGTGAAGAGGGCATGTCCTGGGGGTGGGGATCCTTAATGATGGACACTGCCTTCCTAAGGCACCACCCCTTGAAGATGTCTTCAATACTTTGGAGGCTGGTACCCATGATAGAGCCAATTTTACAAGTCTCTGCAATTTACTTCAATCTGTGGAGTAGCAACCCCCCCTCCCCACCCCAACACCCCATAGCAGATGGTGATGCAGCCATTCAGAATGCTCACCACAGTACATTTGTAAAAGTTTGTGTTTTAGTTGACATCTCATAGCTCTTCAAACTTCTAATGAAACATAGTTACCGTCTTTCCTTCTTTATAGCTGCATCAATAGGTTCAGTCCTTAGAGATATTGACACCCAAGAACTTGAAATTGCTCACTCTCTCCATTTCTGGTCCTTCTATGAGGATTGGTTTATGTTCCTTCATCTTGTTCTGAAGTCCACAGTCAGCTCTTTGCTCTTGCTGACATTGAGTGCAAGGTTGTTGCTGCAACACCACTGAACTAACTGGCATTTCACCATCGGAGATTCTACCAACAGTTGTATCATCAGCAAATTTATAGATGCTGTTTGAGCTATGCCTAGCCACATGGTCATGTGTAGTGAGTAGAGCAGTGGGCTAAGCACTGCTTGGTCCCTGTGGGGTGCCAATGTTAATTGTCAGCGATCATAGGGTCAGAAATGAAACATGGTGCTGGCCTAGTCTGTAGAAAGAGGTTGCAAATGAAGAGTTATTTTAATAAAATGCTAGTTCTTACATTGTGCAGTTGAGAGGTTAAGCTGTGCAGAGTTGTTGGAGAGTAATAATCCATTGTCAGAGAGTTAGTAGTACTGTAATTATTAACAGAAGTAATAACCAGCCTTTTGATGCACCATCAATAACTCACTCTGAGACATCAAGGCGAGATGCCTGCTTTTATTGACTGGAAGAAGGAACAAGCAGTGAGTGACCACCATACTACATCCTGGAGACTGAGAGGCCGGGCTCAGGCCTTGATCGCCTTTATACAGGGGTCTGTGGGAGGAGCCACAGGAGCAGTCAGCAGGGGGTGTGTCCAGACAGATATATGTAGTTCACCACACCTTTAAACTACTTCCAAACCTACCTTACAAGCTGTAATGAATTTGGATATACTGAAGCTGCAATAAAACCTTGTCAAAGTTTAAACAGCATTGAAACAGATCCTTCAGCTAAACTTGTCCATGTTGACTGTGTTGTTCAGCAAGGTAGTGTCACTTTACTGCTTTTGGCCTAAAGTTCACTAAACCTCATACATGTATGTATGCAAGTGGCTTTTAAAAGTTGCTAATGAGCCCAGCTCAGCCATTATTTTGTGGCAGTTCATTCCAAATATGCATCACTCTGAGTGAGGAAGCTGCCTCTGATGCCCCTTGTCGCAGAAGGGAGCTAGCTATCACATCATTGCAGGAAGCCACTGAACAGAAATACCTTTGGCATGACCACAAGAAATTAAACCATAGGGTACAGAATGTAGAAAAGTACAGCAAAGGAACAGGCCCTTTGGCCCACAATGTTGTGCCAAACCAATGAAATTAGTAATCAACTGGTGAATTAAACTAATTACTTCTTAATGTGAACTTGTTCAAACAAAGTTATTTGGTCTTGTCAGTTAAGATGCTCGCCCATTGTAAATATAGAATTCTATGGAAACATTTGTTCACACCCAAAATATTAATCCAAACTATGCATTGAAATCATTAAACTTACATTTAATCATCCCTGTATCTTTGAGTTTGGGCAGATTCTTCCATAAGGTTTTTATGTTCATTTTCCATCTCCCCATGCCTCCTTAGAAGTTAAACCATAACTTCCACAAATGGATTTTTTTAAATTTCTTATTCTCACTTAACATCCTTAACATATTGATCTGCCAAACACCACTCTTCCCTGTATCTCATTCTTAGCAATTGGACTCCTTTCCTGTACAAAGTACTCCGTGGTTCCTTGGAAGGATTAGCACTATTTTTATCTGTGCTTTGTTGCATCTATAACTTGTTGATCTTCCAATCAGCTGAACTTCTCATCCTATTCAATCTCTTTTCAAAGCCTTTCCATAATTCCCCTTCCTGTCTCTGTCCCTGATCCTCTTGCTAGTATTAGTATCTTTCCACACTTCAGTCTTTCACTGGCCATCTCAATGTTTCCCATTAATTGTCCCACCAATCTGTAATTCTTTCCTGCCCCCACACAACCATCTTCTCTCTACCTAATTTCTCAAGATTCTTCTTCAAACCCCTCCCCCAAAACCTCAACCTTCAAAACCTCTCCAATCTCTTATAATGAAAGGGAAACAGGCAAAATGCAGCTGCATATGTTTGTACATTATTGCAAGTATAATCTGAATGATTCCTGTTCTTAAGCCAACAACATCCTTGCCACCTCATGCCAATCTGGGCCATTTTATGTAACGTCTCTTTATAACAAAAAGAAAGCTCAAGGAAGAACCATAACCATCACATAACCATTTCCTATTCATCATCCACCCCATTCTTCAATTCATTTCACCTTCCATTTCCACAGATTAACTTCTTTGTTTGTGGTATTTATTCGTTTTGTTGTGAGAAATTATTTTTTGAAATACCTGCAATGTTAAAAAGCTATTGATTCCATTCTTGGAAGAAGTATTGAAAATTAACTATTGCATGCTTGATGAGGAACCATAAATTCATTTAGTTAAAGTATTGAGTGAACCATTAAATTGAAACTAACCTGAAAGCAATAGGCAGTTGGAAAAAAAATCTAATTATACTTCTCCCCAGAACATTCCACAGAGATTATTTTATCATTGACAAGGCATTCTACAGAAGGAAATATTTATGCCAAATATCTTCATTCTTTAATACTTAAAACAATAAAAAAGACCATTTAACCCATTCTAACCTGTGTTGGTTCCTTGTGGAAGCAATCCATTCCTCAGTTTTGCCATTTGTTTCAAGAACTGAATGACTGAAGGAAAGTAGCTGTTCTTGTACTGGGTGGTAAGAGGCCTCAGGCTTCTGCACTTAATCCCCAATGATAGTTGTGAAAAGATGGCAGAATTCAGATAGTAGGGACCTCTGATGTTAGATGTTGCTTTGAGGCAGTGGCACCTGTAGATGCTGCTGGTGGTGGGAAATGGTGTGCCCTCGATGCATTGGACAGTCTCTGCAGCTTCTTACATTCTTGCGCATTTGAATTTCTGTTCAAGACTATGATGCAATCAGTCAGGATAATGTCAAAAGTACACCAGTAGAAATTTGAACTTGGGCCTCTGTCTGTCCCTGCAACTGAATTCTTGACTGTCATTGGGAGAAAACAATTAGCGCGAACAAGTAATAACGTCTCTTTGCTGACGATCAACCTCAAGGTTGTCCCTGCTGTACTCTGTCCGCACTCATGATTACGTGGCATGACACAGCTCAACTGTCATCCATAAGTGGACTGATAACACCACATGGTGAGCAGGCGGTGTACAGGGTGAGATAGATCAACTGGTCAAGTGTTGTCACAACAACAACCTTACAAGAAACATCAGCAAAACCAAGGAGTTGATTGCAGATTTCAGGAAGAGGAAGCCAGGAGAACTCACACTAATCATCATTGAGGGTGGTGGAAAGCATGAGCAAATACAGGTTCCAGTGCATCAACACCTCAGAGTATCTATCCTAGACCCAATATATTAATTCAATCACAAAGGAGTGCCAGCTGCTGTACTTCATTCGGAGTTTGAGGAAATTTGGTATGTCACCAAAGACTCAAGCAAATTTCAACAAATGCATGGTGGCAATCAATCTGACTGATTGGATCGCAGCCCGGGATGGAAGCTCCAATGCACAGGATTAAAAGAGGCTGCAGAGGGTTGTAGACTCAACTAGCTCCATCATGAACTCAAGCCTCAAGACCATTGAAGACATCTTCAAAAGACAGACCCTCAAAAAGGGGGCATCCATTATTAAGGACCCTCACCATCCGGAACATGTCATCCTCATTACAATAATCAGGGAGGAGGTCAAGGAGTCTGAAAACCCTTAATGTTTTTAGGAAAAGTGTATTTCCTTCTGTCATCAGATTTCTGAATAGTCCATGAACCTGTGAACACTACCTCAGTGTTCCTCTTTAGCTTGTTACTTTTCATTGGAACCTTAGTTCCTTTGTTATGTCTTGCTACCACAGAACAATGAATTTCATGGCATATGTCACCGACCATAAGTGTTCTAAGTGTTTAGTGACAAGCCAAGCCTCATAAGAGATTAAAGATGCTGGCAAGCTTTCCTTAGGATTGCATTGATGTGCTGGACACAGGATAGGTCATCCGTTGTCTTAATTCCTGGGAATTTAATGCTGCTGACTCTCTCCATTGCTGATCTCCCAATGTAAACAGGTGCAAATTCATCCTGGGCCTTATTTGGGCTGTATAACTGACTCAATGACTTGATCGAGGCAAAAAACATTGAGGGCATAAATAAGGTAAGGTAACAAATAGGGATTTAAACTGAGTGGCAGAAGATTTAAAGGATTAAGAATATTTCTTTCCACCCAGAAGATGCATTGCACTGAAAAATGAGGTGGTGCTCAGAACTTTATGGAAGTATTCAGATGAGCAAATGTAATGCCTTGGAACAGAAAGCAACAAGTATGTTTGGTACATTAAGTCCAGGCATGGCAATGTGAGCTGCAGGATTAGTTTGGCTGTTTGAATTTATGACTTGAGGACTCTAAACCGGAGGACCTGAAACAGTAACTGCTGCACAACACCACCTCAAAAACATTATTGAACGGCAGAGATCTTTAATAGTGTGCTTCAGCTGCCCAAGTTAAACAAAATATTTTAGAAGCTTCAAAAATATTTACAAGATGTAACGTCTGGTTATCAGAACTTTCTGAAGCTAAAAGCAGCACAACGCAGAAACAACAAAACATAGGATGAGCAGTAAACTTCCTTTATTTCTTCATTCGACGCGAGACCTTAAATCTGTATCCAATTAGCTCTGAAAAAAATTCAAGGATAAGAATCTTGTGAAAAATAGAAAGTCACACAGAGATAAAGACACACATGTTATTGCATCGGCCTTACCAAAAAAAAACAGATTTTTTCTTAAAGTCTGTTAGGAACCTGGAAATGAATGTTAATTCATATACAAAATACAAAGCTGGAGATCAGTCATCACATTATCTTTGGTATTCAAATCTAAAATTCACAAGATAAATCATTTTTCTTCTCCATGTGAACTCTAACTGTTACATCCTTCTATCTCCCTTCATTTGAAAATCTCAGGGGTGATAAATGTATTTGATCCTTTCAATCACAAGTAGAATAAATATATCTTGGGTCAGAAAAGGAAGCTCAGAGCTCCACTTGTCTGGAATTAAAAAGGAAAACAGCAGTGAAGTGCTTTTCATGGTTGCACATGCTCAAATATTTGATGCAACTCATTTACTCATACTTGACTTTTATCAAAACTGAAAAACACAAGATTCACTTTGTAAACATAATAAGCACATTGCCCCTTTCATCTGTCTCTGACAAGTGATGCCATTCAAATTATGTGTTAGACCTTATTGGTATTAGCCTATGAGCTGTGTTCTGAAAGACCAATTATTAATGAGTTTTCTATGACAGCTTTACAGAGATGAAAGTAGTACATGTAACTGAACAATACTTTCAATTTGTTTTGGGTTTTTAATGAAAGTTGCACTTCACCTGCTTAATTAGAACTAAAAGGATCTCTGTGCTTGGTTAAACACAGACATGAAATTTTAATAATTTGGATTTGATAAACACCACAATAAATGAGTAAGTTGTAAAATAGTCAGAAATATCTGAGAATTAGAATTTGCTGCAAATCAGTGAATGACAGTCTTGAAAGTACGCCAAGCAGTCCAAATTTGCCAGATTATCACATTAAATTTATTGGTTTCTTCTTAAAGATGAACCCTTCTGCATGTTTTTTTTTCCATACATTTCAAAATGATCTTTCAGATTAGAATGAAAATAGCCCAGAATTCATTCCATGGTTGTCAATGACTTTCAAAATTCTGCACTTATCTAAACTTTGAGGACTATTCCAATAGTCTTAATAGTCCCACAGATAATGTTGAGTATTAAAGTGGAGGTTTTCAAGTCCATCTGCACAGAGTACAGTACACATATGACCCAATGAGAATAAAGAACAAGGATGTGGAGCCGACGGGGAATCGCGCGACTGGACAGCGTCAGCGTCGTGCAGAGCAGCTTCCAGAGTGTTGGCAGTCTCGATCGCCGAGCGTAAGGTCAGATTGGAGTTTTCCAGCAGTCGCTGGCGCACGTACACTGACCTCAGCCCCGTCACAAAGGCGTCTCATACTAGCAGCTCCGCATATTGTTCTGCCGTGAGCGTCTTGCAGTCACAAGCTTGGACGAGTGTCTGTAGTGCTCGGAGAAACTCGGCGCTCGATTCTCCAGGCCACTGTTGCTGGGTAGCTAAACGATGTCTTGCGTAAACGGTGTTCACCGGCCGCAGGTACTGACTTTTGAGGGCGTCCAGTGCCCCATCGTAGGTCAACAGGTCCCAGATAATGGAATAAACTTTTGGGGTGACCCTCGAGAGGAGAATTCTGTACATAACGGCAGGGTCAGTCGCACGAAGCTCCGCCAAGTATGATTGGAAGCATGCAAGCCAGTGTTCAAAAGCAAGAGCTGCTTCAGGGTCTTGAGGGTCCAAATCCAACCTTTCCGGATGTAAAACTGTTTCCATGTTTTAAAACTTCCAGTCAATAAAATTGATGCACCATCAATAACTCACTCTGAGACGTAAGACGAGATATCAGCTTTTATTGACTGGAAGAAGGAACCAGCAGTGAGTGACCATCATACTACATCCTGGAGAATGAGGCAGAGAATCAGACCTCGATCACCTTTATACAGGGGCCTGTGGGAAGAGCCACAGGAGCAGTCAGAAGGGGGCATGTCCAGACAGGCACATAGTTCATCAGATGATAAAGCAGGGAAACCTTAGATGTCAAGAGAAGTGGTGAATTTAGTCAAGAAAGATATGAAGACTGAGGCACACTGATATCAATGTAGGTTGAATATGACAACAGTCCATCCGAGGATGGATACAGGTCTTGAATGGAAAAGAAACCCAGAAGCAAAAAGTATTGCCTTGCTGAGGGGGAAAAACATTGCCTTTGCTGCAGCTGATATGTTACATACAAAGGTAACAAGTCACAGAACATAGAACTAAGGGTGGTGGTGAAATAATATTCTTGCTAATGGAAACATTATGGTTCTGGATATAATATTGCAATTAGAACAGATAATATCAACTCCAGAGTACAACTTCAAAGATACAAAAATACATATTAATGTGTATTTCCATAGGTTTAGATGAACAGTATTAACTGTTCTGGTCGTAGATAATTCTGTAACTCCAAGATGACAGAAGGAGAGCAAAGAACTGATTATTGACTACAGGAGGGAGAAACCAGTACTCTATAAGCCAATCTTCATCTGAGGATTGGAGGTACAGAGGGTCAGTAACTTTATATTCCTTGGCATTATCATTTCAAAGTATCTGTCCTGGGATCAATACCTCTACTTTCTGAAAAGCTTGTGAAGATTCAGCATGTCATATAAAACTCTGACAAACTTCTATCGATGCTCAGTGGAGAGTGTTCTGACTGGCTGCATCATGATCTGGTATGGAAACACTAATGCCCATGAACAGAACAGTCTACAAAAAGTAGAAGATATGGACCAATCCACCGCAGCAAAATCCTCCCCACAATTGAGCACATCTATAAGTAGTGCTGCCACTTAAACAGCAGTATCCTTCATCAAGGACCCCCACCATCCAGGCAATGTTCCTTTCTAATTGCTGGCATGAAGGAGGAAGTACAGAAGCCACACCACCAGGTTCAGGAACAGTTATTACCCTTCAACCATCAAGCTCTTGGACCAGAGTGGATAGCTTCATTCATTTCAGCACTGAACTGATTCCACAAACCAGAGCTACAATTTCCAAGTCTCTACAACTCATGTTCACAGTATTTTTAAAAAAAACATTATTGGTTTTTCTTTTTTGTATGTGCACAGGTTGTCTTCATTAACAAATTGGTTACTGACTATTCTTGTTTGTATGTAGTTTGTAGACCACAAGACATAGGACCATAGCAGTATCAGACCATTCTGCCCATTGACTCTGCTCCACCATTCCATAACGGCTGATTTATTATCCCTCTCAACCCCATTCATTTGTGTTCTCCCATAACCTCTGATGCCACGATTAATCTAGAACTTATCAATCTTTGTTTTAAATATACCCAATGACTTGGCCTCAACAGCAATCTGTGACAATGAATTCCACAAATTCACTGCCCTCTGGCTAAAGCAATTCCTCCTCATCTCTGTACTAAACAGAGTTCCATCTCTTCTGAGGCTGTGCCCTCTTGTCATAGACTCTCCTTCTATAGGAGAGATGCTCTCCACTCAATATAGGCTTTAAATATTCAATAGGTTTCAATGAGATCCCTAATCATTCTTCTAAACACCAGCAAGTACAGGCCCGGAGCTTTCAAATGCTCCTCATATGTTAACTCTTTCATTCCTGGGTTCATTCTCGTGAACCTCCTCTGGACTCTCTCCAATGTCAACATATCTTTACTTAGATAAGGAGCCAAAACTGCTCACAATACTGTGTGGTCTGAACAATGCCTTAAAAAGCCTCAGAATTACATCCTTGCATTTGTATTCTAGTTCTCTTGATACTAGTATTGCATTTGCCTTCTTTACCACCGATTCATCCGGCAAGTTAACCTGTCGGGAATCCTACAAAACTACCCAGTCCCTTTACCTCTTTTTTTGAATGTTCTCCCCTTTAGAAAATAGTCTGTGTCTTTATTCCTTTTACCAACATATGTAATTATACACTTCCCTACACTATATTCCACCAGCCAATTCTTTCCAAGTCTTTCAATTCCGTCTTTGTTCTTTTGCAGAATCCCTGGTTTCTTAACACTGACCCTCTATCTTCATATCATCCTCAAAGTTTGCTTCAACACTATCAACTCCATCATCCAAAGTACCCACCAATACCCACTCTTGTAGGCACCACAAGTCACTGGCAACAAACTAGGAAATGTCCCCTTTATTCTCACTCTTTACCTCTTGCGAGCCAACCAATCTTGTATATATATATGTATATACATACACACACACACAATTGCTTAAAACATTACTTAAATCCTAAATACATAGCTCTCCTCCCCTGCTTAACTATAAACTCCAACTCAATAGACAATGCATATCAACTATAGACAGTATATTATACAATTACTCACTGTTTGGCAGGAGAAACTTGTGGCTATGTAAACAATCTCAGGTTCTGAGGCCTCCTCCATGGTGGTAGCAGGAGTTTGTTCCAAGTCTGCAGGAAGTGCTTCTGTCAACTCTGGACACATTTCTTCTCATTTCTTTTTCTTCGTTAATTTTGTGTGCTTTGATCTAGGAAAGGAGCATTTAGTTCACTGGGGTATTCTCTTATTAATCCTTCCACTGCTCCCTTTACAATCTGTTCTCTCCACTTGGTTTCTTCAGCCACAGCATTATCTGTTGAATCCTCTGTATTTGTATCCCATTGACTCCTTTCTTTTTAGTCTTCCATTCATTATTTTAGTCATAGCATCTACTTTTCCAAGCTTTTGTCTCCCGCTTGAGGTTCATGCAATAACCTTAATGCATGCAGAGTAGTTTCTTATATTAACAAAACCCAAAAGCTTGCAACTGTACCTGTAACGCTTTGAACTTTCTTTCAGGTTAAAACCAAACCACAGTTCACAAGTAATGTGCCTAATTAACATATCAGAAGCTTTCTGAGATACATACCCTACAAAATATTGTAGATGGATCACTGTTTTCATCACTTCCGCTGAACAGCATAGTCCTTCGTCAGTCCAATATGCTTTCCAACCAGAGGCACACAGGTCGACACCTACACCTCTTTGTCCTCTGTTTGACAATGGTTCATGGTGTACAGCATGGAGACAGCTATGGCGTTATCAAATACCCTTCCAATTTCACTTTTAGTTGGTTTCATTTCAGGAAATGTGGCATACAAATAGTAGATGTCTCTGCAATCAAGCTGTAGTTGATTATGCCCCACAATGCTTCTCCTCCAGTTTTATCCACACATAAGCTCAGTGTGGCTTGTTGGTTGTTGTATTTCAGTCTTTTTCTCCAGTATAACTTCTTAGTTGGATTACTGCAGGCTTCAGTTTAGTATCTTTGAAACAGCATCCAAACTTATTTTTGTTGTAAGGACATGACTGAGAACAAACCCAAGTGCAGAACACTGGCACAGAGACCGGGTCAAGAGGCACTAGTACAGTTACCAACATGGGACAGATACTCAGGAGAGTCTTTACTCAGAGACAAGGTTCAGATAGAATATCTAGGAGAATAGTGCAGAGCTAGGAAAGAGTCCTAAGGGATCAGGAAACACAGTTTACACACACTAGAATTGACCAATGGACTAGCAGCTCATGGCTGTGATGCCGGGGGTTCTTATCCTGCATTCCCTGATGGAAACCAGGTGTGCTGTAATTGATGGAACTGGGAACAATTGGAAATCAGATAAGGGGATTAAGGCCCAATCAAGGAAATAACAGCAAGATGGGGGATTGCCAGACTGGACCATGACAATTTTGTGGAATGGCTGAAACAGCTGAACCAGAGTCCAATTCCATTTTAATTAATTTGCCATTCATTTCTGATGTAAGCCATGTTGCATGTCTGTCATTAGTTTTCATATTGAAAATCTCAAAGGTACTCAGTCCTGCATCACTCATCATTATCCGATTTTTCATCAATAGCTTGGAGATTAGTGCTCTTTTTGACTACAACTTGAGTTTTTAATATTTAAATAGTATTAGAGCAATCTTGTGTGTGCGTGCAGGTTAATTAAGCATTCTTGTTAATTTAAATATTTCATGATGGCTTATGTAAAAATGCGTGAATTGCATATGTCATCATGCTACCATATGGTACCTCGTGCACCTCGGTTAAAGTAAACTTCAAGGTAGACCCACATTCCCAGACTCCTGTGTCTTCTTTGGATTAGTTTAACTTTTTTTACGATGAACACAAGTTGGCAATGGTCCTGCTGCAGGGCAGCAATACATTTAAACTGAAATAACGCAGTGAGGACCAATGAATTAATAGGCAGCCCAGCATGTGCAGATGGTTAAGTTTTTTAAAAAAGCAGCGCAGCACATGTTCTTCAGAACTGAAGACACAATCGAGTTTAACAAACAAAAACATAAATGGACAAACTTATACAAAGAGCATAAGACAGTAAGACAAAGGAGCAGAATTAGGCCATTCAGCCCATCCAGTCTGCTCCATCATGGCTGATCCCAGATCGCACTCAACTCCATACATCTGCCTTCTTGCCATATCCTTCGAAGACCTGACCAATCAGGAAATGGTCAACTTCAGACTTAAAAATACCCATGGACTTGGCCTCTACTGCAGTCTTTGGCAGAGAATTCTGCAGATTCACCACTCTCCTAAAAAAAAGTCCTTCTTATCTCTATTCTAAAAGATTGGCCCTCAATTTTGAGGCTGCATTCTTTAGTTCTGGATACCCCCACCATAGGAAACATCCTTTCCACATACAACCTAGCTAGTCCTTTCAACATTCAGTAGGTTTCAATGAGATTTCCTGCATTCTTCTAAATTCCAGTGAGTACAGGCCCAAAGCTGCCAAAGGGTCCTCATATGTTAATCCCGTCATTCCTGGAATCATCCTTGTGAACCTCCAGTGGACGTTCTCCAATGACAACACATCCTTTCTGAGATATGGCGTCCAGAACTGTTGATAATACTCCAAGTGCAGCCGCACTAGTGTCTTATAAAGGCTCCTTCCCTTTATATTCTATTCCTCCTGAAATAAATGCCAACATTGCGTTTGCCTTCTTTACCACAGCCTCAACCTGTAAATTAACCTTCTGGGAGTCTTGCATGAGGACTCCTAAGTCCCTCTGCACCTCTGATGTTTGAACCTTCTCTCCACTTAAATAATAGTCCGCACTATTGTTCCTTTTACCAAAATGCATCATCATACATTTCCCAACACTGTATTCCATCTGCCACTTTTTTGCCCATTCTTCCAATTTGTCTAAGTCCTGCTGCAATTGCATTGCTTCCTCAGCACTACCTACCCTTCCACCTATCTTTGTATCATCCACAAAACTTAGCCACAATGCCATCAATTCCATTATCCAAATCATTGACAAAAAATGTGAAAAGTAGCGGTACTGAGGAACACCACCAGTCACTGGCAGCCATTCAGAAAAGCCCCCTTTATTCCCACTCACTGCCTCCCATCTGTCAATCATTCCCCTGTCTATGCCAGTATCTTTCCTGTAATGCCATGGGATTTTATCTTGTTAAGCAGCCTCATGTGTAGCACCTTATCAAACGCCTTCTGAAGATCCAAGTAAACAACATCCACGCCTCTCCTTTGTCCACCCTGCTTGTTACTTATTCAAAGAACTCTAACAGATTTGTCAGGCAAGATTTCCCTTTGTAGAAACCATGCTGACTTTGACTTATTTTATTATTAGTCTCCAAGTACCCTGAAAACTCATTCTTACTAATAGACTCCAAATCTTTCCCAACTACTGAGGTTAAGCTAACTGGCCCATAATTTCCTTTCCTTTGCCTGTCCCCCTTCTTAAAGAGTGCAGTGACATTTGCAATCTTCCAGTCCTCCAGGACCATGCCAGAATCAAGTGATTCTTGAAAGATCATGACCAATGCATCTGTTACTTCTTCAGCAATCTCTCTCAGGACTCTGGGATGTAGTCCAGCTGGCTCAGGTGATTTAATCACCATTGGACCTTTGAGTCTGTCCAGCACTTTTTCCTTTGTAATAACAATGGCACTCACTTCTGCTCCCTGACACTCACGGACCTCTGGCACACTGTTAGTGCCTTCCACAGTCAAGACAGGTGCAAAGTACTCACTAAGTTAATTTTCCATTTCTTTGTCGTCGTCCCCTTACTACCTCACCAACACCATTTTCCAGTGGTCCAATATCAACTCTCACCTTCCTTTTACTCTTTATGTAATTGAAAAAAACTTTTGGTTTCCTGCTTTATATTATATTAGTTTATATTAGTTTGCCCTCATATTTCATCTTTTTCCTTCTTTTAGCTTTGGTAGTTGCCTTTTGTTGGATTTTAAAAGCTTCCTAATCATCCAACTTACCACTTACTTTTGTTATCTTATATGCCATTTCCTTGGCTTTCATATAGCCCTAACTTCTCTTGTCAGCCGCAGTTGCCTACCTCGTGTCATTTGAGAACTTTTTCCTCTGTGAGACATTTCTATCCTACACCTTGTGAACTATTCCCAAAAATTTCAACTACCTCTGCTCTGCCGTCATCCTCACCAGTATCCTCTTCCAATCCAACTGGGCAAGCTCCTCTGTCATGCCTCTGTAATTCCCTTTATTCCATTCTAATACTAATATATTGAATTGACTTTATTACTTACATCTTCATATACATGAAGAGTAAAAATCTTTGCGTTTCATCTCCATCTAAACGTTCAACATGCAATTTATAGTAATTTATAATAAATAGTATGTACAACAGGACTGTCAACATAACATAGAAATACATTTGTATCAGCAAGAATTCTTCAGTCTGGTGGTCTGGTGGGAGAAGCTGTCCCAGAGCCTGTTGGTCCTGACTTTTATGCTGCAGTACCATTTCCCAGATGGTTGCAGCTGGAACAGTTTGTGATTGGGGTGACTCAGGTCCCCAATGATCCTTCAGGCCCTTTTTACACACCCATCTATGTTTATATCCTGAATAGTGGGAAATTCACATCCACAGATGTGCTAGGCTGTTCTCACCACGTTCTGCAGTGTCCTGCAGTTGAGGAAAGTACAGTTCCCATACCAGACAGTGATGCAGCCAGTCGGGATGCTCTCAATTGTGCCCCTGTTGAAAGTCCTTCGGATTTGGGGGCTCGTACCTAACTTCTTCAACCATCTGAGGTGAAAGAGCGCTGTTGTGCTTTTTTCACCACACAGCCAATATGTACAGACCACATGAGATCTTTGGTGATGTATATGCCAAGGAACTTAAAACTGTTCACCCTCTCAACCTTTTAATCTGAAGGCAAAGCAAAGCATCTTAATTGTGATTCCTTTCGAATAAAGTGCAAAGTAAAATGGATTGTCAGCAAATTTAATTAGCAGATTGGAGCTGTGGGTTGTAACTGAGTCATGAGTATACAGAAAGTAAAGGAGAGGGCTTAGGACACAACCCCGAGGGTCATCTGTGTTGAGCGTCAGAGGTGAGGGAACCGACTCGTATTACTTGTCGGCGATCTGACAGGAAGTCCAGGATCCATCTACACAAGGCAGGGTGAAGGCTGATGTCTATGAGCTTCTTGTTGAGCCTGGGGGGGGGGGGGGGGGAGTTATGGTGTTGAATGCTGAACACCATTCTCACATAAGCATCCTTCTTCTCCGGATATGTAAGGATGGTGAGCAGAGCTGTGGTTATTGCATCATCTGCCAATCGGTTGCGTTGGTAGGCGAATTGTAGCATGTGACATTTGTTTCTCTTTCTCCAATTGCAGCATGAATCCAATCATATTATGATCACTGGACCCTTTACATTAAGATCCCTAATAATATCCAGGTGATTACACAACACCCAATCTAAGATAGCCTTTCCAGAATAGGCTCATGCACAAGCTGCTCTAAAAGACCATTTCATAGACATTCAACAAATTCCCTGTCTTGTGATCTGACACCAGCCTGATTTTTTTCAATCCCCTAGCAGACTGAAATCCCCTATTACAATTCCATCATTACCTTTGTTACGTGGCTTTTACAACTCCCTTTGCAATCTCAACCCTACATCTTAGCTTCTATTTGGAAGCCTATATATGATTTCCATAATGGTGTTTCTCCCCTTGCAGTTTCTTAATTGCACCCACAAAGATTCAGCATTGTCTGATCCAATGTCACCTCTTTCTAAAGATGTAATTCTGTCTCCTACCAACAAAGCCACACCACCTCCTATGCCTTCTTGCTCATCCTTTCAGTACAAAATATATCCTTTGATGTTAGGCTCCCAGCTATGGCCATCTTTCAGCCACAACTCAGTAATGCCCACAATGTCAAATTGACCAATCTCTAATTGTGGACGAGTTTGTCCACCTTATTCTGAATGCAGTGCACATTTAAATACAGCACCTTCAGCCATATATTCTTCGCCCTTTGAATGTTGCCTCTGTGGTACAATTTAACTCTTTGTTCTGTCTGTATTTGTACCCAGTCATTAACTTGTCCTTCCCTACATTCATATTGCATCCATCACCTACTTGCAAACCTGCTGACTCATCCTCAGCCCTATAATACTGATTCCTATCCCCCTGCCATATTAAATTAAACCATTCCCAACAGCTCCAGTAAACCTGCCCACAAGAATATTGGTCCCCCTCGGGTTCAAGTGCTCCCTGTCCCCTTTATACGGGTCCCACCTGCGCTAGACAAGGTCCCAATTATCCAGAAATCTGAATCCCTGCCCTCTGTTCCAATTCTTCAGCCACAAATTTATCTGCCCCCTCATTCTATTCCTATCCTCACTGTCACGTGGCACAGGCAGTAAACCTGAGGTTACTACCTTTGAGATCCTGCTTCTCAGCTTCTTTCCTAGCTCACTGTATTCCTTTTTCAGGACCTCCTCCCTTTTTCTATCTATGTCATTAACACCAATATATACCATGCTTTCAGGCTGCTCACCCTTCCTTTTCAGAATATTATGGATGTGTTTAGAAACACAGCGGACCCTTGTTCCTGGGACGCAAACTACCATCCGTGTGTCCTTTTTGCATCCACTGAATCACCTATCTGTCCCCCTGACTATAGGGTCCCCTGTTACTGCTGTCATCCTCTTCATTTCCCTACCCTTCCGAGCTACAGTTCCAGACTCAGTGCCAGAGGTGTGGCTACTGTTGCTTCCCCCAGTATGTCGGGAAGACAAAAATAAATGAACTACACAGGGAAGATAAAAACAAAAACATCAAGTTGCAGTTTCAAATAGAGCACTAATCTGCATGCTGTTGATGAGAAATTTAATAATGTTCAGAGTGACACAGAACTAGCTAACATGGAGGCTTACAGTGTGAAAATTAACAATATACAAACAATATGGCTTACACCAGAAGTGAACAGCAAATTAATTAAAATGGAATTGGGTATTCGTTTGGTAATTTCAGTCATGTCACAAAATGAGTTTTAAAGGCATTTCAAAGATACCAAAATGAAGCCTGTAGATATTCAGCTAAAATCTTACACTGGAGAAAGGATAACTCCTGTGGGAATGACATCTGTAGCTCTGAAATACAACAACCAATAAGCCATCTTGACCTTGTATGTGGTAAAAACAAAAGAACGAGTATTATGGGGGCATGATTGTCTGAGGCAACTACAACTTTTTAAAAAAAAACTTTTTTTATTGAGTTTTCAAATAATTACAGAAATAAAAGAAAATATATGAAAAAAATATATATACCCTACCCCCCTCCCCTTAACCCCTCCCCCCAAACATCCCTATATAAAAAAGAAAGAAAGAAAGAAAGAAAGAAAGAAAGAAAGAAAGAAAGAAAGAAAGAAAGAAAGAAAGAAAGAAAGAAAGAAAGAAAGAAAGAAAGAAAGAAAGAAAGAAAGAAAGAAAGAAAGAAAGAAAGAAAGAAAGAAAGAAAGAAAGAAAGAAAGAAAGAAAGAAAGAAAGAAAGAAAGAAAGAAAGAAAGAAAGAAAGAAAGAAAGAAAGAAAGAAAGAAAGAAAGAAAGAAAGAAAGAAAGAAAGAAAGAAAGAAAGAAAGAAAGAAAGAAAGAAAGAAAGAAAGAAAGAAAGAAAGAAAGAAAGAAAGAAAGAAAGAAAGAAAGAAAGAAAGAAAGAAAGAAAGAAAGAAAGAAAGAAAGAAAGAAAGAAAGAAAGAAAGAAAGAAAGAAAGAAAGAAAGAAAGAAAGAAAGAAAGAAAGAAAGAAAGAAAGAAAGAAAGAAAGAAAGAAAGAAAGAAAGAAAGAAAGAGAAAGAAAGAAAGAAAGAAAGAAAGAAAGAAAGAAAGAAAGAAAGAAAGAAAGAAAGAAAGAAAGAAAGAAAGAAAGAAGAAAGAAAGAAAGAAAGAAGAAAGAAAGAGTGCCTGGATATCAGAAGATCCCCACATGCTCCATGGAGTTCGTATAACTTTACTATATATATTTATTTCTTTCCTCAAATAACCAATTATTTCATCTTCGGAGCACCTATATATTTAATTCCTGTCTTTTGTAAATAAGGGCACCAAATTTTCAAAAATGTTTCATATTTATCTCTTATATTGTAAATAATCTTTTCAAGTGGAACACAGCCATAAATTTCCTTCTTCCAACAATCTATACTTAAGTATGTATCCGATTTCCAAGTAACTGTAATAGCCTTTTTGGCTACTGCCAATGCAATTTTTATAAATTCTTTCTGATATTTATTCAATTTGGGTTTCAGTTTTATCCCTTCAATATCGCCTAGTAAAAATAATATTGGATTATGCGGAAGTTGTGTTCTAATAATTTGTTCTAATAAAACTCTTAAATTTGTCCAAAAAGGTTGAATTTTAGAACAAGACCAAGTAGAATGTAAAAAAGTACCGATTTCTTGGTTATATCGGAAACACTGATCAGATAAATTTGGGTTTAATTTATTTATTTTTTGTGGTGTAATATATAATTGATGTAAAAAATTATATTGCACTAATCTTAACCGGACATTTATTGTATTTGTCATACCATCAAGACATAGTCTTGACCAATTTGTTTCTTCAATTTTAATATTCAAATCACTTTCCCATTTTTGTCTTGACTTATGGACTCCTTGTTTAATTGCCTGTTTTTGAATCAAGTTATACATACAAGAGATAATTTTTTTAATCTTTCCTTTTTGAATTAAAGTTTCTATTTCATTAGATTTCGGCAATAACATTGTTTGACCTAATTTTTCTCTTAAATAAGCTCTTAGTTGGAAGTAACAAAAAAGAGTATTGTTTGATACTTTATGTTTATTCTTTAATGGATCAAATGACATTAACATACCTCCTTCAAAACAATCTCCTATATATCTAATCCCTTTTTGAAACCAATTATATAAAAGTTGATTATCCATTGTAAAAGGAATAAGTCTATTTTGAATTAAAGAACTCTTTGCTAATAAAGATTTCTTTGTCTCATCATCAACATTTATCTTATTCCTTAAGTCAATCAAATGTTTTAATATAGGAGATTCTTTCTTTTCCCATATCCATTTAGATTCCCATTTATATATAAAATCTTCTGGTGTATTTTCTCCTATTTTATCAGTTCTATTCTAATCCATGCCGGTCTATCTTTCTCAAAAAAAGATGCAATAAATCTAAGTTGGTTTGCTTTATAATAATTCTTAAAATTTGGAAGTTGTAACCCTCCTAGATCAAATTTCCATGTCAATTTTTCCAACGATATTCTTAACATCTTACCTTTCCAAAGAAACTTCCTCACATATTTGTTTAACTCTTGAAAAAACTTCTGAGGTAGTTGTACTGGTAGTGATTGAAATAAGTATTGTAGTCTAGGTCATATATTCATTTTTATGATATTTACTCTACCTACTAATGTTATTGGCAATACCATCCATCTATCAAGATCTTCTTGAATTTTTTTCAGTAATGGTAAGTAATTTAATTTATATGTTCTTTATATCATGATCAACTCTTATACCTAGATATTTTATACCATTTGTCGGCCATCTAAATTGAGTTAATAATCAACATTGACTATGATCTCCTTTAGTAAGAGGTAAAATTTCACTTTTATCCCAATTTATTTTATAACCTGATATTTTCCCATATTCTTCTAATCTATAGGATAATTTACGCAACAAGTCCAATGGGTTTGTTAAGTAAAGCAGAACATCATCAGCAAATAAGTTAATCTTGTATTCTTCCTGATTAACTCTAAAACCCTTAATATCTGGGTCCATTCTAATTAATTCAGCTAATGTTTCTATCACCAACACGAATAAAGCAGGTGATAATGGACAACCTTGCCTAGTTGACCTTGTTAGCTGAAATGGTGTTGAAATTTGACCAGTTGACACTACTTTAGCTTTGGGATTAGTATTTAATGTTTTAATCCATTTTATAAAAGATACTCCTAATCCATATTTTTCCAATACTTTAAATAAAAAATCCCATTCCAATCTATCAAATGCTTTTTCTGCATCCAAAGCAACTGCCACACTCATTTCCTCCCTTTTTGTGCCAAATGAATTATACTAAATAACCAAGTTACTTTATCTGCCGATTGTACTATATCCATATAGTACTAATCCATATGTACTAATTTTGGTAAGTATTTAGATAATCTGTTAGATAAGATTTTGCTATTATTTTATAATCAGTATTTAATAAAGAAATAGGTCTACATGATGCTGGCTTTAAAAGATCTCTATCTTTTTTTGGCAATACTATTAAAATAGCTGTCGAAAAAGATTCTGGAAGTTTATGCATTCTTTCCGCTTGATGTATTAACTCCATAAAAGGAGGAATTAATAAATCTTTAAACTTTTTATAAAATTCAGGCAGAAAACCATCTTCTCCCTGAGATTTATTACTTTGAAATGATCCTAGAGCTTCTTCGACCTCTTTCAATGTAAAAGGCATATCTAATCCCTTCTGTTCTTCCGTATTTAATTTTGGAAGAGTTATTTGTGATAAAAACCTTTCTATCCTGACATTATCATTTTGTGATTCTGATTTATACAACTCAGAATAAAAATTCTTAAAAGTTTCATTAATTTCTAAAGGTTTATAAGTAATTTTATTTACTCTTGTTCGAATTGCATTTATTGTTTTAGAAGTCTGGTCTGTTTTTAACTGCCATGCAAGGACCTTATGTGATCTTTCACCTAGTTCATAATATCTCTGTTTAGTTCTCATAATTGCTTTTTCTGTTCGATATGTCTGGAGTGTATTATATTGTAACTTCTTATTAATAAGTTGTCTTCGCTTTTCTTCTGTCATATTTCTTTGAGATTCTTTTTATAATTTTATGATCTCCTTTTCCAATTGATCTATTTCTATCATTTATTTCTTCTTAATTTTAGAAGTATAACTTATTATCTGACCTCTCAAATATGCCTTCATTGCTTCCCACAATATGAATTTATCATCAACTGAATGTGAATTTGTATCTAAAAAGAACTGAATCTGCTTTTTCATAAAATCACAAAAATCTTGACGTTTTAGTAACATTGAATTAAATCTCCATCTATAAATTGATTCCTCTTTATCTGTCATTATCATTGTCATTATCAAAGGAGAATGATCTGACAATATTCTCACTTTATATTCATTTTTTTCACTCTATCTTGAATATTCATTGATAATAGGAAAAAATCTATCCTTGAATATGTTTTATGTCTATTTGAATAAAATGAGTAATCACTTTCTTTTGGATTAATTCTTCTCCATATATCAATCAAGTTTAAGTCTTTCATCAATGATAGAGTTAATTTTACTACTTTTGATTTTGTGACAACCTTTATTGATCTATCTAAAACTGGATCTAGACAGAAGTTAAAATCTCCACCTATTAATATTTTGTCATGTGCGTTAGCCAAACTCAAAAAGACCTCTTGTATAAATTTTACATCATTTTCATTTGGTGCATAATTATTCACAACAGTCCATAGTTCCGAAAAAATTTGACAATGTATAATTACATATCTCCCCGCCGAATCAATTAATATGTTTTGTATTTTAATTGGTAAATTTTTATTAACCAAAATTGCAACTCCTCTCGCCTTTGAATTAAATGAAGCTGCAATAACATTTCCAACCCAGTCTCTTTTTAATTTCTGTTGTTCTTTGTCTGTTAAATGTGTTTCTTGTAAAAAAGCTATATCTGTTTTCATTTTTTAATGCATGTTAAAATTCTTTTTCTTTTTACCGATCCATTAAGCCCATTAACATTAAAACTTTAAAAATTCAGTAAATTAGTCATTATTTTTAATTATGTTACTCCAATCTATAATAATACCTAATCTTTCAACTTTCATGGTATCTTGGTAAATCTTTTTAAAATTCTCCATGTTGCTATGTGTGTCCCCACTGATCATCCAGGCAGAAAGATAGAAGAAAAATAGAGTATAAAGAAAAAAAACTAAATACCCCCTACTAATGTTGTGAAAAAAAAGAACACAACATTACCCACCTCTGTTGTACGGGTCATGGCAATCGCCATGATTACACACGTGAATCCCGCAGTAACTGATCCAAAGCTCCCCAGCCCCCCCACAACATCAAAAAAGTATATATATATAAAAGAAGAAAAAAAATACTATTCTCAATTATTATTTCTGAAATTTTGCTTTTCTCCCCTGTATCATCCTTAAATGTCCATCACTTCCATTCACTGTCTCTATCTTCATCTTTAATCTGTTACGCTTGGAAGTCTCTATGTGTAATTAGCGAATAAATGGAAGTTTTTGTGCGAACTCCCCTGCTTCTCGATAATCGGTAAAAAATCTTCTTTTTCCCTCCTCCAAGTTATCAGTGTTGCTGGGTAACGCATTATAAATTTGTAACCCTTTTCCCATAAGACTTTTTTTGCTGGGTTAAATTCCTTCTTTCTCTTCAGAAGCTTATAACTTATATCAGGATAAAAAAGAACTGTCTTCCCTGCTATCATCAATGGCCCGTTTCTCTTTTTAGCACATTGGGCAGCCGCCTTCAGGATCTTTTCTTTATCTTGGTATCTTAAGCATCTTATCAAAATTGATCGTGGCTTTTGATCAGCTTGAGATCTTGACCTTAAGGCTCTATGAGCCCTTTCAATCTCAATTAGAGTTTCTCCTTCCATTTCCAATTTTTCAGGGATCCATTTTTGAAAAAAAATTATTGGATCTTCTCCTTCTATATCTTCTTTAAGTCCAACAATTTTAATACTGTTTTGTCTACGAAAATTTTCAAGCTTATCAATTTTTTCCATAAATTGTTTTCTTTCTGATGTCTAGGCAGTAGTATCATCTTCCATTTTATTCATTCTTTCAACTATGTCTTCTGTTGTAGTTTCCAAATCTATAATTCTCTTTTCCATTTTTTCCTGTCTTTTTGTCATTTTGTCAAGCATCATCTCCATATTTGTCATTTTTCTTTTGATTACTTTTATTGCACCTAATTTACGCATTATTTGCATCAAAGTCTTTTCTATATTTCCAGGAAGACTTTTACCTCCATGTTTGTCTGATTTTTCCAGAGAATCTGACTCTCCCTCAGATTCACTTTCACTTTCGGTTTCAGTCGTAACTGGGATTTGTAGTTCTGGTTGCTCCCGTTTGCGCATGCTCCTTCCTTCAGCTTTGCGCAGTTCTCGTTGATCTTTTTCTTTAGAAATGGTCGATGTTGCCGCAGTTTCCTGTTCTGTATCGCCGGTGGTATAATGTACCTGAGCCCATGGTTCTTTGGCAGAAGTGGGCCTTGATTCTGTTCCAACTTGCGTTGTCTTCACGGTAGTAGTTTTCTTCATCTTCTGTTTGTGAGGCATAACTTGAAACAATCCGCAGTAGTTTATAAGTAACTTTTAGAAAGTATTAACTAACTTTTCTTCACTTAAACATTAATTTATTGATTTTTTACAGGAGAGCTGGGTTCCAGCATCTCAATCCTACATCATCACGTGACGTCCCCCAGACAACTACAACTTGATTGGAGATCCACCCACCATTTTGTGTGCCACATCCCCTGCAACAAAGTCAACTGAAAGTTAATAAAGCAAAGTACTTTATGACACCACCACTGTCTCTATGCCAAACATCATGAATCTTTGTACAACAGAGGACAAACAGGTGTTGGTGTCAATTTCTGTGACTTCAGCTGTTCCTTTTGGACTAACGAAAGACCCAGCTGCTCAGAGGAATTGAGAAAGTGATGAAAGCAGTGATCCAACTACAACAGTTTTTGTATGCAACATATCTGAGAAAGCTCCTGATATGTTAATCAGGAGGTTACTTGCAAAATATGGCTTGGTTTGAAGCTAGAAGAGAGTTCAAGCAGCTTCAGGAAAGTTGCAAGCATTTGGCTTTTCTAAGTTTAAAGAATGAGAATCTATTCTGCATGTATTAAAGCTATTGTACAAACTTCAAGTGGGGGACAAAAAGCTGCTTGTAAAGTGGACAAGAAGACCAAAGCCCAGTTGAATGAAGGGAAGATTAAAAAGAAAGCAGTCAATAGAGATACATAAACAGAGGATACATCAGATAATGTTGTGCATGGGGAAATCAAAAAGAGAGCAAATGAAGGATTAATAAGAGAATGCTCCAGTGAACTAAATGCACCTTCCCAAGATTAGGATGCACAAACTAGAAGAAGAAAAAGGAAGAAGAAAGGTGGCTATCTCTGTCAAAACCACTTCAGGCATTCTCAGAGACAACTCCCACAACCACCAAGGTGGAGGTCCCTGAACCTAAGATTGTTTTCACAGCCACACGTCTCTCTTGGCAGCAGAGGGATCCCCTTAATAGGAGAGGCATTATCGCACAAGTTAGATTTGCATTCTGTGACTCATTTGTCTTTGATTAATTTGGTGTGTCAAAGTTACAAAGAATAACGTTATCTTTTTCTCCTCTCTGCAGTCCACTTATGTTTGGCAGCCTGACATGCACTTTGCATGTGTTACTTCATTGCATTGTCTGCAAGTTTCGCCTTTAAACCTGCATTGGTCTGGTGTGTATGAGCTCCTGACACAATGTTAACACAATTTGCTTGTCCAGGCCAGTTTCTGTTTAAAGGCTACAATTTTGTTTATGCTCATTTTCATTTCTGTCTGCAACTCAATTGTATCTCTGTCTGCTGTTTCCATTGAAACAGCTATTTTGGCTGCATTTTTAAATGCAACTTGTGCTTCAATTGGTGACATTTTTGAATGTTTTCTTATAAGAGTCCACAAACTAAATGATCTAGCAGTGCATCATTAAGCTATCACTGATATTGCAATGCCCAGGCTATCTCTTTAGTTCAGTCACTTACACTGAAATGGACTCTTCTTCTTGATTCTGCCTATGAAATCTAAAGCATTCTGCAGCCAACAGTGGCATTAGTTCTAAATGGCCATGCATTACCTTGACAATATAAAAAAAACTCATTTCTGCTTGTTTGGTTAGAACAGTTAAATTTCAAAGAAAACTATATGCCTTTAAACCCAATGCACTCAGCAAAATTGGTAATTGTTTCTTATTGACAATTTCATTTGCTTCAAAATACTGTTCAATCCATTCAATATATATAAAATCCTGCTATTTATTTTATGATCAAACGCATCAATTTTTCTGATGTAGTCAGCTATTTCTGCTTTTTCAATGATTATTGTCATCCTGGATTCACTCTTTATGAACCTGTGAATTCTTCTCTGTTCTGACTTCTTTTAAAAAAAACATGTGCTTCCCTTCAGAGGCACATGAATTGTGCTGCTTTTTTTAAAAAAAAACACGACTGACTCTGCACCTGCTGGGCTGTGTTCTTTACTCACTGTTTCTCATTGTGTTTTTTTTTATATTGAATATCTTACTGCATTTCAACAGGTCTATAGCTGACATGGGTTTGTTTTAAAAATTCCTCATCGCTAATGTTGTTTTGTAACTTCAGAACAATAAACCAATTCAAAGGACAAGGGACTCTAAAATATGATTCTATCTTCATGTTCACATTAAGCAAGGTGTGCAAGAATCACGTGGTAGCATAATGATATATACATATAAATCATAATGAATTAGTTAAACAAACAAGAACGCTTAATCAACACTTCTATATATACAAGATTCCTCAGATATTACTTACATATTAAATATATAACACTTACTTTGTTAAGCAGCCTCATGTGCAGCACTTGGTCAAAAGCCTTCTGAAAAACCAAGTACACAACATCCATTGATTCTCCTTTGTCTATCCTGCCTTTTATTTTCCCAAGGAATTCCAACAAATTTGTTAGGCCAGGTTTCCCGTTGAGGAAACCGTGCTAAATTTGGACTATTTTATCATGTAATTCCAAGTACCATAAAACATCATTCTCATTAATAGACTACTAAAGTAAGGCCAACTTGCCTATAATTTCCTTTCTTCTGTCTCTCTCTTTTCTTAAATAGTGGAGTGACAGTTGCAATTTTCCAGTAATTCAGAACTATTTCAGAATCTAGTGATTCCTGAAAATCACTACCAGTGCTTTCACACTCTCTTCAGTTACCTCCTTCAGAACCCTTCAGTGTAGTCCACCTGGTCCAGGTGATTTATCAAACTTCAGACCTTTCAGCTTCCTATGCATCTTCTCCTTATTAATCACAACCACACACACTTGTGTCCTCTGACACTCTCAAATTTCTGACATACTTTTAGTGTCTTCCACGGTAAAAACTGTCACAAAACACTTTTGAAATTCATCTGCCATTTCTTTGCTCCCTATCACTACCTTTCTAGTGTGCTGATATACACTCTCACTTCATATATAAGATATATATATATATAAAGATATATCTAAATAATCTAAATATATCTAAATAATCTTTTTGTATCTTTATATTATTGGCTGGCTTACCTTCATAATTCATTTTTCTCTCCTTCTGGCATTTTTAGTTGCTTTCTGTTGTTTTTTAAAAATCTCATAACCCTCTAACTTCCCATTAATCACTGCTATATTATATGGTCTCTCTTTTGCTTTTATGCTGTCTTTGACTTTCCTTGTCAGCCAAGGTTGCTTCATCCTCAATTTAGAATACTGCTTCATCTTTAGGATGTATCTATCTTGAACCTACCAAGTTGCCCTCAGATATTCCAGCCAATTGATTCTTTTGCACTTCTTTGTATTTACTGTGAATGCCTGCAAGAAAATTAATCTCAGGGTAGTATATGGTTGCATATGCCGTACACACTTGAATAATAAATTATCTTTAATGTTGAATTTTTAATATAAAGGAAGCCACAATATAAGGGAGCTGAAACCAAATACACAAAGAGAAAACAACTGAGTAGAGATTGTTGTGTCTGTGTTCATGGGATCCATTAATGTCCTCAATAGAATGCACATTTGTAATTCTTACATTATGCGCCAAGGATCTCTGGTAAAACTGAAGGCAATGAGCATGATGGAGAAATCACAAGCTGAACTCAACTTGACACAAAGGAATTTGGTTGCAGTTGGAGATCAATCATCCTAGACACAGGCTAACAATGAACGAGTTCCTAAGGAAAACGATATTAGGTCAGCATCCAGCTTCTAATCAAATGCCTTCCTTCCATCATAAGCTTAGATGTTGTTGATGGTTTTCAATTCAGAATCCCCAAAAAATGAAGAAATCAAGCCTAGGTGAAGCAACATACCCTAGTAACCATTTAGACATGGACTAAAAAGTGGCAATAACATCCCTTAAACTAAAATACCAGGAAATAAGCAGAATTATACAAACTACTCTGAATAATTACTGCCAAATCCATTGTTGGGTCTTCAGCAGGAGCTCAACTGGATTAGTTACATAAATACCCAGGTTAGAAGAGCATGTCAGAAACAGGCAGCTCACAACAAAACCTTTACATAATCTACAATTCACAAGTCAAGAACATAATGGAATGCTTACCACCTATCTCACAGCTCAAAATTCTCAATGACTCCACCACCAGCTCTGTATATATGAAGTGTAGATATTTTCAGAGACTACGCAGACCAATTCCAACATCATTACTTATTTTACTTCTACCTGAAAAAGGACAAAAACAGAGGACACAGAAGAAGAGTACCATATGTGATGTGCTGAGCTGTGTGCACAGCTCTCTGCAGAGTGTGCATCACATTGCATTCAAAGTCACAACAACAATTGTAGATCAGATCTCATTTCAGAACGTGATCTATTGGAACATTAGTGTCTAGATCAGATACCTCAGAGATAACAAAAGCAGCTTCTTTGTGGGGAAAGATTCCAAAAAGTCAACTGAATTCATGTAGTTGAGTTTACAACTGTCAATAAATTCAATTAATTATCCAACTAAATACTGCTCATTCAATCATTGTATGGGTTTCTTATGTGTGTGTAGATTAACTTTAAAAAATAATCAATACACTGTAGTATAACTCTTGATAGATTGTTGCACATAGATTCTGCAGTTAATTTGTGAGTTATTTTCTTTAATAAACGACACTGTTTATAGCTCCATAAAATCTTGTTTGTGTGGTAGTTAAAAATATTTCTTAGTCTCTACTGAAAATTGACTGCAGTGCAGAGTTATGTAACAAAATGACTTCAATAGATGAATTTTAGTTTTAAATCAAACGAAAGCCTTTTTTTAAGATGTGTTGTAGAAGATTGAATCCAACACCAGCTACAGTCCCTTGTCTCTCCACCTGCTCTGCTATTGAAGAGTAACTTGTATTCCCTATTTCCCAGTTTTGATGCAAAGTCCAAAATCGGAAACATTATTTCACTTTTCACAGATGCTGTCTGACTTCCTGAGTGTTTCTGGTTTTTATGTTTTTTTTATTCAGACATTCATCTGCAGGTTTTGTTGACAGCCAGTTGTAAGGACTGGGAATATCCTCAAGCTTATTTTTAGGCATCCTGATTCAGAATCGGAATCAGTTTTAATATCACCGACATAGGTCGCGAAATTTGTTAACTTTGATGCAGTAGTACAATACATACATGATAATCATGAGAAAAATACTGAATTACAGTAAGTACATATAATGGTTAAATTATATAGAAATAGTTATGTAGTGCAAAAAAATAGAAATAAAACAGTAGTGAGGTAATGTTCATGGTTTCATTGTCCTTCAGAAATTGGATGGGAGAAGGGAAGAGTCACTAGTGTGTGTTTTCAGTCTCTTGCACCTCCTTCCTGGTAACGTCCTTAATGACGGATGCTGCTTTTTTGAGGCACTGCTTCTTGAAGATAACCTGGATACTGTGGAGGCTAGTGCCCATGATGGAGCTAATTTTAAAACTTTCTGCTGCTTACTTCAATCCTGTGCAGTGGCAACTCCCCCCTCCCCCCACTCACCTTACCAGCCGGTGCTGCAGCCAGTCAGAATACTAGACGGTGATGCAGCCTGTTAAAATGCTCTGCACTGTATATCTGTAGAAATTTGCAGTTGCCAGTGACAAAAAGAAGCATCTTTTGCTGCTAATTCATTTTAGTGAAATTCAAATATCTTTAATCTTTTCTAATAGTTCTATAAACATTATGCAGGATATACATTGCAGCACAAAAGTCAGTGGAACTGATTTTCAGAAATGTGTAACAACTGTTCATTGTGTACCTGTTTCCAGAAAATGCCCAGCTGAAAATATCAGAGTTATGATTCAAAAATGAACATTGTCTTGGGCAATAAGCATAATTCTCTATTAAGTTGGTGTCCACCTGAAAGGACAAATGGACAAGAGTCTGTGACCAAAATGCCCAAAATGTACTCATGAGCCAGAGTCAGACATCTAACATTCCGTGACCACTTTACTAGGTACCTCCTGTATAACGTGGATGTTGAGTGGATGGTTGAGGTCTTCTGCTGTTGTAGGTTTGACATGTTGTGCATTCAGAGAAGCTCTTCTGCACATTAGCATTTTAATGCATGGTTATTTGAGTTACCGTAATCTCCTTTCTGCTTGCTTGAACCAGTCTGTCCATTCTCCTCTGACCTCTCATTTTAACAAGGCGTTTTTGCCCACAGAACTGCAGCTCAGTGGATGTTTTTGTTTGCATTATTCTGTGTAAATTCTAGAGACCGTTGTGTGTGAAATTCTCAAGAGATCAGCAGTTTCAGAGATTATCAAACTAACCTATCTGGCACCAACAATCATTCCATGGTCAAAGTCACCTAGATCACATATCTTCCTCACTCTGATGTTTGGTCTGAACAGCAGCTGAAACTCTTGACACATCAGCAACTTTTATGCATTGAGTTGTTGGCATTTAATTGGCTGATTAGATATTTACTTTAATGAGCAGTGACACTTAATAAAGTGTATATGTTTCTATGGGCACACCCTACAGTCACCAATGCAAGATAACTGATTTATATCTCTCTTGAAAGCCCTGTGTAAGTATATTCATTTCATGCATTAAGTGACAAGAAGATTGGTTCACCATAAAGTGCTGACAGTTCTGGGTTCTATTCCATTAATTTGTCTGTCATGCACTTCTGAACATCCCAGATGCTACTTTAAAAAGTGAATAGATTCTTAGTACTTTAAGGCATCTTAGATAACCTGTTCACTGTTAACAGCACATTGCATGTCCAAATTTAATCCATGAAAGCAAAAGAGCAGTCAATAAGACCAAATATCAACTATTCAAAATCTGCTTGTTTGCAAAGTACGTCTTTAAGTTTTGTGGCATTTTAGTGCTGATTGGCCCAATTGTCAATGTGGAGAAGAAAAGCTTAGTCTTTGCTCCTCTGCACAGAAGGTAGCTTCCTACCAGTTTGATTAAGTCCTTGTGATAGCAAAAACTGGTGGAAAATTACTCCATTGTTTTCCGCCAGATGGTATGAAAATATTGTCGCGCTACAGTCTGATCAGTGTGCTCTCAATCATCCGCCTAGAGATGGAAGCTGTCAATAAGCATCAAGAGACACTCACTGACTAATAACGCACTCACTGGTGCTCAGTTTAGTTTTGTTGAGAATACTCAGCTCCAGATAAGATCAATTGACATTTAAAAGAAAGGGACTCCATGAGCTATATATAAAGATCAACACCGCCCATTTGCTGGATTTAAACCTCATCAGCCATTCTAAACATTCATTTCCCTCCCCCCACCATTAGTGCACTAGGGCCTTCATATTGCATGTACTGTCTGCAAAATGCACTACTTTGACACACCTAGGCTGCTCTGGAATCTCCTCCCCAAAACCACAATCTACACCACTAATAGAAGCAAGGACTGTACATACATGGGAACACCAACATATACAGGTGTTCCTCCAAGTTGCATATCAACCTGAACTGAAAACATATTGCTTATAATTACAAGTAGTTATTGCATCAAAGTCTAAATCCTGGATCTCTGACTATGGGAACAATGGGAACACCTGCACCAGAAGGGCTACAGCAATGGAAGAAGGCGGTTCACATTTATAGTTTTTCTCAACACTTTCAGGCGAACAAAAAGTGCTCCTAAAATTGAAACCAAAAATATATTGCCAGCGAACATTGAGCAAATAATGGGAAAACCATTGTGTTATGATATGGATTGAGAGAGAACAGCTGTTGTGATTCAGACTTTGTATGATATTCAGAGAGTTTTATTGGCTTCACATAGTAAGATGAGACTGGAACTTTCTTTTTTACTTCCGTGGTAGTGGAGTGCAGGATATACATGTCAGTTTAAGGAGTCCTGGCTGAAATGATCAAACTGCATCGAAGAGGGTGTCTGTTCCATTAATGATGCTAATATAATCCCCTCTTTTTTCATATGATCCACATCCCCCTATTAATTTGCCTGTCCAAAGTAATTGTAAATATTACTATTGTATCTGCTTCTATCATCATTTTTGGCTGTGTGTTCTTGGGAACCTACTACTCACTGTGGAAAAAATATTGCCTCACAAATATCCTTTGGACTTTCTTCCTATCACCTTTAAGTTATCTGGCACTTCTTTCTTGGAAACACAACTTTGGACTATCAATACTACTCACAATTCTCATAATTGTATACTCTTTGATCAGATTACCCCTCATTCCCTGACAAAACTATTCAAGTTTGTCCAATCTCTGCTGATAACTTATATTCTCCAGATCAGGCAACTTCCAGGTGAATCTCTTCTGCACAATCTCCAAAGCCTCCACATCCTGTAATGCAGCAATTGGAACTGTACATAATACTACAAATGTGCCATAACCAACAATTTATACAACTGCAACATGCCTTCATGACTTTGGTACCAACTCCTGACCAAAGAAGGCAATTATGCATATTCCTTCTTTATTGTCCTAACTACTTGTTTTGTCATGTTCAAGTAGTGATGGACGTGCATCCAAAGATCTCTGTACATCAATGGTGCTAATGGTTCTGCCATTTAATGTATACTTTCCCCTTACATTTAACCTCACACACTCCAAAACCTCACATTCATCTTTATTAAACTCAATCTGCCATTTGGTTTCAAGATAATGCTGGTGAAACACAGTGACATGTTGCAGGATGCTTACAAAACTTCTAAATTCTTCTCTTCTGAA
The DNA here is from genome assembly GCF_030144855.1 of Hypanus sabinus. NCBI lineage: Eukaryota > Metazoa > Chordata > Chondrichthyes > Myliobatiformes > Dasyatidae > Hypanus > Hypanus sabinus. The sequence goes on along the minus strand of NC_082710.1, from coordinate 115,832,508 downwards.
TTACTCTCACTGCAATCTTCAGCCTGTAATTTCCCTTTAAGCAATGTACTTTTGGACTGTTTTAATGAACTAGTGATTTCACAATCTTCTAAAGGTCTCATCAGACTTAACCGTCAAGTATGCAAGTATGGCACCTTCAAACAGACAAAGCTACTTCAGCGTGGCTGAAAGAGAGGAAGGAAAGGAATACTCCAAGCTAGATTGAAATGCCAAGTAATGAAATTTCCTCTACCCATCATCTTGCTAGCAAATGTACAGGCAGTTCTAGGGTTATGAACGACTTCCATTCCTGAGTCCATCTTTAAGTCAGATTTGTATGTAAGTTGGAACAAGTACATCCGGTATTATTTGGCGTCAGTTAGTCAAACATTTGTCTTAGTATATAGTACATTTTTCACCTTTCTATGCATATAAAACACTTAAGAGACATATGTCTTCCAATAATTAAACCATTGCGTTGCTTAGTAATAATTGTAGCTTTCATCGGGGCGGGACCTTTCACATGCCCCATTATTCTCATTTTATCCTTTAAAATTGTTCCAATCATTGACTGACTGTAGCCAAATGTTTTTCCAATGACCAATGACGTTTCACCTCTTTCCAAACGTTTTATTATTTCCAGTTTATTTTCAATCGTGATCTTTTTCCATCAATGGAACAGAAACACTGTGGGCAGTGGGTCCCGAGTTCCGCTGGGTCCTAAGGACCACTGCACTGAGACAGGTTAAATGGGACAAGTGGGGGCTGTGCAGGGTTTGGGTATTTGATCCTCCACAATATTCCTCATGGGAATTTAAAATGGAGGTGGCAGTTTTTTTTTTACAAGGTTGAGTTGCGAGCTGGACATCAACCCGGCACAAATGGAGAGCGTGATCAGCAGTGGTCTGTCGCTGGATCACTTAAATCACTTAAAATGGCGGATGGCATTGCAATCCAACATAAAATGGCGGACGGCATTGCGATCCATCTTAAAATGGTGGACAGCGGTTCTCCTTCCTCGGTTCTTAAGTACGAGTTGTTTGTAAGTTGGATGTTCATAACTCGGGGACTACCTGTACAGTCACTGGAGAACAAGATTGAAGACCTAAGAGCAAGATTGCTGTATCAGAGAAAATGAGCAATCGCTGTGTTCTGTGTTTCACGGAGACATGGCTCATTTTGGAAATGCCAAATACATCGGTAAGATCAGAAAGCCTCTCGATGCACAGGAAGTACCTTGTCAGTTGGAATACCCACCTGTTTCAGGCAATTTTCAATTGTACCAGCACCTAAGAAGAATATGGTTGCCTACCTCAATGATTATTGTTCAGTAGCACTTACATCCACATTATAAAGTGCTTTGAACTGATAAAACTTGCCAACTCCTGACTGAGAAGCAACTTGCCTAATGGCATAGCAGATGTCATTTCATTGGTTCTCCACACAACCCTGGACAGCAAAGATGCATATATCAGAATGTTTCTTAATGAGTACAACTCAACATTCATTACCATTGGAGTGTTCTCGCTCGGGTGTAATGGAACGACGAGCTAAACACCGAGATAAACCTTTGTCAATAACAACAGGATCACAGTAAGATTAACCGTTTACTGTTCACTCTTCCACATTGACGTATGGTGAAAACTGTTGACAAAACAATACAAGATTTGTACAGCATTTGTTTCCTTCTTGATATTACATTTACATCATAAATACTTGCAAGGTAAAACTACAACAACTACATTACATTAAAGTGCAGCATACAGTCAGAATTTACCTACGCCATTGACTGCTTTAAATACACTTCAACACAAACTATCCGCAACTCTAACTAACGAAAACATAAACATTATCTTTCACAATGTTCCTGGTGCGTAGAGAGAAAACTTTGCTGGCGCTTGCTCACACATGTCTCGACCCCCACCTTTCCGTTTTTCCCAAACCGGTATTTTCCCACAGGACGCGACGAAACCGGATGTGACGTCATTGCATGCCGCAATCTCTCGCAGACAACTTTAAACAATCCTAACTTTAACTAGAATGCTAACAAATGAATTACTAAGCAAAAATATTATAAACAAAATAACTGCCATAAAGGCAGCACACTCCCTGCTTGACCTTCGTAAGGTCACAATGAACATAATACTAAACTTTAATCTCTAATCAGTCCTTAGGTAGAAGTAGAATGACTGCTGTAACAGGCTTTTGGTATATTTTCACATCGCATTGGTCGGTAGTTTTCAGCTCAACCTTCCTGACATGTCTGTCCCTGCTAGGGAATGTAGCAGTGATTCTGACCATTGGCCAGCCGTAGCGGGCGATTTGCTTGTCCCTGAGCAGGACTAAATCTCCAACTTGAAGATTCCTACAGGGCTCTGTCCACTTTTGTCTGTGTTGCAACAAAGGTAGATATTCCTGTCTCCAATGACACCAGAACCGACTTGCCAGAGCTTGGACCTGTCTCCGTTGCTTTGTGTACAGGTCTTTATCAGAGAAGTCCCCTGGTGGAGGGGGAGCTCCTGCCTTCTGCGTAAGGAGCATTGATGGCGAGAGTATGAAGGGGTTTTCTGGGTCAGAAGACACAGGTAGGAGTGGTCGTGCGTTTATAATGGCTGTGACCTCTGCCATTAGGGTGCACAGTACCTCGTGGGTCAATCGGGTGCGTTGCTGCATCTCAGGTTTCCTTTTCAGGGTTTTTTGCAAGGGCGTGAACCACTTGACTGCCTGCTCTTTGTTGTTTGGCAAGCACTGGCGTGGTTCTCTGAAAGGTAGTGGGGTGACCCCATTATTTGCTTCATCTCTGAAGACCTTGGTGTCCTTTGTTTTTAAGAAAATGGCATCTTGAGCTGATTGAGCAAGTTTATTATCATGCTCAGTTTGAACGAAGACTGACTGACCCAGCGTCTCGTCAGTTACTTTATGTTTGTTAAAGCCCTGTCGTGCTTCCTTAATACACGTGACACTTGTGCGGGGTTGAAAAATTGAATGGTGTCCATTCTCTAGCACATTGGTCTTGAGTGTGCTAACCGTCAGTTCGCATACATTGCCAGGGCACACCTCTCCTATCACCACCCAGCCTAGATCCAGGCGTTGCGCAAAGGGGGCGTCGTGTGGTCCATTGATCTGCTGCCTAACCTTGTGCACCCGGAGAACATCTCTTCCTAATAGCAGGAGTATTTCTGCTTTTGGATCCAGTTCTGTGATGTGTTTGGCGATGTGGCGGAGAAGTGGCTGGTGTAGCACCGCACTTGACGTCGGGATCTCAGTGCGGTTATTCAAGATTTCATTGCACTCTAAGAGTGGAGGGAGACAGATGACGACTTTACTGTCCAGGGACTCGAGCTGGATGCCTTCTGCCTTCCTTCCTTGAGTTTCCACGTTGCCTGAGCAAGTTCTAAGGTAGTATGGGAACTGCTCACTCTCAATGTTGAACAATTTAAAGAACTCTGGACTGATTAGTGAGCGATTGCTTTGATCGTCCAGAATTACATAGGCTTTGATGACCTTGTCTTTGGCTCCCTTAGGGTACACCTTAGTGAGGCAGATGTTTGAACAAGAACGGCTTGACTGAGCTTGATCGCAATCTTCTGTGCAGCTCGAGCTGACAACAGTTGTCCTGGAGTGAGCCTCTCCCTCCCCGCCATCCTGTTGTGGGGGTGAAGGAGCATTGTCGGCATGCGGTAACAGGCCGGGATGCATGGCCCCATCGTGATTAGTGCTATCACATTCTGTTCACTTCACGGCGATCGTACGCTCTCTAGCAAGGTGAGAGGTAGAGGAACAGCATTTAAAACATATTTTTTTCTCCTTGAGAAGAGCCATCCTCTCTTCAAGGGGTTTTTCCCTAAACGTTCTGCATTTTCTGACGGGGGGGGGTTTGTTATGCAATGGGCAATTCTTGCTAGGGTCGTGGTTAGTTGTAAAGGCTTCAGTCTTAAGCACCGAGAAGGGTTTATCAATGTTGAAATTATTCGAAGAGGATTTATCTGGCTTGGTGTAAACTGTACTGCTTCCTTGACCCATGAGGCTAGGGTCGTTTCGCTTCTTCGCCTCCCTGCACACAAACCTAGTGAAATACTCAAAGGGAGGAAATCGACCATTGTGGTCATCTTTGTACTCTGAGGGAACAGACAACCACCTGTCCTGCAGCCCAAATGGAAGTTTTTCAACGATTTGTCTAATCCCGAATGGAGTATCTAGGAATACTAGCCCAGTTGAGTAGCCATCTTCTTTGGCGCCTTGAATCTCCATGAGTAAATCTCCGAGCTCCCTTAACTTAATGTGATCTTTGGCTGACACCTTAGGAAAGTTTTCCAGACATCGGTATAGCACCGCTTCAATAATTACGGTGGCCGCATAGCCCTCCCAAAGTCTCTCCCATGCTTTGTGTAAGGCTAGCTCAGGGTTGTTGATGTACACTGAACGTATGCGTCTCACCTGTTCGCATGACTTTTTCCCCAGCCATTTCGCCATAAGATCCAACTCTTGGGTTGCTCTGAGCTGGATTCCGTCGATAGCGTTGATGAATGTGGAGTACCGTGCACAGTAATTTTCAGGTTTGTCGTTGAACTGGTATAGTCCTGAAGTGGCAAGTTCTCGTCGTGCTAAATACTGTGCCAGGGGTTCAATTGCAAGTGGCCTGGGGAAGTATGTTGGCGGGTATATGACCGAGGGCGTACCTCTGTTATGGACTTTGCTGCTCTGAATTCAGCCTTTGCCTCTCTTCTCGCCAAATCTTGTAAGTTTGGTGTCGAGAAGTATTTGTCGTCAGCTCTTTCATTCTTGACTTCATCACAGAGTTGCGAGGGTAAATTGTCTTCCTCAGATGGATGTGGTGCAATTGGGTCTCTCTGAGACTCCTAATGACGTGGGGCGTTATCATTTAAGTATGGAGTGGAAGAATGAATCTTCCAGACTGCTTGAGATTGGACGTAGTCGTTTGTGCGTTCCAATCTGGTCTTTTCTGAAGTAGATTTTACATCAACCAGATCTTGCATTTCTTCAGCATCTTCTATGAGCTCTGCTTCCACCCTGGCAGCTTCTGCTTCTTGCTCCAGTGTCAGCATTTCTAACTTTGAAGCTATACTTGCCCTTTCCAACTGGTTTTGGGCTGCTCTGGAAGCTACTTCCATTTCTCTGGTGGCTGCTTCCTTCTGGTTTTCGGCTTCTCTGGCAGCCGCTTCCATTTTCAAATCTGCTTCTTGTCTGGCATAGCGCAGTCACACCCTGGTGACTTCTGCCTTAGCTCTTGCATAGGTGGACTTACTTGATGATGTCCTACTGCCCCCTCGCTGGGTGGCAACGATTTAATGCTGGATCGAGATGTCATTGCAGCACTTGAAACACCTGATAATGCCGCTTTTTCACTATAGTGTTCTCGCTTGGGTGTAACGGAACGATGAGCTAAACACTGAGATAAACCTTTGTCAATAACAACAGGATCACAGTAAGATTAACCGTTTACTGTTCACTCTTCCACATTGATGTATGGTGAAAAATGTTGACAAAACAAGATTTGTACAGCATTTGTTTCCTTCTTGATATTACATTTACATCATAATTACTTGCAAGGTAAAACTACAACACCTACATTACATTAAAGTGCAGCATACAGTCAGAATTTACCTATGCCATTGACTGCTTTAAATACACTTCAACACAAACTATCCGCAACTCTTTAACTAACGAAAACATAAACATTATCGACCGTCGTTACTTTTAACAGGATTGGCGTTAACATTTTAATTCAACATATCAATTATCTCATAACTCACAGCGTTGCTTTCACAATGTTCCTGGTGCGTAGAGAGAAAACTTTGCTGGTGCTTGCTCACACATGTCTCGACCCCTACCTTCCCGTTTTTCCCAAACTGGTATTTTCCCGCAGGACACGGTAATACCGGATGTGACGTCATCGCATGCCGCAATCTCTCGCGGACAACTTTAAACAATCCTAACTTTAACTAGAATGCTAACAAACGAATTACTAAGCGAAAATATTATAAACTAAATAACTGCCATAAAGGCAGCACAACCATCATCCCTTCAACACTAATCAATAAGCTTCTAAACCTTGTCCTCAACGCCTCCTTGTGCAATTGGATCCTTGAACTCCCCACCTGCAAACAATAGCCAGATCAACAATCAACCTGCCCATTACGCCATGGTGGTTAGAGCAGCGATGATGGTCCTCCATCTCTGGTGGTGTTCAGGGCATCCTTCATCATATCAGTTGAATTCTCTTGGTTTTCACTACTGTTCATCATGCAAGTCTTGGATGGAGACTCGGGAATATGTAGAAAGATTCTTCTTTGGTTTTCCATAACAATTTTTTTTACCAGTCAGAGTTGTTAGTCTTGAGCTGAACCCCTAAATCTGGAGAACCGGTGGACCTTTCTTAGCCTGGCCTCTACCATTTGTCATGTTCGGCATGGGTGACCCAACCAATAGCCAAGGATTAAAGCCCTGACTCCAGTCAACATAGTTCTCTTGGTTATTGAGGCATGCAAGCCTCCAAACCCAATGACTAGGTAATGGTTCTCTTGGCGGCCACTCAGTTCAGATTGACAACAACATCTCCTCCACAGTCTCCATCAGCATAGGTGCACCTCAAGGGGGTATGCTTAGCCTCTGCTCTACGCACTGTATACATACTTATGACTGTGAGGCTAAACACATCTCCAATACCATACTTAAGTTTACTAATGACACCACTATTGTTGGCTGAATCAAAGATGATAATGAATCAGCAGTTAAGAGGGAGATTGAAGATCTAGCTGAGTCCTGCCACAACAACCACCTGTCACTCAATGTCAGCAAGACTAAAGAGCTGATTATTGAGTTGAGTGGGAGGAAATCAGAGTTTCATGAGCTGATCCTCCATGGGAGATCAGAGATGTAAGAGTCAACAGCTTTACATTCTGTGGTAATATAATTTCAGAGGTTAAGTCCTTGGCACAGCAAATAAATGCTATTACAAGGAAAGCACTTATACTTATTTAGAAGTTTACAAAGAATCGACATGATGTCTAAAACTTTGATAAACTTCTATACATGCGTGGTGGAGAGTATATTACATAAAAACATAGAAAAGAGATGCAGGAGTAGGCTATTCAGCCCTTTGAGCCTGCACTGCCATTCAGTATGAACATGGCTGGTCATCCAACTCAAAACCCTGTACCTGCTTTCTCTCCATACCCCCGATCCCTTTAGCCATTACCTGGTTGCATCATGCCCTAGTATGAAAACATCAATGCCTTTGATGGAAAATTTCACCAACTATAGTAGAATGGCCCAGTCCATCATGAGTAAACCCACTATTGAGCACATATACATGGAGTGCTATTGCAGGAAAGCAACATTCAGCATCAAGGATTCCCACCACCGTGGACATGCTCTCTTTTCACCACTGCCATCAGGAAGAAAGTATGGAGCCTCAGGATTCACACCACCAGGTTCAGGAACAGTTATTATCCTTCAGGTATCAGGATCTTGAAACAAAGCAGATAATTTCACTTGACCTATCATTGATCTATTCCGACAACCTATGGATTTACTTTCAAGGACTCTTCATCTCATGTTCCTAATATATAATATTTATTTATGAATTATTATTGTTATTATTCTCTTTTGTATTTGCACAGTTTGTTATCTTTCGCTGTTTGTCCCTCTTGTTGGGTACGGTCTTTCAGTGATTCTAATATGTGTCTTGGATTTACTGTGTATATAATGACATATATGTACTTTGATAATAAATGTACGAACTTTAACATTTGGACTTCTGTTGCCCATATTTCCATATCCTGCTGAAACGTATGACAACCTAACTCAGTACCGACAACACTGACAACTTTTGTAGCATCTATGTATTAATGAATCCTACCATTGACATTTTAGAACATAGAAAATAGAACCATAGAAAACCTACAGCACCATACAAGCCCTTCGGCCCAAAAAGCTATGCCAAACACCTACTTACTTTAGAAATTACCTACGGTTACCCACAGCCCTCTATTTTTCTAAGCTCCAGGTACCTATCCAGGAGTCTCTTAAAAGACCCTATTGTATCCACCTCCACCACAGTCATCGGTAGCCCATTCCATGCACTCACAACTCTCTGCCTAAAAAGCGGTAATACCGGATGTGACGTCATCGCATGCCGCAATCTCTTGCAGACAACTTTAAACAATCCTAACTTTAACTAGAATGCTAACAAACGAATTACTAAGCGAAAATATTATAAACTAAATAACTGCCATAAAGGCAGCACAACCATCATCCCTTCAACACTAATCAATAAGCTTCTAAACCTTGTCCTCAACGCCTCCTTGTGCAATTGGATCCTTGAATTCCCCAACTGCAAACAATAGCCAGATCAACAATCAACCTGCCCATTACGCCATGGTGGTTAGAGCAGCGATGATGGTCCTCCATCTCTGGTGGTGTTCAGGGCATCCTTCATCATATCAGTTGAATTCTCTTGGTTTTCACTACTGTTCATCATGCAAGTCTTGGATGGAGACTCAGGAATATGTAGAAAGATTCTTCTTTGGTTTTCCATAACAATTTTTTTTACCAGTCAGAGTTGTTAGTCTTGAGCTGAACCCCTAAATCTGGAGAACCGGTGGACCTTTCTTAGCCTGGCCTCTACCATTTGTCATGTTCGGCATGGGTGACCCAACCAATAGCCAAGGATTAAAGCCCTGACTCCAGTCAACATAGTTCTCTTGGTTATTGAGGCATGCAAGCCTCCAAACCCAATGACCAGGTAATGGTTCTCTTGGCGGCCACTCAGTTCAGATTGACAACAACATCTCCTCCACAGTCTCCATCAGCATAGGTGCACCTCAAGGGGGTATGCTTAGCCTCTGCTCTACGCACTGTATACATACTTATGACCTTACTAAAACCTATATATACAGCATTTATTGTCCTGCTCTCATCAGTGATCTTCATCTCTTCCTCAAAAACTCAAATAACCTTTTTTTAAGACTTCCCCTACTCTACCCTTTCTTATCACTTTGAAGTCTACAGTTTATTTCTAGATTTGTGTTGATCATATCCCAAAGAATTTTCTCCAATAACTCTCCATCACAGATGCAAAACTCACTGGCCTGTAATTCCATGTATTGTCTCAGCTGCTCTTCTTCATCAGAGGAATAGCATTGGCTATTCACCAATCCTCTGGAATCTTACCTGTGGCTAAATAGGATCCAAGCAAACTTATGTCTTGTCTGTCTGAATCCCTTCAGGTCCTAGGGATTTATCCACCTTCAAAATCAACAGCACCTTCTCCATCTTGAAATCTAAATATCCAAGAATATATTGATATTCTAGGGTATTACTTTACTCCCTACCTTTCACTTATATGAAAAATCATTAGTATCTTATCCATTTCCTCTAGCTCCAGGCACAAGTTCCCTCATTTGTCCTTAAGTGATCCTTCACTCTCCTTAGGTCCCTTCTTGTTTTTTAATGCTACTTGCAAGGGATATAGAAACATAGTAAAACTACAGCACAACACAGGCCCTTCTGCCCACAAAGTTGTGCCGAACTTGTACTTACTTTAGAAATTACCTAGGGTTACCCATAGCCCTCTATTTTTCTAAGCTCCATGTACATGTCCAGGAGTCTCTTAAAAGACCCTATCATATCTGCCTCCACCACTATCGTCAGCAGCCCATTCCACGCACTCCCCACTCTGAGTAAAAAAAACTTACCCCTGCGTAACGTCCCAGGTGTAATGTCATCCACTGATGCAATGTGTCACCCCTTGTGCCCCTCTGGTCTGAATCCTGCTGCTGTTAATGGCCTCTAGCGAGAATGCGTCACTCTTTGCTTTCTGATCAGTAGGTGATGCTGGCAGCTTGCTCACATGAGCACCCTTTTGACACAAGAAATGTCACCCTGAAAGGGTGTCTGTAATGGACAGTGGACAACACTGGCAGCTGGAACGTATGGTTTTCACAGACCTCTGATGTCCTGGCACTGTCACAGCTGCAAGGTGGTCAGCACTTGCTCGCGTTTTACCAAAGCGAGTCTGATGAAAGTATAGATAGAGAGTTGCCTGTTTCTCAGACGTGGGCATGTGTGTATGTGAAGGTCCTGCTCACAGGGCTTATTGAGAGAAAGGGGGAGGAATTATGCGCCTCTGCCTTACTGGATGTAGACTGGCAGGCATTTTAGCAAGCCCCCTCTTGTAATTTCCAGGAGTATCGCAAAGGCTGTACAAACTTGAACAGTTATTTTTTGCATGAAGAGTTCTTTACAAATAAAAGTAGGTTGGCGATTTTCAAGGATGGACAGCATGTGGTCCATTTGCTCTGAAGGCCCAGCACCTCTCCAGGCCAGGCAAGGGCAGCAACTGTTTGAGACACTCGGGCCCTGATGGTCCATCGGTCTGTAAAAGGTATTTCATCATGTTCAGGTGAATGTTCAAGCAGTCTCACCACCTTTGCAGCACGGATCTACTAAGCAACACTATTAAGGAAAGGGATAACACATGGGGAACACTTGATAACTCTGCCCTGTGCTCACAAGAGTTTAGAAGAATAAGTGGTGCGGATGGACTTCATTTAAGACAATGGAATATTAAAAAGCCTAGACAGAGTGGATATTAAGAGGAGGCTTCCTGTAGTGGGAGAGTCTGTAGTGCCAGTGGACACATCTTCAGAGTGGAATGACTCCCCATTGGAACAGAGATGAGGAAGAATTTATTTCGCCATAACAGACAGACAGACATACTTTATTAATGCTGAGGGAAATTGGGTTTCGTTACAGCTGCACCAATCAAGAATAGTGAAGAAATACAGCAATATAAAACCATAAATAATTAAATAATAATAATTTAATCATGCCAAGTGGAAATAAGTCCAGGACCCGCCTTTTGGCTCAGGGTGTCTGACACTCCGAGAGAGGAGTTGTAAAGTTTGATGGCCACAGGCAGGAATGACTTCCTATGACACTCAGTGTTACATCTCGGTGGAATGAGTCTCTGGCTGAACGTACTCCTGTGCCTAACCAGTACATTATGGAGTGGATGGTAATTATTGTTCAAGATGGCTTGCAACTTGGGCAGCATCCTCCTTTCAGACACCACCGTCAGAGAGTCCAGTGATTGATGTATGCAATTCATTGCCATAGGTTTCTGTGGAAGGCAAGTCATTGGGTAAGTTTAATATGGAGGCTGATAGGTTAATGATTAGTAAGGGTATCAAAGGTTACGGTATTTCAGGCCCACCAGATTCTTCCTTTATTTTCCTCAAAGGCCATATCAGTATTCAGCTTCCAAAATCTTACATATGTTTTCCTTTCCTTTTTGTCTAAATTTAAAACATCCTTGCCTTTCTTACTGTAGAAACATTATGGTCCTGAATCCTGACCAGCTGGCCATTAAAAATACTTGATGTGGACTTACTCAATATACTCTTCTGAGCTCCTGTGTAATATTGTTGTAATCAACCTTTTCCCAATTTAACTTCTCCCCTTATTCCTTATCTACATCTGAAAACCTTTTCACATCCCGCTTTATCACTTTGAAACACATGAATCCTGGAACACTGAGCTACCTTTCCCTTAACCAAGATCCTGTAAGAACTGAAAGAACTATAATCCCAATCCCAGGTTTACATGCCTTACCCATAATACTCCTTGCATTGAAATAAATGCACTGCAGTCCATCATGTTCATTTACATGGCCCTACATTTCCTTCCTTCCCGCCTTTCTTGCCATAAACCCCTGTCTTCCCCTCAACTCCTCCACTGCTGACCAATTACTCTGCTTCCCATTCTCCTGCTTTAAACTCTCCTGAGTACCACTACCAAATCACCCTGCAAAGATATTGGTGACCCTTTATTTTAGGTGCAACCAATCCTCTTGTTAATTACTCACCTGTGCTGGGAGCGAGCCTAGTCACCCATGCATCTGAAGCACCCTTTCTTCAGCCACACATTTAAGTGTACAATTCTCCTTCTTCTTGCCTAGCACACAGAGAGATTATGAGATTTCAATTAATATTCTGTCCAATTCCCTAACTTCCTTTTGCAGGATCTCATCTCTCTTACTGCCAGTGTAGACCACAGTCTCTGGTTGCTCACCTCTTCCTTTCAGAATGGCCTGTGCCAGCTTAGAGATACCCTTGGCTCAGGCAGCAGGGAGGCAATGCGCAATCATGGGATCTCATTTGCAGCCACGGATATATCATTAGCTATGGACAAATCAATGAAACTTATTTTCATAATCTGTACTTATAAAATATAAATTGAAAAGTAGTATTGTTTCCATAATTTAAATTCAATTCATTTTATAAAACAGAGAACATTACAATATGAGTTTTGGGCCGACACCCTTCATCAGGTCTTGATGAAGGGCGTCGGTCCGAAATATCGACTGTTTACTCTTTTCTATAGATGCTGCCTGTTTGTATATGTTGCTTTGGATTTTCAACATATGCAGATTTTTGTGTTTATGACATGTAACGGGTTATATATGCTTTAAATGAACCCTTACACTTTTCTTTAAATAATCACAAAGTACTACTCGATACTAAGAGCATCAAGTACTGAGGGTCTACCCACCAGCTCGATAGTGATGGAGCTGGACATTTTGCATACCACTGTCGTGTTGTTGCCTGGATTTGTTGTGCCGAGGTTGTGTATGGCCTCAGTTACTGTGTGGACAAGGTCCTCATGCCACAGGTTCACCTGTTGCAGCTGTCCAGAGGAGGAGACACCAGAGGCCATGCAGGAGAGAGCAGCAGCCTCTGTGGGAATGCTGAAATCCGTACTGACTTGGGAGCTTGTCCCTCCTGCTGGTGCTGCCCTCCAGTGGTCACATGGTGGAAGAACAAACTGGACCAGGACAACTTACCATCAGTCAGCAGACCATGCCACTTAGGGATTTGTGGTGTATTATTTTCTTCTTTGCAAATATATGTTTTTTCTACTGCCATAACCATGTGTGTTTTGCACCTTGACCCAGGAAGAACGTTGTTACATTTGCTATATTCATGTATGTTCGAAAGAAATTTAATCTTGAACTAGTATGCAGTTCTGGTCACCTATCTACAGAAAAGATATGAATAAAATTGAAAGACTGCAGAGAAAATTTACAAGGATATTGCCAGGACTTGAAAATCTGTGTTACATGCAAAAGCTTGAATGGTTCTTGACTTTATTCCCTGGAACTTCGGAGAATGAGAGGAGATCTGGTGGATGCATACAAAATTATGTGGGGTATAGATAGGGAATATATAAGCAGGCTTTTTCTACTGAAGTTAAATGAGACTAGAACTAGAGGTGATAGGTTAAGTGAAAGGTTTAAAGGGAAAATGAGGGGCACGTCTTCACTCAAAGGATGGTGATAGTGTGGAATGAGCTGCCAGCGGGAGTGGTGAAGGCAAATGTAATTTCAACATTTAAGAGAAGTTTGGATAAGTACTGTACATGGATAGGAGGTCTATGGTCCAGGTGCAGGTCAATGGGATTAGGCAGAATAATAGTTTGGTATGCACTAGATGGACCAAAGGGAATGATTCTATGTTGTAGTCCTCTATGACTCTATGACTCTTACTTAAAAATACTTCAAGCTTCGGTATATTTTTGCATTTTAGTGGAAGGGTCAATAAGTGAAGTTGGAAAAGTAAAGGCCAGACAACAGTCTTCAGCTATATGTATGTGTGTGCATCAGAGATAGGTTGCTACAGGTGGAGAGGAAAATTAATCTGGAGGTAAGCATTCAATCCTCACTCTTTAATGAATCCAAGATGATAATTTGCAGAGCATTCTTTTCAATGTGTGAATGGTAGTTTGGTGCTGGAGAGAGATATGCTGATATGGGATCTCATCATTCCAACAGTTCCATTTACTTTGCAGATTCCAACTTGGATGTTATTTGCAAGTTATCAAGAGAAGCATATCCCTGGTAATGAGAAAGAGAGTGTATATGTGATCCAAATATACAATCAAACTCATTTCTTAAGAGTTGGTCAAGTTTTCAAGAGGATTCAGAAGTCAAGGCACAAGTCAACAATTATGATCTCATGAGCCTGGATTTGTTCCCAATATCCTTTGGAAAATATTTCTATTGAGCCATCACTAGAGCACAACCCAAGCACCAACTTCGCAAATGCTGCTTTCTAAGCCTTTCACTATTGGATGCCCTTCGACTCAAAATAAGAGCACTTTGTGATCAGAATGTGCACTTAATACCCTGCTTCTAAAATGTCAGTCTTCAAATACCTTGATTTTGCAGCAACAGCTACTTTCATCCTTAAATAAAATGATTTGTCCTCATACAATTTTTAGTGCTATGAGGAATTTGTCAAGAGTATCATGCCAATGTGCTGCTTAGGTAGATTCATGTCTGTGCAGGACAATCAATGTATTCTGCAAAATGTACACATATTTGTTTTTTTAGGACCAGCAAACATGTGGAATAGATTCTTTAGTGAAATATGTGATAACTAAGTTAAAACAACTTACCTTGGACTAAGTTGATTGCTTAATATTTCCTTTTATTGCTCATCCATTAACCCATTATGTAGCTTTGTCAGACAATGCCCACATTTTGCAGTCTCAGCTTGTTACTGTGTTAGTATAGAATGGAAATGAATATCTGGCAGGGTGTAGATTAGATCAAAACCATCTGTCTCAAAAGGTAGTGATAAAAGCATTAGAACAGTTTTATTACTTTGTCATGCTGCAACATCATTCTTAGATTAGAGAGTTCAATCCTTGAATGAAGGTGCCATCACTGTAAGTAGAGGCATTAATCATAGGAACAAAGATAAAATGCTGAGCAGAATTTTCTCTAGAATTTTGATACATTTATTACTTTGCTCTCTTTTCCTTCAGCTCTCACAGCTAATTCATCTTCTTTGGCTCTTTAATGCAGCATAGTCCTATACTGTGCCTGACCATTAGTTATGCCTTTCTGCCTGAAGCCATAATGACAAAGGATTTCAAATCTTTATAGCTGAGTCTGGGTTAAGCCAAATTTTTGAATCTTTTCAAAGTATGCACACAAATGTTCTGCAGCAATAAACTATTTAATACAAGTAACTAAGACGACTTTTGAAAGAAATTCTTACACATATCATTTTAGCAAGCACTTTGGGGGCAGAAATAGTTTTTCACTATGTGACCCAATTACAGAGAATCTGTTAGTGTTTCTCAAGCCTCTTTTCGAAGATCCACAAAAAGCAACATGAGTTTCTTTTTACCCACAACACAGCACCTTTCTTATCGGCTAAATACAGTACAGAAGGGAGACAAAATTTTTGATGTCATATTCACTTAGTTCCCAGATCCAGTAAGCTTGGTCTTGGTCCATGAGTTCTGAAAGTTCACAATTCTTTGGTATGACACATTTCTCTTCAATCCCCACTGACTCCAACATATCCTCTCCACCTCCACCTCCCCCTCCCCCACCACCCAGCTGCTTCTACTATCCTCTTGTTGCCAAATGATTCAGATCTATGTTTCCCAATTGCTCGTTCAATTAAGTTGACTACTCCCCTAGTCAATGCCCTTCACATGTCATGGTCCCAATTCATTCCCAATTCCACCCCCTCCACCCGCACAGATCATCAACAACCATCCAGCATACACCGTCCGGCAGCTACTGGATGTGCACCAGTGGGGCAGGGGTTTCCAATACTTGGTTGACTGAGAAGGGTACGGCCCAGAAGAACATTCCTGGGTTCCCCGCTCCTTCAAGCTGGACCCTTCCCTCATCCAAGACTTCCATTGGGACCATCAGGTCAAACCTGGAGGATTACCTGAAGGTTCCCGTTGCGGGGTGGGGATTGGTGTCATTGTCCCATCTGACAATTCCCCATTACCTCTTTAATTGAGCCTCAAACCCCTTGCCTGATATCCAATCGTTCCCAGTTCAGCAAATTACACACACCTGCTTGCCATCAGTAAATGCCGGATTAAAAACCCTGGAATCACAACAAGAGTTCAGTTTGTTGGTCAACTCTTGTGTGAGTATCCTCATTTCATGGAATGTAGAACAGGCAGTCCTCTTTAGGGTTGTCAGTTCTAAGTTTTACACCGTCTCCTGGATTCTCTACATAAATCTTGTCTCTGTATTAAGACGCTCCTGGATACTGGCTCTCCGTTTGTAGTGGTGCTAACGCCTAACGACTCTGCCTCAGTACCTGCGTCCTGCATCCAGGTTTGTCCGAGCCACGTCCTTGCAACATCACAACTTGCAATGCTTCAATTAAATCTTCTCTCGGTATCATTTTGTTTCCCAAATAATGTACTCAGTTTCGCCAGACTTGTCACTACTCTTATTCTCCAGCCTGTAGAACACCTAGAATTCTCCCCTGCACCTACTCCATGCTAGGTTCTTCCTTCTGTTGTGTGATAAACAGAACTGAACATATTCCTTCCAGCAATGACCCAGAAAGCGTTTATTAATACAATCTTCAAGGTTACTGGGGCATAAAGGCAAGCATCCTTTATATCTAATAACCTTCCTAATGAATTTAACCACTAATCCCACTGCCATTAGGGGTTCAAGGATATGCACGCTATCTCTCTATACTATTTGATGTCTTTATTTATTGTGACTATCATTAACTTGAATGAATTCTAATAATCAACGTTGTGCTAATTAATCAATTCATTATTAGCAACTTCCTGCAGCCTCGAACTTACGTCTGCACAGCAAATCTTGGTATCAATACCCATAACTGAGCAACCGAGAGTCCCACTGCATGAAGACTTTGAGGTAATAGGACTGGCATTGACCATTATATTCTGCTTTCTGTCACAGAGTTAAATTTTAATCTGACTTCTCATTTTTTCCTTATATCTATAGGCTTTTACTTACTTGATCAACCGCCTATATGGGGTTTTGTTAAACAATTTGTTGAACTTGCTCCACTTTGTTTTAAATGCTCCACTCCCATTAAGGTTCCTTATGCTATCTCCAAAAATTCAGTAGAATTTATCAGACATAAGTGGTCCTTAACAGAACTGTGCAATGGCCCTTCTTAAATGTTGTGCCTTTTTAAATACTGTCTCTCGAATTCCTTCAAATTAGCTATCCAGCACAGAGAGCTTTCAGCATCTGCAGACATTAACGAGGCAAAATATCGTGAAGTTCAAAGCATGTTGCCCTGCCTGTCACTTCACAGCCTCTGTCACTATATCCAGTCTTCTCTTCTTCACATGCCTCTCATTCTGCCTCACCTGGAGCGACCTAGCATTTCCCAGCTCTTGCTTCAACTTTTCCCCTCACCACATAAAACTGGCTATCTCCCATATCTTTCAGTCTGGATGAAGATACGTTGACAGTCAATCTCCCTCCAGACATGCGGCCTAAATTCTCCCAGCAGTTCGATGGTTGTAGTGTCAAAACTTACAGATTCGGAAGCCCAGTGGAATTGGCTTACCGTACACCGGAGCAATCCCTTGAGGCATGGGGAAGGGCGGCTGTGAGCAGCAACTCAACCTCAGGTGTTGTATCCTGAGGACTTATCCCCAGAAACTTCAATAGCCTTTTGACAGCTCACTGCTGACATGGGCTCTTGAATTGTAACCATTTCAAATTATACAAACAAGTTGAATTATTTTTTTTAAAGTAATACTGTAAAATAAAGATTTGAAGCTAGGAGTGTGGATGGCATGCAAAACAAACTTTATATTGTATCTCAGTATTCACTATGTGACAATAATAAAACAGTTATCAATTACCATTCTTCAAAACTCCAGTGAGTGTAGGCCACCCCCGCTCAGTTGTTCCTTATAAGGGAACACTTTCCTCTTACTGATAAACCTTTTCTAAACCCTCACATTCAAGTGTTTCTTTCTTTAAGTAAGGACACCGTCTACTAAATTTATCATCTTCGAGGAACTGTGGGTTTATCCAATTTGTTCTATTAAAAGCTACTGTGAAATTGTTAAAATTACTCTGTCCTCTACATAGGGAAATGGCTTCAAAGAAACGGGCATTGAGGTCATTACCATGATTAAACACTACATTACCAGGACAAACCGGGAACTATGGCTGACTACAGAGGTTCATGCTCTGCTTAGAAATTAGGATTTTCTTTTCAGACAGGGGGAGGGGCTTTACCTAGTAGGTTTTCCCTGCTAGCCGAAGGTGGAGTGTTCCTATGAAACAGTTCACAAGACAGAATGTCGTAAAGTGAATAAGTAATTACCATTTATTAATATGGGAAAAATTTCTGAGTGTTCCCAGACTCAAAAAAAACCTACAAAATCATGCCAAATAACACATAAAACCTAAAATAACAGTAATGTATAGTAAAATCAGGAATTATATAATAAGTACACAGCCTATATAAAGTAGAAATACTTCTCTGCAATCACTGCAGCACTGTCTAGCGCATGTATAATCTCACTACATAGTGGAAGCAGTCTCACCAGAAGCACTCTCTCCGGTAACCTTTAAGCTATGAAGCTCCCAAATCATACCAAGTAACACAAAAATACACAGCCTATATAAAGTAGAAATAATGTATGTACCGTGTAGTTCCACTTCCGGAATCAGGAAGACAGCAAGCACACTGACGATGGTGTGTTAGGCTGAGACGTCGGAGGTTGGGGTTCTCAGCAATTTTTTCCAATAAATTGCAGTTTCGTCACAGTTAAACCCTTGCTTATACAAATAACCACCTTCTGTGTTTATTTTCTTCAGTTCTGCTGGGAACTTTTTGGCAGCTTCGGTATCAGTGGAAGCACTCTCTTCAGTAAACGTGAAGCTATGAAGCTACCCTCACCTCAGAAACCGATCAAACCACCCCTGACTACCTTTAAATTCCACTTTCGCCACACTTTCATCACCAGTGTCCAGTGCTTTCTGTTTCAGCTTATTAACAAGACTGACTGATTTTGCCTTAAGTATAAGATAATGGAACACCATGCATTGTACACCCATCAATCCACTCAAGCAATAGAGTTTCTGTTTTATCCATTATTGGATACCGACTAAGAGAGATGACTTTGCTCTGAGTAAAATCAACAGTAACATCAGCAGCGTTCAAAATTCTTTCTCTCTGCATATAAATATTGCGAATGGTGGACACAGGCAAGTTCAACGCGCGGACAATGTCCTTACTTGGTTCACCAAGATCAAAATGCTTAATTATGTCTAGATTTACGCTAAGTGTAAGACCCTTACGAGCTCTTTTAGGCTTTTCCGATACCTTAGAATTCATCTTGCTAACGGATGCACAAAATAAATCGAGATAAAGCACAGATGCTCACAAGCACATGTTTAAGCAATGGCAACTAGAATGCGGTTCCGGGGGAGGAGCTTGGCTGCTCAGGGCGCACGCTGCCTTTTATCGTAAAAGTGAAAAAACCTTCTGTTATTGAAAACAGGTAACTAATGTAGGTCTTCTGTAACAGCCAGGTGTCGTAAAGCGAATGACCGGAGGATGGGTTAAGGGCTGAAGTGCGGGAAGTGGAGATGTGGGTGAGGGCATCTTTGATGACACCAGAAGGGAAACCACGATTTCCCTTCTGGCGTCATCAAAGATGCCCCCACCCATATCTCCTCCACTTCCCTCACTTCAGCCCTTAACCCATCCTCTGGTCACCACAACCGGGACAGGGTTCCCCTCATCCTCACCTACCACCCCACCTGCCTCCGGATACAACATGTTATCCTTCGCAGCTTCCGCCACCTTCAACAGGACCCCACCACCAAGCACATCTTTCCCTCCCTACCCCCTCAGCTTTTCGCAGGGATCGTTCCCTCCGCAACTACCTGGTCCACAGGTCCCTCCCCACAGAACTCCCACCTGGCACTTATCCCTGTAAGCGCAAATGTTACACCTGTCCCCACATCTCCCCCCTTACCACCATTCCGGGCCCCAGACAGTCCTTCCAGGTGAGGCAACACTTCACCTGCGAGTCTGCTGGAGTCATCTATTGCATCCAGTGCTCCCGGTGTGGCCTCCTCTACATCGGCAAGACCTGACACAGATTGGGGGACCACTTCGTCGAGCACCTCCACTCCGTCCGCCGCAACAGACAGGATCTCCCGGTTGCCCCCCACTTCAACTCTGCTTCACATTCCCATTCGGATATGTCCATACATGGCCTCCTCTACTGCCATGATGCCAAACTCAGGTTGGAGGAACAACAGCTCATATACTGTCTGGGTAGTCTCCAGCCTGGTGGTATGAACATTGAATTCTCCAATTTCCAGTAATTCCCTCCCCCTCCCCTCCCCTCCCCCAGGTCCCTCTCTGCCTATCTCCCCTTTCAACTTTCTGCTTCTTTATCTCTACAGTTCTTGCATGTTTATCCCCTCCCCCTCCCGCCTTTATCTTTCCTCTGATTGGTTTTCCACCTGGCGCCGCTAGGCCCTACCCCCTCCCCTATCTCTATTACTGGGCTTCGGCCCTCTCTTCTCTCCCATTCCTGATGAAGGGTCTCGGCCCGAAACGTTGGCTACTCTCTTCTCACGGATGCTGCCTGACCTGCTGAGTTCTTCCAGCATTGTGTACGTATTCTTTGATCCACAGCATCTGCAGTTGTATTTTTGTGTTAAGGTTTAATTTATGTTTTCTCTTCTTTGATCTCGGGACAGTCCAATCCACTTAACAGCTGATGAAGAACATCTGAAGCATCATCACTACTGTGATGTAGAAAACATGCAACTCACTCACAGGTCCACTGAACATCTCAGAAGCATTATACCCGAAACCACATAAAAAGGTGTGTTTTTCCCTGCCTCTGAAATATTTCTTCCAGCTGCCAGGATGGCAACTGTCTGACATACATCCTGTACCTGCTCTGTGCAAGTACTCACAATCTGTGTCAAAAAGGCCAATGCAAGTGTTTTCAATAAGACCAAGGGATGTTTTATGTAATCACCTCTGTTTTTAAATTGCTGAATGTTGGATTCTTTCTGTCTTTTGAAGCCTCCCTTCCATCCAGATGGCAAACAAACTATTGGTGACACTAAACCTGTTTAGTTCAGATGTAATTCCACCTTTTACTGCATTTCTTACGATGCTGTGATGCATTTAACCTTTTCAACAACAATGACCATCTATGTAAATATGTGTGATATTATTTGCGATGTGTGTGCTAATTGTTGTGTGCATATGCATAGTTTAAGAATAACTTCATAAATTTGGAATGCGGTTTAGAGCTATCCCTATTACCTTGCCTTGCACACTCTGCAAGTCTCCACAGTAAGAAATTACAAATACTTACATTGGTGATGAGGATGGAATTGTATAATAAAATTATGCAAGATCACCAGAAGTAGCAAAAATAGCAAGGACATCAATTGACTTAATGCTTTTGCTTTAAGGTGCAGGAATATTGAAGTCTGGTCTGCTAGTGAATTCGACTTGAGCACAGGAGAATTTAAGGCTGGTGCATGGTATTGTCCAATTATCTCTTGGAATTCAAAAAGAGAAACAATTCAGGTTAGCAGCCCAAGCCTATTTTAGATATATCTGGAGCTGCGCATTTTAATAAAGCATTGGAGACCCTCACTTTATGCATAGAACAGTTGAAGATGCTTTACAGGGCAGAAAATATAGTTATATCAAACATAAGATCAGAGTTATGCTTATGTAAAATATTGGTTTATAAAGTTGTAAGAAAGCAATTTTATTGATAGAAGTAGGCTTAGAAGTGTACCTAAACTCAGCAAACCTCTAGTCACTATGCAACATTCAAATATGAGGTAGGGTCAGTGCAGAATTACATTCACCCAGCATGCCCATGAACAATGAACAGCTGCAAACTGAGAAATGAAGCATCAGCTAAGTTAATTAGCAATATTTAAGAGGAAGAACCTGAAAAACATTGCCACTTTGGCATTTTTCTGAACCAAATGGCATAAAACAAGTTCGCATGCAGCCCCACAGATACTCATGCAAGTTAATAAATGCACAATACGTAGCAAAGTTCAAATATGTTATTTAGGACAGCAAAATACAAAGAGCTGGCTTCTAAAAATGCCAAAGAATTTTAGCTTTCATGCAACACTAGTGTTAATATGGTTCATAAGCTGATGGCAGTAGAAAAACGTAATAGTAATCCTGAACCCAATGAACAAGAGTGATGCAAAAGGTAGTTAGGTGGCAACAGCTGCCACAATGTAGAGGATCTCCATCTCAAATACAGCTATTTAGCTAAGCAAAATGCATATGTTGCAGAATAGTGAAAAGAATGCGGACATAAATTTATTATGCAAGGATAGATCCAGGGAATATAACCATATAACCATATAACAATCACAGCATGGAAACAGGCCATCTCGGCCCTCCTAGTCCGTGCCGAACTCTTAATCTCACCTAGTCCCACCTACCTGCACTCAGCCCATAACCCTCCACTCCTTTCCTGTCCATATACCTATCATACCTATCAAGAGAGAATATCATCAGCCAGTCATGTTCTCAGACCAAGGGAATGTTTTCAGTGGGAAACAATAAGAATGAAGCACTATCATTCTGCAAATGCAAAACAGCAAACGGAGGATTTTTAAACTGCATGTAAGTGACCAGCAGCATCAAGAATAAATCAATTATATCAAAACTAAAATTAGAATCAGCTGATCAATATGTCAACGTAATCATCATAAAGCTACTGACTGCTGGTACATTGCCAGTGATTTGTACAGTACATCAGAAGGTCCTTCACAGTGACATTAACAGAAAGTACGGCAAGTTTGAGTAGCTATTCTGGGCAAATGTAAAGCCAGCAGTTAGATTTTTACAATGATCAGAAAGTAAAGCTACCTAAAATAAAGAAGGGTTTTTACCCTGAAATTTTAACTCTGTTTCTCTTTCCATAGAAGCTGCCTGATTTGCTGAAAAACTACTCCAGTAGTTTTCATATTTAATTTCCAATGTTGCCTCTATTTCTTTAATGTGTCAAAGAGATTCTAAATCAAGATTTGGTACTTGAGTTATTTAAGTATGCCTAGGTATCACTATAATGGGCTGGGTTAATCCAACCCATCAATTTGAGTGTCCAGGAGATGTGGTAATAAGCATACAACCACAGCAAAATACCTCCAAGAGAACCACAACCTTGCTGCAGGTTTTCTAGGCTTGTGTGCCTCAATGTTCAGTTCAGTTTCAGTTTATTGTCATTTAGAAACCACAAATGCAATGCAGTTAAAAAATGAGACAACGTTCCTCCAGACTGATATCTCAAAAGCACACGACAAAACAGACTACACCAGAAAATCCACATACTGTTTGGCAATCCCCAATCCAGAGTCCTGAGAAGCTGCTGCGTATTAATATCATGCTACCGTCTTAGCGCGTTCCCCGGAAAGGAGCTCCACATCCACCAGACAAAACAAGACTACCCAGACACACCAAGTCAAGAGACCAACTCTACCACCCAACAAACCAACAACTAAAGCTAAAAGACCTACACAAAACCACATAGTTACATTTAGTTATAGTTAACATATAGTTACAACAGTGCAGACAATACCATAATTGATTAAAAAAAACAGACCATGGGCACAGTAAAAATAGTCAAAAAATGTTAAAAGACTGTAAGTTCAAAAGAAACCACCACACGGTTTCCACAAGTCCTCAGGATCCCGACAGACTTGTCATCCCACGCAGGCGGCAGAAGGGAATACCCCCACTATAGACTTCCACGGCACTGCCGGACTCAACCTCACAGACACACCACACAATGAAAGCTCCGTCGGACCCAGTCTTGCAGACACAGCACACAGTGAAAGCACCCTGACCGCAGAGGATTCCGAGTCCATTGAACCTCCAAGCCTCCTCCCAGCCCCTCTGGCACAGGTACTCTGAGCACCATCCTCTGCCAAGTGCACTACGACGCCCCCGCCAACGGCTACTGGCAATGCGACCCCGAGAACTGGAGACCTGTTCTTCTCAGCAGAGAGCCGGACCTCACAGCAGCAATGAAGAAGGCCTTCCTGGAGATTTCCAGATGTTCCTCTGTGCTCCCACGTCTGTTATTCATCAGATTAGGATCGTGCACGGCACCCTGCTTAACAGATATCAGCTCCGGAGTGGCTGCTGCAAACTGTGTCGCGCCACCATCCTGGTCACGTATGACCCAGAGACCTATGTTGTATGGAATCAGAAACTTAGTGCTTTGGCTCTTGGTAGTGTCACCCATGCCAAACAGGTCCAAAGGCAGAGGCCAGACTAAGAGTGATCCTGCAGTCCTCCTGTTTTGGAGGTTCAGCTCAGGGCTAAAGAAGCTGATTAGTAAAACAAAATTGTTATGGAAACAGCAATAAGGATTCTTCCTACACCTGGTATTCCTGAGTCTTCACCCAGAACTTGTGTGACTGACAGTGAAATCCAAAAGCAAGCTACACTTATGATGAAGGAAGCCCTGAACACCACCAAAGATGGAGGGACTTCATTGCTGCCCTAACTCAAGTGATGTAATGGACTATAAGTAAATACATGCATTCTCCGGGTTATGTACGAGTTCCTTTCCTGAGTCCGTCTTTAAGTCGGATTTGTACGTAAGTCGGAACAAGTACATCCAATATTATTTAGTATCAGTTAATCAAACGCTTGTCTTAGTATATAGCATATATTTTACCTTTTTATGCATATAAAACACTTAAGAAATGTATGTATTCCAATAATTAAGCCATTGCGTTGCTTAGTAATAATTGTAGCTTTCATCAAGACAGGGCCTTTCACATGCTCCATTATTCTCACTTTATCCGTCATCCTTTAAAATTGTTCCAATCATTGACCGACTGTAGCCTAATGATTTTCCAATGACCAATGGCATTTCACCTCTTTCCAAACGCTTTATTATTTCCACTTTATTTTCAATTGCGATTGCTTCCCGTCAATGGAACAGAAACACTGCGGGCGGTGGGTCCCGAGCTCCGCCGGCTCCCGACGTCTGCTGGGTCCTAAGGACCACCGCACTGAATTCCCTGGGTCTGCACTGAGACAGGTTAAATAGGACAAGTGGGGGCTGTGCTGGGTTTGGATATTTGATCCTCCACAATATTCCGCATGGGAATTTAAACTGGAAGTGGCAGTGCGTTTTTTTTTATGAGGTTGAGCTGTGAGCTCGACATCAACCCGGCATGGATGGTACAAGAGTTACTGGATCGACATCAAACCAGCACGGGAGCGGTCTCTCACTGGATCAAACTAGGGAACCTCCATTCTCCAGCCCAGCGCGGATCTCACTGCGCCACCAGCGGATTGGAACGGGGGGGGGGGGGTCAGGGTGAATCTTGCTAAGAAAAATTTAAGCCAAATACAAAGTTAAACACTCAACACAGTGTCAACGGCAACAACTTAAAATGGTGGACAGCGTCGTGACCCGACTTAAAATGTTGGACGGCATTCTCCTTCCTCGGTTTGCAAGTATGAGTTGTCTGTAAGTTGCACATTCATAACTCGGGGACTACCTGTACAGCAAAATAGCTTAAGCATAATTTATTATCATAAAACAACCAACACGAATAGACCAACCAACATACTCTGCAGCAAGTCACAAAGGTTTCGGCAAGTCATGAAAATTCTGGGACTCACCATTTTAAGTCACCACTTAATTGTTATTGCTATCAGGGAGCTCCTATTTTGAACCTGTGAAATTATCCCTTGGTTATAGGCACTGATCGCGATTTCCAGCCCTGGTTGAAGTCCAAAGAATGAATAAAAAATTATTTCATTTATACAAGTTATGCAAGTGCAGAGCAATCGTGAGACAGAGGAACTCTTTGTTCTTGCATTAACTCAGTCTGTTTACATATAATCAATAAGCATAAATCAAGATATATAAACAATGTAACAAACATTCTCAGTGTTATTGATGAACAGGCATTCACACTTTAATGGCTTCTCATTGTTTACTCTACAGATTTACGGGCCCCACATGCTAAGAGTTCAGAAAGCATTAAATTGTCATTTGTCCTGACAGTCATTTGTTATTGCTTTAGAAAATCTAATATGCCGCATCCCACCCCGTGAATGTTTACTTAAATTAGAGACACACAGAGTTCTTTCTACTGCATAAAATGAAAAATTCATATCAATAACACTTGGATGATTACAACTAATATAATAATCAAGATTAAAATATGAAAAATTTTACAGATCCAAAGATTAACCTTAATATTCATATTGAAATATATGTCCTCATCCTAAAGATGAAGAATAATGGACAGGTGGGGACTACACGGTTCTGGAATATTAAGTGTGTAATAGAGGAAGGTGGGGCGGAACAAATGATAAGGAGGACTCATGTACAGAGGGATGGTCTGACAGAACATGGAGTTAAATGTGCAGAAAGGTTAAGTAAATTTAGGAAGGACAACAAAATTCTAGGGGCGTATAGCCCAATGGGTTAAGCACAATAGACAGCGATTAAAACAGAGAGAGGAGAAATGGGCTAAAAATTCTATATCTGAATGCACGAAGTGTCAGAAATAAGGCGGATGAACTTGAAGCCCAGGTGCGAATGGGTAACTATGATGTTGTTGGGATAACGGAGACATGGCTGCAGGGAGATCAGATCTGGGAAATGAATGTACAAGGGTATACTTGCTATCGTAGGGATAGAAATGTGGGCAGAGAGGGTGGGGTGGCCCTGTTGGTGAGGAATGAGATTCAGTCCTTTGCAAGGGGGGACATAGGGTCAGGAGAAGTAGAGTCTGTGTAGATAGAACTGAGGAACAGTAAGGGCAAAAGGACCCTAATGGGTGTTGTCTACAGGCCACCAAACAGTAGCATGGATATTGGGTGCAAGTTGAATAGGGAGTTAACATTGGCATGTGGCAAAGGTAATGTCGCAGTAGTTACGGGGGATTTCAACATGCAGGTGAACTGGGAGAATCAGGTTGGTGCTGGACCACAGGACAGGGAGTTTCTAGAGTGCCTATGGGATGCATTCTTGGAACAGCTTGTACGAGAGCCAACCAGGGACAAGACTATTCTGGATTTAGTGTTATGTAATGAACAGGATTTGATAAGCGATCTCGCAGTAAAGGAGCCATTAGGAGGTAGTGATCATAATATGATAAGTTTTTATCTGCAATTTGAGAAGGATAAGAGCAGCTCAGAGGTGTCAGTGTTGCAGTTGAACAGGAGTGACTTTGGAGCCATGAGGGAGGAGCTGGTCAAAGTTGACTGGACGGATAGCCTAACAGAAAAGACAGTGGAACAGCAATGGCAGGTATTCTTGGGAATAATGCACAAGGTGCAAAATCAGTTCATCCCCCAGAGAAGGAAGGATTCAAAGGGGGGAAAGGGGCCACAGTGGTTGACAAATGAAGTCAGAGATTGCATAGCATTAAAAAGAAAGAAGTATGACAGAGCTAAGATGAGTGGGAGGACAGGTGATTGGGAAGTTTTTAAGGAACAACAGAACTTAACTAAAAAGACAATACAGGGAGGAAAAAATGAGGTACGAACGCAAGCTAGCCAGGAATATAAAGGAAGATAGCAAAAGCTTTTTTATGTATGTGAAGAGAAAGAAGATAGTTAAGAACAATGTTGGGCCCTTGAAGAATGAATTGGGTGAAATTGTTATGGGAAACAGAGAAATGGCAGAAGAATTTAATGAGTACTTTGGATCTGTTTTCACTAAGGAAGACACAAGCAATCTCCCAGATGTATGGATGGGCCAAGGACATAGGGTAACAGAGGAAATGAAACAGATTGACATTAGGAAGGAAACGGTGATGAGAAGACTGATGGGACTGAAGGCTGACAAATCCCCAGGTCCAGATGGTCTGCATCCTAGGGTACTAAAGGAGGTGGCCCTGGAAATTGCGGATGCATTGGTAATCATTTTCCAATGTTTCTTAGATTCAGGATCAGTTCCTGAGGATTGGAGAATGGCTAATGTTATCCCACTTTTTAAGAAAGGAGGGAGGGAGGAAACAGAGAACTATCGACCTGTCAGCCTGACATCAGTGGTGGGGAAGATGCTAGAGCCCATTATTAAGGATGAACTAGTGGCATATCTAGATAGCAGTGATAGGATTGGGCCAAGCCAGCATGGATTTACCAAGGGTAAATCATGCTTGACTAATCTGTTGGAGTTTTTCGAGGATGTAACCAGGAAGTTGGACGGGGGAGATCCAGTGGATGTAGTGTACCTCGATTTTCAGAAGGCATTTGATAAAGTCCCACATAGGAGATTGGTGGGTAAAATTAAAGCTCAGGACATCGGGGGGAAGACATTGACATGGATAGAAAACTGGTTGGCAGATAGAAAGTAAAAGGTAGTGGTGAATGGGTGTTTCTCAGAATGGCAGTTGGTGACTAGTGGGGTGCCACAGGGCTCGGTATTGGGACCACAGCTGTTTACAATTTACTTCAACGATTTGGATGAAGGCATTGAAAATAACATCAGCAAATTTGCTGATGATACTAAGCTGGGTGGCAGTGTGACATGTGATGAGGATGTTAGGAGAATTCAGGGTGACTTGGAAAGGTTGGGTGAGTGGGCAGACACTAGGCAGATGACGTTTAATGTGAATAAGTGTGAGGTTATCCACTTTTGGAGTAAGAACAGGAAGGCAGATTAGTATCTGAATGGTGTAGAGTTAGGTAAGGGAGAAATACAAAGAGATCTAGGAGTCCTTGTTCATCAGTCACTGAAGGTGAATGAGCAAGTGCAGCAGGCAGTGAAGAAGGCTAATGGAATGTTGGCCTTTATTACAAAGGGAATTGAGTACAAGAGCAAGGAAATCCTCTTGCATTTGTACAGGGCCCTGGTGAGACCACACCTGGAGTATTGTGTACAGTTTTGGTCTCCAGGGTTAAGGAAGGACATCCTGGCTGTAGAGGAAGTGCAGCGTAGATTCACAAGGTTAATTCCTGGGATGTCAGGACTGTCTTACGTAGAGAGGTTGGAGAAACTGGGCTTGTACACGCTGGAATTAAGGAAATTGAGAGGGGATCTGATTGAAACATATAAGATTATTAAGGGATTGGACAAGATAGAGGCAGGAAATATATTCCAGATGCTGGGAGAGTCCAGTACCAGGCGGCATGGTTTGAGAATAAGGGGTAGGTCATCTAGGACAGAGTTAAGGAAGAACTTCTTCTCCCAGAGAGTTGTGGGGGATCTGGAATGCACTGCCTCGGAAGGTAGTGGAGGCCAGTTCTCTGGATGCTTTCAAGAAGGAGCTAGATAGGTATCTTATAGATAGGGGAATCAAGGGATATGGGGACAAAGCAGGAACCAGGTATTGATAGTAGTTGATCAGTCATGATCTCAAAATACGGTGCAGGCTCGAAGGACCAAATGGTCTACTTCAGCACCTATTATCTATTATCTATTGTCTATTGTCTATTGGGAGGAGGTGGGGTGGGTGTAAACAACACCTTGTTGACAGTTTGGACAGAATTGGTAAGATTTACAAATACTACATTGTGATCAGGGATGCCAGAGTCAGATTACACTCAATTTGGCACTTTACTTGTTTGACAGAAAAACATCGTATGAGGCCAGTCACTCTAGGTTTACAACATTCCCTCACACCTATAGACCTCCAGTTAGCACACACCACATAACGTGCATCTTTTCCCAAAACAATAGTATCATTTTCACAAATCTCAAGGTTATCAGAGGCTTGTCTGGTCTCAACAGATATCTCACATCTTAAAAAAGAACACAAGACAAGCATTAAAACAGAACAAAG
Source organism: Hypanus sabinus (assembly GCF_030144855.1). NCBI lineage: Eukaryota > Metazoa > Chordata > Chondrichthyes > Myliobatiformes > Dasyatidae > Hypanus > Hypanus sabinus. The sequence continues at coordinate 115,802,885 of NC_082710.1, read as the reverse complement.
CAACATTCTGACAGGATCCTTTAAAAACAAAAGTGGAAAGATAGCCAGAAATGTTTTCATTCTCTCTTTGTCAGTTTACCGTTATCCACACACACAGGATGGGTCTGTCCTCATGCCATCACCCAGTATTTCCTTACCTGTCAGCTATGATTTCACCCTGCTCTGGAGGGAAAGAAGGGTATGTCACAAACACTTTACACCCCTTGCAAAGCTGAATCAGCTGTTCAGTTGGGTAATCAGGAACAAAAGGAACAGATTGTCATGTCATTACCAAAAAGGGAGTGGCTCCTTTCAAAAGGTGTTTGGTCAAATTATACAAAGCTCAGGGAAAGACAAGTAACTATCCATATAAGGTCTGGACAGGATTAAGTAAACACATTTGCAGTTTTAATAGGCCATTCATTTGTTCAATCAGACCACTGGCTTCAGGATAATAGAGGACATGGAAGACCCACCCTACAACATTAAAGACAGCCCACATTTGTACCCCAGAATCTAAAAAGAGTGAACTATTACCCAACTGACTTTCATGGGATTCACTGAATGCAGAAACAAGATGTCCTAATCCCCGAAGGGTGCCATCTTGATTAACTTTAACAGTAGGGATTGCCATCAAAAGTGCAGAGTAAGTGTCCACTACAGTGAGCAGGTACTGGAATCGTTTCTGTAAAGGAAGGGGACTGGCGTAATCTATTTGCTAAATCTGAGCAGCAGCATACCCACGGTGAATGGCAGCCAAGGGTTGTTTAAAAAGCTGTTGCTCCTTAATTTCTAAATGTAGCCCACAATTCCGTCCCATTGTGTGAGCTATATCAGTGGGAGGGTGCAATCCCTGCTGCCAAGAGCACTCCATGATACCCTGTATCCCCAAATAATCTGAAGAATCTTGGGCCCATGGAGCAATTTGACAATAATAGTATTTGAGGCTGGGGACTAGTTGTCACCAAGTCAACCCAAGTAAGTGTTAAATTTTATCATCAGTGAATCATCTTCCATATTGATGTTGGCATGGTAACTGTAATGACAATCTACAATGTAATATGCGATGATCGGCTCCAAATGTCCTTCCATAACTTTGCTCCCCATAGGGGTCAACAGTACTGCTGGTTCCATTAGGGTAAATGGACCACAAGTCCATCAGCAACAGCCCAAGAATTGATACAAATCTGGGCTTCATTGCTTTTCTGTATAAGGACTGTATGCACTGATACAAGCTCTGCGTATTGACGCAACCATCTGAGGCTACGTCCACACTAGACTGGATAATTTTGAAAACACTGGTTTTGCGTAAAAACAATAGGCGTCCACACCAGGCATTTTTGATAATACCTCCATCCACATTAAAACGGGTATTTGCCAAATCTCCTCCAACTGGGCATGCACAAGACACATCTACAGAAAACAAGTGACATGATTGGTGTCGAATCTCGCCGTGAAATACTTGGAGCATGTTTGTCCAGTTACAGACTAGAAAAACTTAAAAGGAAATTGCCAAAGGACGGACAGCTGTTGGCTCTCACGCAGGAGGACTTAAAACTATAAAAACAAATACTGGAGCGTATGGAGGCAACTGAGAGGGAGTTCATGGACAGTTTTGGAAACATTTCCTACAGCCATAATCTCTTCACTGATGAAAGGGACAACAGCTACAACTAAATGCAATAAGGCTTGTTACTGGGCAAAAGTGAAATTTGCTGTTACCTCATTTGTTTGTCTTTACTTTTGTCATGTCTTTCTGTATTATTTTGCTGTTTTTAACATGTGCAATAAAACAAGTTACTGGGCAAAAGTGATTTTATATTTACCTGAGTAAAAGTGAAACTTACAATTCTTCTGTTTCAGCCTTAACAATTTTACGTTTATGCCAAACATAAGCTGCTACTTAAAAATAACATTTTGCAAGTATTGACAATTGCATCTATTGGATTTTTGCACAAGCAATACATTAATAAAGCACCTTGTTAAATGTATAAAACATGTCTGCATTAGTGTTATCTTGTATTTCCATACAATGATACATTAGACTGTTACACATCTATAGTCAGAGAAGTACTTGCATAAATAGGTAAACCACCTTCATACGAGCAAGGACAGAAAACAGGGCAAAGTGAGTATACTTATTTCTTCAGCAAATTATGGGTCAACGTATTTGGTGAATATATTTCTAACTCTTCTGACTTCAGTCTCATTGCCATCTGTTCTGAAATTGTTAGGTTGTGTGGGGGGTTGAAATTCTCTATCATACTGCAAAGCTGCAGTAACATGCCGCTCAGGGACAGTCTCCTGAAGCAGTCCATCATTGTTGTTGTGGTGTTGGAGATTGTGTTCAAGAAAACTATGAAAAGCCATGCTGCCTCTGCCATCTGTTCCAGCACATCATGACAGAGTTTTTAAAAAGATTCAGTTACCCCATCCACACTACACTGGCTAGTCATCGTTTTCAGATTTAAACACTTCAGACAGCATTTTAGAAAAGCTCCATTTTCAGGAGAGGAAAACACTGCTTCAGTGTGGACAAAAGGTCAAAACAAAGAGAAAAAGCTTCCGTTACAGATTTATCCAGTCTAGTGTGGACGTAGCCTGAGTGTTCCTTCTTCAGAACCTGTTGGGTGAGAGAGTAAAAGGCAGTAACTTTCAAACAATGACCATCATTCTTCCAGAGGCGTCGGTGAACCTGACAGACATTCATTCTGAATAAATGTGCTGATGTGTTGCTGCTGAAGAGGAGTCAGCAGAATAAAAGCAAACACCCCATGCAACAGGCAAGAGTTCGACCAGAGTAACCTCAGATGTGGGTGATATAGTCCAGCAACAAGTTCACGTGTTTTACTAAATCTGTCCGGTCCCTTTGATGATCGTACAGAAGTATACCATTTCCATTTGGCAATTGAACTCTGCTCTACACACCCTACCTTACGTATGGAGAGAGATGAGGCAATTCCCCCATCTGTGTTTCAGTCTCTACTAAAGCCCAGAAGAAGGCAAGAAGTTGTTTCTTAAACAAGTGTACCTGGTAGCTGCATCAGGAAGCTTTGGGGATCAGAAACCCAGAGGTATATTCTTTCCTCCACACTTCTGCCATCATCTTTAACAGGAACTTGCAGTTCAAAGGGGAGATCCTCTCGGCGAGGAGACGGGGTAAGGATGGGGCGTCATTGGAGAGAGTTCAGAGAAAGTTCATGAGAATGATTCTGGGAACGAAGGGTTTAACATATGAGGAGCATTTGGCAGCTTTGTGCCTGTACTTACTGGAATTTAGAAGATTGTGGAGGTTCTCATTGAAACCTACTGAATATTGACAGGACTAGATAAGGTGGATGTGGAGAGGATCTTTCCTATGGTGGGGGTATCTAGAATTAAAGGGCTCAGCCTCAAAAGTGAAGGGTGACCTTTTAGAAAAGAGGTAAGGGGGAATTTTTTTAGCAGAGAGCATGCTCTGCTACAGACTGCAGTGGAGGGCAGATCTGTGCGTATATTTAAAACGGAAGTTGAAAGTTTTCTGATTGGTCAGGGCATTGAAGAATATGGCGAAAAGGAAGGTTTATGGGGTTGAGTGGGATCCGAGATCAGACATGACGGAAAGGTGGAGCAGACTTGGGGGCTGAATGGCCTATTTCTACTCTTGTTATGGTCTTATAGTCCTATAATATCTGTTTGTCCTGCTAAAAAGGTCCTGAATCAGGGTCACAACATTTGAAACTGCTGTGGCCAGTGGAAGGACCAACTGGTTTAACTGGTGATGATCAGTGGTCATGTGCATGAACCATCATGTTTCTGAGCTGGCCAAATAGGGCTATTTTAAAGGGATGAGGCAGGGATGAAAAACCCTATGGTTTAGGAGGGACTCGACTGTCCTTTTCATTTCCTTATGCAACCCCCACCCCCCCCCCCCCCGTCCTCACCGAGATATGATATTGCTTCGTAACTGCTAATTGTGATGACTAGGGTATAAAGACAGGGCCCTATTTTGCCTGTCCAACCAGAATGGACACCATCATACCAAAAGCAAATTTGTGAAAGAGTATTGTAATAGAGGTTTCTGTTAACAAATTGATTCCCAAAATGTTTTCAGTCACAGGGACAGACAAAGGAGGTCCCTCACCAAGAAGGATGGCCTTTTCTTCGTCCAGCATCCATAACCAATCACCCATATCCCTTGATGCATACTGACTCCCGTCTATACAGATCTGGATTCCTGTGTGATAAAGTCACCTCAGCCCCAGTGTCTATCAGGTGATTCTCTGTTGTTTTTCAAAGTGTGACTTCCAAAGGATATTAGGTACCTGTGACCTCAGGTCTCCCTCTGGGACACTGAGAGACCTCAGCAACAGTAGCGGCCCCAGGGCGCTGGGTGACGGGCTGAGTAAATTGCCATCCAGGCCCCAATTTAACGAAGTTCAGATATAACTGAGGGGATGCACTACTTTTTGGTAGTATCATCACATTCTGGTCCCTTTGGGTTATAGAATGCAACCTATCTGGTTCGCAATGCACATGGTATAACATATGAAGATCAGCAGTAGGTAAGCTGTTAATGTTTGCCTTTTCCAGCCCTGCTTTCAGCAGGGACAGAAATATTTCCTTTCTACTAAGACGGGAAGAGAATTTCTTTGATATCGACGCCGAGGCTTAGTTGCCGGCTGCTTTGGGGCATTCCTTGTTCCATGCGCTCGGAATTCCCCTGCAGCTGCCAGGATTTAAAAGCAGCCTTAATCTTCTCCTGCTCCTGCTCCACATCTGACCCTTGAAGCTGGGCCAATAGACTGCTAGTTTCTGCAACAGTCTGACCCTCAACAGGTGCTAACAGAGCCAGCAAAACTCCTCACCACCGTGAGGATCCCCATTCTATCAATGGATGTGCATACCAAGGGGAAAGGAACGGCCTCACGATTGTTAAAGGCGTCATTATTGTAACCAGCAGAATGTGCTGACGTATCATGGAAGCATGAAATAGCTTCCGGAGGGAGGTTTCCAGGGACAAGGAGATGTTTCCCAGTCCAAAGGGTCCAGGTGGTGAGCATTAAGCCAGGACCAATAGGTCCATCGTGAATGACACTGACTGAATCAGCTGATGCACATTAAAAAAGCAGTTGGGAGGCTCCTAGTTCCCATAGGTGGGTGAGCCATCTGGGCAAGGATTCCACTGGCCACTGACGCAGCCTTAGGGGTAACTCCTGTAACGTGGCCATGGTGTGGTGTGGTTCTGAGGGCAGCTGCTGGAGCTTGAATTTGTTCATCAGCTTCACCATCCCAGCATACAGGCCGCTCGCCAGGTGCTCCAGACCAGTTCAGAAGCAGGTGAAAACCTGGTCATCTCTGCTCTTCAAGATTGCTTTGAGCACACTGACTGGTACATGTTCAGGGAGGCTGCAACCGATGGTGACTCTACCAACTTAGAAGAGAACTCAGCATCAGTGACCAGCTACATCAGCAAGTACATTGTCCCGGGCCATCAGAGAGGCAAAGCGTGCATACACCCAGCTAATTCACAGCCACTTCCAGGACAGCGGCGACACACAGCACATGTGGAAGGGCAGCCAGAACATCACCAACTACAGGGCAACATCACCTGACTGTACGGGTGACACCTCCTTCCCAGATGCGTGAATAACTTCTATGCTCATTTTGAAGTGGAAAATGATGTGGTGGCAAGGAAGTCCACCCCTCCTCCAAATGACCAGGTGCTGTGTCTCACCGTGGCCGATGTGAGAAGAACCCTGTGCAGGGTCAACCCACAGAAGGCTGCTGGACCAGACAATATTCCCAGTAGAGTGCTTAGAGGATGTACAGACTGGCTAGTAGATATTCTCACTGACATCATCAACATCTCCCTGAGCAACACCACTGTTCCAATGTGCTTCAAGGCCACCACCATCATCCCCATGTCAAAGAAGTCTTCAGTGTCCTGCCTCAATGACTACCGACCCATTGTACTCACATCCATCATAATGAAGTGTTTCGAGAGGCTCATCATGAGGCATATCAAGACACTGCTGCCCCCCTCACTGGACCCCCTGCAGTTTGCGTATCGTCCCAACCGCTCAACAGATGACACCATTGCCATTACCCTTCACCTGGCCCTAACCCACCTGGACCAAAAAGACACATACGTTCAGATGCTGTTCATAGACTTTAGTTCAGCATTCAACACAATCATCCCTCAGAAACTGATTGGAAAGCTGAGCCTATTGGGCAATAGACAATAGGTGCAGTAGTAGGCCATTCAGCCCTTTGAGCCAGCAGCACCATTCAATGTGATCATGGCTGATCATCCACAATCTGTACCCTGATTGAACACCTCCTTCTGCAACTGGATACTAGACTTCCTGACTGGGAGACCTCAGTCAGTCCAGATCAGAGGCAGCAACTCCAACACTAGCACATTGAGCACGGAGGCTCCCCAGGGTTGAGTGCTCAGTCCACTGATGTTCACTCTGCTGACCCACAACTGTGATGCAACACACAGCTCGAACCACATCATCAAGTTCGCCGGTGACACCACTGTGGTGGGTCTCATCAGCAAGAATGACGAGTCAGCTTACAGAGAGGAGGTGCAGCGGCTAACGGACTGGTGCAAAGCCAACAACCTGTCTCTGAATGTGAACAAAACAAAAGAGATGGTTGTTGACTTCAGGAGGGCACGGAGCAACCACTCCCCGCTGAACATCGGCAGCTCCTCAGTAGAGATCGTTAAGAGCACCAAATTTCTTGGTGTTCACCTGGTGGAAAATCTCACCTGGTTTCTAAACACCAGCTCCATAGTAAAGAAAGCCCAGCAGTGTCTCTATTTTCTGCGAAGGCTGAGGAAAGTCCATCTCCCACCCCCCCCCCCCCCCCATCCTCATCACATTCTACTGGGGTTGTATTGAGAGCATTCTGAACAGCTGCATCACTGCCTAATTCAGAAGTTGCACCATCTCGGATCACAAGACCCTGCAACGGATAGTATGGTCAACCGAGAAGCTCGTCAGGGTCTCTCTTACCACCATTACAGACATATACACGACACGCTGCATCTGCAAAGCAAACATCATTATGAAGGACCCCACGCACCCGTCATATAAACTCTTCTCCCTCCTGCCGTCTGGGAAAAGGCACCAAAGCATTCAGGCTCTCACGACCAGACTATGTAACAGTTTCTTCCCCCAAGTTATCAGACTCCTCAATACCCAGAGCCTGAACTGACACCAACTTACTGCCCTCTACTGTGCCTATTGTCTTGTTTATTATTTATTGTAATGCCTGCACTGTTTTGTGCACTTTATGCGGTCCTGGCTAGGTCTGTAGTCTAGTGTAGTTTTTTTCTGTGTTGTTTTCATGTAGTTCAGTCTAGTTTTTTGTACTGTTTCATGTAGCACCATGGTCCTGAAAAACATTGTCTCATTTTTACTGTGTACTGTACCAGCAGTTATGGTCGATATCACAATAAATAGTGACTTCACTTCTGTTTCTTCTAACAATGTGCTTAACTATACACTTCCTGACACAATTCTCCATCTGCCACTTCTTTGTTCATTCTTTTATTCTGTGTAAGCCCATCTGCAGCCTCCTTTTTCCTCAACACTACCTGCCCTACACAAATCTTTGTATTGTCCATAAACTTGGCCACAAAGCCATCAATCCTTCATCCTAGTTATTGTCACATAAAGTAATTGGAAGCCATCCCAACACGGACCTGTGGAACACCACTGGTCACTAGCAGCCAAGTAGAAAAGGCTCCCTGTATTCCCACCCTTTGCCTCTGCCACTCAGCCAATGCTCCATCCATGCCAGTATCTAATTCCCTCTGAGAAGGAAAGTCTTTAGGCATTGTGACACTACACATAAAGCTGAACATCAGAGTTCAGCAAAAGCCCGTCACAACATTTGGGGAGGCCCCCGTTTACTCAAAGGTTCAAAAATGTTCAAAATTTTAATATCAGTGTACGCATAGAGTAAATAACCTGAAATCCGTACTCGTCACAGACAACCACAAAACAAGAGACCCTATAAGATGAATGATAGAAACAATGAAGCCCCAAAGCACCCCTCCCCTTCCTATGTACGAGCAGCAACAAAAGAATCGACCTCCCCTCCCCCACACCCACACCAGCAGAAGCAGTGACACCCCCTCCCCCCCCATACCATGCAAGCAACAATGAAAACCCCAAGGCATCCTTGATCCAGAGCCCATCAAAACTACAGTCCACAAACCAGCACCTCAGTATTTCAGTCAGGCCCTCTCTCCCAGTGAGGAAGAGGGTGTTTGCTCCTGCAACAATTAGAGTGGAGACCAGAAACTCCCTGTTCCGGTGTTACAATTATCTGCATTGCTTCTCCAAACCCGTCATCTCAAGAACCGAATGGCTCTCGCTGTCCTACGAAACAGTGAGGGAGTTCACTCATGTGCAGGGGTCTTCCCCCAACAGCAGTTTGCCATGAGCAGACGCACAACATGCTATCTCGCTGCTTCTGTTGGTGAAATCAGTGAGAAACTGGGTCACCCATAAGGCCGATGCCTGACTTCCAAACTCCCAGCCCTGAGAGCATGTCTTCCCGGCTGTTCCTCGAGATAGCAAAGCACTAGGCCGCACAGTCAGTCTGAAAACCCATTGCTTGTGAAGAACCATAGTTTGATCACGGACTCCCACAGAACCAAAACCATCTTGAAAAGAAATGAAATACATAAGAGAAGAGAAATAACCTGTTTTGTGGATAAACTGGAAGAAGCCGCCTGGATCTGGAGAATCTTTTAGCACCATCTTTCCTCACTCTTCCTTGCTCAGAACATTATCAGCAATCCCAAACCCTCAGTGTTATCTGTCTACCGGAGACGTGATAAATATGGTATCGCTCAACTTGCTTGCTCACCTCCATATTTTTCCATACCGGTTTGCAGTGTCGAAGTGTAATGGGCTGGATTAACTGGACCCAAACACTCGAGTGTCCAGGAGATGTGGTAATTAGCATACTTGCACAACAAGATATCTTTAGTCTAATTTACTATCATAAAACAAACAACACCAATAAATCAAACAAAATATAATGTAGCAATCCACAAAGATCTCTGGGCTTACAATTCGCAGTTACCACTTAATTGTTACTACAGTCAGGGGTCTCCTCCAAATTCTGACTTGTGAAACCACCCCTTGGTCACAGGCACTGATTCTGATTTCCAGCCCTGGTTGCTGTCTTAATAATGAATGAAAAAATATTTCATTTATACAAGTTTCACTAGCACAGAGCAACCATGAGACAAACTCTTTATTCTTGTAATAACTCATCCTGTTTACATATAAGCAATAAGCTCGAATCCAGACAGACAAATAACTTGACAGATATTCTCAATGTTTACTCACTAACAGACATTTGCTTTTTTATGATTACTCTTGTGTACTCTTCAGACCAACAGACCCCACATGGAAGGAGTTCAGAAAGAGTTAAATTGTTATTTGACCTGACAGATATTCATTCATCGTTTTAGAAAATTTAATATGCCACAACCACTGATAGTTTCGTATTTGATTCACTGCTCCAACTTTTTAACTTCTACTAAATAGCAAGACTCAATCAGGGCTTGGACTGAAATACAACCCATGTGAAATGAACTGGCTAAGCTCGGTCTAACAAAGGTGGTAGTCTTCTCTGAGTTCTGTACTCAGGAGCCTCCTGTGATGGTTGTTTGTGCACTGATCCACTGATGCCTATGATGGCCCTTCTTTTATAGTTTCTTCTGGTCTTCTAGAAAGTTTGCTGATGTATCCCTGCCCAAGATTCTCATGATACTAGTATCATTCATTCATAGTAAACAGGACACATTGATTCCATTGTTCCCTTTTCTCTCCTTGACTTAGACTTGGGCCCCATCCAGGTTGATCATCTTTTGAAATTGACATCCACGTCCGAGTAAACAAAATACACTTATCTTATCAATAAGATATGTTTTCTTATCAAGCTAGAGTGTTTTGTTGATTTTAAGGGGTGCTTATGGTTTTCAGTTTATCAGAATGATCCTTCTGCAAACTGTCAAATTATAAAATATTCTTCTTTTTTTTATCCTGCTATTTAAATGGTTAATCGGGGAATAAGTTACAATAGCATAGTCCACAAGCCTTTGATAGCACAACTCTACGTTTTTACATTGGGACAAGGTTAGATGTTGATCCCATATGACCTTCCTTCACTGTGTCTTTTTTTCATGGCTCTCAGCATCTTCCCCCAAAGTCTCATGGAATACTTGACATCTTGTCTCTGGTTGCACAGATTTCCAACATCTGCATTGTTATTTCTTTAATTTTCACCTGTTAAGGAAGTGTTGGCTCAAAAGAAGTTAAAGTAGATTGGGGGAAAAAAAAACTTCCATGTCAAGACAAGCTTCATATTAATGTATTATCCCAGCAATTTGCAAGCCAGTATTAAGGGGCACAGGGTTCTCAAGTGTATTCAGCCACATGTCAAGCCAAGTTACAACAAGCCTAGACTGGTAAAATATGTGAGGGTTCAATAGAAAATGAATTGTTGAACCTTGAGCAGCACTACAGTTTTGATTCACCAAGCAGGGGAAACTATTTTGCCTTGCAAGAATTAGGTGACCTCAACCAGTTTGTGGAATAGGATGAACACACACAAAATGCTGGAGGAACTTAGCAGGTAGGCACATCTATGGAAATCAATATCAATCAACGTTTCAGATTGAGACCCTTGGCAGGACTGGAACTGAAGTACACACATCATTTCAAAAATGTTACATTCTGAATTGGTAGCGTGCAAAGGCACTTCAGTCTCAGAGAAGATGCTGCTAAAAGGAGTCCATCGCAAACAAGATGATGTTTCAATTGCAATCGAAGAGGGAAATTGTTGGATAGATGAAGAGATGTTCAGGGAGCCTGTTTAGCATGAGGCTCCAAAAGAACATGTGAACCACTTTGAAAAACACGGTGATCTACAATTCTCAATAGGAAACAATTCAGCTGGATTTTCAGTATGACATTAGAATAATTATAAGAATCTACAGATTCAGAGAAATCAAAGGGCTTAGTACAGATTACTGTTCTGAGATCATTTTAATTGGGCCTGGTGCAGGCATACAGGAAATGAGACTGCACAACTTCTGGAAATAGCTCAGCATCATTGAGATTTTCTGCTCAGAGAGTTGCCAAACAGATCAAGTTAAACTGACACTGAGTTGAATGTTTCAAGAGACAATTGTGGGTGGCGTGACTGCAAAAGCTCCAAAGATGCAATGAGTGATCTTACAGCAGCCATGGACATATTGATGTCAGCCTGGCCAAAATGTGACAAGAGAGACTGACAACAGTTATAATGGAATTTCAAACACTGAAGCTAATCCTGAGAGGAATGGTCAGAGGATCTATTACTTCAATGTGGACAGCAGGAAAGCAGGTTGGTCCAATTTCCATAACATAGAAACATAGAAAACCTATCTCACAATATTAGCCAGTTGGCCCACAAAGCTGTGCCAAACATGTCCTTCTCTTAGAAATTACCTAGGGCTAACAATAGCCCTCTGTTTGTCTAAGCTCCATGTACCTATCCAGAAGTCTCTTAAAAGACCCTATTGTATTTGTCTCCAACACCATCACCAGCAGCTCATTTCACGCACTCACCACTCTAAGAACTAAAATCTGAAGTCAGGATTCAAGATGGAATTAAAGTGAAGCCATAAAGTAAAAGCCTTCATTTTCACTTATTTTTATTTTATTTAGAGACACAGCATGGCAACTGGCCAGTTCACCCAAATGATCCCCACCTGCCCAATTTCACCCATGAGACTAATTAATCTACTAACCTGTATGTTACAGAGTGTTGGAGGAAACCAGAGCACCCAGGGAAAACCCATGCAGTCACAGGTAGAACAAACAAATTGTTTTCAGACAGTGTCAGGAATTGAACCCGGGTTGCTAGCCCTGTGACAGTGTTGTGCTAACCACTATACTATCTTAGAGACTGTTATGATTGAATTTATGACATATATTTATGTAATACGTTAAATGTATAACTGCAGCTACTTTGGTGGTTGATAAAAAGTATTGACCTACTAACAGTTGATGTTTAGTAAATATACAAATCAATCTATTTACGGTTATTCATATTTAATGGTATGATTGAGTGCCCTTTGTATAATAATTCTTGATATATTGTTTTACTCAGTGCTGTGTTAGGGCAAAGTAATTGTCTTAAGTAAAGATTTCATTGGTAGATCCAGCTGTTATTTACTTTAATAGGTTGCAAAGAGCCTGCAGGCACTGCAGGGATTGACAGATTTTTTGACATATGTCAATTTGAAGCCCTTGTTCCGGCACTTCATTTACTTTCAACCATGTCTTTGTTACCCGTAGACTAGATCAACAATATCAGGTCGACCTCCACTTCTCCAATGGAAGAAAGAATAAAAGAAAAAGCTTATTACTAGATTGAAAACTGGAAAAAATAGTGTTCAATGAAACATTTCCAAAGGTGGAGGAGACTGGGATCATTGCATGAGTGGAAAAAGGAAATGCATCCAGAGTCTGTGACTCACTGAAAGATAATATGCAGCTGCAATGAGCAGTTAGGAGGGAAAACTTTATGTTAGCCTTGACTTGGAGAGGGTTTGATTACAGAAGAAAGGAAATCTTGGTGCCTTGATGAAACTGCATCTGTAGTATTATATATAGTTTCAGTCACATTAGGTAGAATGCAGTGAAAATTCACTGAACTGTGTTTTAGGGATGGCAGGCCCATCAAATGTTAAAAGGTACAGAAAGCTGATGTTATATTATTATAGAATTTAGAATAGCAAAAGCTGATTATCATACTTGGAGAGAGTATAAGATCTACATGCTCCTATTTTTTATGTTACGTTTGAGATTGTTGCTCCTGTGAACTAAGCAGCACAGTGACTACATCAGAAAGATGGTGGACAAAAGGTACTTATTCATCTCAACCTGCAGACATCCTCCTGGACACACTCTCAGTAGAGTTTCTGCACTCAAAATAAGTCAAGTGTTTATACTCCTTAGAACAAAGATAATAACAGGTAATTCAGTACAATTTCAATAGCTACAATGACATAATTTACTTTGATATACTGAGTCTGACAAATAGTTCCACAGAATTACTGCACATATTTACAATAGGAACACTCTGTAATTGACAAGGCAAATCTGAATGTTCAAACACCTTTGCTAGAGCAAAGTAATTCACAAAGATTTTCTATAAGCTTCTGAGAATGGAGAACTCAGGTTGCCAAAATTAGTGTTGTGAAGCTTGACACTATATCCCAATTACTGTTAGACAGCAAGTATGTCTGTGACCATTTTTAATGTGCTTGGAGACAAAATAACTTAGCTAGTGCCTGATCCTTGGATTTTACGTACGCCAGTTGCCCAATATTTGACTAATGAGTACAAGACATCTTGTGGTAACATTTGTTTGCAAACCATATACCTTGAGCAGCTGTACTCCTGTTGTGGGGCCAATGACAGCACCATTTGAGAATAAACATCCTTTTTTCTTTCAGGGTAATTACTATTTCTAATTATAAGACCATAAGATATAGGAGCAGAAGTAGGCCATTCAGCCCATCGAGTCTGCTCTGCCATTCAATGATGGGCTGATCCGATTTTTCCAGTCATTCCCACTTCCCTGCCTTCTCCCCATACCCTTTGATGCCCTGGCTAATCTAGAACCTATCTATCTCTGCCTTAAATGTACCCAATGAGCTGGCCTCCACAGCCACTCATGGCAAGAAATTCCACAGATTTACTACCCTCTGACTAAAGTAATTTCTCTGCATCTCTATTCTAAATGGACGTCCTTCAATCCTGAAGTAGTGCCCTCTTGTCCTAGACTCTCCTACTATGGAAAATAACTTTGCCATATCTAATCAGTTCAGACCTTTTAACATTTGGAATGTTTCTATGAGATCCCCCCTCATTCTTCTCAAATCCAGGGAATACAGTCCAAGAGCTGCCAGACGTTCCTCATACAGTAACTCTTTCATTCCTGGAATCATTCTCATGAATTTTCTCTGAACCCTCTCAAAAGTCAGTATATCCTTTCTCAAATAAGGAGCCCAAAACTGCACACAAAACTCCAAATGTGATCTCCTGAGTGCCTTATAGAGCCTCAGCATCACATCCCTGCTCTTATATTCTATACCTCTAGAAATGAATGCTGCCTATTGCATGCACCTTCTTCACCACCAACTCAACCTGGAGGTTAACTTTAATGTGTCCTGTACAAGGACTCCTAAGTCCCTTTGCATCTCTGCATTTTGAATTCTTTCCCCATCTAAATTATAGTCTACTCATTTATTTCTTCCATCAAAAGTGCAAGACCATACACTTTCTAACATTGTATTTCATTTGCCACTTCTTTGCCCATTCCCCTAAACTATCTAAGTCTCTCTGTTTCCTCAACATTACCCGCTCCTCCATCTATCTTTGTATCATTGGCCAATTTAGCCACAAATCAATTAATACCATAGTCCAAATCATTGACATACATCATAAAAAGCAGTGGACCCAACACCGACCTCTGTGGAACTCCACTGGTAACTGGCAGCTAGGCAGAATAGGATCCCTTTATTCCCATTCCCTGTTTTCTGCTGATTAGCCAATGCTCCACCCATGCTAGTAACTCCCCTGTAATGCACCATACTGGAAGAGGCTTCCTGGAGACTGAGATTACATTACATGAAGGAAGCATAAAACAGAAAGAAATCCAAGTGAATAGAGTCTTTATTATTATTCTCACATCCTTCTATAATCTGTTTCAGAATTAGTTCACTGTGGGTGGCTTCTGAACTTTGATGGTTTCAATGATCTCTGTATTATTGCCATGCCTTCAGCTGCCAACACTCCAGAAGACAGAAATACTTCTCAACATGACTCTGCCTCTTATTCATGACTTATTCCTTAATGTTCCTTTCTTCCTTAATTTAAAACAGCTCTTAAAAGCTGCCTCTTTTGGTCACCTGTCCTAAGATCTCCTTAAATAGTTTGGTGTCCAATTTTCTTCGATTAACCAATTTGTGCAAGTTAGCTGTTACTTTTGTTATCAAAGCCAAAGTGACTGGAACACTCAGCAGAGTGGGCAGCATTAAAGGAAGGAGTAACTGACTTAATGTTTCAGTCAAGAAACTGTTGTCAGACCTGAAAAAGAGAGAAATAAAATTAATTTCACAGGGCTGATATAAAATCCAGAACAGCTGGGAATATATGCCTGTTTTAGCAGCATTTTATTGCTGTTGTAAAATCCTCTCATTTATTACAGGTTTATATGTAATAGTATAATAGGCACTGCCACACTGACTAGATTTGATACATAAAGATTAGTATGGTATGTTTACATATTGAGGGAGATTGAGAGAGAAAGAGTGAGAGAGAGAGCAGGAGGGAGAGTGAGGGAGGGAGAGACAGACAGAGAGACAGGGAGGGGAGAGAGAGGGTGTTAGTAGAATAATTTGCATAAAATCAAGAAACAGTTATGGAGAAGATGCTTTAACTACTGACACAGGCTGTGAGCTCAGAATCGCTGATTTGCTAAACTATTTCCATGTCCAAGGGTTCTTTTCTATTAACTGCAACAGAGAGGAAAATTATCTGGAGAGTATAATGATCATCAAAGGCTGCTATTGGTTTTCTACTTTGTACAAATGCTAGCATACGCCCCTATGCTATTTAAATCACATTTCTGCACCTGCTTTCTTTCCTTTCTTTACTATTTCTGTCACACTTTATTGGAAATCAGAAACTGTATACGCTGGATCATTATGTCACAGCTACCGAATTTATCCAGAATCATGGTTAACTTTGAAGCACCTACTGGTAGTAATTTCAATAAAATCACAGATAGTGCTTGTGTTTCTCATAGATAACTGGATTGACATGAAGATGAGGTGTTAAACCCACTCCTCTCAGCTGGACACAGAGTATTCAAACTGCAGAGAGCATGGGAATTCTCCATCTCATCCTCTTAAAAATTATTCCTCAGACAGAAATCACTAAAAAAGGCAGATATTCTGATCATTGACTTATTGCTGTTTGAGAGACCATGCTGTGTGTGCAAATTATCTGCCATCATTTTTATATTACAGAAATGAGTATACTTCAAAATCACTTCATCAACTGTCAAGTGAGTATATTTCTAAACCATTTCATTTGCTGTCAAGTGGTTTAGGGCATCCTGACTGATCAATGGCACCATATAAGTGCAGTTCTTTTCTCTCTTTTATATTCCATTTCCCTATTTCAGGCACTGTTGAAAGTGTCCAAATTACTATGTAATATATAATATCGATTGCTGAAATTTATTAATTCATTAAACTGCAGGAAAAGCTCTCTTCTCTGATAACCAAGGATGCTGAATCTTCCTTGGTCTATATGTCCTCCACTTCACATTGTGAAATAAGCAGACATCTACCTCCAGCTCTCTTCATCTCCTTGATGCTCCAGGCTCTCATTCTACCACAGGAGAAAGAATTGGACTGGATCTGCTGCATCTGGACTTAATTCTATATTAAAATCCTGTATGTATGAAATATAACTATCATTGCAATAATAGTTCATAGATTGTTAATACTTTGTCAGTGATCATTTATTAAGCAACATTTGAGATGCTGGGCATCTGCATAACACAGTTAAATCCAAACATACTCAATAGATGGGCAATATTGGAGAGAGAAAGGGCTAACTTTTCAAATTGATAACCAGATGTTTCATTGACCTTGATATACCTACTAACTCTATTGCACTCTAATGCTGACTTATCTGCAGGCGTACTTTTTTGTTTCTTATTTCGTTACAGGAATAGTTCCCATCTTCTCGCCAATACAGTCTCCTGTAATTAGCAGATTTAGCCAATCTTGAAATTTTCGGAAGGGTTGACTTCAGCTTTATCGGACATCAGTGACAAATAGTTGGATTCACTTTAGTGACTTACACTTAACAAGTGAACAAGAGCTGATGGTAGGAATAGTGGCAACAGTGGGCTTTCAGCCTCAATGAAATCGGACCTTTCCAAAACATGCTCCTGAGGATATCAATTCTGTGCTCCATTGTCACCAAACAATAGAAGAAATGCAATGCCACCATGATTAAGAGACAGCAGTCTTCTTGTAGGTGTCTGCAAAGCTGACATAGCTACCACTCTTGAGGCTTTATATTTCAGATGTGCCAAGTAAATCCATTATTCATTTCTTCATCCTGTTTCCTAGGTAATGTCTTTCTGTGAGCTGACTGCAGTGATATTTAACCCTTTTCTCCTTCTATTGCTCTGCAGCCACATGTCTGTGGCTTCCTGTTTGTTGGTCTTGCTGATAATAATTACTGTTGTTCATAAAAGAATCTAAAAGCTAAAATCCAACCCACACCTATGTATTATATACTGCATTCATTGTAGATATATTATAGAGATATGCATATTATACATACTGTATATAATGCAAGGGACATTATTATGTAAAGATAGGTTAAGTGAATTTTCAAATGACAAAGGATGTTGTAAAGATTTAAAAATATTCTGAAAGAAACTTTACAATAAAATGTACTTTGAGCTGTGGTAATGTAACAACCAGGTGGCTGCTTTGCTCTGGTTGGTGTCAGACTGGAGAGTGTTTGAAAATCCTCATATCTTAGCTTTTGGTGAAATTTCCATCATATTACTGTAGATCATAGAAAGGCTCTGGTGAGTTACAAAGTGTATCTGTTGTAATATCCCCAATGTCCAATTTGATTTTGTAGCCAAAGTTTAATTTGACTTAATTTAATCAAAATTTGAATTTTAATTAATGTTGACTTATGGAATGTAGCAAGTATAGAGATCAATTTGCTACTGCTTAAAAATGACTGCTCTAAGTATTTATTTCTCTGTCTAAAAATCTTTTCAAAGTGAAAGTAGATAAAACTATCCAGATTGGTAGAATTCTAAATAATGTAAAGTGACATAAATGCACCTAATTTTCTATCTGGTGTCAACCTCTGTTCTTCTATAAGAAGGAATATGCAAAAAAATCTTTCTACTGATTTTCTGTCATCAACTGAAAATGCCCAAGGTATTCAGTCAATCTGTCATTAATGATAAACTCTAATAGTCTATTGAGTGTAGTCACTTGGCTGATTGGTCCATCCTTCCTCTGATTTTCATCCTTCATTGAGCTTAAGTGATGGAGTTTAGAATTTTCCTCTCAGAAGGAATGGTTTCCAAATGATGGGAACTTTGATCGCCATGACTGTGTGACTAGGCATAGGTCAAATGCCATCTATAAATTAGCCAAAAAACAACCCGTTGGCAGAATCTTGGACGGTGATGAGGAGGCATACAGGAGTGAGATAGACTGGTTGGTTGGCCGGTGTCACCACAGCAAACTTGCACTCAATGTCAGTAAAACCAAATAACTGATTGTGGACTTCAGAAAGTTGAAGGTGGGATAACACACCAGTCCTCATCAAGGGGTCAGCAGTGGAAAGGGTGAGCAGCTTCTACTTCTTGAGTGTCAACATCTTTGAACGAGAAAAAGAATAATTTTAACTAAGAGAAGGTCTTGGTCTAAGTAAGAACCGGTTTTCAATTGTAAACGAGGTGGAACAGCAGAAACCTGACTAGATGAGGACTAACTAATCAGGAGGGAAGGACAATGGGGGTATAAATACCACTGGAGTAGACATACCCAGGCATCATCCCTGATGAAGATGGCAGAGTTTGTCATCAAAACGGTGGTTACAATTGATATCTGTATCTGGCTGGAAGCCCGAGAAGAGTTTATTCTTCATATATGCCGGCAAACACTAGATCCTTTTTCAACAACTCTGAAGTTTTATCATATACAACATACCCAATCATTACAAAGAGGCCAAAGTAGTGCCTACATTTCATTAGGAGTTTGAGGAAATTTTTTATGACAGCAAAGACTCAAGCAAATTTCTACAGATGAACCATTGAGAACATTTTGACTGGTTGCATCACAATCTGGTTCAACGCACAGGATCAGAAAAGGCTGCAGAGCATTGAAAACCCAACCAGCTCCATCATGGGCACTAGCCTCCCCAACATCAAGGCCATTTTCAATTGGCAATACCTCAAGCAGAAAGACCCTCACCATCCAGAACATGCGCTCTTATGTGAAGAAAGTAGACATTAATTTAAACCAGAACCAGTCTTCTGTTATTGATGTATATTGTAAGTAGCAAACAGTAAATTGCAGATAAAAGCACAGGCTGGCCCACACACTGAGAGATATGGTTTGCAAAATGGTGACCACGAGATGTTTGCAAATGAATCAGCCAAACTTTAAGACAATGGGGTTGTGTTAATTGAGATGTCTCAATCCAGGCAACATGACTAGGTTATTTACACCATTGTAAAAAATTCCAAGTAAGCTGTGCACCAGGCTTAACAAATCAAACATGGTTACAGGTATAAGCGATCAATATTTGGGATATTCATGTACTCAAGAGTCAGTCCGCACTTACACTAATCTTGAACATCTAGTTCCCTGTCTTCAAAAGTTTTCAGAAAACATGTCAATTACTTTGTCCCAACAGGAATGTTTGAATACTGCAGATAGTTAATTCAAATGAAGCATTGTCAACTGTATGTATTGAAGTAAACTATGCCATTGCAAGAATTGAAATTGTATTGAATCACTTACTGGTAACTTTAATCTTAAGGGTATAAAAATGTGATGTACATTTGAGTTTGAGGGACTCCAGCTGGAAAGCCTCCAGAAGAATGCCTGATTGTTGTGATGAATAAAGTGTAAAGGAGATGATTTCTTACAGCTGTGGCCTATCAGGAAGCAGTGCCCTAAAAAGGGAGAAAGATGTGTGGGTCACCCACCAAAACAGACAAAAACCACAGTGGGACCCTTTCTGTCCAATCTGACTGCCAATCAGATCACAGAGCTGGTGATAACAGCATCCAGGTCAGACAAATGGCTGCAAAGCCTCCATTGTCTGTAGTGGCCATCCACAGATGTACACAAAGGGTTCATTGGAGGGCTGGCAATGTGATATGTCACTGGACACAGGATCATCAGTGTCAATAACTGATCTACCCTTGCAGAGAACTGGAGAGGCAATTTACATTACCAGTGCAAGGGATTGAACAATGAGGGCAGAGAGAAGTCAGATCCAAGTACATGAGATTGAGGGAGCGCAGCTTATCACAAATTTTTGGGTGACCCAATCAATGAAGGTACTATCCTGGGAATAGACACTTTGAACAAGGCAAATGCTATCATAGACTCAATGATGGGAAAAACAAAATGGACGAGACAGAGACAGCAAACACTTCTAACCCTCAGGTTTGGCTGGCAGCGTTAGTCTAGGGATGACAGTCTCTGGTCCCGCCAAACTTGTGAAATCTGAGAAGCAAAACCTTTTGTTTGTGTGGATGCTGTGTGATCTGTCCCCTGTTATAAATCAGTACCACGAAATGACAGACAGTACACCATATGCAATTAAACGATTCAGCTTTATAATTCTTAATTCGACTAAAGGGTTGGTAAAGATTAACAAAAAGAAAAGGGCCCTTTTTAATGAAACAGTCTAGCATGTATAGTTTCCCTTCTGTTAGTCCTCCAGCGACTTCCCCCTGTCATAAGGTGAGCATTGGGAGCAGACCCAAATGCAAGACCCAGACACTGAAGAACTATGGAGAGGACTAGGTGTATCAAGGAAGCAAGGAAAGTGGGGAAGAAAGGACACTGGACATTACACAGGCCCTGGATGAGACAAGGATTCCAGCCCTGGGCTAGGACTTGACTAGGATAGCAGAACCAGGACATGGAAGGGGGAACTAGGAGCCTGGGCTTGGACTCCAAGCCAGAGACTGGAAGTGAACAATGTCAGGGAACTATTGAAATTGTATTGAATTACCTACTGTTGTGTTTGAACTTAAGGGCATGAAAATGCAATTTATTTTTGAGTTTGGCAGACTCCACTGCGAGGACCTCCTCACGAATGCTTGCTTGTTTTGATGAATAAAGATATCTATATCACCAGCTTCAGTGTCTCACTAGTGATTTCCTTCACAGTCACAATTACTACCGTCAAGGAGGAGTTATTGGAGCCTGAAGACATGCACTCTGTGTTTTAGGAATAGCTTCTTCTCCTCCACCATCAGATTTCTGAAAGATCCATGAACCCATGAACACTACCTCATTATTTTGCTCCATTTTACACTAATTATTTATTTTTACATATTCCTTTTTGCATCCAATAGAATTTTCCACAGTCAGCCCTCCTTATCCGCTAGGGATTGGTTCCGGGACCTCCCCCGGATACCAAAAAACGCAGATGCTCAAGTCCCTTATATAAAATGGCATAGTATTTGGATACAACCTACGCACATCCTCCCGTACACTTTTAATCATCTGTAGATTACAGAACTTATAACACCCAATACAATGTAAATGCTATGTAAATAGTTGTTATACTGTAATGTTTAGGGAATATTGACAAGAAAAAAAACTGGACATGTTCCTCTTGCTGACAAGACACGCAACGAATGAACAAGATGCCGATTCTCCCGTGACCTTTACGTTCTTGAGGCTGTAGCGCTTTACATAGCCAGCCAGCCATCCCTTACTAGCCTAAAGCTCTTTTCTCTCACTCTCACCAACCCTGTCACAGTAGTGCTCATAGAGACTAAGAGCATTTTCACGTATAATTTGGCCATCAACAGGGATATGCTTCTGTGACATGTCCTCTAGCCACACACTTAATGCTTTCTCAGTCTTCGCAAGCACTTTATCATGAACCAGAGAGGCCATTTTTGCCATTGTAGGAGCAGCACTAACACTTCCATGAATTTCAGCTTCTTTCAGCTTTATTGTGCGAATGCTCGATTCATTCTTACCGACCTTAAGGCCCACTTCAAAAAGCGCCTTGCCACTTTTCAAAAGATCTAATATTTCTACTTTCTCGGCGAGAGACAGCACTTTACACTCCCTCTTAGCCTTTGAGGAATTGCTTTGACCACGTAATTGCTTTTTTAGGAGCCATTTTTTCACAGGAACAACATAGCGAATGAATGAGATGCGAGGCAACAATGCTCGAGTAGCAAGTGCTGGAAGAGCACTTCTGGGTTTTCTCGATTCGCGGCTGGTTGAATTCGCGCATGCGGAACTCGAAGATAAGGAGGGCCGACCATATGCATTAAGCTGTACTGCTGCCATAACACAACTAACTGTGTGGTAGTTTTGCATCCTGCATTGCTTTTTCTTTACAGTAATTTGGTTGATAATATGGCTCATATGGATGGATGGCTTGTAGAAGTAAGTTTCTCACTGTATCTCACATATGTGACAATAATAAACCAATACCAATGCCAAAATCTGAAGCATCTCCTGTGATATTCTCTTTGATGACTGTCAACACATGTCTTTTCATTCACTGTATTTTTATATACAGTGTATATCTGCTGTAGTTCCTATCAATGGACATGCCTTTTAATTTTATGTTGTCCTTTAACTCCTATAGGTTTTTTTTATTGTTCTACAGTCTTTTAAA
Organism: Hypanus sabinus; assembly: GCF_030144855.1. Taxonomy (NCBI): domain Eukaryota; kingdom Metazoa; phylum Chordata; class Chondrichthyes; order Myliobatiformes; family Dasyatidae; genus Hypanus; species Hypanus sabinus. The sequence goes on along the minus strand of NC_082710.1, from coordinate 115,780,389 downwards.
CATAAGAATAAGTAATATTCAATTATTCCTATTCTGTTTGGGCAAAGACAATCAAATACTGCAAGTCCCTTCTTTCTAAGTGTGCAGGGATTGGATATTACCAGTTTCTATCAGGCATCCTATCTTGAGGCTACTTGAAACAGGATACTTTATTTATTTGGATGATTTGGAATGTCTCAGTGGATCGCCCAAGAACTCCCTTGAATCTTCCTTGGATTACACTTTGACAAATCTTTCCTTTTTCTCCTGATCGTGGCTTTGATCTTTTCTCTACTCATCCACCACCAACAATCTCTTCTGACAATCTTTCAACTCCACCTGATCTCTGCCCATAGATTGGTCTATCATTCACACTGGCCTATTTCCAGATGCACAATTCTACCCATTGGCAAGAAAACCAATCTGGCCAATTGTCAGATGGCCAAGATGCTTCATTATTTTATTCAAATGAGGCACCACAGATGAAATATCCTCAGTCTAGTTCATTTTATTTCCTGCTGTCAGGATCCCCATGGAAATCAAGGTCCAGTGTCAGTCAACAAAATGACAATACGTTCACTATAAATAGCCTTTTACATATGCAGAAATCTGTCCTGCAAGTCTCTTCTCTACCTTGAATTCCTCATTTCTGTCTTCACCAGCTGCTGCACCTTATAAATTTCTGTACAAATTATACAGAGGGTAATAGCAAAGGACACCCCAGAAACCTTATGCCACAGGATCAGCAGACTTTGCTGTGAACTGGGCAAGCACAATCAATCAAAAACTGTTGGGAGGAAAGCATAAACCTGTCCCCACCCCCAAATTAATTTAAATAATTTAAATTGAGCTGAAGAGGTTTTCATGCAATTACTTTGGATACATTTATTTTGTTATTTAGACATTATTGAGAGCATGAAAAAGAAAAGAAGCATATTATTAAAGCATTACCTACCTTTCTGCAAATTAATAATATTGATGGTTGAATGTAGATATTTGATATATGCACAGTAATACTAGTCATTTTTTGAGGATATTTTCAATTTCTCAGCAAATGTTACCAATGAGATTATTACCGATGTATTACAGCCCAGTCCTGGCTGACGACAGAATATTTGAGAAACCCTGATCCAGGTTTTGCAGTCTACTTCATTGCTAATTTCCACAATAATGAGTTTTCCCCTGGAAGCCTGAGATAATTTTAACTTTGGCTGTAAATGTGAAATCGACAACCACATAGAGTATTAGCCATCCATTATACATCATTTCTTTTTTTTTTATTATTTGAAAATTGAGAATGAAATAAAAATAAATGGCAAACTTGATAGAACTCATTGAACATTATGATAATACACACAAAATGCTGGAGGAACGCAGCAGGCCTGCCAGCATCTATAGAAAAGAGTAAACAGTCAATGTTTTGAACTGAGACCCTTCATCAGGACTGCAAAAAAGAAATGAGAAGGAGAATAAGAAGGGAGTAAGAAGGTGGAGGGAGGGAGGAAGAAATATAGGGTAGTATGTGACAGGTGCGAAGAGTCGGAGGGCAGTAGAGATCACAGAGAGGGAGAAATAAGAGTGGGTTTCACTGAACTCACATCAAAGGGAAGCTTTAAACCTCTTCAGGGTGGGCATGCCTGGAAGAGGCTTCACAGTGTGGTACTCCATTAACAAACAAGAGAAGATCTGCAGATGGTGGAAATCAGATTAATACATACAAAATTCTGGAGGAACTCAGCTTGTCTTCTCTTGTTTGTGATCATTATGATACTTGTCTGCAGTGCATAAACCTTAGCAACTAAGTCTTGTTGGGAAGAGAAATCAAGTAAAGCTAAATAAAAAAGTTTTCCACATCATTCTAAACTTGAATCAGAAAACAAAAAGTGAATGTAATTAAGTTCAGGGAAGTTTGCCATTCTGATTGTACGCAAAATCAAAAAAAAAACATTTTGGTACAAATGTGATTGTACACAAAATCGAAAAACCATTTTACTACATACACCTTTACAGATTGGTCACAAAATGTGCACAGTGCAAACCTGACCCGCATTTGTTGATTAGAGATTATCAATCAAAGACAATCCCTCTGCCATGAACAGTTGCTGAGAACACTACAAAGCAAAGAATTGTTTCTACCAAGACAGACAAATTGTTTCTACCAAGACAGGAACCTGAAGGAATACCAAATAAATGACCTTCTCTTAACTGAAAAAAAAATGGGAATTTAGAAAAAGAGTGTGTTATTCCTCTGATTTTTCCTTACCTCTATTTGCTACCAGAATGGCGAGGGAATGACAATACAGAGTGGGAAAGGTATAGAAACACTCAAACCTGTCTACTCACCCATGGAAAAAGCTTCGGGAGTAAAGCCCAAGGAAGATATCTGGAAGCAGGGTCCCTAAGGCAGTTTGATGTTGTTTACAACTTCATTCTGGCAACCTCTGCAATGACACTGGTGCCAAGCTGTATCGGCACTTTGCCTTCTCTTGGATTACATTAGTGACATGGTGAGGGGGAACCTGTTGCATGGGCAACAGTCAGTTCTTCAAATCTTCCCACCCTGGTTTGTGCCCTAGAGAGGACACAGTCCACCAGAGGTGCAAACCCATGCTCCCCTGGGATCAATTGCTGCCTACTACCTACTCAATAGTATTAGTTGGTTTTGTACTATCTTCAATTCTCAATTTGATAACTAAATATTAATGCAAATGAATGTCTATTATTGAAATTAGAATAGCTAGATCCTACGTTAAAATCCAACAACCAGAGACAAGATAAATTTACTGAAGAGGTTGTCGGGAAAAGTACAAATCAGCCTTTTATAAAACAAAGGTCAATTAAGCTAAGTTAATATGGATTTCTGAAGAGGAGAACACCCAGGTTAAAATTCATCAGCTATATTTCTGCTCAAATTTCCAATTGATTTACAACATCATGATCCACAACTCCTCCAATTTCACGTCACCTCTAAATGTATTTATCTTACCACCTATATTTTCATCCAAATCATTTAGTATCACAGACCTCTAGTCATAAAATCACCCCTCAACCATTACACTTTGTTGTATATGAACAACTCAATTTTTTATCCAACTTCCCAATTCAATACAGATCCAATGTGAATTAATCTTCAGGACAAGCCTACAATGACAGATGCTTTACTAAAGCCATGTAGACATCATCCACTACCCTACCCTTATCAATCATCTCAAAACACTCAATTGAATTTGTGTCATAGGGCATCCCTTGCACAAAGTCATGCTAAATATCCTTGTTAAGTCCATGATTATTCATATGTAAATAAATCCTTTCCCTACGCATCTTCTCCAATAATTTCCCTAGTACTGATGGAATTTTCACTAGAGCTGTTTGAGGATGGTCAAGGGAGGCTGTATTTGATAAGATCCACATGAATGTCCACAAAGCATTTGATAGGGTCTCATATTAATCAAGAAAGTAAATGCAAACCACTCGAAGGAGAAGTAGAAATTTTGATTACAAATAGGCACAGTGAAGTTAGACAAAGATAAATATCAACTGGGTCTTTTTAATAAATGGCTGTGTGCAATGGGTTTTGCAGGTACGATGTTGATCAGGCAGGAAAACTGTGCATCAGACAGGATTCTGTGGACTGTTCAGTTGAGAATAAATGTGATAGAATTCAGCCTGGAGAATACTTTAAGATTATACATTTGGAGAACATACAAGACAAAGGAATATCAGATAATGGTAAGAAACAAAGACAGTTAAAGGAAAATTTTGAGGGTATGATGATTTAAAGGAACATTTTGAGGGCAGAATTCCTGCAGATGGCACCCCAGGTGAAGTGAAAGTCTGATGAACTGGTAAAATGTTGGAATTTCTATGACCTGCATCAAAGTCAAGGTTGAGTTTTATGACAATAAACTCAACATTGAATTTGATCACAATTTCCTGGGAATCTGGATATTTCAACCTGTGATTTACCAGGTGATATTTCTTGTTCTGCCTTTAAAATCACTACGATTTTTTTTCGTTGATAAAATAAATTGCAGATGCTGAAAAATGGTGCAAAAATCAAACTGACGGATGAACTCAGCGGGTCAGGCAGCATCTGTGGAAAAAGATAAGAAGTCATGCTTCCGGTCAACATGCTGCAGCCGGACTGGATGTGCAAAGGGGAGATAAACAGGCAAAAAAGGTGAGAAGGAGGGCTGTGGCAGGAACTGGCAAGTGTTAAGTAGATCCAAGTGAGCCGAGGATACAAGTAGAGGGCAACGGAGGCTGGGATGTCATTTGAAGTCAACAAAGAGCTGAAGATGATGTGTGCTACCAGTTAAGGGGTGTTGTAGGACAGATGAAAATGGTTGGTGCAGCAAATACGGGCCTGTGGTTTAATTGTGTAAATTACGTATAAGCAGATAGAGCCAGATAAAGGAATGGGGAGAAAGCTGGGTAACAGTGGATGAGAGGGGTTGGAGAGAAGAGTGTGTGAAAGGTCCTAGATGGTTCAAAACATGAGAGAAAGGCACAAAGGTCTTGTGATCTTTTCAGTTCTCTTTTTACATTCACCTGGATCTCTAAAAATTTTACAACACTCCATTTGCCTTCAAAAAATTGAAATAGAAGTGTGCTGGGATACCAATAGGAATACTTTACCTGGAGGAATGCTGCTTTATTTAACTGTATGCATGTGCTAGGTTGAATGACAATTATGTAAACTTGAAATAATGGTTGAATAATAATTATGTAAATGTGAAATTCAACGTAGCACGTCATTCTCCACAACTTCCATCATCTCCAAAGGGATCACACCACCAAACACAACTTTACTTTCTATCCCCCCAGCCTCCCACTCTGTTTTTCACAGGGATTGCTCCCTCTGTGATTCCGTTGCCCATTTCATTCAGGGCTCCAAACAGGTCTTCCAGGTGAGGCAACACTTCAATTGTGAATCTACTGGAGTCTATTGTATCTGGTGATTGCAATGCAGCCTCCTCCACATTAGTGAGACATATCATAATACGGGGATCACTTCTCCAAGCACCTTTGCTCCATCTGTTAAAAGCTGAACCTCACAGTGGCCAAACATTTTAATTCTGACATCTTCCCCTTTCTTTTCCAGTTCTGAAGAAGAGTCTTGGCCTGTAATGTTAACTATTTGTTCTTTTCCATAGATGCTGCTTGACCTGAGTTCCTCCAGCATTTTGTCTATGTAACTTCAACTTAAGTTGTCCAATACTCTGGGAAAACTACAAGAATGGTACTTCCAAAGTTTCAAATTTATTTAAATATTTCTCACTCTCCTTAAACTTACACCTGCCAGTTTTTCACATTTCTGCCCTTGGAAAAAGACTGACTATCTACCCTATCTATGCCTCTCAATTTTATATCCTTCAACAGGTCATGCCCAGCTTTCAATGTTCGAGACAAAACAATCGAAGTTTGTACGACCACTCCTCAGAGCTAATACTATCTAATCTAGGAAACATTCCAGTGGACCTCTTCTGCGCCCTCTTCAAAGGTTCCATATCCTTTCTATAGTGTGACAAACAGGAGAGCACCCAATACTGTAGATTTGGCTTAACAAAAGTTTTATACAGCTGCAACATGACTTCTCAATGTTAATACTTAATGCCCCAACCAATGACAGCAAATATGCCGTATGTCTTCTTTATGTCTTATCCACTTACTCCATATCACCAATTCCAGGGAACTATGGTTTTTCATCTCGAGATCCTTCTTCACATCAGTTCTTCAGAGTTCAGCTATTCATTGTACAAATGTGTATATGTTCATCTTGCATTTAACCTACTTGTGATAAACTTAGGTCCACAGGATAGGCAACATCCACTGCCCTACCCTTATCAATTATGTTGTCACTTCCTCAAAATACTCAATTATGTTTGTGAGACATGCTCTACCCAGTACAAAGCCATGCAGACTATCTTAAATAAGTTCATGGTTTTCCAATTACAAATTAATCCTCTCCCTTATCGGAGCAAGAGGCGGAGAGGGAGAAGGTAAAAGAAGCTCAGAGAGAAGCGGTTTTTTTTAAACTGATTGTGGCAAAGAGGCTGGGCTGCACAGGCGCGTGACGTAGCGCGCCAAAGGTTTAAAAAGAAACACCACCATATACAGCGGCCATTGTCAGAGTGGACTGAGGCAGCGTGGGTTGGCTTTGGCTCAATCAGGCTTCGACGAGAACAGGCAGAAGCGAGGTTTGAATGGGGCACAACTGCGCAAGTGCATGAAAGTCAGCCCGCGAGGCAGTGAGTGAATTTAAATAGCGAGCAGAGGCTGAGTACGAGCTTCACTCCAGGTGAGGTAAGGCCGAGTAAGCTCCTTTAATTAATTTAATTAGATTTGGAGTAGGTAATGGAGGCAGCAGTTAGGGCAGTTGAGTGCTCTGCAGTATGTGGGAAGTCAGGGCAAGCACAGCTGTCCCTGATGACTACACCTGCAAAAGGTGCATCCAGCTGCAGCTCCTGACAAACCGTGTTAGGGAACTGGAGCTGGAGCTGGATGAACTTCGGATCATTCGGAAGGCAAAGGCAGAAAAAGCCAGGAATTTCAGGGAGATAGTCACCCCTAGGAGTCAGGAGACAGGTAGTTGGGTGACTGTCAGGAGAGAGAAGGGGAATAGACAGGAAGAACAGAGCACCCCTGTGGCTGTTCCCATCAACAATAAGTATACCATTTTGGATATACCATTGGTGGGGACGACCTACCAGGGACAAGTTGCAGTGGTTGCTTCTCTGGCACCGAGACTGGACCGTCAGCTCAGAAGGAAAAGAGGAGAGCAGTAGTGATAGGGGATTCGATAGTTAGGGGGACAGATAGGAGGTTCTGTAGAAGAGATCGAGAATCCCGGATGGTCTGTTGCCTCCCTGGTGCCAGGGTCCACGATATCTCGGATCGAGTTCTCAGTTTTCTCAAGAGGGAGGGTGAGCAGCCGGATGTTGTGGTCCATGCAGGGATCAATGACGTGGGTAGGAAGAGTGAGGAGGTCCTGAAAGGTGAGTTTAGGGAGTTAAGTTAAAGGACAGGACCTCCAGGATAGCAATCTTAGGATTGCTACCAGTGCCACGTGCAGGCGGGTTTAGAATTAGTAAGACAGTGCAGATCAACATGTGGCTGAAGATATGGTGCAGGACGGAGGGCTTCAGATTTATAGATAATTGGGTAGTTTTCCAGGGAAGGTAGGACCTGTTCTGGTGGGACGGTTTACATCTGAACTGGAGGGGGCCAAATATTCTTGCAGGTAGGTTTGCTAGAGAGGCTCCAGTGGATTTAAACTAGATATGAGGGGGGAGGGGAACCAGAGTGTAGGAACAGATGTATGGGAGAAGGAAGAAAAAGAAGACAGAAAAGTTCTTTGTACTGTTATAGATAAACAGGAAGAGGTGGAGAATTTCTTAAGTGCATTTATTTTAATGCTAGGAGCATTGTAAGAAAGGTGGATGAGCTTAGAGCATGGATTGATACCTGGAAATATGATGTTGTAGCTATTAGTGAAATATGGTTGCAGGAGGGATGTGATTGGCAACTAAATATTCCTGGATTTCATTGCTTCAGGTGTGATAGAATTGGAGGGACAAGAGGGGGAGGTGTTGAGTTGCTTGTCAGAGAAAATATTACAGTGGTGTTCTGTCAGGATAGATTAGAGGGCTTGTCTAGGGAGACTATTTGGGTGGAATTGAGGAATGGGAAAGGTGTAGTAACACTTATAGAGGCGTATTATAGACCACCTAATGGGGAGCAAGAATTGGAGGAGCAAATTTGCAAGGAGGTAGCATATATTTGTAGCAAGCACAGGGTTGTGATTGTGGGAGATTATAATTTTCCACATATAGACTGGGAAGCCCATACTGTAAAAGGGATGGATGGTTTGGAGTTTGTAAAATGTGTGCAGGATATTTTTTTGCAGCAATACATAGAGGTATCGACTACAGAAGGGGCAGTGTTGAATGTTCTGATTGGGAATGAAATAGGTCAGGTGATGTAGGTTTGTGTTGGGGAGCACTTCAGGTCCAGTGATCACAATGCCATTCGTTTCAATATAATTATGGAGAAGGATAGGACTGGACCCAGGGTTGAGACTTTTGATTGGAGAAAGGCTAACTTTGAGGTGATGCGAAAGGATTTAGAAGGAGTGGATTGGGACAATTTGTTTTATGGGAAGGATGTAATAGGGAAATGGCAGTCATTTAAAGGTGAAATTTTGAGGGTACAGAATCTTTATGTTCCTGTTAGGCTGAAAGGAAAGGTTAAAAATTTAAGAGAGCCATGGTTTTCAAGGGATATTGGAAACTTGGTTAGGAAAAAGAGAGATATCTACAATAAGTATAGGCAGCATGGAGTAAATGAGGTGCTTGAGGAATATAAAGAATGTAAGAGGAATCTTAAGAAAGAAATTAGAAAAGCTAAAAGAAGATACGAGGTTGCTTTGGCAAGTAAGGTGAAAATAAATCCGAAGGGTTTCTACAGTTATATTAATAACAAAAGGATAGTGAGGGATAAAATTGGACCCTTAGAGAATCAGAGTGGACAGCTATGTGTGGAGCCGAAAGAGATGGGGGAGATTTTGAACAATTTCTTTTCTTTGGTATTCACTAAAGGAGAAGGATATTGAATTGTGTAAGGAAAGGGAAACCAGTAGGGAAGTTATGGAAACTATGACAATTAAAGAGGAGGAAGTACTGGTGCTTTTAAGGAATATAAAAGTGGATAAATCTTATGGGGCCTGACAGGATATTCCCTAGGACCTTGAGGGAGATTAGTGTGGAAATAGCAGGGGCTCTGACAGAAATATTTCAAATGTCATTAGAAACAGGGATGGTGCCGGAGGATTGGCGTATTGCTCATATGGTTCCATTGTTTAAATAGGGTTCTAAGAGTAAACCTAGCAATTATAGGCCTGTCAGTTTGATGTCAGTGGTGGGTAAATTAATGGAAAGTATTCTTAGAGATGGTATATATAATTATCTGGCAAAACAGGGTCTGATTAGGAACAGTCAACATGGATTTGTGCGTGGATGGTCATGTTTGACAAATCTTATTGAATTTTTTGAAGAGGTTACTAGGAAAGTTGACTAGTAAAGCAATGGATGTTGTCTATATGGACTTCATTAAGGCCTTTGACAAGGTTCCACATGGAAGGTTAGTTAGGAAGGTTCAATCATTAGGTATTAGTATTGAAGTAGTAAAATGGATTCAACAGTGGCTGGATGGGGGATGCCAGAGAGTAGTAGTAGTAGGTAACTGTTTGTCAGGTTGAAGGCTGGTGACTAGTGGTGTGCCTCAGGGATCTGTACTGGGTCCAATGTTGTTTGTCATATACATTAATGATCTGGATGATGGGGTGGTAAATTGGATTAGTAAGTATGCAGATGATACTAAGGTAGGTGGCGTTGTGGATAATGATGTAGGTTTTCAAAGTTTTCAGAGAGATTTAGGCCAGTTAGAAGAATGGGCTGAGTGATGGCAGATGGAGTTTAATGCTGATAAGCGTGAGGTGCTATATTATGGTAGGAATAATCCAAATAGGACATAAATGGTAAATGGTAGGGCATCGAAGAATGCAGAAGAACATACTGATCTAGGAATAATTGTGCATAGTTCCCTGAAGGTGGAATCTCATGTGGATAGGGTGGTGAAGAAAGCTTTTGGTATGCTGGCCTTTATAAATCAGAGCATTGAGTATAGGAGTTGGGATGTAATGTTAAAATTGTACAAGGCATTGGAAAGGGTGAATTTGGAGTATTGTGTACAGTTCTGGTTACCAAATTATAGGAAAGATGTCAACAAAATAGAGAGAGTACAGAGAAGATTTACTAGAATGTTACTTGGGTTTCAGCACCTAAGTTACAGGGAAAGATTGAACAAGTTAGGTCTTTATTCTTTGGAGCGTAGAAGGTTGAGGGATTGATATTTAAAATTATGAGGGGGTAGATAGCGTTGACATGGATAGGCTTTTTCCATTGAGAGTAGGGGAGATTCAAACAAGAGGACATAAGTTGAGACTTAGGGGTCAAAAGTTTAAGGGTAACATGAGAGGGAATTGCTTTACTCTAGAGAGTGGTAGCTGTGTGGAACGAGCTTCCAGTAGAAGTCATAGAGGCAGGTTAGGTATTGTCATTTAAAGTAAAATTGGATAGGTACATGGACAGGAAAGGAATGGAGGATTATGGGCTGAGTGCAGGTCAGTGGGACTAGGTGAGGGTAAGCATTCGGCATGGACTAGAAGGGCTGAGATGGCCTGTTTCCATGCTGTAATTGTTATATGGTTATATATCCATTAATTAATTTATTTTGGCTCAATTAAGTAGTTGCACCAATTAGCTGAAGTTTCAAGGAAATAGTTAAAAAGGTATTAGAGATACAAATTAATGTTTAACTGTGTAACAAATTATTAGGTACAAGACATATACATACATTGATAATAAATTTACTTTGAACTTTGCTTTCCACCAGTTTTTGTCACTTCATTTTGCCAGCCATTAAAGACGGAGAACCATCAGGGCAAAGGAAATACCATAAAAATCCCTATCATTTGTACAAGTGCCTCAGAACACTGGGAGTGGGGGTGGGCTGGTGGTTAATATACCTGCTTGTGATAATTCCAGTAAATAATCACATCAGGGTCAGCGGCCATTGAAAGCCTACTGTTGAAACACAATCAGTGTTAAAAGAGTGAAAAGTAGGTAGCACTTATTTGGAAAAGAAAGCAATGGTGATTATCCACTATCCAACCTTTGGAAATTGTGGTCATTCAGCACCCGTTTGACTAGGTGATAGTTGCATCTCCTCAACACCCCGTGTCCCAAGTTCCCATGCTCTCCAACCATTCCCCAAGGCCCTGGCACCCACACATTCTTCCTTAATGCAGTTGAAATGAAGATGTGAACTGTTTCATTGCAAATGCCATGACCTGATCCAAGTGGAGTTGTAACAGATGGTAGTCATAGCAGTGAAATTCTTACAGAAGATTACAGAAATATTTCACAGACTGTAGAACACTTGAATTCAGTAAATATGAAGCTGTTGATTACAATATATTTTATTTTCCATGGTATGAAAATAAAGTCAGAGAACTAACCATTTGTTTTACAGTGTGTCAGGATTGCAGAATGCATACTTCTAAATCTCTGATGACATTGGAACTAAAAGTTAATTCTGGTGATTCAATATTGATCACTGTGATAAGTTATCACAAGATAAGTCGGCTTTGTAGCTAAGTTTGCTGATGATACAAAGATAGGTGGAGGGGCCAGTAGTGCTGAGGAAACAAAGAATCTGCAGAGACTTGGATAGACTGGGTGAATGGGCAAAGAAGTGGCAAATGAATTACAATGCTAGAAAGTGTACAGTCATGCAATTTGGCAGAAGAAATAAACAGGCAGACTATTATTTAAATGGCGAGAGAATTCAAATTTCTGAGATGCAACGGGCCTTGGGAGTCCTCGTGCAGGATACCCTTAAGGTTAACCTCCAGGTTGAGTCGGTGTTGAACAAGGTGAATGCAATGTTGGCATTCATTTCTGGAGGAATAGAATGTGATGTTGAGGCTCTATAAGGCACTGGTAAGACATCCCTTGGAATACTGTGTGCAGTTTTGGGCTGCTTATTTAAGAAAGGATGTGCTGACATGGGAGAGGGTTCAGAGAAGATTCTCTAGAATGATTCCAGGAAGACAGAGTTAACATTTGAGGAACGTTTGACCGCTCTTGGACTGTACTCCTTGGAGTTTAGAAGAATGAGGGGAGACCTCAGAAACATTTCGAATGTTGAAAGGCATGGACAGAGTGGATTTGGCAAAGTTATTTCCCATGGTGGGGGAGTCTAGTATTAGAGGACATGACTTGAGAATTGCAGGGTGCCCATTCAGAACAGAAATGCAAAAAATTTAGCCATGGGTGAATTTGTTGCCATGAGTGGCAGTGGAGACCAAGTCATCGGGTGTATTTAAGGCAGAGATTGATAGGTATCTGAGTAGTCAGGGCATCAAAGGTTATGGTGAGAAGGTGGGGGAATGGGACTAAAGGGGAGATTGAATCAGCTCATGATGAAATGGCGGAGCAGACTGGATGGGCCGAATGGACAATGTCTGCTCCTTTGTCTTATGGTTATTTCTTACTATTGATTGACAACTACTCAAAGATGCTCCAAGTAACTAAGTAATCAGAAACAAGAGAAAAACTGCAGGTGCTGGAAATCTAAGCAACACACACATTCCAGCTGGGTCGCCTCCAACCTGACTGTGTGAACATTGATTTCTCAAAATTCCGGGAGTCTGAAACCCCACCACCTCCTTCATCATCCCCCATTACCATTTCCCTCTCTCACTATCTCCTTACCTACCCATCACCTCCCTTTTCTTACTCAATAGACTTCTGTCCTCTCCCTATCAGATTCCCCTTTCTCCAGCCCTTTGTCTCTTTCACCAATCGACTTCCCAGCTCTTAACTTCACCCCTACCACCCATCCCCCACTGGCTTCACCTGTCACAATGTGTCTCTTTCTCCCTTCCCCCCATCTTCTTATTCTCACTGCTCATCTTTTCTTTCTCCAGGTCTGATGAAGGGACTTGGCCTGAAACGCTGTCTGTACTTTTTTCCATAGATGCTGACCAGCCTGCAGAATTCCTTCAGCAGTTTTTATGTGTTATTTATAAGTAATCAGAATCAGGTTTTTTTGTGTAATTTATTTTTTTTATTGAAGTTCGTCATCACACAAACATTTCCATAAGATATATTTCAGATATTGTACATATATATCATATATTCATATATATCACAAATCTCTACAAAGTATTTATCTGAGGTATACACTTATAGAAAAGAGTGGAAAGAAAAAACAAGCAAAAGGAAATAACTATGTACAAGTAGCGAGTGATTTTTTTTTACAACATATTCATTGATTTGTGAGAATAAAATCAGGCCTATGAGGCATTATGTAGTTAAACTATTTTTCCCAGTATGAATCAAATTGTTCCAGCTTATGATTAACAGATGCTGTTATCTTTTCCATTTTGTAAATGTCCATTGTAATTTCCATCTATGTATTTAAAGTTGGGCTCTCCTGTGATAACCATTTCCTAGTAAGAGTCTTTTTACCAGCCACCAACAGTATATTCATTAAATATTTATCTCTTTTCAACCATTCTTGAGGTATATATCCAAAATATATAGTCTTATTCTCCAAGGGTATTTCACATTTAAAGATATCTTGTATGGCATTGTGTAACCCCCTCCAATAGTTTTTGATAACAGGGCAGTCCCAAAAAATATGATAATGATTTGCAATTTGATTTCCACAATTTCTCCAGCAAACAGGGAGGTTACTATCATAGTGGGATTTCTGAGAGAGTGTAATAAAATACCTTATCAAGTTTTTCCATCCAAACTCCCTCCATTTCTGTGAACTGGTACACTTCCATTGATATATCCATATTGTTGTCCATTCTTCCTCAGATATAATTATCCCTCCTTCTGTCTCCCATTTTGTTTTAATGTATGAAGTCGAATGTGTTTTAAGATTTTACAACCCCTTATACATGCTTGAAATGATTCTACTACCATTATCTGAATTATATGCTTTTCTGAAGAGCTCTATCAAGGATGTATTTGCCTTGGTTACATTTAAGCGTCTTATTAACATATTGTTGCATCTGTAAATACTGATAAAAATCTTGTTTTTCTAATAAGTGTTTCTTTTTAAGCATTTCAGAACTGAACAGTGTTCCTTCTTTCATTATGTTGCAAAGAACTGTTATTCCTTTAGCTGTCCAGTCCTTAAATCTAGCATCCAATTTATTTGGTGTAAAATCCGAGTCATATGCACACCATTTAAGAATTGCAATATCTCCCTCTAGGTTATATTCTTTCATAGTAGTTTTCCATATTTTAAGAGTCAATTTCACCCATGGGTTATCAAAAGTATTTATGTACCTTTGCAGATTGTTATCAGCCAAAATTTCTCCTTAATGTTTTTCATTGAGCGTCATATGATGGGTTACACCAACATATCACAGCTCTCAACTGTGCTGCAAAATAATAATCTCTAAGAGAAGATAGGCCCCATCCCCCCTTTTCCTTTGCTAATTGCAAAGTTTTGAGATGAACTCTAGGCCTTTTACCCTGCCAAATATACCTTGATAGCATCTTGTTCCATTCATTGAATTGATTTTGATTAATCTCTATTGGTAGGGTCTGAAAGAGATATAACAGTCTGGGCAGTATATTCAATTTACTAGACTCAATCCTTGAACTGATAAAGAATATGTTGGTTGCCCTAGATAGATCAAAATGTCATCCGCATAACAAGCCAATTTATGCTCTCTCTTTAATAGTAATTCCCGATATCTTCATTTTGTCTGTTGTTTTGAGCTAATGGTTCCAGATATAATGCGAAGAGTAGTGGTGACCACTTTTTCAGCATCCACGCTTATCACTATTGCTTCAATTTTATTTTTTTGTATATGATCCATAATGTGAAGTGTCCTTCGTATATTGTTTTGAGTCTGGCGTTGTCGTATAAAACCTGTCTGGTCATTACGTATCAGTATGGGTAGAAACTCCTCTAATCATTTGGCCATGATTGAAGTAAATAACCTATAATCTACATTAAGAATGGATATTGGTCTAAATGACCCGCATTCCATTTTGTCCTTGCCTTCTTTCGGTATAGCTTCCTTCCAACTGGGTGGCATTTGTGCCTTTTTTAGAGCCCAGTTCAGTGTGGGGAGTAAAACAGGAATTAACTCATTTTCAAATTCTTTGTACCACTCTGCCGTGTACCCATCTGATCCTTGTGACTTGCTTAATTTAAGCCTACCAATTGCAGCTTTTAATTCAACTTCAGTTATGTCAGCAGTCATCCTTCTATTTTGTTCTTTGCTTAAAGTGGGTAACTCTAGAGAACTCAAGAAGGTGTCAATTTGCTTCCCCCTGGAACTTTGGAATATAGAATTTTGTAAAACACTTCAAAAGCTTCTTGAATTTCACTTAGCTTATTTTTTTTTTATCATTTTCGTTCTTGGGTCCTAATTCTATGAATTGTATTTTCTGCTATCTTTTTTCTCAGTTTCCACGCCAGTATTTTCATAGATTTCAATCTACTTTCATAATGTCTCTGTTTCAGAAACATTAAGTTTTTCCTGGTTTCTTCCGCAGCCAAATTATTTATTTCATTCCTAATTCTTTTAATTTCCCCTAATGTATCCTGTGCCAAATTCAATTTGTGTTTTTTCTCTAGTTCCTTCAGCCTATTTTGTAATTCCTCTGATGTTTTATTCCTTTTTCCTTATATGAAGATATCACTATAATTTTCCCTCTTAAGACCGCCTTCAGATTATCCCATAAAATGGGAGGTGAAGCCTCTCCATTATCATTAAATTCTAAGTAGAGACCAATTTCTTTTTTAATTTGTTCCTTAAAGTAGGGATCATTGAGTAGACTTGAATTTAGTTTCCAAATAGTATTCTTTGGTTGTAGGTCAAAATCAACAGATAAATATATAGGTGCATGGTCACTTACACTTAAGTAGGCCCTCTGTCTCATGAAACCTGTTCCAGTTTTTTTGTCAAGGTCATTGTTTATTTTCTATCCCTGCATGATTTATAAATATTATTACCAAATCCCTTGATTCCATTTATATCTTGTGGCGACCCATTTCCTAGCGTATCCGAACCGACTCACAATTAGATAGCCTACGGGGGTTTGCGAGCACAGAGCTTTGGAGCCTCTGCGCCATGGGGGGCCGGTTGACAGAGGCTTAAAAGTGAGGCTGAAGTTTTCGAATAAAGTTTTTTCCTTCGACTGCAGTTACCGACTCCGTGTCGTAATTTTAGCGCTGCGTGTAGCACACCGCTACAATTGGTGACCCCGACGGTCCAAACGATTTTTGGACCAGAAATGACCGACGCCGCCTCTGTTCATGCGGTTTCGTTGAAACTGCCAGGTTTCTGGACACAGCGCCCGGA
This sequence comes from Hypanus sabinus, assembly GCF_030144855.1. Taxonomy (NCBI): domain Eukaryota; kingdom Metazoa; phylum Chordata; class Chondrichthyes; order Myliobatiformes; family Dasyatidae; genus Hypanus; species Hypanus sabinus. The sequence goes on along the minus strand of NC_082710.1, from coordinate 115,764,446 downwards.
CCTATGGTTCCAGCAAGCCGAAGCCCAATTCCACGTTCGCCAGATCACCTCAGAAGACACCCGCTACTACTACGTGGTGAGCTCCCTCGACCAGGACACAGCGGCCCAGGTCGCGGAGTTCGTACAGTCACCCCCGGCAGACGGCAAGTACACGGAATTCAAAGCCCTGCTCCTCAGGACTTTCGGACTCTCACGGCGCGAGCGGGCTGCCCGTTTACTGCACCTGGATGGCTTGGGCAACAGACCTCCATCGGCTTTAATGAATGAGATGTTGTCTCTCGCCGACGAACACACACCCTGCCTCATGTTTGAGCAGGCATTCCTGGAGCAGCTGCCCGAGGACATCCGCCTGCTGCTGTCCGACGCGGATTTCAGTGACCCCCGGAAGATGGCAGCCCGGGCGGACTTGCTGTGGAACGCCAAAAAGGTGAGCGGGGCGTCCATCGCACGGATCTCCCAGCCCCGCTCCCGGCAGCAAACCAGTCCAGGCCTGGCCGCAGAGCCCGCTAACCCCCGGCCCAATGAACACTGGTGCTTCTACCACCAGCGGTGGGGTGCAGAAGCCCGCCGTTGTCGCCCGCCCTGCGAGTTCCCGGGAAACGCCAGGGCCAGCCGCCGCTGATGGCTACGGCGGCTGGCCATCGGGATAGCCTCCTGTATGTGTGGGATAGAAGGTCGGGACGCCAGTTTTTGGTCGATACTGGGGCTGAGATCAGCGTTTTACCTCCGACGGGTTACGACACCCGCAGCAGGGCACCGGGTCCCCCCCTGAGGGCCGTGAATGGCAGCTCCGTAAGGACCTATGGCACTCGCCAGGTGCAGCTACAGTTCGGCTCCAGCCAGTTCATGTGGGACTTCACACTGGCCGCCGTAGCCCAACCGCTTCTGGGTGCGGATTTTTTGCGGGCTCACAGCCTGCTGGTTGACCTGCCCAGGAAGAGACTGGTACACGCCGAGACCTTTCAGACGTTCTCCCTGGGTGCAGCCCAGTTGCCGGCCCCTCACCTCGGCTCCATCACGCTGTCCGACAACGACTTCACCAGGGTCCTGGCGGAGTTCCCATCGGTTCTGGCACCGCAGTTCACAGCAGCCATGCCCAGGCACGGCATACAGCACCACATCCCGACCCAGGGACCACCCCACGCCCGCGCTCGGCGGCTTCCCCCGGACAAGCTCCGACTGGCGAAGGAGGAGTTCCAGAGGATGGAGGAATTGAGGATCATCCGGCGGTCCGACAGCCCATGGGCTTCCCCCCTGCACATGGTGCCCAAAGCGACGGGGGGCTGGAGACCGTGCGGCGACTACCGCAGGCTGAATGAGGCTACCACACCGGACCGCTACCCTGTGCCGCACATTCAGGACTTTGCGGCAAACCTGCACGGCGCACGGATCTTCTCCAAGGTAGATCTCGTCCGGGGATACCATCAAATCCCGATGCATCCTGACGACGTCCCCAAAACGGCTCTCATCACCCCATTTGGCCTTTTCGAGTTCCTCCGCATGCCGTTTGGCCTGAAGAATACCGCACAGACGTTCCAGCGGTTAATGGACGTGGTGGGACGGGACCTGGACTTCGCGTTCATCTATTTGGATGACATCCTCATAGCCAGCGGCAGTCGTCAGGAGCATCTGTCCCACCTCCGTCAACTCTGCGCCCGACTGAGTACGGTCTTATAATCAACCCTGCCAAATGCCAGTTCGGACTCGATACCATTGACTTCCTGGGCCACAGAATTACTAAAGACGGGGCAACCCCTCTGCCCGCTAAGTTAGATGTGGTCCGCCACTTCCCCCGACCCACCACGGTCAAAGGCCTTCAGGAATTCGTAGGTATGGTCAATTTCTACCACCGCTTCCTCCCTTCAGCTGCCCGGATCATGCGCCCCCTGTTCGCCCTGATGTCGGGTCCGAGCAAGGACATTACCTGGGACGAGGAGTCCGCCGCCGCTTTCGTTCAAACGAAGGAAGCTTTGGCGGACGCCGCAATGCTAGTACATCCCAGAATGGACACCCCTACCGCCCTCACAGTGGACGCATCCAACACGGAATCGGTGGGGTGCTGGAGCAGCTCATCGCAGGTCGCTGGCAACCCCTGGCGTTTTTCAGCAAACACCTGCGACCACCCGAGCTCAAATACAGTGCTTTCGACCAGGAACTGTTGGCGCTCTACCTGGCAATCCGGCATTTCAGGTACTTCCTAGAAGGTCGGCCCTTCACCGCGTTCACGGACCACAAACCGCTTACCTTTGCGTTTACGAAAGCATCCGACCCCTGGTCGTCCCGCCAGCAACGCCACCTGTCCTACATCTCTGAATACACGATGGATGTCCGGCACATCTCGGGTAAGGACAATGTCGTGGCGGATGCGCTCTCTCGCCCTACCGTTCATGCCCTTTCCCAAGGGGTAGACTTTGAGGCGCTGGCAGAGGCACAGCAGGCGGATGAGGAGATTCCGAGTTACAGGACCGCAGTCTCCGGGCTGCAGCTCCAGGACCTCCCCGTGGGCCCGGGTGCGAGGACCCTACTCTGTGACGTCGCCACCGGCCAGCCCCGTCCAGTCGTCCCGACAGCCTGGCGGCGCCGTGTTTTCGACTCCATTCATAACTTGGCGCATCCCTCCATCCGGACAACTGTCCAGATGGTTTCCAGCAGGTTCGTTTGGCATGGACTCCGCAAACAGGTCAGTGAATGGGCCAGAACGTGCATGCACTGCCAGACGGCCAAGGTGCAGCGGCACACCAAAGCCCCACCGCAGCAGTTCCATCCCGCCCACCGGCGTTTCGACCACATTCATGTGGATATCGTGGGCCCCCTGCCAGTGTCGCGTGGAGCGCGTTACCTCCTGACTATCGTGGACCGGTTCACAAGATGGCCAGAGGCGGTCCCGCTCACCGATACCACCTCCGAATCTTGCGCCCGAGCCCTGATCGCCACCTGGATATCTCGCTTTGGTGTACCAGCCCACATTACCTCCGACAGAGGCGCCCAGTTCACCTCCAGCCTGTGGTCAGCCTTTTGGGGACTCAGCTGCACCACACAACTGCCTACCACCCACAGTCGGACGGGCTAGTGGAGCGTTTCCACCGTCACCTGAAGTCGGCCCTCATGGCCCGCCTGTGAGGAGCTAACTGGGCAGACGAGCTTCCCTGGGTCCTACTCCGCATCCGCACAGCGCCCAAGGACGACCTGCACGCCTCGTCGGCCGAGTTGGTATACGGCGCGCCCCTGGTCGTCCCCGGGGAGTTCCTACCAGCCCCAAGGGGGCAAGAGGAAGAACCCGCAGCAGTCCTGGGCAGACTTCGCGAGAAGCTCGGTAACCTGGCCCCCATACCCACTTCACAGCATGGGCGGCACCCGACCTGCGTACCCAAAGACCTGCAGAACTGCAAGTTTGTGTTTGTACGAAGGGGCGGGCATCGGCCACCGCTGCAGCGGCCATACGAGGGGCCGTTTATGGTGCTCCAGAACAACGGGTCCACGTTCGTGCTGGACGTTGGGGGGAAGGAGGAGGTTTTCACGGTGGACCGCCTCAAGCCGGCCCATGTGGACCTGGCGCAACCGGCTGAGTTTCCGGCGCCTCGACGCAGAGGCCGACCTCCCAAGCAGGTTCTGGCCCAGACTGTGGACATTGGGGGGTGTATTGCCGGTTCTGGGGGGGGGGGGTTATGTGGCGACCCATTTCCTAGCATATCCGAACCGACTCACAATTAGATAGCCTACGGGGGTTTGCGAGCACAGAGCTTTGGAGCCTCTGCGCCATGGGGGGCCGGTTGACAGAGGCTTAAAAGTGAGACTGAAGTTTTCGAATAAAGTTTTTTCCTTCGACTGCAGTTACCGACTCCGTGTCGTAACTTTAGCGCTGCGTGTAGCACACCGCTACAATCTATTGGTCTGTATTTTATATAAGCATAATAAATGCCCGTCACAACTCTCTGGGCTGGAGAAATCCTCTCCCTGAGTGAGGAATATTTTAATTCACCGGAATCCTACTGAGGATCATTGTTGTGTGACAAAAACATTCTTTCAGTTTTATAAAAAGAGGTACTGATTTTTCCTGGGATTCTTCTGCTTTACTCTAAGAGAAAAAGGATTAGAACACATATTTATTTAGCGATACAGTGTGGATTTGGCACTTCCAGCCTTTCGAGCCACACTGCCCCAGTCACCCCTGACAAACACAATTAACCCTAATCTAATCAGGCAACAATTTACAATGACCAATTAACCTACTGGTTCAAAGTTGGAGTGTGGGAGGAAACTGGAGCATGTGGGGAAAACATATGCATTCTATGGGGAGGGCATACAGACTCCTTACAGACGGTGCCGGAATTGAACTCTGAACTCCCAGAGCTGTAATAGCGTCACACTAACTGTTACGCTACAGTACCACCTAAAGTTCTCTCATGAGATTCTATTAAATCTCCTTTACCTGTTTCCATCCATTCATCAGTCGGCCAGCATTTATCAAGACAGGCTTTAGATAGATTCGCCCCTTTGCCAATCTGCAGAAAGATATTTTGTCCACAATATTATTGGAATTTAAGCTGAACATATTGTAATAAGCATAACATGGCATATGGGATACAAGTCTCTTAGGCAAGCATTAAGATACTTGCATAAGCAGATATTTACAAAGGCATTTTAATATCTTGAAGATACAAGGGGATGTGGCATTGTCAATCTGCTGATTGTATTTGACACCCAAGTTAGAAAAGCAGACAGTTACATGATCATTGAGCTGTCTCTCAGTGGTTTATGGGTTGGAAAGGGTACAGTGGCATAATGATTATTTTATCAAACAAGTGGCCATATTTTAAACCAATGACACATGTTCAATATCATCATCCAGCTGGCATGGCCATGGTCATATTCTATAAAATAGAGGCTCAAATTTTCTTCAACACAAGAGATTCTGCAGATGCTGGAAATGTTGATTAACACACCCAAAAATGCTGGAAAAACTCAGCAAGTCATGTAGCATTTATGGAGGGGAATAAACAGACCCTTCAGGTCTCAGCTCAAAGCATCAACTCTTTATTGCCCTCCATAGATGCTGCCTGGCTTACTGAGTTGTTTTTTTTTCAGTATTTTGTCTGTGTTGCCTACACTCGATTCTGCTGCATTTCTCTGTTTATTGGTAGATTCAGCATCTGTTCTTGCTTTTAAACTACCATCCTCAATGGCTCTCAAAGAACTCAATATCTGCAGTGATTGCTATCTGGCTAAGTGCTAGCAGCTGCATAAAATTCACTGGAAACCTACTGCGGTTTTTACTATTTCCACAAAATGGAAAAATGGAAATGTACTTAAAAGTACATTGGAGTATTTTCAAAGATTACATTAATAATCCATGGAGCTGAATTTGATTTGGCACATCACACAATGATTACATAATGTGTCAAAAATGGAATGAAATAACATATATATAATATTTGGAGATTAAAATGCTCAATAACACACCACATAACATAATTGATATGTAGGAATACTATCAATCCTCAATACTATACTGCTCTTACAGTGCACAAAATGCATTTTGAAACTGTGGCAACTACTTCATATGTAAAAGGATCATGCAGGACACTCAATATCAACAGGCAATATACGCTAAACACTACTGCTAATTTAGACTATGAACAGGCTATGAACAAAATATGAGGCAGATAAAGGCTTAACTGTGGGATAGTACATTCATTCATTGCATAAAGGAATAGGCCAAGTTCACACCTACAATGGAGATTCTTAAACCTTCTGCTTTTAAATGGCACTGGTAAATCACAATGACTTCTGGCTGATGGCTGATGAAACAAGAAAAATAATTAAATAGCTTGTTCATCTCTTTCTGCTAAATGATCTTTACAAGCAAAAGTCTGTAGATTCCCTTTGTACTTAGAGGCAATTTGATGTGACAGAACCAAGACGAGGCAAGGCAGTGGGCCCGTCACTGACAGCAAGGACTACCTACATATTAGACATATTGTTCTACATATTATCATCAGAAAGGTTGAGTGCCAGTTCGAATGCTTGCATTTGCATTCTTCATGTTAGTTTAACTCAAGTCACCTTCAGTGAACAGTTACAGTTCTGTTTCACCATAATGACATACAATGCATTTTAACGTGCTTACATTTCATGGCTCAAAATAAACACAGTTCATGCTTCTTCCTCCACTTATCCTTGCTAGTGTAACCAAGTTGCATTCTACCATAGACTGGACATATGAAACGTCTTACAGTATTGCTTGCATTTGACCTTCACAAGCTTCTTTCAGAGAAACTCGAAGTATTCAGTGATTTTTGGCTGCTCTTCTGTCAGTTTAATGCTTTGAGGGCCAGGTATTCCCGTGAATTTGTAATTATGTTATATACTTTCAAGGAGATATCGAACACAACCTTGTATGTGTTTTGTTTTCCTGGACAAAGCTTGCCATTTCAGAATTCAGAGCAGATTGCTTGCTTTAGAAGTCTAATGCTAGACATGCTGAAGAAGTGTGTCAGCCGTTGGAGCTGTTGTAGTGAATCTTAATGTTGAGGAGAGTATGCTGAGAATGGTTCAGTTATCCTACTAATGAATATTGGTTTATAGATTCATCACTTGCAGTTCCTGTGGTAACCCCCTATATTTCCAATGCAGGACAATAAGATTTATGCTACTTTGTGGATTCTGAACTCACTGCCAGTTTAACAATTTCGTTCCAATATTATTTATCTTATTCCCTCAAATGGTTGCACACCGAAGGCAGTGGTGGATAGTACTTCATTGCAATATGTTGGCAAGATATAGGGAGTGATCAACATTGATGAAGGTCATATAATTGATCTGGATTGTTGAGAGGCAATGTTGTATCATAATGAATAAACTTTCCTTGCTGGGTACAGGTATGATTGGGCATGTCTAGTCCAGTGGTTTATGTATCCTCTTAGTCAGTCCCTCCTGAGTGGTTAGTCCTCATCCAGTCAGGTTTCCTTTGTCCCACCTTATTTACAATCAAACTCCTATTCTTACTTGGAGCAAGACCCTTGGCTTCTGTCCCAAACCAATGTCACATATTTCTCTAGTTTAATTTCAAGAGCTTCCTTCACAAGGCCACTCAAACTCTGTTGGTGCAGCACAGTAGTTCTGTGTTGTCAAAGTCAATCCAATGGCCATTGAAATTGAGAATGCAATGTTCTGCTACTGCCAATTTCACAAGGTAGCCCAAACAGATACACCTCTTGTTCTCCTTGATGTGGGTTTCCACTGTGTGTCCTGCCTTGCTGAAAAATAAGATTCAAGAAGAAGAATTTTAACAGAGATGAAGATCTCACTCTAAGTAAGAAATGGAATTCAATTGTAAACAGGGTGGGACAGCAGAAAATTGATTGGATGAGAACTAACCAGTCAGGAGGGATGGACGACAGGGATGTATATACCTTTGGATTAGACATGACCAGGCATCATCCATAATGAAGATGGCAAAGTTTGTCACTGAAATACTGGTTAAAATTAATACTTGTAGCTGGCTGGAAACCCAAGAGGAGTTTATTCCTCATATACACTAGAAGGCACTAAATTATTTGTATGATAACAACAAGCTAGTGAAGAATATTTGTCTTCCAAAGGTTTAGTGAGAGTCACATCTTCTAAAAATTATCGGAAAAAGGTTTTTTGGATTTTGGTTTCCAGTAGTGTACAAATGTAATCATTATCTAAATGCTTTAGCAATGACTCAATTTGGTGTGATATTGGTTTGCGACAGAGGCAATGATGTTTTGTCAGGGTCACATGCAAACTCAAGTGCAGGAATCTCAGGGGATACTGCAATTCAAACAAAACAAGAAATTAACCTATAACACTAACAAGATCTCGGGCAAACTATACAGAATCTTGAAGAACCAGAATTACTCATGATACACAGAAGAACTCAGTCAGAGTTTAACCAGACAAGGATCCACAACAACCCAGACAATTGAGTAAAGAGGGGCTGGAACACATAGGAATTCAGGATGAGTCAGACAGCCTAGGTGTCGAGACAGAGCAGTAACAGCCAAAGGCGACAATTACAATACAAGATATTGAAAGTCTGTGCCAATTTAGTTACCACAAATAGATTAAAAGTGATAAATACAAAGAGAATTTAACAACCCCCATGATACCAAATGAGACACCTGAAAAACAAAGTGAAAAAGCAGAGTTGGTCCAAAGACAAACAATTAGGCACAGAAGGTAAATCCAAGGAACATTGCACACTCATGAAGGGACAACTCACATAGGAACTGAAAATAAATCTTTCCTTTTTTAAAAATAACAACCCCTGGTTGTGACAGAACCACCACTTAAAACCAACTTCTGGTGCCTTAGGGTAATCAGGGTGAAGCCAATAAAATTCAGTAATCAAATCACAATCCAAAATATCCTGGACCAGAACCAGACTCCGGACCATACCCGTCCCAATCAACTAAATATTGGAACTGTCGCTTAACTTGCTGGGATTCAAGCAATCTGCAGACAGTGTAAGCAAGGTGGTTGTTAAATTCTCTTTGTATTTATCAAAGGGTACCAATAAATGGGTCAGCAAAGAAGCATCCAGGGTCCTCTCTCTTCCAATTAGCTGTGGCCCAATCAAGAGCTTTACCAGAAAAGAGAGAAATATTGTAATTCATTTTACTTCTTTTGTTTGGAAATTTACTCAGCATCAGTTTGAACACCAGAGTACACTGGGTTATGTACTTGCAGCACGACTCGGGACTCCTGTCAAAGTGCTCCAGAGTAGGCAGATTTAGGGATTTAATGGCACTCTCCCCACAAGGTCACAGCGACAATGATTCCCAAGCTCTTAGATTGTTCTTGATGGCAGAGAGAGACGTGGCAATTTCCTGCAGCTGTTGCTCGTGCCTACTGACTGCTTTTCCAGATTAGAATGGACGTTGTATCCTGCTGAGTTCAATTTTAGCTTGGTCGTCCTGTCAGGGTCACTGTGCATGAATTACAGAGATTTTGGCAATTCAAACAAAAGATCTATTACAGAATCTAACAAATAAAACTGGAAAGAACTCAGGCAAACTATACTGAGTCCTGAAGAACTGAAATCACTGACATTGCACAGAAGAACATGGTCTGAGCTTCAGTAGACAAGGATCCACAATGACCAAACAAAAGGTGTTGGTAAGCCGCCCTGAAGTACACCCTGGATAATGCAGGAAGTCAGGACCAATCAGATAGCCCAGGTGTCCAGATGAAGGAATAATCTCTAAAGACAACAACTACAATGCAAGACATTAAAAATCCCATTCAAGTTTATTTACCCCAAATTGAATAAGATTGATAAGTACCAAGACAAACCCAATGACACCAAATGACACACCTGAAACACAAAGTGGAAAAACCAGAGCCGGTCCAAAGACAAACAATTAGACATAAAAGGTAAACAATCCAAGGAACACCACATACCCACAAGGTGACAATGAGAAAATACAGTCGACATACTAACTGAAAAAAAAATCTTTTTTTAATTGACCCCTGGTTGTGAAATGCTGGAAGAGCTTCCTACTTGTCTGGCAGATTAACATCACTCCAGAATCTGGTGTTTGAACATTTATTTGCATTATGGTTTGCAAAATTAAAAGCAGAGCTATGGACACATGGAGACATCATCACAAACAAAATGATGGAGGAACTCAGCAGGTCAGAGAGCATCATTGGAAATTAATAGAGGTGATGTTTCTGGCCAAGACCCTCCCTCAGGACCGTAAACATCGAATGTTCATCCACTTCCATTGTGGCTATGAACACAACACTATTAAAATTTGTAACTTTCCACTGATCCATAATATCTTGACCAAAAATGCATCAAATTCAATTATATGCTACACTCTGTTCTTAAAAGTAACACTGGCTCACCCTTTAAGGGAAATAAACTCATAAAAACCATTAACAATTTAAATATTTACATCTGTGAAATTATGCAGTCAACTACTTACATCAATTTAATCAGCTATAACTTCGCTGGATCTCTTATTTTTCATTCACTTTAAGCTGCACCTGACAGCTTGAAAATATTCACTGAGGCATAATTTATTTCAGTGAATCACTTTCCCAGATATGCTTCCTGCACATCTAGTCTCATATTTTTTTCTGCAATTATTGGTTCTACTTTAGCCTGAATATATGGTATTCCACAGTCTGGATTCACCACCTTCTCAGAATCACTAATAATGCACAAGCTGTCCACATCAAGTTTAACTCACAATCTAATGGCCCTTACTGATGGCTACAGTTGTTACAAGTTTGCCAGATATTACTGACCACGTTAGCTGCAACTATTTCTCTTTTGCTTCTTAAAGCTCTGTCATTCTGCTTCTGCTTTCACATCACTCAGCAGCCCAACTTTCATTCCAATTCTCTACAAACACCAGATCTTTCTTCTGTTTTCCTAGCTACAAGGTTTGTTAATTCAACTCAAAGTCACTTCTTCTGCCTAGCTTTCTAACTAATTTTAGTGATTTCAGCTCTGTCATGACAGTGTTCAGTATGCCCCACTGTTTACTCTGTTACATTGTGTTGGGCAAACATAAGGGTGCCATTGTCACTATAACATTCTACAGAGATTTTGTAATGTTTTGAAACTGACAGTCCATCCAACAAAGAATGTGAAGCTTTGGCTGATAAGTTTCTCAGATTGTCATATTTTGCCTTCATAGCTTATTTTGAGGCATTTCACATGTGTCCAGGGTTATGAACCAATGAACATTGTTAGGAAATACATGGTTGGGCAAAAGCTATAGCACAACAAATGGAAAATGCAAACCATTTGAGATTGTATACGATGCAGTTACTTTGGTTGAGGACTGACAGTTAAGAGAATTTTATCATATGGCAGACTTAATGGTAGAGGCAATATGTAGCTATCAAATGAGAGAATATAGATACAAGATAAGGGTGAGTCACTTAAAACCCAGGTGCAGAGAAATTTCATGTAGAGTGGATCTCTTGAATTCTCTACCTCTGTTGATTGTGGTAGTTAGATCACGCAGGGAAATAAATAGGAAGAATATAAATTTGTCAAAGATCAGAAAAAGCAAAGTACCAAGTTCAAAGTAAATTTATTATCAATGTACACATATCATCAAGTACAATGCTGAGATCCATTTTCTTGCGAGCATACACAATAAATTCATGAAACAAATGAATGAATGAAAGACCAGACCCAACACGATGGACAACAAATATGAAAAAGACACAAACTATGCAAACACTACAGAAAAAATAATAACTAAATAAGCAATAAATATTGAGAACATGAGATGAACAGGCCTTGATGTATGTCGTTAATAGTGTTAGTCCGAAGCCAGTCAGCCACCCCACAGGAGAGGAGTTCACAAATTGTACAAGCAGTACAATAACATTCAGTTGAGTATCCTGCATACTGACGCCCTGTGTGCTCTGTGCTATCCCTCAATAACGAACACAACATGATCTCAGAAGTGGTTGATCATCAATTAATTAGTGCTACAGACTAAATGAGGACCCCAACAAGAAAGAATTTACAGGAAGACAGTTCCTGTTCACATATATCTATGAAATATGTCCAGGCACTTATCAACCTAAATTGCATATACTAGTTTGCTCCATTAGGCATGATTTGAGAAAGGGACAGGTTTCCTAGGTAACACCTTCAAGCTACACCCAAATGTGGTCCATTGTAATAATCTGTTGGCCACTAGCCTGGGGAAGAGCTCAGAGTTACAAGCTGTTGTGATGGAAAATAACTGGTTCTTTGAGTCTCAACAGTAGAGGTCTGGACACACACAGTTTTAGTAATAAGGAATTTATTTACAAAGGGAAGTCGGGTCAACACAAGTAACTACAACATTCTAACAAAAAACACTTAGGGTTAACACATGTGGGGAAGGTCGACCGGGCTGTACAATACACAGAAAGCGGTGTGGGGACAGGGTACAGTTACACGTACAAAGAACAAGGGAAAAGCACTACGACAGCTATCTCCCTTGACCTTGGATAGCTGCAGCTCCCTTACCAGGACCAACGATAAACCTTCCCAAACATAAATCAATGCACTTACCTTCAATGAGGTGGTCTGTAAGAGAGACGGAGCTAGCCACAAGTCTCACCTTTTATAGCATGGGGCTGGGCGAGATAATCCAATTAAGGTGACCAATAAATTAGGTGTGCATTGATTAGTTGGGAGGGACCAAATGTTGATTGGCGTGTGGTGTGTCCTCCAACCAGCCAGGTGGCAGTGCGTCTGTCAAGTGGCCGATATCTCAGGATACACTCCACCCCTCGGAAGACGCACTACATAGCCAACACACATAAGAGGGTGAAACAATATCACATATACCAGAAATAACCATTCCTAAGCAGCTAAGTAAATGCAGAGACACTCTTAATCAACTGGCATGCGCAACATAGTATCAAAATGGCTATGATTACAAGAATGAGTGCGCTGGACCAGTGAATGACAGTTGCCCACCAACCCTCCAGGGACCCAAACGGCCACCAATTGCCCCATGAGGTGTTGTGCTGGAGGAGCTGGTCCCTTGATTTTTGAATTTTAGCCACCGAGTCCCGAATGTGAGCAGCCAAGTGAGTGATGTTGCTGGACTCATCAGGGATAAAGGTACAGCATTCCTTTCTGCACACGTTCCACCATCAGCAGCGAGTAGTAGTTCAGTGCCATTCGATTCTGCAGGGCGACCATCCTGACAGCTGTCAGTTCTGCCGCCGTTCGGGTGAGGGCATCCTCCGTGTGTTGCAGTGCCACTGCCGTCTCCTTGGCCAGAGTCTCGAGCACACTGGTCATCTGGATCACCTCCCGGGACAGCCGGGCCGGACCATAACTGGGAAAGGCTATCATCCAGAACCTCTCTGCCTCTGTAATGGCCCTCTTGTCCCGGTGGCTGCTGTACGCCGGATGCTCCCCAACGTCATTCAGGGGGTGGATGAAGGGCACCACATATGCTAGAAAGCAGCAGCCGTACCAGCTCGTGGGGAGCCACGGGTAGGCACGGTGGCCGCAGATCCAGTGGGTCCCGTTCAGGGTCCAGGGAGCTCCCAGCTGAGCGGTATCGTCGGCAGTGGTCACTGGGGCACCCGGGTACCAGTTTCGCTGATAGTTGCTGTGACCAACTGAAAAGTTAGAAGTGTACTCAGTGCGGAGTCTGCACCAGCATTCATTAGGTCTACTCAGTGGCTGTGGAATAACTCTGAAGGTGGGGACTCGGGTGGAGGGAAATACCAGTTCCTGAAGCACCCACCCCATCGGGGGTCAAGGGAAGAGATGTTGTGTAATGGGGAGGAGAGTGGTGGGGGACTGCCAGCAGGCCCCCCCCCCCCACACACAGATATGCCAAAACCAGCAGGGGCAAACAGTCTGTGTAAACAGTTCATCTCAATGTCATCTGGCGGGATTGGCGTGAGTGGCAGCACATCATCAGCGTGTGCTGGGGCCCGCAAGCAGATCCAGCAGTCCGATCTGTTGGAGTTGCTGGTAAACTCGTAAGCGACCCTGAGGAGGGTGTTGGCAGCTGTCACGGAGCCGATCATCGCAGCAACCAGGAGGGATGACTGGAGTCGCACCATTGTCCTGTGGAGGGAGGCAGGGGTGGAGGGGTGGGGGTAGGTGTAGGAGGAAACTCATTCCCGTCTTGTTAAGTGCCGGGTATATATACAGGACAAATCAGATTTACCCGGAATGGCAACCCAGCGGGTGTCCCCTGGACCGCGCGTGACAATTTCTCCCTTTCTGGGGAGGCTTTGTGGCTGTCGGATCCATACTCTGCCCGAGTCCTCGGTCTCAGGGGGTTCGGTGGATTCCCAGTCGGAAGATGGGGACTGTGCCAGGTGGCGGGCCAGTGGGGATCCCCCTTGGCTAGCGGGCCGTGTGTTTAACTGGTCAACGGCCTGCTGAAGGACACTTAGCCACCCCTGCAGCGTGCGAGAGGGTGTCCGAGTGCATATTTTTTCCTTGAACAGGCCGTTCAGTCTTTCAATTAAGCCCGATGCCTGGGGGTGGTGGGGTATATGGAACAGCCACGAGATCCCCGCCTCAGCCGCCCAGGTCTGGGCTTTGGTCCCAGCAAAGTGTGAGCCCTGATCGGATTGTACCTCCCATGGGACCCCATAGATAGAGGAGAGGTGCTGTAATCCTCTGATGGTGCCATTCTGGTCGGCCCTCTCACAGGGCACCGCCACCAGGACACCCGAGTATGTGTCCACCATCGTGAGGACATACTGCTTCTTATTCTGTCGCGGGAGCGGTCCAATATAGTCGATTTAACATACCTGACCCGCCCCCGTGCCATGACGAATGTGGCCTGGTGGCCCTATCGGCCAGTCCCGTGGCTTGACTTGCTGGCAGACGGGGCAGTTATCTACAGAGGTTTTACATTGATCGAGTGTCAAGGCGACACCGAATTGTTCAGCCCAGCGCCGCGTGTCATCGGCCCCTAAGTGGCCACCTTTGTGGTGTGCCCATGCAGCTAGTGCACTGGGATCTGTGTCGGGGTGGAAGTGGTGGCAGATGATATTTGGGCAGCCTGGTCCACAGCAGCACTAAATGTTGCCTCTTCATTATCTTTCCGGGTATGGGCATCCAGATGGTGGACTGAAATTTTTCTGTGGGTAGCCTGGTCCCAAATGAAACACCAGTGGTGCTGTCCCCAGAGGGGACGTCCGTGTATTTCCCACCCCATGTCTTGCCAACGGGCCATCCACACCGCAATGTCGTTAGCTACTGCCCAGGAGTCAGTATAGGTGTGGACTGGTCCAGTAGTGTTTTGCAGGGTGAGGGCTACTGCCGCCAGCTCGGCAAGTTGACTGGAACCCCCCTCTCCCTCGGTGGTTAAAATTTTACCCGTGGCGCGATGAAGTGCTGCCGCTTTCCAAAATTGTTTACTGCCTTTCCAGCGGCTGGAGCCATCTGTGAACCAGGCACGCAGTTTGCTGTCGGAGTCGAGGGAATCGAAGGGTTGACCCCAACATGCTAGGGAGGGTTGTACCTCGGGGGTGTCCGGGGCAGGGTCTTGGGACTGGGGGAAAGCCATGACTTGTTCATGGAGGTGGCTGACCCCTTCAGGACCGGGCTCAGCCTGGTCCACAATGTACCACTTCCACTTGACAATGGGGGACCTCTGGGCATCGCCCTCCTTGTGGGTAGAGTCAGGGGACTTGACCCATCGCGTTATGGGGAGATGGGGGCAACGAACGACAGGGTCAGTGCCTGTTTGGTGTTCTGTGGCGAGGAGCGCCAGGTAGCAGGCTAGCAGCTTGCGCTCAAAGGTGGCAGTGCATCTGTCATGCGGCCGGTATCTCTGGATACACAGGCACAGCAGAGAAGTCAGAGAAGTCAGTCACACTCAGGGAGGGAAAGGAAGACTTCTGTAGTCCAAACAAATAAAATAATAAACAAACAGAAAAATATGTAAATACATAGAATACGTACATCTACTTACTAATGAAGAACCCCCACCCATGAGAAATTTGATTTCTCTAAACCAAAGGACTTTATGAGATGGCTCAGATGCTTTGAGAAATTTAGGGTTGCAAGAAATCTCACTCATGCTTCAGAAGAGCATAAAGTAAACACTCTGATATACAGCATGGGTGACAAAGCAGATGACATCATGAATAGATTAGGACTGGCAGATGCTCAGAAGGCAAACAAAACTGTACAGGACAAATTCAAAGTACAATTCACAGAAAAACAAAATGAGATATATGAGAGGACAAAGTTCAACTCTCGTAAACAAGAGGCAGATGAAAGGATAAATAACTTTATAACAGCATTGTATGCCGTTAGACAACTGTACATCTGAAATTCTGGGAGATAACCTGTGTTGTGCTGTATTAAATTTTGTAAAAATATTGGATTAAGCTCTAAACAATTCCAAGAAACATTTTAACTCTTTGTGCACTTACAGCATGTAAGGTGTCTTTACAAGTTAAACTCTGTAGGTTTGTTAGATGTTTGCTAATAGTGGCTGGATCTTTTCTGGCCTCGCAATAGTGGCATGAGATCAAAAGTCATCTATCTCTGCATGTCTCTCAATGCTTGTGGATTGAATCCCTATTTGTTGAGGGACTTTCTCTCAATTCTTGGGTCTTCACCTAGACAGAGGAATCGCGAAGAGTTTCTAGGACGGACCCAAGTGATTTCACGAGTCAGAATTCCGAGCTCCACTGACAACAGCAACAATCGAGTCCCGCAACACCAACAATAATTAAGTGGGTTCTAAGAATCATGTGCCCTGAAATCTTTGTAACTTACTACATAGTATTTAGTGTGGTTTATTTGTGGTTTCTGTTTTAGATTCAAAGCCCATTTATTATCAAAACTGTATGACTTATACACCTTGAAATTTGTCTGCTTACAGGCAGCCACAAAACAAGAAACTCGAAAAACCCAATTTAAAAAAAGACTGAAAACCACTGTGCAGAGAAAGGGAGAGGAAAAAAAGCACATACACATCGTGCAAACAAGAGAAGCAAGCCAACAGCATCCCAAAACAGACTGAGTCCCAGCTCCACTCTGAGAGCAGTTGAAGTAGGCCGAAGCTTCGGTGACCATTTCAGCAAGCAGTAGGGCAGAAACACATTCAGCTGGATCAGTTCACAGCCTTGGTGCCCCAGAGGAAGGAATGAACATTCGTGGGAGAACAAATGAAATCTGCTTGATGCCCACCTCCATAGATACCACTCAGGCTTCCAGTCCATCGGTGCCAGCATTTAAATTGTCCAAACACCGAGTAGTGCCACGTTCCAGGACCCCTGATACACTTCGACTGTCCAGCCTGAAGCCGTTCTCCACCGCGGCAAATTGGCTCGGTAACTGGAGAACTCGAATCTCACACGGTTAGGTGGATGGGTAGTGAAACTCTATCACATCAGCTCCTCTCCAATTCACTCACTCCATCTCCAGCAGTGATACAAACTCTGTTTTCTTCTTTGACTCAAACATGTTGCACCTCACAATGCCCCAGCACGGCTCATTCCCCAAACCAGCCTTGCCTCTGCCTGGCTCCTCACTATCTGTGGTGATAATTCACCACTATTTGCTTCAGAAAAGATCTCATAAGTAATGCTTTTAGTCGAACATCTTGCCTTATGATTTACTAGTAAGCTGTTGCACACCTTGGGTAGTGCCATCTTAAACGGGAATTTATGATAATAGATTAGGTTTAAATTACTTTGTTGCGCTTATTCGTTTATTACCACATTTCCTGGACACTTGAATTGGCTTGGGTCTTCTGGGTCTGATCAGACCAGCCCATTACCCTTTGGCACTGTGAGCAGGGTCCAGGAAAATGTGCTGGTAGGCAAAGAAGTCAAGAGAATCCATAGCCAAGACTTATCAGGTCCCTGAATGAATGGATAACTCTTGAAGGTTTTTGATCGCTGGCAAATGTTCTATGTAAATGTGGTTCTCCCAAATGTTGGCAGAGGGATTTGCTGAATGGTCTGATATTAAGCTTCCATGTGCAATATCACAATGCCTTAAAGCATAAAGTTTTTCCCTCTAAGAGGGATTCTCTGCCTCAGGTGGGGTGGATTTTTATGAGTGCGTTATGACAGTTAAATACTGAGAAAACTAAGCTGTCTGAGGAACTTTCATGCCAGCAGAGTGAGTTAGACTTTTTGGCTATTTTATGCCTCCATGTTATGGCAGCTCAATCTACCATTTACTATAATATGAATGCCTTTAATGGCCCCAAGGCCATCCCCTTTTCCCTTGGTATATGCACCCGACTGATGGAATGGAGATCTTCATGGTGGTAAGGAGTCTTGCTGGCTCTGTTAGGGCCAGTTGGGTGTCAGACAGTTGCAGCGACTATCAGTCTATTGGCCCAACTTCAGGGGTCATTTGTAGATCAGGAACAGTTACAGGTTAAGGCCGTTTTTAAATCCTGGACTGCTACAAAGGGCTCAGCAGTAGGCATCAAGGAGCTCCTCTTCCCGTCTTAGTAGGAAGGAATTGTTTCTGACCCTTCTGAAGGCACGGCTGCATAAGGAAAATATTGTCAGGTTACCTACTGCTCTTCTTTATGTGTTATACTATGAGCATTGTGACCCAGGTGGGTTGCATTCTATAGCCCAGACAAAGGGACTGGCTGCCCTTCCGGCTCGAAAATCAGAGTGTAATGTTAATCCAAAAAAGCAGAATATTCCCCAGCTATATCCGAATGTGGGTAAATTGGACCCTAGATAGTGAATTACTCAGCTGTTGCCTAGGCTCCAGGACCGCCGCTGTGCCTATGCCAACTTATACTTCCAGCGTCCCAGAGGGAGACCTGAGGCCATACCCTTTGGTGGTCACATGGCGATAAACCATGACGAATCGCCCTGGTGGACACTGTGGTGGACTTAATACTTGGGAATTTAGATCTATATATAATGGAGTGGGTGTGTATTCAGGGATGTGGGGAATCGGTTACAGGTGCTGTATGAACTAAGGACTGTCTCACTATTGGCAAATGACAATAGACAATAGGTGCAGAAGTAGACCATTCGGCCCCTCGAGTCTGCACCGCCATTCTGAGATCATGGCTGATCATTCACTATCAATACCCAGTCCCTGCCTTGTCCCTGGACTATCCCCCATCTCACAGGTGCTCATCTCACAGGTACCTTAAAGCATTTTAGGAATTGATTTGTTCAGGGAAGCTTCTCTCATGCCACCCTTTGGTAATTTTGCCTTAGATATGAGGAAGGGGTCTATTCTGGTTGGAAAGGCAAAGTGGGAACCTGTCTTTATACCTTTTCCAATCACTAATTATCTCCTAGGAGGACACAGGGAAATCAATAAGACTGTTGAGTCCTTTTGAAACCTAGTGGTTCTTTGTCCTGCCCCTTAGAATAGCCCTTTTTGGCCTTTTGCTAACTTGATGGTTCATGGTGCATGATCACCGATTATTGCTAGTTAAATTGGTTTGCCTCTCCGCTAGCCACAGATGTTGTGACCCAGATTGAGGTCATTTCTCGTGGGACTCAGAGTTAATGATTTGGCTAATGCTTTCTTCTCCATCCTTATTGCCGAGCAGTCACAAAACCTGTTTGCATTTATATGAATGGGCCTTCAGCACACTGTTACACAGCTTCCACAGGGATATGTCCAAAGTCCTATTATTTGCCATGGGGTGGTGGCATGAGATCTGTGTGAATGTGTCCTATCTGCCCCCATTAAAGTAGCTCATTATATAGAAAATGTGCTATTGTGGAGATCTTCTGAAGAAAAAGTTTCTAAAATCTTCAATACTTTGATTAATGACATGTGATCAAGGGGATGGGAAATTAATCCCAATAAAGTACAGGGACCAGCTATAACTGTTCATTTTCTGGGAATAGAATGGACTAAGGATGATAGGATAATTCTTAATAAGGACAGAAGTAAGATCCTAGACATAGTATCTCCCATGACGAAACAAGAAGCCCTGAGCCTTGTTGACCTTTTGGGATACTGGTTGTACCAAACTAGAGTGAATGGACCTACTGACTGACGTGTGGGCATTGTTCTTTTTCCCAAGCCAGATGACACAGTGAGGATCTGTGTTAATCTAACAAAATTGAATAATGCAATGAGGTGGGAGAAGATTATTCTGCCCTCTGTTGAGCACACATTGGGGAAGGTGGGTAGAGCAAAGTTCTTTACCAAACTGGATGCGAGCTCAGGGTTTTGGAAGATCCATTTAGCAACTGAGTCACAGAAGCTCACAGCCTTTGTCACACCACATGAATGCTATGCCTTCAAGAGATTCCCTTTTGGCATTTCATCAGCCCTTGAAATCTTTCAGATGAGGATGAACCAAATTTCTGAGGGAATGGAAGGAGAAATTTGCAACAGGGATGATATGTTCATCTTCGAAGGTTCAAGTGAGGAACATGACAAAAGAGTGGAAGCTGCCTTGGAGAAACTGAAACAGGCTGGAATCACACTGTACAAAAAGAAATGCAAATTTGCAAAGCTGGAGGTGAAGTCATTAGGCCACCAATTGTTCTCAGAGTGAGTGCAACCAGTTTTAGACAAACTGGCAAGAGTTTGGAACATGGAACAATTTACAAATGTATCAGAGATACACAGTTTCCTTGGCATGGTAAACCAGCAGGGAAAGCTTGTTCCAGGCTTGGAGGAGCAAACAAAGCCACCGTATAAACTACTCTCTCAGGGAAATATTTGGACCTGGGGTGCATCACAGGAGAAGTTATTTTCATCACTAAAGCAGAGCTTATCTCCCCATCAACAATCGCATTCTTTGATCCAAAGAAGACAACCAAGGTCTCAGCAAATGCCTGTTCCTTTGTTCTAGGAGGAGTGTTCATGAACTACTGCAGTGGTGTATGGAAACCAGTGACATGCATCAAGAGCACTGACTCCTACTGAACAGCATTATGCCCAAATCGAAAAGGAGATGCTGATACTAGGTCTTGTGTGGGCTTGTGAACACGTCAGCCGCTAGTTGATAGGCACTAAATTCCTCTCTGAAACACACCGCAAGCCACTTATCTGCCTCTTCAGCTTGAAACACTTGGATGACTTAACTCCATGTCTGCAAAGATTCAGAATGAGACTTAGACGATACTGCTATGACATGTCACAACACCAGACTTTGTGTCAAGAATGCCATGAAAACATGATTGGATGGAAGCTAACTCTCCCCTCATGGGAGATACCAACATCTGCTTAGCTCAGGTATGTGAAGGCTTTCCTGCATCACAGAGTAAACTGGACAAAAATCAGGCTGAGTAGAAAAAAAACAATTCTGCAGCAAGGCCATGTAAGCATGGATGAGAATGGATGACCAGCTGTTCCAAAAGGAGCCCATGAATTCAGACCTTACTGGCTTGAAAGAGGCACACTCACCATTCCTGATGGTTTACTGCTAAAGGGCTCCAGACTCATCATTCCTGCTTCCATGAACATGAAAATCATTAGTCAAATCCCCCAAGGATGTCAAGACATCGAAAAATGTTGCTTAAGAGCGAGGCAATCTGTGTAGTGGCCCGGTCTGAGCATGCAGCTGGAAGATTATGTAAAGCAATATGAAGCATGCAGCAAACTGTACAAAATCAGCAGCAGTTATATAGCACCTGAAATCTGTATTCGCTCTCCATGGTACTTGTATCAGACAACGGTCCACAATTCAGCTGCTCAGAATTCAAAATCTGCTTTGGACTGTGAATTCAAATACCAGACAAGCAGTCCACAGTACCCACAGGCAAATAGACAAGTGGAAAGAGCAGTGCAAAAGACCCCTTCACAGCACTGCTCGCTTATCGCTCCACACTTCTTGTAAATGGCTACAGTCCAATAGAGCTAACAATGGGCTGGAGACCAAGAACAAACCTGCCTATTCTTCCTTCCCTTCTCCAACCTCACTTACCAGACATTGACAAACTGAGAAATTTTGAGACAACACAGGGTGAAAAAAACAAAGAGCATGCATGATGTCAGACACAGAACAACATTTTTGTCCCCACTCAGGAGTGGTAAAGCTGTTTGGGTTTCAGACCAATCCACCAAAAAAACAATAGTCCGGCAGCATGCACCATGATCACTTCGATCAGAGCATCACAAGGTGAAACCAAGCAGAATAGGTGTGCACCCATGCACCTTCAAAGTCCATGAAAGGTAGAGAAAGAAGTAGAGTGGCTTGATCCTTATGAGGAGGACCACTTACCTGAGATGGACACACCTTTTCAAGAAACTACATCCACTCCAACACTTCCAGGAACCTATATCAGATCAGTTTGTTTATCTGTCCCACCACAGAGATAATTTCCATAGCCTAATAGCTTAGGGCAAGTGTTGTCTGAAGAGGCAGAATAATCTTCTCCCTTTGTCAGAGTGTTCAGGTAGTCTACCATGACATCCATCAGATTAATTGCTTTTTAAAAAGTCTTCTAATGTTGAAAACATTTTACAAAAAAGAGACTTCTTTAAGAAAAGGAATTTTGAAAAAAGGATGAAAGCAGAGAGAGTGAGAGACAGAGACCATTAAAAACAAAGAGATACAACAATAACATTGGCATTTCACTTTTATGTTTATGTAAGGAGCATATGTTACATGTGATGAGTAAAGTGAACTGAATCAGTTTTAGTCACTATAATTTCAATGTTGTTCTGTGGACAAGAAGTGCATAACTGGTTTTTCTATTTTTTAAGAAGGGGAGATGAAGTGGTAGTTAATAGTGTTTTTCCTATGACACTCAGTTAGCTATTCCCTCATGGGAGGAGGTCAAGTACCGTACAAAGTTATCAATAACGTTCAGTTGAGTGTCCTGCATGCTGGCCTCCTGGTGTGCTCTGCCCTGGCCCCCAATATCGAACACAACACTGGAAAGTGAGATCATAGATTGTGGGAACAGTTCAGTGATGGGGTGAGAGAATTTTCATGAAATTATCCCCTCTAGTTCAAGAGTCTGATGGTTGAGGGGAGATAACTGTTCCTGAACCTGATAACGTGGGTCCTGAGAATCCTTTGCTTTCTTTCTGATGGCAATGGAGAGAAGGGAGCATCGTGGGGATCCTTGATGATTGATACTGCTTTCCAGCAGGAAATAAGTGAAGTATCTAATAGGCACATACAGGTAATTAGTTAGCTTAACCATGATCATATTGAATGGTTCAGTCAGCTTAAAGGGCCAACCAAACTACTACAGTTGTTTTTTTAAAATATTTTTTTGTCTCCAGCACTCCATTGCTGGGATTCATAATCACTGGGGATCATATCATCATGGATTCTGTTTAATTGTTTAATTGTCCATTACCATTCACAACAAAAACTGACAGGACTGCAGAGGATTGCCCAATATATATTGTTTTTGCTCTTTAGAACATATGTGATCTGTTGTAGCTTCATCAGGTTGGGAAATCAGTTTTCAGTATGCCTAGTGCTGTTTCCATTTAGCCTTTCTGGTGCAGAAAGGTCAGAACCTCATTGGTTGATGAGTTGATAGTAATGACAGAATGAAAAAATAGTTATGCCATGAGATTATAGATTCTGATGGTGAATAATTCTGCTACTGATGTGAACCACAGTAGCTCATAGGTAACCATCTTTGTGCCATTGCATTTGGCTTGATTGTAATGTTGCCCTGAGTGTGAGGACAGGTCCTTGCCTCCTCTAGGGATGTGTGGTAGTTACTTACATCAATATTGTAATGTGCAGATGAATGTATCACCATCAATACCAAGTGGTTAGATTATTGTGGAATCATAGCACATTATACCATGGATACAATCCCTTCAGTGTATTTCTTCCATTCAAACATATTGTTTGTCTAGCTAGTCCTAATTTAACATATTGGCCCATATACTTACAAGCTCTACTGCTTTCTTTAATGATGCTATGGTACCACTCATCTGGCAGCTCATTTCAAATATATTCACAACTTTCTGTATGAAAAAGTTGGCCCTCATGTCTCTTTTAAATGTTTCCTGCTCACTCTAATTCTATGCCCCCTAGTTTTGGACTCCCCTACCCTGGAGAAGAGACAGTTACAATTCATCTTATCCATGCCTCTCATCATTTCAAACACTCCTGTCAGGTCACCCCTCATTCTCCTACATTCAAGGAATTAAAAACCTCTCCCCATTACTCAGGCCTTCTGGACTTAGCAACATCTTCGTACTTTTTTTCTGCGCTCTTTCCAGTTTACCCTCATCTTTCCTTTAGAAGGGTGATTAAAGTTTGTGTTTTGACTGAAGCTGTACACAATATTCCAAGTATAGCCTTACCAATGACTTATACAACAGCAGCAAAATGTCCCAATTCCTCTGCTTCTGACTAATGAAAGCTCCCATGTGTAAGTGGCAATGTCTACAATGTCTAACATTTTTTATTGAATATCCTCACATTAGCTTCTCTTATTGACAACCACCACAGAACAGTCTGATCACAGTGAATAATAAATACCATCCCCCAAAACATTCCAAGTAAAGGTTTCAAAGGAACATTTAATGTCAGAGAAATATATACAATATACATCCTGAAATGCTTTTTCTTTGCAACCGTCCATGAAAACAGAGGAGTGCCCCAAAAAATGGATGACAATTAAATGTTAGAACTCCAATGACCCCTCCCCCCAAGCTCCCCTCCCTCTCTCCCACATGTAAGTGGCAGCAAGCAACAATCCCCCCATATCCCTCTGGAAAAAAAAAGCATTGGCACCTGCCACTGAGCACTCGAGCATGAGCAAATCAACAGTAAAGCCACAAACTTGCAGTTACCCCAAAGACTACTGTTCACTTGGTATTTGACATGACACAGGCTTTCTCTCTGTCTTCACAGTGAGAGGGGAGAAACAATAAACAATCTGCTGGTTTACCATGTTAAGAGTCCATTACGTTGCTTTTTTCAAGCTCTGTGCCCAAAGATCTCGAGTCTCTGGGCACACAACCGCAAATATTCCGACTCCCTTAACAACACACGAGTCCTCTGCCATGACACCTACCCTCGATCTGCCCATCTCCAGAGTCCCAAGATCCCAGGCCTCCAAAGATGAGCTGGATTCTTAGGCCAACTCCTCGGCATGTCAAACACCAGCCAGTTATGGAAACCCGAGAGCAAGTCCCATTCCCACAAAGAACCGTAGTCAGTGTGTAACTCCAGGTCGGGGTCCTCAAAAGAAAGCTGAAAGGGAAAAATAGAGATATTAAAAATGGAAATAGAGCTGTTTTCAAAGATGCAAGCAAAGGAATTGCCGTTTAGTGCCATCATCAATCCGCTCCACCTCCATAACCTTATTTATCAAATCATGTCATGTACAATACAAACAGCACATTTCATGTCTTCGTTTAGAATAGAAGTATATTAATATTAGCTTATATTTCTATGTAGATCTCTTCAATGGCCACAGCAAGGCTGGTGGAAAGCTAGAAACCTGCAAAGAAAGAAGTGGCAACTGGATTTACAAGACAGTTCTAATTTCCCTCACGTCTTGGTTTCAGTGTGTGTTATCTTAGGAATGAATTATGTTAAACAGCAAAGCAATTACACTCAGACATTGGTGGAGTCCCAAGCTCGTACCATCATGAGAGGTGAAGGTAGATTTGCTCTCCTTCAAGCAAAGGTTCCTAAGCTTTTTAATGCCATGGATCCATATCATTAACTGAGGGGCCCATGGACCCCAGTTTAGGAAACCTTGTCTTAAAGGCCCTGCAACCATCCTCAATGGCTACGTTTGTGCTTCAGAGAAAAATGAGTTATCAGTGGCAGACTTGGCTTATAGGTATCATAAGTGGATAATTTTTATGATGAGGCATTAAAATCAGGACTGCATTTCGCATATTTGTGAAGGAATGCTCAATATCATAGTGGTCAAACATTCATAAGTTTAGAGGTTTACTCAAGCTTAGATTTCCACATCTATTAAAAGTTCAAAGTTCAAAATAAATTTATTATCAAAACATATATATGTCAGCATGTACAACCCTGAGATTCATTTTCTTGTGGCACATTGATCAGGTCACCTCTCATCCTCCGTCGCTCCAAGGAGAAAATGCCAGATACACTCACCCTATTCTCATAAGGTACACCCTCCAATCCAGGCAACATCTCTGTAAATCTCTGCACGCTCTCTATAGTATCCATATTCTTCCTGTAGTAAGGTGACCGGAACTGAACACAGTGGAGTCTGACCAAGGTCTGATACAGCTGTAACATCACCTCACGGCTCTTGAGCTCAAACCCACAGTTGATGAATGCCAACACATCATACGCCTTCTTAACAACACTGTCAATCTGCGCAGCAGCTTTGAGTGCCCTATTGACACGGACCCCAAGATCTCGCAGATGCTCGACACTGCCAGGTGTCTTACTATTTATATTATATTCTGTCTTCTGTGAAGACCGCCGGATTCTTGTCAAATAACAGATCTTGGCAGAACGTCCGGTGGTCTTGACACCAAAGACTTGTACAACATAATGTCCCACCATCCTTGTTCAGTGCTCTGACTGATGAAGGCCAGAGTGCTTTAGGTTGCACCATACAAAATCAAGTAGGTGTTTTTTTAAACATAATTAACTATCAATTGCCAAAAGCAGAATTTCACTATGGTTAACCATTTCAATTCCTAACCCCATGCCTGTTCCAACATGTCAGTCCACAGCCTCCTCTTTGACATGATGAGGCCACTGTCAGTATGGAGGAGCAACACCTGATATTTCCTCTAGGTAGCCTCCAACCTGATGGCATCAGTTTCTCCTTCTGGTATTTTTCTTCCCATTTTTCTTTTCCACTCCCTCTTCTCTCTTCTTCATTTCCCTAATCTGGTGTCTTACATCTTCTCTTCACCTGCCTCTCACTTCCCCTGGTACCCTTTTTCTTTCTTTTCTCCTATGCTTCACTATTTTTTCCTATCAGATTTCTTCTTCTCTGGCCATTTACCTTATCTACCCACCTGGCTTTACCTATCACTTTCTAACTTTCTCTCCTTCCTCTCCCCTTCCTCCTTCCTGTTTATTCTGGTGTCTTCCCCCGTTCTTTCTAATCCTGACGAAGGGTCTCAGCCTGAAGTATCTACTGTTTATTCATTTTCATAGATGTTGCCTTCAAAGTTCAAAGTAAAATTTATTATCTGAGTACATACTGAACATTTTACCATATACAATCATGAGATTCTTTTTCCTGCTGGCATACTTAGCAAACCTATAGGGCAGTAACTATAAACAGAATTAATGAACAACAAAGGCAACACAAGTGAATCTGCAGATGCTGGAAATAAATAAAAACACAAAATGCTGGTAGAACTCAGCAGGCCACTGACTCACTCCTGATGAAGGGTTTCGGCCCGAAACGTCGTCACTACCTCCTCCCATAGATGCTGTCTGGCCTGCTGAGTTCTGCCAGCATTTTGTGTTTTTATTAATGAACAACAAACTGTGCAAATGTAAATATAAATTAATAGTAATAAACAACAAGAGCATGAAATAACAAGACAAAGAGTCCTTAAAGTGAGACTTGGTTGTGGAAACATCAGGAATAGAATGAGTGTAGTTATCCCTTTTGTTCAAGGGCCTGATGGTTGAGGGATAGCAACTGTTCTTGAACCTGGTGGTGTGAGTCCTGAGGCTCTTGTACCTTCCACCTGATGGCAGCATTGAGAAAAGAACATGGCCTAGTTGGTGAGAATCTGTAACGATGGATGCTGCTTTTCTATGGCAATACTTCATGTGGATGTGTTCAGTGATTGGGAGGGCTTTACACATGATGTACCGGGCTGAATCCACTACCTTTTGTAGGATTTTCCACTGAAAGGCATTGGTGTTCCCATACAAGGCAGTAGTGCAGCCAGTCAGTAAACTTTCCACTATATACACATAGAGGAATTTGCCAAGATTTTTGATGACGTGCCAAATCTCCACAGACTCCTGGGGAAGTAGAGCCACTGTTGTGCTTTCTTTGTAATTATATTTATATGATGGGTCTCGGACAGGTCCTCTGAGATAATGACACCCAGGAATTTAAAGTTACTGACTCTCTCCTCCTCCAAGGAGTATTAGCTCATGGACCTCTGGTTTCCCTCTCCTGAAGTCTACAATCAATTCCTTGGTCTTATTGAGACTGAGTTGTTATGACACCACTGAGCAGCATCTTTGATACGGCCCACAACAGTGATGTCATCAGCAAGCTTGAATGCTGGAGCTGTACTTAGCCACACACACATAGATGTAATGTGAGTAAGGCAGGGGGCTAAGCAGATATCTATGTCATGCTCCTGTGCTGATGGAGATCATGGAGGATAGGTCTTTGCCAATCCAAACTGACTGGAGTCTGCAAGTGAGGAAATCCAGGATCCAATTGCAGAAGGGGGATTGAGGACCAAGTCATTACCAGCTTCTCAAAACACTTCATCACTGTGGGCGGAAGTGCCTCTGGGTAATAGTCTTTGAGGCAGGTTTCCACGCTCTTCTTGGGCACTGGTTTGATTGAAGCCTACTTGAAGCAGGTGGGTACCACACACTGCCGGAGTGAGAGGTTGAAGATATCCATGAACATCCCAGCCAGTTGGTCATCACCAGTCTTCATTACTTGGCTAGGTACTCTGTCCGGACTAAATGCTTTCCTTGGATGCATTCCCTTCAAGGCAGCCCACGCATCATCTTCAGATACTGAAACCAAAGGATTATCAGGAGATATGAGGGTGCGCGATGGTTCCTCCCTGTTCTAGTGGTCAAAGTGAGCATAGAAGGCACTGAGCTCTGCTCTGCTGTCCCCAATGTCACAAGATTTATCTTTGGAGGAGATAATGGCACTCAGACCCTGCCACAGCAGTCGTGCATCCCCTGTTGATTCCAGTCTAGTCCAGAATCTCCACTTCAACGGGAGATGGCTTTCAGGAGATCATACCTGCATCTCTTGTAACATTCTTTATCCCCAGACTTGAGTGCCTCTGATGTGGCTCTCAGCAAATTCCGGATTTCATGGTTCATCCAGGGCTTCTGATTGGGGTAAACCCTGTACGATTTCATGGGGACACATTCATCTACAGCTGTTTTAATAAAGTCCATTACAACCCCGGTGTAGTCATTCAGATCCTCTGATTAGTGCTTGAACATGGTCCAGTCCATTGACTCAGGGCAATCCTTTAACCGTTCCTCTGCCTCCCACAACCACCTCTTAGTTATCTTGATCTCTGAAGCCCTGCTCTGTAGACGCTATCTATATGCAGCTAGTAGGAGTACAGATAAATGATATGACTTGCTAAAATATAGTCTCAGGAAGGAACGATAGGCATTCCATTTCGTAGTATAGCAGGGGTCTAGTGTGTTGGGACCTCCTGTGCAGCAAGTTACATACTGGTGATAATTAAGTAGGACTTCCTTCAAACAGGACTGGTAAAAGTCACCAACTATGATTTGAAATGCGTTGGGATGCGTTTCTTGCCTGCAACCGACATTATGCTGTTTCGCAAGTGCTTGCTTATATTTGGCCGCTGGTGGTATATAAACTATGGTCAGGATCATGGATGAGAATTCCAGAGGCAAATAGAATGGTCTACATTTAACCATTAGGTGGTCTAAATCAGGGGAACAAGAGGTCGACATGCTCCCCCCCCCCCCACCACATCCAAACACCAAAGAGAATTGACCAAAATGCACATGGTGTGACCTTTTTCCTTACTAGAGTTCACAGTTCGATCCATTCTGAAAACCATAAAGCCTTCTAGTTGGATAGCTAAATCTAGCATGTTCACTCTTAACCACAATGCAACAAACAGTTGAGGCCTGCTCTGATACAGCAGCCTTGCCCTGAGATTGTTAAATTTTATTGTGCAGTGGCTGCACATATACCAGTATAGTGCTGGGTAGAGGAGGACTCATTCCTCAGTGTTTCATCCTTGTTTGAATTCCATCATGTTTCCAGCCATGGCATTGCCCCTTAAAGTTGCTGTGCTTAACTGCTCCGCTGGAGCTCATTGCTTCTGCATCACATTCAATCATCAATCGTGAGATCTGAAGATCATTGATGCAATTTTGTAGTCTGTTGTTAAGAGAAAATTTACATGCTGCTAATTGTGGTGAAAGTAATTCAAAAGAAATATATTTAATCACTGCCCTGCTCCAGCATTTTGTTTGTACTGATCAGACCAAAGCTGGACTATATGGTCACCATTTATGGTCACTACACTTTAGGTTGTGAATGTCCTATGAAGAAGATCTGATAAAATAGTTCCAGCATTAAAAGAATGCAACTACAAGATTAGACTGGAGAAGCTGGAGTTGTTTCTTTTGGAGCAGAGAAGAATGAGATAAGATTGATTGAGGTGTACCAAACTAATTGGTTTAGATATGGCAAATAAAGAGGACAAATACCATTAGTGAAGAGATTAAGGATGAGAGGACACAGGTTTGATATAATTGATGTGAGCAATAACATTTTCTTGTGATTATCATTGACAGTGATTAATGACACAATCAACCCTATCTCTTAACAGCCTGTCTGGGAAACTCTCACCTGCACATCTATAGGTGACTAGGTCAAAATTGCAATTCAGTAAATGCAGATCAATAAATATCAAAGTGGCATATTAGTTGAAATATTGCAAGTGGTTGGAGAAATGATGATGATTAGACCCTATTTCCTTATAAAACCCAGACTACTTTAGAAACCTCTATTCACTCATGCAACGATTAAAAAATTACCATTTTTTAAAGAGAAATTGGGCAGGCTGTGCGATTTTCAGAAGCATTACCCTCCTTTCCATTGCTGCAAAGATCTTCTTAGATCTTTACAGAAGTGTTTGTTCCTTCTTAAAGAAAATAGACTTCCAGAATCCTCATGTGACTTCAGGGCCTTGTGGGCATATGAAAATAGAGAAGGAGTGGAAACTCCACTCCTCAGGCCCTTTGTGTGACTTATGAATACTGTGACTGATCTTATTATAATGTCAATTTTTCATTTCTGTCTATGCTTTGTGTGCAGTTTTGGTCACCGAATTACAGGAAGGATATTAATAAGGTTGAAAGAGTGCAGAGAAGGTTTACAAGGATGTTGCTGGAACTTGAGAAACTGAGTTACAGAGAAAGCTTGAATAGGTTAGGACTTTATTCCCTGGAGTGCAGAAGAATGAGCAGAGATTTCATAGAGGTATATAAAATTATGATGGGTATAAATAAAGTGAATTCAAGCATGCTTTTTCCACTGAGGTAAAGGAGAAAAAAAAAGAGAACATGGGTTAAGGGTGAAGGGGCAAAAGTTTAAAGGGAATATTTTGGGGGGGGGGTGCTTCGTCACACAGAGAGTGGTGGGAGTGTGGAATGAGCTGCCAGATGAAGTGGTAAATGCAGGCTCACGTTTGAAATTTAAGAAAAGCTTGGATGAGAGGTATATGGAGGGATATGGTCCAGGTGCAGGTCAGTGGGACTAGGCAGAAAAATGGTTTGTTTGGCAGAGCCAAGAAGGGCCAAAAGGCCTGTTTCTGTTCTGTAATGTTCTATGGTTCTATGGTTGGCTATCTTGTTTATTATGTCTCTACCCACATCTGATTTAAAAGTTATTCAAAACTCAGCTTTGACTGAAGCAACAAACAATCTGCTGATCAGCCTCAGGTGTTTGTACAAGGTTTTGAGCTGGACAGGCAGCAATTCCTTTCTTCCTACAAGTGCTGCATGAACCGCTGAATACCTCTACTGGAATGAGCCACCGAGTCTGTGACAACCACCAACCAACCATTTATACTAACAGAGTCAAATAACACTGAAACAGGCACTTTGGCACAACTGGTTAATGCTGAGCGTAATTCCTATTTTATCTAATCCCATCTAGCCATGCTTGGCCCACATCTCTTATAATCCTTCTTAACCATTTATCTGTCCAAGTGCCTTTTAGATGTTGTTAATGTACCTGCCTCAAACATTTATACTGGTAGCTCATTCCATATACTGTCCACTCCCTGGGTGAAAAAGTTTCTCCTCAAGTTTCTATTAAATCTCTCCCCTCTCAACTTAAATCTATGTCCTCTTGTTCTTTATGTGCCAATCTTGTGGAAAAACTGTGCAGATTAACCCTACTTATGCATTTCATAATGGTATATGCTGTACCTCTATAAGATCACCTTCATCCTCCAGCACTCCAGTGGAGGAAGACCTCACCTGCTCAACCTCTCTCTGTAACACAGTCCTGATATCCTTGTAAATCTCTGCATCTTCCCCCCACCTCCGGCTTCTTAAAAAGAATAGGTATATCATGTTATCAGGCCCTTTCGGCCCAACAAGCCCACACAGCCCAATTACACCTATGTGACCAACTCACCCATGGATTTTGGAATATGGGAGAAAACTAGAGTATTCGGAGGACTCAGGGAGAACATACAAACACCTTGGATGGAATTGAAGCTGGGTTACTGAAATAGCATTATACTAACCACTACACTATCATGCCACCCCTAATGGCTTAATGACATCTTTCCAATAGCACATTCCAATACAAATCTCCATACTCCTGATGCTCCCAGACTCTACTCCTCACCTACCACTGGAGGTTATTTGCCATGGTGTGTCAATTGTCCGGCAACCTGATTGCAGCTCTACGAACAGCCACCTTCCTTGTTCACATAAGAAATCATCCTTGACCACAAATGATTGGCAGTTATGATAACAATTATAATCTGGAAAGAATTACCTGAAGGTCTCAAGATTCAGTTCTGACTTTCAAGTAAAGATCATTTGTGTCCCTATAAAGTAAAACAGACTTCAAGTGATGGAAGGCATCCTTATTCATTGCAACAATTCTATGAATCTACAATCCCTTTTCCTTCATAAGATTGCCCCTTACATAAGATTACCGTTGGGAATCAATAATATGTACTCTATGCATCGAATTAAATCTTACAATCTTTTAGTAGTAAATCAGCGCAATAAACATTGCGCTCCTCTGTGGGATGGTTAAACTGGTCAATGTTCTTATTAAAGGTTATGACATCATAATTCCTAATTTGTGAATCATAGGCCAAATTGGGTTGATATTTACAGTTAATCACTGACATAAATGATTTATTCAGATACATAACAAATGCAATAGGCAAAAGTACAAAAATAGAAAATGCTGGGAGAAGTAAGACTGTCAAGTACCATCTCTGGAAAGGAAAAACAATAAATGTTTCAGGTCAGTGAAAGCATCTGCAGTTTTATTTGATTTTCTTTTCTTTCTTTTTCCATCTTTTTATTATCATTATTAATAACAACAAAATAAAATTGGAACATAGATAATGGGATTACAAACAGACATATTTCAACTAACTGTAAAAGATTACAAAAAGAATGATTACAGTATAGATGAGTATTCCCACATTGTAAAAGATACAATATACAAATAGACAAGGCAAACCTAGGTGTATCATAATATAGAATAAAAATAAAAAATAAAAAGGAAAAAAGAAAAAAAAATCATTATGCAAAAAAACTAATCTAAAAATCTAATAACTAATAGAAGAAAAAAAAGTAAAAGAAAAAAAAGAGAAAATAAAAAAGAGAGAAAAAAAGGGCTGTTTATAATATCTCACAAAAATACAAAATCATCAGTGTCATCAACTCCGATCCTCTTGACATATATGAAATCAAAACTGGAAAATCAAATAGGCCTGGAACAGGGTCCTATTACATCATATGAAAATATTGAATAAATGGTCTCCATATCTTTTCAAATTTAGTAGAAGTGTCAAATACACCACTTCTAATTTTTTCTAAATTTAAGCATAACATAATTTGAGAAAACCAATGAAATACAGTAGGAGGATTAATTTCCTTCCAATTCAACAAAATAGATCTTCTAGCCATTAGTGTAAGAAATGCAATCATTCGACAAGCGGAAGAAGATAAATGAAGTGAGTCCATCATTGATAAACCAAAAATTGCAGTAATAGGATGGGGTTGTAAATCAATGTTCAATACTGCAGAGATAATATCAAAAATATCTTTCCAATATTTTCAATGATAGCCAAAAATACAACCGTAATTCTCAAAGAGGACACAGAAAATACTTGAGCAAGAACCAGAATCACAATCACAATCAGGTTTAATATTACTGGTATATGTTGTGAAATTTGTTGTTTTGCAACAGCAGTACATTACAGTACATAATAAAAATTTTATACATTGCAATAATAAATATATATACAATGGATTCCAGTTAATTGGGACACATTGGGACCAATATGTTTTGGTCCATTTAAGCCGGTTTCATGAAAGTAGTTTAAAAAATACAAAAAAATACAAACTGAGAACACAACAGTGCGTTTAGATGAAATTCAAACCAATACTACTGTAGTATTCTAAAACTGTGTATAAATTCCTAATACTAAGGTGGAGGAATTCATTCACGTCATGTTCTTTTGACTGTAAATAATCAAAATCATCACAGACACCCAGTGCAGATAATGGACTGCCTTCATTCAATGCTGTCGATGATTGCATCCACAAAATCTTCATTTTCCAGATGATTGTCATTGCCTTCAAACTCTTCATAGCTCCTAACTTGTTGAAATAGTGAAATCACCGCATTTTCACTCTCGGATACTTCTGGCATCACCAAGCTTGAATACAGAAACTGCAGTGAGCAAAACAGTTCTAAGTTTACTTTTTCTTATTTCTCACCAACTATCAGTGACAAAAATTGCTCCTCTTTGAAGGCAAACACATGCAAATGATTATTTAAAAGCTGTTTATTCAAAGCATGGTGTTGCATCAAGTGTACTTGCTGCTAGTTAGAAAATGTTCAGAAACAGTCTCCTGTCTTAATTTAGCAGTATAGTGTCCCAAATTAATGAAGGAAATCCCCAGTATTTCCTTGTTTAGTTTTTGTTCTTTAAGAGTTGTTCCAAATAACTGGCTACCCCAATTAACCGATGGCGTATTAACCAGGATCCATTGTATATATATAAAAATAATTAGAAAGGAAAAAAGAGCAAAAAAAAGAGAAAAATATATATAGTGATGTAGTGTACATGAACTCATTGTCCATTCAGAAATCTGATGGTAGTAGGGAAGTTGGTCCTAAAACGTTATTGTGTGTGTTCATGTTCCTGTATCTCCCCCTTTTGGTAGCAATGAGAAGCAGCCATATTCTGGTAATGTTGTTTCTTAATGACAGACACAGCCTTTATGAGGACTCGCCTTTTGAAGATGTCCATTCTGTTGGGGAGTCTAGTGCCCATGAGTTGGCAACTTCCTGTAGCTTTTTCTAATCCTGTAGAGCAGCCCCTCCATACCGGACAGTGATGCAACCAGTTGAAAGGCTCTCCACAGTACAGTTGTAGAAATTTGCGAGTGTCTTGAGCGACACACCAATTCCCTTCAAACTCCGAATGAAATATAGCTGTTGTTGTGCCTTCTTGTAACTGTATGGCTGAGGATAGATCCTCAGAGATGCTGACACTCAGGAATCTGAAACTGCTCACACTTTCCACTACTGACCCATTGATGAGGACTGGAGTGTGTCCCCTTGACTTCCCCTTTTGAAGTCCACAATCAATTCCTTGGTCTTACTGATGTTGACTGCAGGATTGTTGTTGCGACACTACTCAGCCAATTGATTTATCTGACTCTTGCACATCTCTTCATCACTGTGAGATATTCTGCCAAAAGTAGAAGTGCCATTGGCAAATTTATAGATGGCATTTGAGCTGTGCCTAGCAATACTGTCATGGATGTAGAAAGAGTAGAGCAGGGGGTAAGCACACATCCTTGTCAGTGAGGAGGAGATCTTCTCTCTAATCTGCACTGACTGTGGTCTCTCCATGAGAAAGTCAAGGATCCATTTGCAGAGGGACATCTAGAGGCCCAAGTTTTGAAACCTGTTGATTAGTACTAAGGGTATGATGGTGTTGAACTCTGAGATGTATTTAATAAAGAGCATCTTGGCTCAGGTATTCCTATTGTCCAGGTGATCCAAGGCCGTGTGGAGAGCCAGTGAGACTGTATTCACTGTAGACCTATAGTGACAATAGGCAAATAGCAGTGGGTCCAGGTCCTTGCTTAGGCAGGAGCTGATTGTGGCCATGACCAAACCCTCAAAGAACTTGAGTAAAACTGGGTGATGGTTATTGAGACAGTTCACCATGTTCTGCTTGGACACTGGTATGAATGTCGCCTTTCTGAAGCAGGTAGGAACCTCTAATTTTAACAGTGAAAGATTGATGATGTCCTTGAACACTCCAGCCATTTGATTGGTACAGATAATTAGTGCCTTACCAGATGCACCATCAAGACTAAGGTCATGCAAGAGATCACCTGAAGATGTTACAAAATGTGCATAAAAGGCATTCAGCTCATCTGGGCACGAAGCATCATAGACATTCATGATGTTACATTTTGCTTATAGGAAGTAATGGCCTGCAAACCCTGCCAGAGCTGATGTGCATCTGACTCTATCTCTAACTTCAATTGGAATTGTTTTTGCTCATACCTGGACTTCTTAATCTGGCCCTCAGCAGAGAACGAACAGCTTTTGGTTCGAATATATCTGGTATGTTCTCAAAATCACACACTTAAGACTCAACTGACCAGTCCTTGCGGAAAATAGTGAAGCTATTGGGCTGCTGCATATATCCGAAACAGTGGGAGTGAACCTTCTTTCAGAAAGCCTTTGACATGGTGCCACACATGAGGCTGCTAATTAAGAGACCATGTTATTACAGGTTGTTACTGCCATGGTTAGAGCCTTGGCTAATTGGTAGGAGGCAGCGATTTGGAATAAAAGTTGGAATAAAAAATTTTCTGGTTGGCTGTCAGTGATTACTGGTGTTCTGCAGGGGTCGGTGTTGGGATGCCTCTTCTTATGCTGTACAACAATGATTTTGATGGTGGAATAGATGGCTTTGTTGCCAAGTTTACAGATGATATGAAGATTGGTGGAGGGGCAGGTAGTGTTGAGGAAAAAGGTAGGATGCAGAGGGACTTAGACAGTTTTGGACAATGAGCAAGAAAGTGGCAGATGAAATAAGATGTTGGAAAATGCATGGTCATGCACTTTTGTAGTAAGAAATAAATGTGCAGACTATTTTCTAAATGGGGAGAAAATCCAAAAATCTGAGATGCAAAGGGACTTGGGAGTCCTTGCGCAGAACACTCTAAAGGTTAATTTGCAGCTGAGTTAGTGGTGAGGAAAGCAAATACAATGTTAGCATTCATTTTGAGAGATCTTGAGTACAAGATCAGGGATGTGATGCTGAGGCTTTATAAGTCACTGGTGAGGCCTCACCTTGAGTATCGTGAACAGTCTTGGGCTCTTCATCTAAGAAAAGATGTGCTGGCATTGGAGAAGGTCCAGAGAAGGTTCACAAGGATGATGTTGGGAATGAAAGGGTGATCAAATGAGGAATGTATGATAGCTCTGGGTCTGTACTCACTGGAATTAAGAAAGATGAGGGGGATCTCATTGAAACCTTTCAAATCTTGAAAGTCCTGGACAGAGTAGATGTGGGAAGTTTTTTTCCCATGATAGGGGAGCCTAGGGCAAGAGGCTACAACCTCAGGATAGAGGGGCTTCCATTTAAAATAGAAATGCAGAGAAATTTCTTCAGCCAGATTGTGGTGAATTTGTTATCACAGGCAGCTGTGGGGGACAGGTAATTGGGTGTACTTAAGGCAGAGCTTGATAGGTTCTTGATTGAATGCAGCATCATAGGTCATGGCAAGAAAGCCGGGGAGTGGTGTTGAGGAGTGGAAAAACAGATCAGCCATGATTGAATGGC
Organism: Hypanus sabinus; assembly: GCF_030144855.1. Taxonomy (NCBI): domain Eukaryota; kingdom Metazoa; phylum Chordata; class Chondrichthyes; order Myliobatiformes; family Dasyatidae; genus Hypanus; species Hypanus sabinus. The sequence continues at coordinate 115,727,260 of NC_082710.1, read as the reverse complement.
AGAGCAGTCTTGATGGGCCAAAGGGCCTAATTCTGCTCCTATATCTTGTGGTCTTGTGACCTTGTGGTTTCCTTGAAGCAAAGTACGCAGCATTCCTTGATGGCCCTCTGGTACTGCAGTATATTAGCATTAACTTTTCATTTAATAATATTTAATAAAGCTATTAACATTTAATAGTATTTTTGTTCCAATAGAAATTTAGTAATTAATCAATGTATACCATCTTACTACTTTTAATAATACTGCTGAGAGTATGGAATACCTGGAGGAAGAGCAGTGAAAGGACAGTTGAGAAAGCACCTGCACTTTATGTAAGGATTCTCTCAAGCTGGCTTACCAATAAATTGCCTTTCCTGACTGTTTCGTATTATGATAAATTTTAACATTAATTGTTTACTTTTATAACAAAAGAGAGAGGGCTAGGGAAAGCAGATAAATGCTGAGGTTCAACCAAATAAAAATGTCAGTCTGAGTCATACCTAGGTTCACAACATTGTTTATCAAATGAGACATTACCAAACAGTAATTACAATCTAATCACAATAAAGTGACAGATGTCTAAAACAAAAATCATAGATTCATGCATTAAGTTCCATGAGACAAAAAGTAATCCGATGACAAATTAATACATTCATAGCACCAAAAGATTCTGCAGATGCTGAAAAATTAATGTAACACATACAAGATGCTGGAGGAAATCCTAATGAACAGTCTCGATCCGAAACATTGACCCTTTATTTCTCTACTGATGTGCAGAGTTCCTCCAGAATTTTGTGTTCCTAATACACTCATAGCAGTTGATTTTCAAGCCACGATTTTGAATAGATTTTGTTTGGATCGGTGCAGGTTGAAAGCACGCTTAAGAACAATTTCCAGTGATAGTTCATTACAGAGTTATCGGTTAGCTTACATAGAGACTATAATGACAGCATGCAGACAGACAATCCCTTGACAGTTTCAAAAACTGAATGCAAAATATGATACTGAAACACACACAGGAAATTATGCTGCAATCATTGGATGTTTACTTTCGACTGATAAATATATGCATGCTAGCTACAGTCATTTTTACTTTGGGGAAGCATAGCACTGTAAAGATTAAATTCAAGTTGACATGCTACCCGGTATATGGTATGAGCTGTAACACAATTCATAATTCATATTTGAATTGTAAACTGTGAATTTAAGTCTCACTCAGAAGGCTTCAATAGAATACTGTAGTTAGATACATGCAGTGTAGTAATGAGGGTGTGTGACAGCTTGTAAGGCTATTTTTCAGAGGAAATATTAAAGCAGGGGCCCATTTGCCCTCTTAATTCAGGGAAAACAATCCGGTTTTTATCCTTCAAACTGCATCACAAATCTGGATCATTTTGTCATTTTCAAATCTATGCTTTCTGTTCACAATATGGTTGCTGTATTTCCTTCATTACAATAGTAATCACACTTCAAAGAAATTAGAATATAATGCTCCCAGGGATAATATGTCATCTAAACATTTTTCTGCAAGTGCAAGTATATCTTTGTGTCCCTATTCCACTTTCACCTTCCTGTCTCATTGGGAGTAACTTATTAACAATATGTTGTTCTCTAAAACTTATCTTCATTGTCAAATATTGTCATTTGGTTAACTGAGCAAAGGCCCCATGAGCACATTGAAAGCAACCATGAATTTCATCACTGATGCCTGCACTTGCCAAGAGCTGATACCCAACATTTGGGAAGTAAGCACATTTTCCAGTTTTTATCATGAAACTTTTAATCTCAGAAGGCAATGTAGCACAGCAAGGAAGGTTGGTAGAGAACTTTTGTCTTGTGAATCCTGCCCATCCTCTTGCATACTTCAGTAAAAAAATGATAGGGCACATACAGAAAACTTACTTTTAAATTCAAGCTTTCTTTTCAATAACTGGCTGTCAGATAGAGGAGTTCAGCATGTCTGGGAGAATGAGCAAAAACCACAGAAAATTGATCAGAGTACTCGGAATGGAAAAAAGAGCTCTCGACAGCACAATTTTAGAGAACATTTCTGTCTAAATGTCAACGTGGAACAGAATGAAAGTTTGCTCTCCAGTGAAATATCCATCCTCATTGAAATTTGCCACCTACGCAGACACAGATCACAAGGAACCATGCTACAGTCAGCTCACAATTCAGCAATTTCTTTTCTTCATGTTCTACAGGATGATGGAATATGCTCTTATACAGGCCAGAAGATGTGCTGCCCTGGACAAATGGAGGAAACTCCTGAACATATATTGCAGCTACTGTGCACCAATGTTTGAGAAAGAGAACATTCAAGAGCGTAGATACCTGTGAAAATTAAACGGTCAATTTGTCTAGGGAAGTAATGAAGTTTTCATAAATATGTATCCATCCATGAAGTAGGAACCTTTCTATCAAGCTCCTTGCTTGTGATTTGCAAATAGTAGCAAATGCCCTGCATTTAGGAGGCGAGGTTGCCCAGCATTTGATGCACTCTTACAGCCACACTAAGAGTCTGGGTTTGAGCATACCTCCAAACAATGGTGAACCTTAGGATCTACCTGATGATGTACCTCTTATTGGGGTTAACTTGCAGTTATATGATGCAAATGATACTTGCTATTGATCATCCTGACCACATAGGCATATAGTACATTACCTTATTCTGTAGGCTTTGTTGATGATGGTCAGGTTTCTGACTAGAAATTAATCAAATGAATGAATTAAATAGATGCTGACAACATATCCAACAAGATCTTTTCTTGGAACTTCTACTCTTGATCCTTCTCTTCTTCATCCTTGTCTCCTTAAGATGGTTTCTGTTGTACATATGCAGACAAAGATAGAGTCTGCCTGATTGGTCATTTGTGGAGGGTATAACTAGCACTAGCAAAGTAAGAAATCTTCTATGCATTTCCAGAATTATTCAAACTTTAAAATGTTGTTGGAAGATTTAGTGGTGGGCTGCTTGCTGACTACCTGTCATTGTAGGAGCACTTGACTCTTGTTCTTGGAATCGGTGTCAAGAATGTGTTCAGGCATTCACAGCTTACCTTTTATCCCTCAGAAGCACCTCCAGTATTTCTTCTGTATAGTAACGTGAAGATGATAAAATTTCTCTCCACTATTACATGTCTTGATTCTTATGCATCATTAACAGTATTAACATATTCTATCAATTAATGTTGATGAATTTCTTATTGTAGGCATCACATCAGTATTACAGAGCAATGAGATTACCAGCCAGCCATTTTTCACTCTTCTGTAAACACAAAGTACATGGCAAATGCTGGGGTCAAAGCAACACGTACAACACACTGGAAGAACTCAGCAAGTCTGGCAGCATCCGTGGAAATGAGAAGTCAATGTTTTGGGCTGAGACTGAAGGGTCCTGACGAAGGGTCTCGGCCTGAAATGTTGACTGCTCATTTCCACGGATGCTGCCAGACCTGCTGAGTTCCTCCAGCATGTTGTATGTGTTGCTTTCACTCTTCTGGCCTGTTCCAACAATAATGCTTCATCAAATATTCCAAATAATACTAAAAATATGAGGTGACAACTCTCATTTAAAACTGGAATGGAAAAGATGGCATTAAATGGCATGATGCACGCACCTTCAGATACCCCACAGTCAAGTCTTTCCATTTGTTCTTGGTTTGTTCTTCTATTACATGTAAACCACTCTTTACTATGAATGCATGTATTTCAGAAGCTATTTGTTGGCAAAAGTAGGCATCAATGTTGAAATTCTCCACCACTCTCAACAATATGAGGTGAATAACAATTATGGTGCTGTAGCCATTATAGAAACTTGGTTGAGAGAAGAGCAGGTCTGGCAGTCCAAGATATCTGGGTACAGTTTTATCAGATGTGAAAGACAGGTAAGTGAAAGAACTGAGGTGTTGCACTATGGACTGGAGTGAATGTTAGGTCTACTTAGAGATAACATCTGAAGTGCTTATTCAAAGAGGCCATGTGGGTAAGACTCAACAATAACAAAGATATGACCATTTCAATAGAGTTACAATACTGACCACACAATTGCCAATGGGAGAATGGGACTGGCACGGGGTCCTACCAGCCCATCTGGAATAGAGGCGTGGGCACCTGGTGGTCCACTGGCTGATCTCTGGTAATGTGTTCCTCCAGAGGCTCCAGTCCGTTCCCTCACTGAGCCACTCCTAAGTTTCCTGACACCTCTCCCTTCTTAGTCGCAGGGGGGCTTGCCCTCCACGGGGCTCCTTGTCTCTCACAATCCCACCAAAAATGTCCCACTTCTCCATAGCTATAGCACACCCTTGGCCACCCACAGGCCCGCCTGAAATGCCCCTCTTTCCCACAGTTAAAGCACACGCTGTCAGATGCCCCTCCTCTTCCAGGACCATCCTCACTCCCAACCCACTGCACGGGCCGCCCCCGGGAGTGAGTAACTTCCCTGTTCTTCCCCTCCAGATGGGGGTCCCTACTCCCCTGGGGGTTGTCAGTCTTCCACCCAGCCACCACTTCCTGTATCGCTGAGGATTGCTCCTGGTGGCCCGAGCCCCTTTTCCACCCCAACGCTCTCTCTTCCTCCCGCACCTCCCTGATCAGTTGCCCGAACGATGGAGGGGGGCCTTTCCTATAAGCCTGCCGGATAGTCCACGCCACCTTGACCTCCTCCAGAGAGCCACTGAATATCTGACTCATCCTCACACTAGCCACGTCAGGTGCCTTCACTACCCCCCTGCGCCGCAACCCCGTAAGCATCCCCTCCATCCGAAATATGTACTCGGAGAGCTTTTCCCCTCTCCATTGTTCCAGCCATTGAAATTCTGCTAAAAGCAGCCAGGGTTCCCCTGACAACCCAAACGCTCCCTCCAAAACTTCTATGCATTCCTCCACTGAAGCCCCAGGCTTTTCAGCTTTCAACTCCCGGACTATTTTGGCTGCCGAACCCCTCAAACTTCCCACCAATCTCTGCCTCTTTTCCTCCGCTGAGCCTGGCCACACCTCTAATATCGAAGACGTATGCTTGATCCAGGTCTCATAGTCCACCTCCCCGTCCGGAGTAGGCTTGGCTCCGGAGAACACCCCAAGCTTCAGCAGTGGCCTCTCGGCCACTCCCACCAGGGAGTTAAGTGCGGCAGCCAGCTCCGAGGCTTCCCCTCTACCTGGGGGGCGGGGCCTAGTCACGCCTCCCTCCTCCGACCTCCCTTTACTAGTACCGGGCACCTCTCTGGGGTCCACCTCTAGCTCTAGCTCCTCCTCCGATGTCTCCTCAGCCTCATCCCCAGAGAGAGTGTGGAGCCCCCACAGCCCTGCCTCCCCCAGAACACTGACTGTCGCCGGCAGTTCCAACATCATGACGTCAGCACTCGTACGAACCAACACCCAGCTGGACTCCACCTCTTTACCACACCGTCTAGCTACCAATTCTACCTGCCCAATACCTTTTACCAAACTTAAGCCCCACACTAACGCGTCCCCCGAAACACGAAAATCCACCCCACTCACTACACAGGCATACTGCACCGGTACATCTTCCAACTCGCACCAGCTAACAATCTTATCTCTGTCCATCTCCGCACTGCTGCCTGCGCGATTCCACAGCACCTGAAAATCCAATCCCGGATGACCCCCACAAATGTAACACTTACCCAACAGGCTGGTATATGTCTAGGGGAAAAGGAGATCCAGCCACACACCAATCCCACCTCCCGTACACGCAGGTGCTGTGAGAATCAAGTTTATGCCTCGCGCCCGCACACAGTATCAAATTCACACCAGATACCGTTATGAAATACACTTTAAAGAGTTTACTAAAACTAAAAGAGTACTAGACAATACAATAAATATGAAAGAAAAGAAAAAGTAAAAGGCGCCAACTTATCAAAGTTCAGTCAGTTTAGTGCACATTGTTGGAGCTCAACCATCGAACCATTCGACCCCTCGTCGCTTGCCTCCGACCTCCACGTCTTCGCACCTGGGACCACCCCCGGTGGTCAACCAAGCAGTGCAGTGCATGTCCACCTTCTTCAGTGCCTTCCTCCTGACTCTCTCGAAAACCCGCAAACCCCCCCCCCCCCACCCAAGTTCCCTGCCTCACAAGACAAAATAACATTCCCCATTGGTTAACAAATGAATACAATCCCTATATCAGCAAGTCTAAAGCTAAACAACTGCGAGAGAAACATTTATTAGACAAAGAAGCATTCCTACTCTTAACAAACCAAAGAAGCCATTTTAAGTCACATACACAAGACATTGTACACTTGTTTTTCTTCTAAACTGGACCAGCAACCATTTTACATCAGCTTCTGTGAAGTGAACTGCCCATGCATTCTTATTTAACGGCTGACTCTTTTAAATCTTCTTCAAAGAACCTGTTCAACATTTTATCTGATTGGGAAGTTTAACATTCAAACCTTTTCCTTTCCCAGATTTCCCCTTTCTTGTAAATATTGTCACCTGTTTGTGGGTCAAGCTTACTTAAACTATGACTCCAGAACTTCAAGGCAAAACTTCAGCTCACATCGGTATCCTGGTTGTTTATCATTTATGTCCCGGTGCCACTTTGCAGCAGAAAATCTGGTATTTCTGTGTTAAGTTTCACACATACCTTCAAATTTGATATCACCATTATTGACATTAATCTGTTATTAATGTTATTTATTAGCATCATTTCTTAATTGTAGAGAATATTATTGTGAATTGACAACTATTGCTAGCAAGATACTCAATAATATATGTAAGTGGTATCTGATGGTTCATTAATCCTTCAGAATGTTCAATGCAATCTAAATTTAAATATCTGGCAAAAGTATATCTGACAGAAATATTTCAAATGTCATTAGAAACGGGGATGGTGCCGGAGGATTGGCGTATTGCTCATGTGGTTCCATTGCTTAAAAAGGTTTCTAAGAGTAAACCTAGCAATTATAGCCCTGTCAGTTTGACGTCAGTGGTGGGTAAATTAATGGTAAGTATTCTTAGAGATGGTATATATAATTATCTGGATAGATAGGGTCTGATTAGGAACAGTCAACATGGATTTGTGCATGGACAGTCATGTTTGACAAATCTTATTGAATTTTTTGAAGAGGTTACGAGGAAAATTGACAGGGGTAAAGCAGTAGATGTTGTCTATATGGACTTCAGTAAGGCCTTTGACAAGGTTCTGCACGGAAGTTAGTTAGGAAGGTTCAATCGTTAGGTATTAATATTGAAGTAGTAAAATAGATTCAACAGTGGTTGGATGGGAGATGCTAGGGAGTAGTGGTGGATAACTGTTTGTCAGGTTGGAGGCCGGTGACTAGTGGTGTGCCTCAGGGATCTGCACTGGGTCCAATGTTGTTTATCATATATATTAATGATCTGAATGATGGGGTGGTAAATTGGATTAGTAAGTATGAAGATAATACTAAGGTAGGTGGTGTTGTGGATAATGAATTAGGTTTTCAAAGCTTGCAGAGATTTAGGCCAGTTAGAAGAGTGGGCTGAAAGATGGCAGATGGAGTTTAATGCTGATAAGTGTGAAGTGCAACATTTTGGTAGGAGCAATCCGAGCAGAACAAACATGGTAAATGGTAGGGCATTAAAGAATGGAGTAGAACAGAGTGATCTAGGAATAATGCTGCATAGTTCCCTGAAGGTGGAATCTCATGTGAATAGGGTGGTGAAGAAAGCTTTTGGTATGGTGGCCTTTATAAATTAGAGCATTAAGTTTAGGAGTTGGGGTGTAATGTTAAAATTGTACAAGGCATTGGTAAGGCAGAATTTGGAGTATTGTGTACAGTTCTGGTCACCGAATTGTAGGAAAGATGTGAACAAAATAGAGAGAGTACAGAGAAGATTTACTATAACGTTACCTGGGTTTCAACACCTAAGTTACAGGGAAAGATTGAACTTGTTAGATCTTTATTCGTTGGAGTGTAGAAGGTTGAGGGGGGTCTTGATAGAGGTATTCAAAATTATGAAGGGGATAGATAGAGTTGACGTGGGTAGGCTTTTTCCATTGAGAGTAGGGGAGATTCAAATAAGAGGACATGAGTTGAGAGTTAGGGGGCAAAAGTTTAAGGGTAACACGAAGGGAAATTTCTTTACTCTAGAGAGTGGTAGCTGTGTGGAACGAGCTTCCAGTAGAAGTCATAGAGGCAGATTCGGTATTGTCATTTAAAGTAAAATTGGATAGGTATATGGACAGGAAAGGAATGGAGGATTATGGGCTGAGTGCGGGTCAGTGGGACTAGGTGAGGGTAAGCATTTGGCATGGACTAGAAGGGCCGAGATGTCCTGTTTCCGTGCTGTAATTGTTATATGGTTATATATCCATTAATTAATTTATTTTGGCTCAATTAAGTAGCTGCACCAATTAGCTGAAGTTTCAAGGAAATAGTTAAAAAGGTATTAGAGAGACAAACTAATGTTTAACTGTGTAACAAATTATTAGGTACAAGACGTATACATACATTGATAATAAATTTACTTTGAACGTTGCTTTCCACCAGTTTTTGTCACTTCATTTTGCCATCTATTAAAGACGGAGATCCATCAGGGCAACGGAAATATAAATATGTCGATTGGGATATAATTGGGATTGGCAAAGTAATTAAATGTTACATGTACACCAGACCTTGCTGTAAATGACTGTTGCAAAAGCAGACTTCAATGTTGAAATTCACCAGCACTCTCAACTCTGTGAAATGGATAACAACTAAGGCGTTGAAGCCACTAAAGAAATTTGGTTGAGAAAAGGAGTGGCAGCTTACTGGTGTGATAGAGAGATGTAAAAGTGGAGAGTTGCCTTGTTGATGAGGCTGAATATTACACACGTACTTAGAAATATTATCAGTGTCAGATCTGCAGTCCAAGCACCACCTAGTCCGCACCCAGCTAACAAGAGTCACCTGCTACTCGTTTTCAAATCATTACCTGCAGCTCATTTAAACCCAGCTCTCATCCACAGTTCTTGTTCATTCATATGAACCAGTCAACCCCAACCAATTGCTCCCAGCCTTCAGTTATCTTGTTGTGATAAGTATCCATTTTCTCTTGTGTTTTGGCCCCTTGTATCTTGTTATTATTATTATTAAAGTGATCTCTCACTGCTAATTGTTCTCAATGCTCTGCATTTAGGTCAAGTCTCCTATATATTGCCTGATAAGATGAATGAACCAATGATTGATCCAACAGAGTATGCTTGCTGAAAGGATGTCACCCATCAATAGGAGGACATGATGCTGTAGCAGCAGGAAATCATTGACCATGTGCTTGCCACTCTCAGCCAAATTTCCGGCTTGATTCAGAAATCCTGTGCCAGTCAACCTCCTCCCTTGGAGCCCCTGGATTCCTGAACACTTTGACGGATTCCCAACGTGATGCCGCAAATGTGTCTTGCACTTCTCTGCATGTTACAAACTGAGCCAAAACTCCAGGTGAAGTATCAGATCTGCTGCCTCCCATCCACTTCCTGGATGGTCAAAACCCAGCGCATCTCAGCAGGAAAATCTTCATATTGCATGCAACTAGGGCTACAGAGACCCAGGTTTCATAGCTTATTGATCAGGACTGGAGGAATGATAGTGTTAAGCACTGAGCTATAGTCAAAAAACTACATCCTGACATGGGTTTTTGCATTGTTCATCCCCCTGAGTAATTGCTATGCTAAATTTATATTATATTAGGTGTAATATATTACTTTACCAACTCACCCGATTTGTTGATGTAGAAATTTGGAAAACCACCTATTTTCAATTAGCTCATCACAATACTATAAATTGCCGGTCTCTTGGCAAGGTCCATTAGTTGATATTCAGCAGACCAAAGCAAAATGAAGACAAAAGAGCATTCAAGGCAATTCAGGGAAATGATAATAGAGAAACAGATCTGGGAAAGGGTATAAAACCATCTTAAAGGCATAGGATGTAACTCAGACCTCAGTGCAGTCCATCGTGAAACCAGAGTCACACTGCCTAGGTCAAGCTGCTTTCTAAACTTAGTCACTGGAGAAAAATGGCACCTGTAAGACACTGAGTGAGCTGCTGTAGTCAATAGCTGCAACCACAGATGAAGTTTTTGTCTCCACAATGTCTATGGCCTTACACAAAAAGGGTATTTATGAAAGAGTGGGAAGCAAGAAGACCTGGCTTAATAAAAAAGGCATATCCTTGCCCAAAAAGACTTTGCAAGGCATCACTTAGAAGATACCGTAGAGATGTCAAAGAAGGTCTTAAGGTTGGATGAGACTAAAGTGGAAATTCGTGGTATCAATGCTAAGTGGTACATGTAGCATGAATCTAATACAGTGCATCAGCTAGGTAACACTATTACTAATATAAAGTATGGCAGAGGTTGCAATATACTATGGGAATGCTTTTCCACAGCAGGGACTGGAAATCTGAACAGGATTGACGGAAAGATAAATGCTGCTAAATACAGAGAGATCCTGACTAAAACCATGCTAGTTTTTTGCTAGAAAGCTTAATCTGTGGAGGAGGACAATGACCCAAAGCACACTGCCAGAACAACAATGGAGTGGTTTCAAATGAAGAAATTTTATGCCCTTGAATGGCCCAGTTGAGTTACCTTAACCCAATCGAACATCACTAGCAGGATTTCAAGATTGCTGTCCACTGCTGCTCCCCCAATAACTTGGCACAGCTTGAGCAATTTTGCAATTAGGAATGGGTCTCCCTGGTCCCACACCACCAGGTTCAAGAACAATTAGTACCCTGCAACCATCAGGCTCCTGAGCCAAAGTGAATAAGTTCATTCAACGCTACTCTGAACTGGTTCAGATTCTACCACCTACAGACTCACTTCAAGGATTCTTTACTACACATGTTCTTAGTATTTTTTTACTTTTGCAAATTGGTTGTTTGTCAGTTCCTGTTCAGTATTTTTTCCATAATATTCAATTGTATTTCTTTTTCCCTGTAGGTGCATACACGTTTATGGTAACATATCTTTACTTTGATAGTAAATTTACTTTGACTTTGAAGTACAGAAAAATAAAAATAATAAATATGAATATACAGAAAGCATTTTGTGTGTGTTGCTAGGAAACTGCACGCTAGTTTGAAAAATGTGATGTCCATTTGTTGGAAAGTATAGAAGGGAAAAGTTCAGAAATGTTCGTCTAGAAGGGAAATGTGCGGAGATTTAAGATCAAGCATTATCTTATTGAAAGGCAGAATAAATACAAAGCGTCAAATAGCTTGCTTTTGCTTTTAATTATGAATGGTATGTACATTGAATTTTCTATTTACATGAAACCCTCACCTCAGGTGCTCTCTTCCCACAGAGTTACTTGTCCACCCATTTTTCTACTCCTTTTGTTTACCTTTTCAATCCCTTTCCCCCACTTAGTTTCACCTGCCCATAATCCTCTCACCATCTCATTCCACCCATCATCTCACAGTGTCTGTCCCACCACCCATTCCCCCATCTGGCTGTGCCTCGCCATCAGGGCATTCAAAAGGCTTTTGAAGAGATACACTAATCCCATCATGTCCAAGCCGAAGGGTTTAGTTTAGTTTTACATCATGCATAGTACAGACTGAAGGACATTTCCTATGCTGGACTGTTCTATGTTCCATGTATATTCTTCTCCACCTGGTTCCACCAATCACCTTCCAACCTCTACTTCTTCATTCAAACCCTTCTTGTAATGCTACATAATAGTAATTGTTCCTCTGCCCCCTCAGTCCAGATGCAAGCTCTGAACCTGAAGTATAGTCGGCCCTCCTTATCCGCGGGGGAATTGGTTCCAGAAACCCTGCTGATGCCCAAGTCCTTTATATAAAATGGCATAGTATTTGCATATAACCTACACACATCCTCATGCATACTTTAAATCATCTCTAGATTACTTATAATACCTAACACAATATAAGTGCTATGTAAATAGTTGTTATACTGCATTGTTTAGGGAATAATGACAAGAAAAAAAGTCTGTACACAAGACACGAGATGAACAATGCTCAAACAACGAGTGCTGGAGAGAGAACTTCTTGGTTTTCCCGATCCGCGGTTGGTTGAATCCATGTATGCACAGATAAGAAGGGCCAACTGTATTAATATTCAACTTCTGCCTCCACAAATGCTGCTCGTCTCATAGAGAACTTCCAGCATTCAGTTTTTGTACAAAGTTAAAGTAAATTTTATTAACAAAATACATATATATCATATACAATACTGAAATTCATTTTTCTGTAGGCATACTCAGCAAATCTATAGAACAGTGATTATAACAGGATCAATGAAACTGTTCTTGAATCTGATGGAGTGGGTCCTAAAGCTCTTGTACCTTCCACCTGATGGCAGCTGCTAGAAGAAAGCATGGCCTGGGTGGTGGAGATCTCTGATGATGGAAGCTGCTTTCCTCTGGCAGCTTTTCATGTTGATGTGCTCAATGGTTGGGAGGGCTTTACTCATGATGTACTGGCCTACGTCCACTACCTTTTGAAGGGTTTTCTATTCAAAGGCATTTCCATGCCAGGCCATGATGGAGCCAGTCAATAAACACTTCACTACACACCTACAGAAGTGGTGAAGGAACATTTGAAATTGGATTGCCAAGGTCAGAGAACAACTCAACTCAACCATACTTGAATATGGCATTGGAGCTGTGCTCAGCCACACAGTCATAGATATAAAGTGAGTAAAACAGTGGGCTAAACACACAGCCCTGTGGTGCACCTATGCTGATGGAGATCATGGAGGAGATTTTGTTCCAAATTCCAGCACCTGTGGTCACTTTTCTCTTTGAAGGAAAAACCTGAATTAAAATAACCCATCCTCAAAGCATTGCACTTGCAGATAGGGAGTTGCTTTCGTAATATACTTGACAAATGCAGTGACACTATTTCATAGTACACTGTTCTACACATGACAAAATAGTTGAAATACATGAATAGAATAATAGCTGTAGAACTAATCTGCTGAACTAAGGAATGAACTGTCATTTTCTAAAGCAATATCAAGCCGTATAGTATGTGTTAGAATTGCAAATCCAAGGCCCTTGTGTGTAATTATGTATAAAGTATGCTCCTGTAGCAGGAGCATATGAGAAAGAACTGGACAGCGGATACAACATCAAGCCATTGGAGCTCAGGACCTTGGGCAGAGATTGAGATGGCCAGGGTCAGTCAGGAGAAATAACTAAATCCTGAAGACAGCCTATCTCAGAATTTCTAAAGAAAATTAATGCACATTTCTGAGTAGTTGCCAGCTGTTTTACTTAATTTTGATTTGTTTATTTCATGGCTGAAATGCAAAAACACACACTGCAAGATATTTCACAGGGGCTCTGTGCAATTTAGCTTGAGGAGTCAAGATGGCAATTAGTTTTGCTTCAGTGTTCAGAATCCCATACCATTGTCAGCCTTCATTGCTGGTAGGGTTTGGAACAAGTGATGTCAATACGATAGCATTTGATGTTACTATGCCTGGAGAATTGTCTCCATAATATGGCATAGAACACACAGAAAGTACACATATATACATTTTATTTAAAATGCAGTTATAAAGTGCATTAAATTTTCTGCGATGTTAAACTTCTTAACTGCTCCTTCCTTTGCCAAATGATTTCAAAGGAAAAATTTAACTCTTGGGCATTTGTTTTGTGCTTGAGAGACACTATCAGTGACTTTTTATTTTTTATGCATAATGAGCTCAAATTAGGATTATGCATAGTGTAAATTTTCTTGTTGCTACTGCTGTCCTTTTGTTTTACAGATGTCAGTAATTAAGCTATTTATACTTTCTAACTTTAAGCAAAGCATATATTATAATGAGATGATAATTAAATGAGTTTGCATTGTTTTTAAATCAAGAATTTCAATCAAGTGCAAAAGTGATTGTTGGAGTACTACAGCATCTTTTGTGACCTCACAATGACCCTCACTTTAGCCAGAGAAACGTTTTCACCTGATATCAAAATCGTCTTACAATGCAGAGAACATTCAGCAAGTGGTAAGTGAAGCACTTCAGGTTGCAGGACCCTTGTGAGAACTGGGAAAGAGAGAAAAATCGTTAGTTTTAATTTGCAGAAAAGTGAAGGAATGAAGGTGGTGTAATTGTTAGCATATCACTTTACAGTACAGGTGACCTGGGTTCAGTTCCTGCTGCTGCCTGCGAGGAGTTTGTACGTTCTCCCTGTGACCATGTGGGTTTCCTCTGGGTGCTCCAGTTTCCTCCCATATTCCAAAGACACAACAGTTAGTAGGTTAATTAGTCATTGTAAATTGTCTCATGATTAGGCTAGGGTTAAATTATGAGTTGTTGAGCCTATTCCATGCTGTATCAACATCAATCAATTAAATACTTTGTTGTTTTATCCATACCAACACCCCCCCCCCAACATCCCGCCATTTTCTATGCAACTCATGTTCCTCTTTTTTTCAGCCTACTCATGTATGCACCTCCCTGTCTCCACTCAGCTGACGGGAGTCACCTGCCACTCAACTCCAACCTCATCAACATGCAACCTGGTTAAATTCAGCTCTCATCCACAATCCAGCCTCAACCAGTTGCTCCTGGCCTTCAGTAACTTTGTTGCTTTCTGCTAAGTATCTGTTCTCTTGTTTTGTGGTTATTTGTGGCTTATTATTGCAGTTTATTATTAAAGCTATTTTATAATGATATCACTAAACAACGACTCCTTAGCTTGCATCTTTGGAAACAGCTCTTTTTCCATCTCTGATATCTCCTTTTTTCCTTTTTCAAGGTTCTTTTGAAGATCCTGACCTGGAGTTACACTCTAACTTTGGTTCCTTGCAGGAATGGGATGTGTTCTCAGGGCCTCATGAGGACTGCTTATTGATATCCCAAGGACATGACCTGGAAGGCTAGCAAGTCTTCAGGGTGCTGGATTTTCATGGCTCTGGAGATGGGCTGAATTTAGGACAGTGCCCCTAACTGAAGCACTGCACAAAACACGGAACATCGGAGGCAGTAGGTTAGCTACCGTGGGTTGTGTGTCTGGAGAGCTGTGCCTTTCTGGGGCCAACACTCTGGGCACAGAGCTCAGAAAAAGCAACACAACAGACTTTTAACATTGTAAATCTGTGAGTTTGCTATGTCTCCCCTCTCGCTGTGAAACGGGGACACCTCTTTTTCCTTTATTAGGGACAGAGAGAGCTATATGTGGCTTGTTGAATTACCTGGTGAACAAGTAGTCTGTGGGGTACTGCAAGTCCGTGTCTTTATTGATGCTTTGCTGCACACTTGAGTGCTTGGTGGAGGGCACTGATGTTTTTTTTGCTGGTGGTTTTGGGGGGGGGGGTCATTGCCTTGCTGCTACTTGTGTATGGGAGGGGGAGCTGGGGGGGGCTTTTGGATTTTTACGTTTTAACTGTCATTCATTCTTTGGGGCACTCCTCTGTTTTCATGGATGTTTGTGAAGAAAAAGAATTTCAGGATTATATTGAATGCATTTCTCTGACTTTAAATGTACCTTTGAAACCTGCTGCTCAGTACTAAATTGTCTCCACTGCTCTGAGTTTGGATCAAGCCTCCCCTACATTTCCTAACAGGATGAGTGAACCAGCAGAGTTTGTTTACCTAAAGGAAGTCTCCTGTCAATATAAGCACACAATCCAGAAGCAGCAGATCACTGACCATCTGCTTGCCACTCTCGACCAACTCTCCATCTTGATACAGCAACCCAGTACCAATAACCTTCCCTCCTTAGAGCTCCCGATTCTGGTACCCGGATGCTTTGCTGGATCCCCAGTTGCTGCCGTAACTTCCTATCCCAGTGCATTTTGCACTTTGAGCACCAGCCACCTCTGTATTTTATGGACTGATGCCTTTGCTATCTCTCTCTTGACCCAATGAGCTGTGACCTCAGCTGCCACTGACTGGGACACTAAGACGTACATTGACAACAGATATGAGGATTTTACCACTGAGATGCACTGTGGTTTTCACTAGATGGGAAGTGGAAGAAAGGTGGTGTATCATATTATGCCTGTGTTAAGGCTCATGCTCAATGCTGGATTACACTGTGGAATTCAGGACCTTTGCGGCAGAGTGCCGCTGGAACATGGAAGTGCTGCTGGCCCATTACTATCACGGCCCCACAGAGTGCTTGAAACAGTCTACCTGTGAGATGCCCACGATCTTGAAATCTTCATCACTCTGGCCCTCTTTATTGACCAGTGTTTTGTGGAACAACCCTCCAAATCATCAGCCAGAAAGCCATTTCCATTTCCAGAACCTTTTCAGGCTGCAGGACCCTCACTATCAATGCTTCCAGAACCCATACAGTTATGGAGGATTCTGTGTGCAGTTCGGACTCTCTCCCGAGAGTATCTCTCACCCCTTCTGTATCATGGCCATTTGCAGATGTCCATTGGGGTCTGAGATGGTCTAAGCATTCAAATGGCCTGTGCACATGAGCATCAAAGAGCACTGCAAGCCTAACCAATTCCTCATGATCGATTCACTCAAAATTGCTCTCATCTTGGGTTATCCCTGGCTCTCTGTCCATGACCCTCACTTTGCCTGATCATCCGGTACACTGCTAAGTTGGGGACCCACCTTCCTGCAACCTAAGTTGTCCTTACCCCATAAATCTTGGAGACAGTGGAAACTGTTGACATCACCAACCTGCCAAAGGTATACCATGACTTAGCCCGTGCTTTCAATAAAATGGAGGACAGCATCCAGCTATCTGAAACCAAACAACTATGCTATCAACCTGATCCCAGGGTCCTTCCCTCCCTGAGATCATCTGTTCTCCTCTCTCCTCCCGGGACCCAAGCTGCGAATGATTATATTACTGAAGCACTACAGCACAGCATTTGTCAAACATTCCAGTTCACCACCTCTCCAGGATTCTTCCTGCAGATAATGGTCTATGTCCTTCCATTGACCTCTGTGGATCTAACAAAATCATCATTAAGAACTGCTACCATCTCCTCTTGATGGATAGTGCATTCAAAACACTCCACAGATCCTAGATCTTCATCAATGGAACACATACAATCTGATCTAATCCCGCCAGGGGAACAAGAGGAAAACAAAGTTTATAACACCCACTGGCCACTATGAGTACTCAGCGATGCCTTTGGACTTTCCAATGGACCGGCTGTTTTCAAAGCATTCAGTAACGATATCCTCTGAGACATGCTATAGAGGTCTGTGTTCCTCTACCACAATGACATCCTCATCTACTGCAAGACAGCCAGGACCATTTTTGTCACGTCCATTCAGACTGACAGCATTTCCTCGAGATTCAACTCTGCTGCAAGTTAGAGGAATACCAGTATCACACCCCATTTATTTCCTTCCTGCATTAAGTCCTTTCACCCCAAGGCATAACCTGGGAGGCAGGGAAAGAGTATGCTCTTGAATGGCCATGAACATGCTCCCTCAAACAACAATAGCAACTGGGTTTCTACAGCTTCTACCACCGTTTCCTCAGGATCTACAGCCAAATTGCAACTCCCCTCACCTCCCTCACCAAATCACCCACCTCACGGATAACCAGGTCTGCTACCACGGACTAACAGACCATGCTTTTGAGGAGCTCAAGAGACGCTTCACCACTGCTCTCATTCTCCACCATCCGAACCCTCCATACCTTTTGTGGTAAAGATGGGCGCATCTGATGTGAGTGCCAGATCCATCCTATTTTTAAATTAACTGTTCAATATACACACACACATATTATATGTACATGTACGCACGCACACACACACGCACTTACTGTAATTGATTTACTTTTTTTACTCCCCTCTATTATCATGTATAGCATTGTACTGCTGTATCTAATTTAACACATTTCATGGCAAATGCTGGTGATTCAAAACTGATTCGAAGTCCTCTCCCAGCGATGACCAAATGGGAAGACGCAACCTTGCACCTTCTTCTCATGCAAGTTCAACCCTACACAGCACCATTTTGGAGACAGGTATCAACTCAGCATCAAATGGGCCTTGGAGGAATGGAGACACTGGCTGATGAGAAACACCAAGCCCTTCTCTGTCTGGACACTGACCACCAGAACGTCATATACATTCAGCAGATGTACTCACTCACCCCACGCCAGGCTTGTTGGGCCCTCTTCTTTGAGTAACTCAGCTTCCTGTTTTATTGACCCAGCTTCAAGAACAACAAGGCAGCGACCCTATTACAAAAGTTTGATCCAGCTGAAAAAGATTATTCCTCAGCCCATCACTCTATCCTCTCAGATCCTTGCCCTGATTGTCTGGGACATTGAGAGCTAGATCCTCCAGACCCTACAGTATGAGCCTGCTCTGGCCTACACACTTGGCAACCAGATGTACATGCCAGCGAATGTGCACTTTGAACCACACCAGTGGGTCTATCCCTCATTCCTCTCTAGCCACCCGGGCCCATGGCAGATGCTGGATTTTCTGCCATGCCCATTCTGGTATCACAGATATATGTCAATTCATTGCTGCCTCCCTTCAAAGTGTTTCCTCCAATGAGCTACCCTCGGGGCTCCTGCAGCCCTTGCTGGACCCTTGGTGCCCATGCTCCCACATTGTCATGGATTTCATCATGGAATTCCACCTTGAAGGGTGATCCTGACAGTAGTGAATCAGTTCACCAAGGCAACTCACTTCATTGCCTTTCTAAACAGTGAACTTGGTTTCTGAGACGGTGAGACAGTGAACTTGGTTTTTCCAACATGTAGTTCACTTCCTCAGCTTCACTCAGGGCATTACATTGGACTGGAGCAAGCAATTAATCTCCCACTTCTGCTATCTCCTCTACACCTCAGTGAGTTTGTCCTCTGGCTATCATCTGCAGACCAACAGTCAGCCAGAAAGTCCCAAGCAACAACTAGAGAAGTTTTTGCAATGCTTCACAGCGCCAAACTATTCCACATGGAAGGAGTTTCACTCTGGATCGAACATTCACACAATCCACACGTCTCTTCTGCCACAGTTATAACACCCTTTGAAGTGTTCCATGACTAGCAGATCCCCATAGATCACCATGGAGGAGCTTATGGTGGAGGTCCCATCTGCCAGGGCCCTTGCTTCCACTGCTGGAATGCTTCAAAGTGGGTATGAAGGATTGTCTTAGCTGTCAACTGTGCCTACTTCCAGCCGGCTGACTGCCATCAGTGCTCAGCCAGACTATACTGGCCTAGGGACCATGCCTGACTGTCCATTCCAGATCAGCCCCTGCGCATCCCCGCACACTGACTCCTGCAAAATCCCTCCCTGGTTCAAAGTTCAAAGTAAACTTTATCATCAGAATACATACATGTCTCCACATTCAAACCAGAGATCCTTATTCCTGCGGGCACACTCAGCAAACCTAGAGAACAGTAACTGTAAACAAGCTCAATAAGAAAAGTAGGCCAAAGACAACAAGTTGTGCCAATGTAAATAAGCAATAAAAATTGAAAGCATGAAATAACAAGAGTCCTTAAAGTGAGATCATTGGTTGTGGGAACATCTCAATAGATGAGTGTAGTTGTCCTCTTTTGTTCAAGAGCCTGACGGTTGAGTGACAGTATCTGTTTCTGAACCTGGTGGTGTAAGTCCTGAGGCACTTGTACCTTCTACCTGGTGACAGCAGTGAAGAAAGAGCACAGCCCGGGTGGTGAGGGTCTTTGATGATCTTTCCTGTAACAGTATTTCATGTAGATGTGCTCAATGTTTGGGAGGGCTTTACCCAGGATGTACTATGCAGAATTCACTACGTTTTGTAGGATTTTCTGTTCAAAGACATTGATATTCCAATACCAGGTCATAATGCAGCCAGTCAGTGCACTTTTCACTACACATCTATAGAAGTTTGTCAAAGTTTTTGATGGCATGCTGAGTTGTCACTGACTCCTGAGTAAGTAAAGGTGCAAATTCCAGATTTCATTGTTTCTCCAGTGATTCGGATTGAGAAAGATCCAGACTGTGTATCCTGGGCCCAACATATTGATGCAATCATGAAGAAGGTAAGTCAGTGCTTCAATATGATTGTGCTTCAATAGGATTTGATATGTCACCAAAGACTAGCAAATTTCTACAGATGTATGTGTGGTGCACTACATATACCTGTCTGGACAAGCCCCCCCCCCCCCGCTGATTGCTCCTGTGGCTCCTCCCACTGACCGTGGCTCTTCCCACAGGCGATTGAGGCCTGAGACCTGCCCTCAGTCTCCAGGATGTAGCATGGTGGTCAATTGCTGCTTGTTCTTTCTTCCAGTCAATAAAAGCCGATATCTTGCCTCACGTCTCAGAGAGTTATTGATGGTGCATCAGTATGGTTGTATCACAGCTTGGTACGGAGGCTCCAATATGTAGGGTCAAAAGACTCTGCAGAGAGTGGTAGTTTCAGCCAGCTCCACCATGGGCACAACTCTCCCAACCAGCAAGGGCATCTTCAAAAGACAATGCCTAAGGAAGGTGGCATTATCATTAAGAACCCTCACCATCTGATGTAAGTTCTGTTCTCATTACTACCATCAAGGAGGAGGTACAGGAGCCTGAAGACCCACACTAGGCACTTACGAACCGTTTCTTGCTGTCCTCCATCAGATTTCTGAATTGTCCATGTATATCAGGTCAGAATTCCTCTTTTGTACTATTTATTTGTTCATCTATTTTTGTAACTTATAGTAATGTTTATGTTTTGCACTGTACTTCTGCTGCTGAATAACATATTTCATTATGTATATGAAGGATAATATATCTGATTCTGTTTCTGATCTTGAAAAAGTTAAACTGGAATCTAGTTTCCTGATTCTGAACAAAAGGAACTGCAAAAGTATGAGGCATGAGTAGACAATGATGGAATGGAGACCATTACTGATGACAGTAGATAATATTAAATGATGTGTTTATCAATTACAATAATTAATCATTCTTGGGACAAAAACAAGATAAGAAAATGGGCTTGATCATGGTCTGTGAATCACAAAGAAGGCATGTCAGTGACAGTACTTTTTTGGCTATTTAATATCCTCCTCTTTGGATCTAACTTTATCTGATAATATTAGATCCAAAGAGGAGGATATTAAACTGCCATATAAAGCAGCCGGCCTGACAACTGGGAACAATTTAGAAAACAGCAAAAGAGGAAAACGTACAAATTGATTAAAAGGGAGAAACTAGAGCGTGATATTAAACTTTTAGGGAACATAATGACCAACCGTAAAAGGTTATGAAAATACAGTCAAAAATGAAAAAAAAAAGAAATGACAGAGCAATTAAGGACGTGCCTTTTACAAAAGAGGAACTCATATGTAAGGTAATGAACGATCTAGTAAGAGCAAAAAACTGAAGGAAAGGTCAGTATTAGCAACAAAATAGTGCTGTGGAAATTAATTTGGCTGAAGTTTGACTAAATCCCCAAGGCCTGATAATCTCTAACCAAGAGCACAAAATGAAGTAGACTTGGAAGCAGCGGATTCAATGATAACTATGGTCCGATATTGTATAGATTCTGAAGCAGATTCTACAGCTTTGAGGGTGCCGAATCTAACCTAATTGTATAAAATAAAAGAACACAGAAGAAACAAACATTACATATCAGTAGGTCTAACTTAAGTAGTTGGCAAAATGCTCGAATCAGTGCGTGCCTGTGCCTGCGTGCATGCAGCTTGTTTTATTATTTATGAATTATTTATTTATTGGGATACAGCATGGGACAGACCTTTCCAGTCCTTTGGGCCACATTGCACAGCGATCCCCTGATGTATCTTGACCTTATCATGGGACAATTTACAATGACCAATTACCCTATCAACTGCTATGTCTTTGCACTGTGGGAGGAAACCGGAGCACTCGGAGGAAACCCATGTTGCCACAGAGGAATGTACAAACTCTTTGCAGACAGCAGCAAGAATTGAACCTGGGTTACCTGTATTGAGATAACCACTATGCTACCGTGCTATTTTTGGCTCTGATAGCTTTTGCTGTATTTGGCTTCCTTAAGGCCATTCAGTTTTGGTGGTCTTGCTGTAAACCCAAGGTTCCAGAGATTGTTTCATCTTCTCATCACAAACTATCAACCACTCTCAACATATTTACCAACTATTCTTTTGTGCAGGTTGTCACTTATAATGATCTCCATTAAATTTTGGAATAAATTAGAGAAATAGATTATTGTGATGCAAGTGAAGGGGGTGTGGGAAGGCCAGGATGTTGGAGATCAGTTGAAAAACAATCCAACTGATGAAAATCAGGAGGCTGGGAAGTTAGAATCATTGTTGAGGAATTATAGTTCCATCTTGCATTTGCTGTCACTGTGTTAACTCAGCTAAAATAGCTAATGATGGAAAAAGGGGCTTCATTAATATTCACAAATCAGGGTATGATTATGTATAGAGTTCAATGTTATTCTTAAGGAAAATCATGAATATGTTGCTAGCGTCCAATTTACTCCTGGGATTTAGCTTTCAAAACCTTTGAAGCTGTGGTTTCCAGGACATGATTGGAACTGAATTTGAAAGAAAGCTACCAGGTTCAAGATTACTTCTTTCTGAGATTGTTGCCTTTCTTGGCCTCAGAGATAATAATTGGTTGCTATCATTACCAATTTAAACTGCTTGTAGAAAACCAGACCCAAACTCAGAGTTTACAGTAAACAGGAGAATTCTGGGATCTATCTGAATAATACCTCAACAACTTGCATTTCAGGGATACTGCTGTAAATGATTGTCCATATAATCTCTCAGGACAAGTATCAAACAAAACCTTTACAGAAAGCCACAATCAGGTACATACTAATGTATTACACAGTCGAGTTATCAGCTCTCTCAGTTGTTGCTCTGTTCTCAACTTATTTTCATTCATAAGTATTAGGAGCCTTTGGAAGCCATGGAAAAGCAGTGGACTGTCATGGTAATTATAGGACCTGAGTCCAAGAGCGAGGAATGACCAGAGATTTAGCCAATTTAAATGCCAGGCCAGATGAAAGGGTCAGAGTATCAGGTCATGGTGGTTCAATTTACTGCTCTGTGAGATTTACTCAACTCTGCCCTGAAATGAGGCTGTGGCTTCAGCTAACGGGCTACTTGGCTGGCTGCAGGGATGAATGGCTTCATGGCTTATTTGCTTAATTTTATTGTTTGCATAATTTGTTTTTTCTTCTCTCTGAATATTGGGTGTTTGATGGTCTTTTTTGTTTAATGGTTTCTATTGGGTTTCTTTGCTTTGTGGCTGCCTACAAAATGACAAATCCCAAGATTGTATATAGTATACCTACTCTAATATTAAATGGTACTTTGAACTTTGAACAATTAGAGTTGACAGCTGGATTTTCATTAGCCTGTGTTTAGTTAGCAAGTTGATTTCATTCCCTCTTGCATTATTAATTTTGGTTGCTTGTAAACCTTGCCTTCCCATGTCCATGTCCATATGGTAGTGAAGATTGTATTTCAGTATATGTGCATATATGTGTGTGTGTGTGTGTGTGTGTGTGTGTGTGTGTGTGTGTGTGTGTGTGTGTGTGTGTTTGTGTGTATTCATTCCATGACTTCATAAATCAGAATTAACCAAACTAACCAATCTGAACACTTTGAGAAAATGTCTGTTACTTTACTTTCACTTGCGCCTTTCCTTGTAGCAGTAAAAGAGTGAAACCCTAAAGTATGGATTGCAATATTGCTTTTTTGAATTATCTTCCCATTTTCAGTAGGTCTTGAATTACTTTCAAGAAACTGTAAACCATCAAGATGTACCTCCCACTTTACACTTTAGTTTGACTGACAGTCCTCTATCATTATAGATCAAGGGTGGCGAGGGGAATAGGGCTCTAGATTTGAGTACCAAATCTAGATACTGTTTAGCATAGGGAAAAGGAGAATTGGGTGACAGAAAGTTAGACAGGCAATGAACACAATCACAAAAAATAGTGATGAAGAGAATGATGTATGAAGGACACTGTTGTAGAAAAAGGGAGATGTATGTTTGAAAGATATGAAGTGATCTATGTTAGAGAAACACAGAAAATGATATCAAGTCATCAGAAAATAACATTTTTCAGAGACAGAGCCAATGCAGTTACAGAGTCATAGATTTATACGTCATCAAAGCAGGCTCTTCCACTGAACATGCCCATGCCAAACTTGTTGCCTTTCTGAGCTAGTCCAATTGGCTATGCTTAATTCATATCCCTTGAAATCAGGGGTTCCCAACCTGTGATCCACAAACCCCTTGGTTAACAGTAAGGGTCCTTGACATAAAAAGGATGGGAACCCCTGTTCTAAACCTTTCCTGTCCATGTACCTCTCCAACCACCATCTTTTATCTCTTCCAAAAAAGATAGACACTGTGACCAAAATGCAAAATATATCTGCACAGACAAGCTGCAGTTCATGAATCCAGCTATCAAAAGTTTGAGACTCCATGTGCAATTGTCACAAGCAACTAGTATAAAAGAACACACAATTTTATATGCTTGCAAGTCTAGGTTGTTTCTGATGGTCTATTGAGGTCATGGGAACTAAATTTCAGAAACACTGTATAAAGTGCATGTGCAACGTAAGTTTAGCACATATATGACCCCAATATTTTAAATGCAGTCACCCTCAAAGCAAAGTTTTATGCATTGTTTTATTACAGGAGAAGAAAGTAAGTTAGCATTAAATTACTGAAGTATGTAGTGAAAGTTGACTTATTTATGGAAAAAAAAAATTGGGTTTCCATTCCAAAACTTTTAAACCCATAAGACAGAGGAGCAGATTAGGCCATTTGTCCCATTAGGTTTGCCATTCCATCATCCCTCTCAACATCATTATCCTAGCTTCTCTGTAACTTTTGAAACCTGTATTAATCAAATACCAATCACTTCAGCTTTAAATATATCCAGTGACTTGAACTCCATAATCATATGTTGCAATGAATTCTACAGATTCACCACCCTCTAGCTAAAGAAATTCCTTCTCATTTCTGTTTTAAAGGTATCATTCTTCTATTGAAACTGTGCCTTCTGGTCCTAGACTCTCCCATCGTAAGAAACATCCTATTCACATCCACTCTGTCCAGCCTTTTCAATATATTTGATAGGTTTCAATTAGATTCCCCCTCATTCTTCTAAACTCCAGTGAGTACAGTTTCAGAGCTATCAAACACTCCTCAAAAGTTAATCTTTTCATTCATGGAATCATTGTCATGAACCTCCTCTAGACCCTTTCCAATGCAATGTCACAATTAGCAGTCATTTTAGAAGAGAATCTGTTGATGCCACCATTGATGCCCCCCTCACCTGCATCTCCTCCATTTCTTAAACATCCACGCTCACCCTATCATCCTGCCATATTAACCGAAAAGGAGTACTCCCTTGTATTATACTACCATCTGCGAGCTTCAGCATCCAACACATTATTCTCTGCCATCTCCAAAGGACCCTACCACCAAACATATCTTAATCTCCGCCTCCACGTACACTTTCTACAAGGGCCTCTCCCTCCATAACTCCCTCCCCACTAATCTCCTTCCTGGCACTTATCCCTGCAAGCAGCCAAAGTGCTAAACCTGCCTATTCACCTCCTCCCACACCTCCATTCAGGGCCACAAACAGTACTTCCAGGTGAGGCAACATTTCACCTTTGAAACTGCTGGAGTCGTCTATTGGGTCTGATGCTCCCATTGTGGCCTCCTCTACACTGGTGATACCCATCATAAATTGGGGGACCGCTTCATTGAACGCCTGTGATCCATCCACCAAAACCAAAACTTCAAAGTGACCAAATATTGCAAATTCAATTCCCATTCACATTCTGATGTGTCAGTCCATGGCCTTCTCTTGTGCCATGTGAGGCCACCCTCAGGATGGAGGAATAACGCTTTAATTATGTCTGGGTAGTTCCAACCTATGGCATTAATATCTATTCCTTGATCTAGTAAAATAAAATTCCCTTCCCCACCCCTCTTCTTCTATTCCCCACTCTGGTATCTTATCTCTTCTCACCTGTCTATCACCTCCCCTGGTGCCCCTCTTCCTTCCCTTTCCCCTATGGTCCACTCTCCTGTCTTATCAGATTCCTACTTCTCCAGCCCTTTATCTTTCCTAACAACCTGGCTTCACCTTTCACCTTCCAGCTATCCTCCTACCCCACCCCCAGCTTTCTTGTTCTAGCATCTTCCCCCTTCCTTCTCAGCTGCTTATTCATTTCCAAAGATGCTGCCTGACCTGCTGAGTTCCTCCAGCATTCTGTGTGTTGCATCCCATTAGGAATGTTTATCTCAATAAATTTATTTGAGTCATATTTTCTCCAGCATCCAATTATCAAATAATTTATTGTGAGATTCTGAAGAATTCTTAGAAATTGTACACTTGGATTTACCAAATAAACTCAATTGTTGCATTACAAGAATAAAGTTTGGCAGTTAATGATAAGGGCAACATTTTAGAAGATGTGATATTTTACATTGTAATAATCACTTTAACAAAAGACACCTAGATATTAAGAAGTTCTTGGGGTAAGTGGACATTTTTTTTTAATCCTGTGAAACAATCAAAATTACACAGAGTTCAAAGTTAATGTAAATTTATTGTTAAAGTACACATATGTCATCATTTACTGAGGTTTAAGTTTAAATTTAATTGCCATTCAACCATGCATGAGTATCCATGAAAAGAGCCAAAACAGTGTTACTCTGTGGCCAAGATGGAAAACACAGTACCAACAAACTTACACAGCACAAGGCAGCTACAACACGTATAAGATAGCAGTAAAATACAGTCACACAAAGAAATTGGATTTATCTTACTTTAAAACAAATCATGTATTTTCAATTTAAAGACCTGACAAAAGACAAAGGACATGCTTATTAATCTGTAATAAACATTAGAACACCATGGGAGTCACTGTCTTGCAAACATTTACAGAAAAACAAGACCATAAGACATAGGAGCAGAATTAGGCTATTCAGCTATTCCATCCCACTCCACTATCTTATCATGGCTGATTCATTCCCTCTTAACCTCATTCTGCTGCCTTCTCTCTGTAACCTTTCATACCCTGACTAAGCAAGAACCTATCAACCTCCACTTTAAAAACCTGGGCTCCACAGTCACCTGTAGCAATGAATTTCACAGAATCACCACCCTCTTGTTAAAGAAATAACTCCTCACATCTGTACTAAATGGACTTCCCTTCTATTCCGAGGCTGTACCCTCTGGTCTTAGACTCCCCCACCAAAGGAAATGTCCTCTCCACATCCACTCTATCAAGGCCTTTCAACATTTGATGTTTTAAGAGATCCCCCACCCCTTCTCAGATCTCTGCTCATTGCTCTAAATTCCAGTGAATACAGGCCCAGAGCTACCAATCACTCCTCATACAATAACCCTTTCATTCCCATAATCATTCTCATTAACCTCCTCTGAACCATCTCCAATGTCAGGACATTCTCTCATTAATAAGAGACCCAAAACTGTACACAATACTCCAAGTGAGTCCTCACCAGTCCCTTAAAAAGCTTCCACATAACATGCTTGGTTTTATATTTTAGTCCTCTTGGAATGAATGCTAACATTGCATTTACCTTGTTCACCATGAACTCAACCTGCAGGTTATCCTTTTAGAAATCCTACATGAAGACACCCAAGTCCCTTTGCACCTTAGATTTTTGAACTTTCTCAACATTCAGAAAAAAGTCTGGGTTTTTGTTCCTTCTAACAAAATGCATGACCATATATTTCCTGACACTGTATTCATCTGCCATTTCTTTGCCTGTTCTCCTAATCCAGGCATGGGCAAACTACGGCCCGCGGGCCATATGCGGCCCGTTAAGCTTTTTAATCTGGCCCGCAGAACTTGATGAAATTGTATTAATAAACCTCGCTAACGTTTTTTCCCCGCAATTCTGGCGTTTTCCCAATAGATGACGCACTCTATATACATTTGTGGCGACCCATTTCCTGGCACATCCGAACCGGCTCACAATTAGCCAGCATTCCGGCTAAGGGAGATCGCCTGCGGGGATTTGCGAACACAGAGCTTTGGAGCCTCTGCACCACGGGGGGCAGGTTGAGGGAGGCTTAAAAGTGAGGCTGGGGATTTCGAATAAAGTTTTTTTCTTCGACTGCAGTTACCGACTCCGTGTCATAATTTTAGCGCCGCATGTAGCACACCGCTACACATTGACCTTTGTTGAGGTGCAGCGTATTACTCCACATTTGCGCTTTACTCTTTGTTCGGCTCAACCTATTTGTGTGAACAGGCGTTCAGCGTCATGAACATCAACAAAGCCAGCTACAGATCCAAGTTAACTGACCAACACCTCAGATCCATCCTGAGAATCGCCACAACAAAACTAAATCCAGACTTTGATGCGCTGGCTAAAAAGGGAGACCAACCACACTGTTCCCACTGAAATTAAAAATAAGTTTCTTCATTGTGTTATGTAAAAAATGTGTTTGAAAATATTTTTTTTCAATAAGCCTTACATGTTACATGCCATTTTTGTTAAGTGATGGACATGAGTTGTGCGCAGGTGCACGTACGTTCTCAAAATAAAAAATGCGCTCCAAATCAAATAACGGGCTCCGCATACTGGCGCGCTCTCACTGTTCTGTCCTTGTGTGGGTCGTTGTTGAGTTTTGGCACAGGGGACAATTGAATAAGGAGGAGCAGGACAAGTAGACCTGCATCTCCTACCGTTTTTGAAATAAAGACAGTCAGGAGGAGAGTGATGATGATAATATCTTGAAGGATAACAGAACTTTCAGTGCTTTAAAATAATAACTGTTACTATTAAAAAAGCTGTATTTTATTCATTTAATTTTCAGTGTTTTAAAAGTCATTTCAATAAATAGCTAAATACCATGGGACTTCAAAGACAGATATTTTGTTGTAATGCATTTGTTCATTTTCAATTGAAATTAAAGCACATGTTTTCTACATATCCCATATTTTATTTTCTCTTATGAGGTGTATTACCAAAACACTCCGTCCATCTGCTCCTGGTCCGGCCCCCCTGTCAAATTTTAGAACCCTTTGTGGCCCTCAAGTCAAAAAGTTTGCCCACCCCTGTCCTAATCTGTCCAAGTCCTTCTGCAGCCTCCCTTTTTCATCAACACTACCTGACCTTCGACTGATCTTCATATCATCTGCAAGCTTGGTCACAAAGACAACAAATCCATCATCCAAGTCATTGAAATACAACAGAAAAAGAAGAGGTCCCAACACTGACTCCTGCGGAACACTACTAGTCACTAGAAGCCAGTCTGAAAAGGCTCTATCCTTGTTACTATCTTTCCTGTGATACCATGGACCCTTATCTTGTTAAGCATCCTCACATGCAGCACTTTGTCAGAGGCTTTCTGACAATCCAACCACACAACATCCACTGATTCTCCTTTGTCTAAACTGAATTATTTTATTTCATCAAATAATTCCAACAGATTTGTCAAGAAGATTTTCCCTTAAGGAAACCATGCTGACTTTGGCCTATTTTATCACATGCTTCCAAGTCCCCCAAATCACATAACAGTCAATTCCAACATCTTCCCAAACACTGAGGTAAGACTAACTAGCCTATAGTTTATTTTGTTCTGCCTCTCTCCCTTCTTGGAAAGTGGAGTGACATTTGCAATTTTTCAGTCCTTTGGAATCATTCCAGAAGCTACTGCTTCTTGAAAGATCATTACTATTGCTTCCACAATCTCTTCAGCCACCTCTTTCAGAACCCTTGGGTGTAGTCCATCTAGAACAGATGACTTATCTACCTTCAGACCTTCCTCCTTCCCAAGTATCATCTCCCTAGTATTAGCAATTGCACTCGCTTGTTCTCCCTGACACACATGAACTTCTGGCATGCTGTTAGTGCTTCCACAGTGAAGATTGATGCAAAATACTTATTCACTTTGTCTGCCAATTCATTGTCCTCATTATTACTCGTCAGCATCATTTTTCAGCGTTTCATTATCTACTCTTGCCTCTCTGTTACTCACCTGAAAAATCTTTTCATATTCTCTTTAATATTACCTTCATATTTCATCTTTTTCCCCCCTTATGGCCTCTTTAGCTGCCTTCTGTTGGTTTTTAAAAATTTCCCAATCCTCTAACTTCCCACTAATCTTGGCTCTATTGTATGCTCTCTCTTTTACTTAAATGTTGGTTTTGACTTCCCTTGTCAGCCACGATTACATCATCCTGACTTAAGAATTCTTGTTCTTTGTGCTGTATCTATCATGTGACTTTCAAATTGCTTCCAGCAACTCTAGCTATTGCTGCTCTGCTGTCATTCCTGCGAGTCCCCTTCCAAATCAGCTTTGGCCACTCCTTTCTCATGTCTCTCAAATTCCCTTTACTCCTCTTTTTCAAATCTCAGGGTGAATTCTATCATCTTATGATCACTGTCTCCTAAGGAACTTTTACCTTAAATACCCTAACTAGGGAACTTTTACCTTAAGCCCTCTATTCAATTCCAGCTCGTCGCACAATACCCAATCTAGAATAGCTGATCCCCTAGTGAGCTCTACCACAAGCTGCTCTAAAAAGCCATCTCATAGGCGTTCTAAACACTCTCTCTTGGGATCTAGCACCAACCTGCATATTGAAATCCCCCTTGACTATAGTAACATTGCCTTTTTGACATGCCTTTTCTATCTTCCATTTTAATTTGTTGCCCACATCCTGGCTACTTTTCGGAGGCCTGTATATACATCAGGGTCTTTCAACCCTTGCAATTTTTTAACTGTACTGACAAAAATTTTGATCCAATGTCACCTCTTTCTAAGAATTTGATGTAATTTTTACCATAGAGCCACAACACCCCCTTTGGCTCCCTGCCTGCCCTTTTGATACATTGTGAATCATTTGATGTTAAGCAGCCAAATATAATTTGCTTTCAGCATGATTCACAAAGTACACAACACAACCCCTTGAGCCATTCTCACTTCTCTAACTATGCACTAACAGATGAAGAAGGAAGAAGAAGAAACTCAACGGATACTGGCCTCACCCAAGCCTGATGAGACCAAGCCTCCCCACTCTAACCCTGGTCCACCCCAACAATGGCTGCTCCACTTGTCCCTGCATTCATGATTTATTTGCCCTTGCCAATGAATCATGACTGCACTAACAAAAAAGCTGAAGTTCTGTGAAAGAACCTTTTTAAAATCTTTCTCTCTCTGACCTGTGTAAGGCCACCTCTGTTGATTCGACTGTGACTGCACCTTGTAAAACGCTGAAATCCCATGAAAGCTCCTTTTTAAGTTTTTCTCTCCCCTCTCTCTAATAAAGAAATACAATTGAATTGAGGAAAAATATGTATCGATAAAGACTGACAACCAATATGTAAGCAAAGACAAACTGTGTAAATAAATAAATCAATAATACTAAGAACATGAGTTGTAGAGTCCTTGAAGGTGAGTCTGTAGAACCAGTTCAGTGTTGAGGTGAGTTAAGTTATCCATGCAAGTTCAGGAGCACGGTAGTTGTAAGGTAATAACTGTTCCTGAATCTCATGGTGTGGGACCGAGGACTCCTGTACCAATTACCTGATGGTAGCAGTGAGAAGAGTGTGTGGCCTGGATGTGTAGATTATCACTGCATCTATTAAATTATAAGGGAAGTTAATGATCTTCCAGTAAAATAACAGTGCTGAAATCCAGGAACAACAATCCTAAAAATCCACAAAGCGTGTTCCTTGGCTCAGTTTGATGTTTTGTGTCAAAGAAAAATATTCATATAAATACATACTGTATCTATTACTGCAATATAATATTATGCATTTGGATTTTAAATTTGGCATCAAGGAAGCTGAAAGTCTGATTTTAACTCCTGCAAGATTTATGAAGTAGTAGGTGCAGGGCAAATAAGCTTGCTTCCCAATGACAAGTAATGACCAAAAGATTTACAAGTTTTCAACTTCCAGACTGAAACCCAATGCTACTTATTTCTTGACCAGGCCATGGGAGCAAGCTTTTGATAAAAGGTGGAAGCTAACTGGTGTTAGTAGTCCTGAGTACTATGATAAATTGAGGGTGTACTTCAATGAGTATTTATGGAAAGAGAGCCCAGATTTCTTGCACAGTCCAGTAGAGGACTTCTGTTCCTCTTGACTCAGATATTACCTTTCAGAACTGTTTCTGCTGGATCTCTTCTGGAACTCGTGCAGGCTACATCAGGATTGTTCATTAGACATTGCTTTATTTAGGGGTTGAGTCACAAAAAAATGAATATTATAAAATATTCACCAGCCTATAGTAAAATGCCTCTTTTCCTCTCAAAGTCTATGAGTTAACTAACAGCAGGAGACGGCATAGCGCAAATTAAGGAAAATTTTCTGCTGCTGATTATATTTCACATGCACCAATTTTCTATGACTGTAGGAGGGTTGAGAGAAATGCAAAGCATTCATTTGACTCACCTAAACACACTGAAGTGTTCTAAAATAAGATATTGCAATCAGGTACTGCCTCTGTGAATATACACCTTTCTATGCGTAATCAATTTATTGATTGTTAAAATATAAAAGGAAAAGTTAAGAAAACTTTTTTGGTTGTACCACAGAGTCGCACTAAAATTGTCACATGCAATATTTTCAATATTACTCTCTTTATTGCCTCGGGCAATGGAGCTTTCTGGAGCATCCTAGGAAGTAACTGTCAGCAAATAAAATATATGTTGTTATTTTCAGATGATATTCAATGGGCAAAACCAAAATTAAATGATGGCACTCAAGGAGAACATTTCTAGCATTTTCACTGTGTGAGGAGATTGTTGTCTCACAGCAAAAAAAAATGCCTTTAACCTTATTTGTTTATCGAACATGCTATTGTCCTCCATGATCACTCTTGTATGTTGAACCACATAGTTTAGTCCCAAGGTATATTTCCAATTTTCTCAAAAAGAAGAGAATTTTACTCCTCTTTCAGATAATGATTTCAAAATCATAACAATGCATTGCAGTGATGACGGTGGTAGCATTGCAGAAGTATACCCAGTTCCAAGGAGGCTGATTATATTTTTAATAGCCATCATCAAATTTTATGATCAGCAGTAAGTTCATAGTGACATGTTTGAATGAGCTCACAAGCTTTTTTGTTTATTGGTTCAGACATTGTATTCAATCGATATTTTCTGGCGTGAGCCAGGACATGATTATAAATTGAACAGATAAAATAGCAGTAATACTTTCTGCCCATTATGCTGATGACATTTAAGGCAAAAGTGAAGATCTTCTACCTCTGTATTACCATTGCATACAGATATAGAACAAATCTTCATTGCTGTTTCCATAACAACTTTTTTGACCAGTCAGGGTTGCTAGCCCTGAGTTGAAGCCCTGAACCTGGAGAACTGGTGGGCCACTCTTGGATTGGCCTTTACCTTTTGACCTGCTTGGCAGAGATGAACCTACCAAAGCACAAGACCTTGACTGCAGCCAACATAGCTCTCCAGGTCATTGATGCATACAAGTCTCCAAACCCAACGACAAGGTTATGGTTCTCGTAGAAGAAAATGATAATATAGCATCAGTCAACTTTTCAAATACAGTAATTATCAGTTCTGTTCCTGTTGTGATGGAAAATAACTGGTTCAACAGTAGAGGCCTGGACACATAGCTTTAATAATAAGGAATTTATTTACAAGGGGAAGGTTGGATCGGCTGTACAATACACAGAAAGAGGTGTGGGGACAGGGTACAGTTACACATACAAAGAACAAGGGAAAAGCACTACAACAGCTATCCCCCTTGACCTTGGATAGCTGCGGCTCCCTTACCAGGACCAACGATAGACCTTCCCAAACATAAATCAATGCACTTACCTTCCTGAGGTGGTCTGTAAGAGAGAGAGAGCCAGGCATATATCTCACATTTTATAGCATGGGGCTGGGCGAGATAATCCAATTAAGGTGACCAATAATTTAAATGTGCATTGATTAGTTGGGAGGGATCAAATGTTGATTGGTGTGTGGTGTGTCCTCCGACCAGCCAGGTGGCAGTCCGTCTGTCACGTGGCCGGTATCTCTGGATACACCCCACCCCTCGGAAGATGCACCACATAGCCAACACACATAAGAGGGTGAAACAATATCACTTACCAGAAATAACCAATTTTGAGCAGCTAAGTAAATGCAGAGACACTCTTAATCAGCTGGCATGCGCAACATAGTATAGAAATGGCTATGATTACAAGAATGAGTGCGCTGGACCAGTGAATGACAGTTGCCCACCACCCCTCTAGGGACTCAAACGGCCACCAATTGCCCCATGAGGTGTTGTGCTGGAGGAGCTGGTCCCTTGATTTTTGAATTTTAGCCACCGAGTCCCGAATGTGAGCAGCCAAGTGAGTGATGTTGCTGGACTCAGCAGGGATAAAGGTACAGCATTCCTTTCTGCACACGTTCCACCATCAGCAGCGAGCAGGTAGTCCAGTGCCATTCGGTTCTGCAGGGCGACCATCCTGACAGCTGTCAGTTCTGCCGCTATTCGGGTGAGGGCATCCTCCGTGTGTTGCAGTGCCACTGCCGTCTCCTTGGCCAGAGTCTCGAGCACACTGGTCATCTGGATCACCTCCCGGGACAGCCGGGCCGGACCATAACTGGGAAAGGCTATCATCCAGAACCTCTCTGCCTCCGTAATGGCCCTCTTGTCCAGGTGGCTGCTGTACACCGGATGCTCCCCAAGGTCATTCAGGGGGTGGATGAAGGGCACCACATATGCTAGAAAGCAGCAGCCGTACCAGCTCGTGGGGAGCCATGGGTAGGCACGGTGGCTGCAGATCCAGTGGGTCCTTTTCAGGGTCCAGGGAGCTCCCAGCTTAGCGGCAGCGTCGGCAGTGGTCACTGGGGCACCTGGGTACCAGTTTTGCTCACAGTTGCTCAGTGTGGAGTCTGCACCAGCATTCATTAGGTCTTCTCAGTGGCTGTGGAATAACTCTGAGGGTTGGGACTCGGGTGGAGGGAAATACCAGTTCCTGAAGCACCCACCCCATCGGGGGTCAAGGGAAGAGATGTTGTGTAGCGGGGAGGAGAGTGGTGGGGGACTGCCAGCAGCACCCCCCCAACACAGATATGCCAAAACCAGCAGGGGCAAACAATCTGTGTAAACAGTTCATCGCAATGTCATCTGGCGGGATCGGTGTGAGTGGCAGCGCATCATCAGCGTGCACTGGGGCCCACAAGCAGATCCAGCAGTCCGATCTGTTGGAGTTGCTGGTAAACTCGTAAGCGACCCTGAGGAGGGTGTTGGCAGCTGTCACGGAGCCAATCATCGCAGCGACCAGGAGGGATGACTGGAGTCGCACCATTGTCCTGTGGAGGGAGGCAGGGGTGGAGGGGTGGGGATAGGTGTAGGAGGAAACTCATTCCCGTCTTGTTAAGTGCTGGGTATATATACAGGACAAATCAGATTTACCCGGAATGGCAACCCAGCGGGTGACCCTGGACCGCGCGTGACAATTTCTCCCTTTCTGGGGAGGCTTTGTGGCTGTCGGATCCATACTCTGCCCGAGTCCTCGGTCTCAGGGGGTTCGGTGGATTCCCTGTCGGAAGATGGGGACTGTGCCAGGTGGCGGGCCAGTGGGGATCCCCCTTGGCTAGCGGGCCGTGTGTTTAACTGGTCAACAGCCTGCTGAAGGACACTTAGCCACCCCTGCAGCGTGCGAGAGGGTGGCAGAGTGCGTATTTTTTCCTTGAGCAGGCCGTTCATTCTTTCAATTAAACCCGATGCCTGGGGGTGGTGAGGTAAATGGAACAGCCACGAGATCCCCACCTCAGCCGCCCAGGTCTGGGCTTTGGTCCCAGCAAAGTGTGAGCCCTGATCGGATTGTACCTCCCATGGGACCCCATAGAGAGAGGAGAGGTGCTGTAATCCTCTGTGGGTGTTGTTCTGGTCGGCCCTCTCACAGGGCACCGCCACCAGGACACCCGAGTATGTGTCCACCATCGTGAGGACATACTGATTCTTATTCTGTCGCGGGAGCGGTCCAATATAGTCGATTTAACATACCCGACCCGCCCCCGTGCCGCGACGAATGTGGCCCGGTGGCCCTATCGGCCAGTCCTGTGGCTTGACTTGCTGGCAGATGGGGCAGTTATCTACAGAGGTTTTACATTGATCGAGTGTCAAGGCGACACCAAATTGTTCAGCCCAGCGCCGCGTGTCATCGGCCCCTGAGTGGCCACCTTTGTGGTGTGCCCATGCAGCTAGTGCACTGGGATCTGTGTCAGGGGTGGAAGTGGTGGCAGATGATATTTGGGCAGCCAGGTCCACAGCAGTGTTAAACGTTGCCTCTTCATTATCTGTTCCAGTATGTGCATCCACATGGCGCACAGAAATTTTTCTGTGGGTAGCCTGGTCCCAAATGAAATGCCAGTGGTGCTGTCCCCAGAGGGGACGTTCGTGTATTCACACCCCGTGTCTTGACACCGGGCCATCCACACCGCAATGTCGTTAGCTACTGCCCAGGAGTCAGTATAGGTGTGGACTGGTCCGGTAGTGTTTTGGAGGGTGAGGGCTACTGCCGCCAAATCGGCAAGTTGACTGGAACCCCCCTCCCCCTCGGTGGTTAAAATTTTAAAATAGAGTCCCCCTTGGTCCAGAAACCGAGGGGGACTCTACGCCCTGGGGTCTTCTGCCAGAGGCTCCACTCGGAGACTGTCTTGCCCGCTGAGACCTGTAACCGAAAAGGCAGAATTGCCTGGTGGGAAGAAAGTGGCATGGCTTGTTCCACCACTAGCTTCGCCGTATCAAAGGCAGCCTGTTCCGCTGGCCCCCAGAGAAATGTGGATTTTTTCCCAGAGATCCTATAGAGCGGCCGGAGAAGCATGGTCAACTGGGGTATCTGCTGCCGCCAATAGCCCAGGAGCCCCACGAATCTCTGTGTGTCAGTTTAATTCGAGGGGACAGCAAAATTAAAAATTTTATTTTTGGCGTTATCGGGTATGCTTCTGTGCCCGGAGTTCCATTGTACTCCGAGGAAAATGACACCTTGGCTGGGGCCCTGTATCTTTTCCATATTAATGGCCCAGCCCCGTCCCCTGAGGGATTCGATTAGCATGTGAAGGGCCTTTGACACAATGGTCTCAGAAGGACCTTGGAGAAGAATATCGTCTATATAATGTGCAATTGAAATCTCCGGCGGGAATTGGATGTTGAGTAAATTGCGGGAGACAAGGCCATGAAATAGTGGAGCTGTGAATGTAGCCTTGGGGTAGGCCAGAGGTCGGCAACCTGCGGCTCCAGAGCCACATGCGGCTCTTTGATCTCTGTGATGCGGCTCCCCGTGGTTTGTTAGCTTTTGAAATGTAATTCGAAATTTTGTGGCTCCCAGTGTTTTCTTTTCTGTGGGAAATGGGTCCATATTGGCTCTTTCAGTGGTAAACGTTGCCGACCCCTGGGGTAGGCGATTAAATGTGTATTGTCTGCTGTCCCAAGTAAAGACAAACTGGTCTTGGTTATCTGAGTGCAGGGGAATCGACAACAGCGTACCAGGG
Source organism: Hypanus sabinus (assembly GCF_030144855.1). Taxonomy (NCBI): domain Eukaryota; kingdom Metazoa; phylum Chordata; class Chondrichthyes; order Myliobatiformes; family Dasyatidae; genus Hypanus; species Hypanus sabinus. Next base: position 115,689,909 of record NC_082710.1, on the reverse strand, counting down.
TTTGTGGGGACGGCCTGCGATGTCTTCAATAAGGGTGACAATGTCAGGTACAGCGGCGGCAAGGGGGGGGGGGTGCAGCCTTGTTCAATTGCCTATAATCAATGGTCATCCGCCTGGAGCCATTCCTCTTACGGACGGGCCAAATGGGGCTGTTGAAAGGCGAGGCAGCGGTTCTAATAATTCCCTCCCGTAACAGGGCTTGAATGGTGTCTGCGATTTCTTCCCCCCCCCCGCCCCCGGCACTCTGTACTGACTGTTACAGATGATCTTGGGGGGAGGGGGAATAACAATTGACTCCCACTTAGCCGCCCCGACGACAATAGTGGCTCGCGCGATGCCGAAGGTGAACTTTCCCCTGTTTGTTTCAAGTGATTGTCCCTTTAAAACATTGATCCCGAGGATACATTCCGGAGAGGAGGCAATAAGGACTTGTACACGTCTGGGGGAATGGTTGCCTATGGCTTGGCGAAGGGTGACCTCCCTAGCTGGTAACAGGGAGCCCCCCCAATCCCTCTATCTGCATGTCCGTACCCCTCCATAAGGCAGGATTGCCTGGGATAATCGTGTGCTGGGGGCCTGTGTTGACAAGCGCCATCCACCTCTGTGTGTTTCCCTCTCCCCAGTGTACTGTGACGGGTATATGTGGCCTCAGATCCCCCGGGCAGGAAAGGGCGAGAGAGCAAATGCGCCGGGGGCCCTGGCCTTCATCCTATGGGAGGGGGGAGGAGGGCTGCCACGCCGGGGGTGAGGCACTTTGCTGGTGGAGGTGGGACATTTCCTGCCTGACAAGCTGTCTGAGTTCTGCTTTGAGGGCCTTCGAGACAGTTTCAGGCAGGGGAGGCGCGAAGGGTGGCTCGGTGTGGGCATGGTCTGGTCTGGCGGTCTTTTTGTAACTAGTCTTCCCCCTGCAATGCTTCTTCCACAGGGCATATAGGGTGGGGGTGGGAATGCCATCTATCTGGTTACGATCCACCCCTGCATGCAGCAGGTCCATGTACAGTTGCCTGCGTGTATATCTGCGAGGGATAGTGTCTAGGGCCCTTGCCTCCGTCTGCGGACCTGCGTAGGTGCCCCCCTCTGCATATATTCTAATCCCTCCAGGAGGGTGATGGCATCCCGTATGGTCCTACTGCTGGCTGGTGCCATGACGGGCAGGATTACAGACTTCAGATCGGGGCGCGCGATCGTGACCAAGTATCCCGCTAGGGCACCGGTCACTTGTGTGTTTTCAAGGAAGTTGCGGTCGCAGGCACCTTGAAAGATGCCGTTGACCAGTGCCCATTCCCTGATAACCCGGGTGCCCTCACTGACCGTACCCCATTGCGGGCGCCCGTGTAGATCCCACTCCAGAAGTGTGGGATAGCGAGCTCGTACCGTGGTCACTACCCGATCCCACAGGGTTGTGCCGTCGCAGATTTCCGCTTGTGGCGCCCACAGCGCATTGTTTATGCTCTGCTGGTCAGAGGGGCTTCCCAGGGCACTTGTCTCCTGATGGGAGGGGCTTCCCAGGGCGCTTGTCTCCTGATGGGAGAGGCTCCCCGGGGCGCTTGTCTCCTGACGGGAGAGGCTTCTCGGGGCGCTTGTCTCCTGATGGGAGGGGCTTCCCAGGACGCTTGTCTCCTGATGGGAGAGGCTTCCCGGGACGCTTGTCTCCTGATGGGAGAGGCTTCCCAGGCCGCTTGTCTCCTGATGGGAGAGGCTTCCCGGGACGCTTGTCTCCTGACGGGAGAGGCTTCCGGGACGCTTGTCTCCTGACGGGAGAGGCTTCCCGGGCCGCTTGTCTCCTGACGGGAGAGGCTTCCCGGGACGCTTGTCTCCTGATGGGAGAGGCTTCCCGGGACGACTGTCTCCTGATGGGAGAGGCTTCCCGGGGCGCCTGTCTCCTGATGGGAGAGGCTTCCCGGGGCGCCTGTCTCCTGATGGGAGAGGCTTCCCGGGACGCTTGTCTCCTGATGGGAGAGGCTTCCCGGGGCGCTTGTCTCCTGACGGGAGAGGCTTCCCGGGACGCTTGTCTCCTGACGGGAGAGGCTTCCCGGGCCGCTTGTCTCCTGACGGGAGAGGCTTCCCGGGACGCCTGTCTCCTGACGGGAGAGGCTTCCCGGGACGCCTGTCTCCTGACGGGAGAGGCTTCCCGGGACGCCTGTCTCCTGACGGGAGAGGCTTCCCGGGGCGCCTGTCTCCTGATGGGAGAGGCTTCCCGGGACGCTTGTCTCCTGATGGGAGAGGCTTCCCGGGACGCTTGTCTCCTGACGGGAGAGGCTTCCCGGGACGCTTGTCTCCTGACGGGAGAGGCTTCCCGGGACGCTTGTCTCCTGACGGGAGAGGCTTCCCAGGACGCTTGTCTCCTGATGGGAGAGGCTTCCCGGGGCACTTGTCTTCTGACGGGAGAGGCTTCCCGGAGCGCTTGCCTCCTGATGGGAGAGGCTTCCCGGGGCGCTTGTCTCCTGATGGGAGAGGCTTCCCAGGACGCTTGTCTCCTGATGGGAGAGGCTTCCCGGGGCGCTTGTCACCTGACGGGAGAGGCTTCCCGGAGCGCTTGCCTCCTGATGGGAGAGGCTTCCCAGGACTCTTGTCTCCTGACGGGAGAGGCTTCCCAGGACGCTTGTCTCCTGATGGGAGAGGCTTCCCGGGGCGCTTGTCACCTGACGGGAGAGGCTTCCCAGGACACTTGTCTCCTGACGGGAGAGGCTTCCCAGGCCGCTTGTCTCCTGACGGGAGAGGCTTCCCAGGCCGCTTGTCTCCTGATGGGAGAGGCTTCCCGGGGCGCTTGTCTCCTGATGGGAGAGGCTTCCCGGGGCGCTTGTCTCCTGATGGGAGAGGCTTCCCGGGGCTCTTGTCTCCTGACGGGAGAGGCTTCCCGGGGCGCTTGTCTCCTGACGGGAGAGGCTTCCCGGGGCGCTTGTCTCCTGATGGGAGAGGCTTCCCGGGACGCCTGTCTCCTGATGGGAGAGGCTTCCCAGGGCGCTTGTCTCCTGATGGGAGAGGCTTCCCGGGGCGCTTGTCTCCTGATGGGAGAGGCTTCCCGGGACGCTTGTCTCCTGATGGGAGAGGCTTCCCGGGACGCCTGTCTCCTGATGGGAGAGGCTTCCCGGGGCGCCTGTCTCCTGATGGGAGAGGCTTCCCGGGGCGCTTGTCTCCTGATGGGAGAGGCTTCCCGGGGCGCTTGTCTCCTGACGGGAGAGGCTTCCCGGGGCGCTTGTCTCCTGACGGGAGAGGCTTCCCAGGCCGCTTGTCTCCTGATGGGAGAGGCTTCCCGGGACTCTTGTCTCCTGATGGGAGAGGCTTCCCAGGATGCTTGTCTCCTGATGGGAGAGGCTTCCCAGGACGCTTGTCTCCTGATGGGAGAGGCTTCCCAGGACGCTTGTCTCCTGATGGGAGAGGCTTCCCAGGGCACTTGTCTCCTGATGGGAGAGGCTTCCCGGGGCACTTGTCTCCTGATGGGAGAGGCTTCACAGGGCGCCTGTCTCCTGATGGGAGAGGCTTCCCGGGGCGCTTGTCTCCTGACGGGAGAGGCTTCCCAGGACACTTGTCTCCTGATGGGAGAGGCTTCCCGGGGCACTTGTCTCCTGATGGGAGAGGCTTCCCAGGACGCTTGTCTCCTGATGGGAGAGGCTTCCCGGGACGCCTGTCTCCTGATGGGAGAGGCTTCCCGGGACGCTTGTCTCCTGATGGGAGGGGCTTCCCAGGCCGCTTGTCTCCTGATGGGAGAGGCTTCCCAGGACGCTTGTCTCCTGATGGGAGAGGCTTCCCAGGACGCTTGTCTCCTGATGGGAGAGGCTTCCCGGGGCGCTTGTCTCCTGATGGGAGAGGCTTCCCGGGCCGCTTGTCTCCTGATGGGAGAGGCTTCCCGGAGCGCTTGCCTCCTGATGGGAGAGGCTTCCCGGGGCGCTTGTCTCCTGATGGGAGAGGCTTCCCAGGACGCTTGTCTCCTGATGGGAGAGGCTTCCTGGGGCGCTTGTCTCCGGATGGGAGAGGCTTGCCAGGGCACTTGTCTCCTGATGGGAGAGGCTTCCCAGGCCGCTTGTCTCCTGATGGGAGAGGCTTCCCAGGACTCTTGTCTCCTGATGGGAGAGGCTTCCCAGGGCGACTGTCTCCTGATGGGAGAGGCTTCCCGGGGCGCTTGTCTCCTGATGGGAGAGGCTTCCCAGGGCACTTGTCACCTGACGGGAGAGGCTTCCCAGGACTCTTGCCTCCTGATGGGAGAGGCTTGCCAGGGCTCTTGTCTCCTGATGGGAGAGGCTTCCCAGGACACTTGTCTCCTGACGGGAGAGGCTTCCCAGGACTCTTGTCTCCTGACGGGAGAGGCTTCCCAGGACTCTTGTCTCCTGATGGGAGAGGCTTCCCAGGGCGACTGTCTCCTGATGGGAGAGGCTTGCCAGGGCTCTTGTCTCCTGATGGGAGAGGCTTCCCAGGACTCTTGTCTCCTGATGGGAGAGGCTTCCCAGGACTCTTGTCTCCTGATGGGAGAGGCTTCCCGGGACACTTGTCTCCTGACGGGAGAGGCTTCCCAGGACTCTTGTCTCCTGATGGGAGAGGCTTCCCGGGACGCTTGTCTCCTGACGGGAGAGGCTTCCCGGGGCGCCTGTCTCCTGATGGGAGAGGCTTCCCGGGGCGCCTGTCTCCTGATGGGAGAGGCTTCCCGGGACGCTTGTCTCCTGATGGGAGAGGCTTCCCGGGGCACTTGTCTCCTGATGGGAGAGGCTTCCCGGGACGCTTGTCTCCTGACGGGAGAGGCTTCCCAGGACGCTTGTCTCCTGATGGGAGAGGCTTCCCGGGGCACTTGTCTCCTGACGGGAGAGGCTTCCCGGAGCGCTTGCCTCCTGATGGGAGAGGCTTCCCGGGGCGCTTGTCTCCTGATGGGAGAGGCTTCCCAGGACGCTTGTCTCCTGATGGGAGAGGCTTCCCGGGGCGCTTGTCACCTGACGGGAGAGGCTTCCCGGAGCGCTTGCCTCCTGATGGGAGAGGCTTCCCAGGACTCTTGTCTCCTGACGGGAGAGGCTTCCCAGGACGCTTGTCTCCTGATGGGAGAGGCTTCCCGGGGCGCATGTCACCTGACGGGAGAGGCTTCCCAGGACACTTGTCTCCTGACGGGAGAGGCTTCCCAGGCCGCTTGTCTCCTGACGGGAGAGGCTTCCCAGGCCGCTTGTCTCCTGATGGGAGAGGCTTCCCGGGGCGCTTGTCTCCTGATGGGAGAGGCTTCCCGGGGCGCTTGTCTCCTGATGGGAGAGGCTTCCCAGGCCGCTTGTCTCCTGATGGGAGAGGCTTCCCGGGGCGCTTGTCTCCTGATGGGAGAGGCTTCCCGGGGCTCTTGTCTCCTGACGGGAGAGGCTTCCCAGGGCGCTTGTCTCCTGATTGGAGAGGCTTCCCAGGGCGCTTGTCTCCTGATGGGAGAGGCTTCCCGGGACTCCTGTCTCCTGATGGGAGAGGCTTCCCAGGGCGCTTGTCTCCTGATGGGAGAGGCTTCCCGGGGCGCTTGTCTCCTGATGGGAGAGGCTTCCCGGGACGCTTGTCTCCTGATGGGAGAGGCTTCCCGGGACGCTTGTCTCCTGATGGGAGAGGCTTCCCGGGGCGCCTGTCTCCTGATGGGAGAGGCTTCCCGGGGCGCTTGTCTCCTGATGGGAGAGGCTTCCCGGGGCGCTTGTCTCCTGACGGGAGAGGCTTCCCAGGCCGCTTGTCTCCTGACGGGAGAGGCTTCCCAGGCCGCTTGTCTCCTGATGGGAGAGGCTTCCCGGGACTCTTGTCTCCTGATGGGAGAGGCTTCCCAGGATGCTTGTCTCCTGATGGGAGAGGCTTCCCAGGACGCTTGTCTCCTGATGGGAGAGGCTTCCCAGGACGCTTGTCTCCTGATGGGAGAGGCTTCCCAGGGCACTTGTCTCCTGATTGGAGAGGCTTCCCGGGGCACTTGTCTCCTGATGGGAGAGGCTTCCCAGGGCGCCTGTCTCCTGATGGGAGAGGCTTCCCGGGGCGCTTGTCTCCTGACGGGAGAGGCTTCCCAGGACACTTGTCTCCTGATGGGAGAGGCTTCCCGGGGCACTTGTCTCCTGATGGGAGAGGCTTCCCAGGACGCTTGTCTCCTGATGGGAGAGGCTTCCCGGGACGCCTGTCTCCTGATTGGAGAGGCTTCCCGGGACGCTTGTCTCCTGATGGGAGGGGCTTCCCAGGCCGCTTGTCTCCTGATGGGAGAGGCTTCCCAGGGCGACTGTCTCCTGATGGGAGAGGCTTCCCGGGGCGCTTGTCTCCTGATGGGAGAGGCTTCCCAGGGCACTTGTCACCTGACGGGAGAGGCTTCCCAGGACTCTTGCCTCCTGATGGGAGAGGCTTGCCAGGGCTCTTGTCTCCTGATGGGAGAGGCTTCCCAGGACACTTGTCTCCTGACGGGAGAGGCTTCCCAGGACTCTTGTCTCCTGACGGGAGAGGCTTCCCAGGACTCTTGTCTCCTGATGGGAGAGGCTTCCCAGGGCGACTGTCTCCTGATGGGAGAGGCTTGCCAGGGCTCTTGTCTCCTGATGGGAGAGGCTTCCCAGGACTCTTGTCTCCTGATGGGAGAGGCTTCCCAGGACTCTTGTCTCCTGATGGGAGAGGCTTCCCGGGACACTTGTCTCCTGACGGGAGAGGCTTCCCAGGACTCTTGTCTCCTGATGGGAGAGGCTTCCCAGGACTCTTGTCTCCTGATGGGAGAGGCTTCCCGGGGCTCTTGTCTCCTGACGGGAGAGGCTTCCCGGGGCGCTTGTCTCCTGATGGGAGAGGCTTCCCAGGACACTTGTCTCCTGACGGGAGAGGCTTCCCAGGGCACTTGTCTCCTGATGGGAGAGGCTTCCCGGGACGCTTGTCTCCTGATGGGAGAGGCTTCCCAGGACGCTTGTCTCCTGATGGGAGAGGCTTCCCAGGACTCTTGTCTCCTGATGGGAGAGGCTTCCCAGGGCACTTGTCTCCTGATGGGAGAGGCTTCCCAGGACGCTTGTATCCTGATGGGAGAGGCTTGCCAGGCCGCTTGTCTCCTGACGGGAGAGGCTTCCCGGGGCGCTTGTCTCCTGATGGGAGAGGCTTCCCGGGACTCTTGTCTCCTGATGGGAGAGGCTTCCCAGGACGCTTGTCTCCTGATGGGAGAGGCTTCCCAGGGCACTTGTCTCCTGACGGGAGAGGCTTCCCGGGACGCTTGTCTCCTGATGGGAGAGGCTTCCCGGGACGCTTGTCTCCTGATGGGAGAGGCTTCCCGGGCCGCTTGTCTCCTGATGGGAGAGGCTTCCCGGGCCGCTTGTCTCCTGACGGGAGAGGCTTCCCAGGACTCTTGTCTCCTGACGGGAGAGGCTTCCCAGGACGCTTGTCTCCTGATGGGAGAGGCTTCCCGGGGCACTTGTCTCCTGACGGGAGAGGCTTCCCGGGACGCTTGTCTCCTGACGGGAGAGGCTTCCCAGGACGCTTGTCTCCTGATGGGAGAGGCTTCCCAGGACGCTTGTCTCCTGATGGGAGAGGCTTCCCAGGACGCTTGTCTCCTGATGGGAGAGGCTTCCCAGGACTCTTGCCTCCTGATGGGAGAGGCTTGCCAGGGCTCTTGTCTCCTGATGGGAGAGGCTTCCCAGGACACTTGTCTCCTGACGGGAGAGGCTTCCCAGGACTCTTGTCTCCTGACGGGAGAGGCTTCCCAGGACTCTTGTCTCCTGATGGGAGAGGCTTCCCAGGGCGACTGTCTCCTGATGGGAGAGGCTTGCCAGGGCTCTTGTCTCCTGATGGGAGAGGCTTCCCAGGACTCTTGTCTCCTGATGGGAGAGGCTTCCCAGGACGCTTGTCTCCTGATGGGAGAGGCTTCCCAGGACTCTTGTCTCCTGATGGGAGAGGCTTCCCAGGACGCTTGTCTCCTGATGGGAGAGGCTTCCCAGGGCACTTGTCTCCTGACGGGAGAGGCTTCCCGGGACGCTTGTCTCCTGATGGGAGAGGCTTCCCGGGACGCTTGTCTCCTGATGGGAGAGGCTTCCCGGGCCGCTTGTCTCCTGATGGGAGAGGCTTCCCAGGCCGCTTGTCTCCTGATGGGAGAGGCTTCCCGGAGCGCTTGTCTCCTGATGGGAGAGGCTTCCCAGGACGCTTGTCTCCTGATGGGAGAGGCTTCCCAGGCCGCTTGTCTCCTGATGGGAGAGGCTTCCCAGGCCGCTTGTCTCCTGATGGGAGAGGCTTCCCAGGCCGCTTGTCTCCTGATGGGAGAGGCTTCCCGGAGCGCTTGTCTCCTGATGGGAGAGGCTTCCCGGGACTCTTGTCTCCTGATTGGAGAGGCTTCCCGGGGCGCTTGTCTCCTGATGGGAGAGGCTTCCCGGGGCGCTTGTCTCCTGATGGGAGAGGCTTCCCAGGCCGCTTGTCTCCTGACGGGAGAGGCTTCCCGGGACTCTTGTCTCCTGACGGGAGAGGCTTCCCAGGCCGCTTGTCTCCTGATGGGAGAGGCTTCCCGGGACTCTTGTCTCCTGATGGGAGAGGCTTCCCAGGACGCTTGTCTCCTGATGGGAGAGGCTTCCCAGGGCACTTGTCTCCTGACGGGAGAGGCTTCCCGGGACGCTTGTCTCCTGATGGGAGAGGCTTCCCGGGACGCTTGTCTCCTGATGGGAGAGGCTTCCCGGGCCGCTTGTCTCCTGATGGGAGAGGCTTCCCAGGCCGCTTGTCTCCTGATGGGAGAGGCTTCCCGGAGCGCTTGTCTCCTGATGGGAGAGGCTTCCCAGGACGCTTGTCTCCTGATGGGAGAGGCTTCCCAGGCCGCTTGTCTCCTGATGGGAGAGGCTTCCCAGGCCGCTTGTCTCCTGATGGGAGAGGCTTCCCAGGCCGCTTGTCTCCTGATGGGAGAGGCTTCCCGGAGCGCTTGTCTCCTGATGGGAGAGGCTTCCCGGGACTCTTGTCTCCTGATTGGAGAGGCTTCCCGGGGCACTTGTCTCCTGATGGGAGAGGCTTCCCAGGACGCTTGTCTCCTGATGGGAGAGGCTTCCCAGGCCGCTTGTCTCCTGATGGGAGAGGCTTCCCGGGGCGCTTGTCTCCTGATGGGAGAGGCTTCCCGGGGCGCTTGTCTCCTGATGGGAGAGGCTTCCCAGGCCGCTTGTCTCCTGACGGGAGAGGCTTCCCAGGCCGCTTGTCTCCTGATGGGAGAGGCTTCCCGGGGCGCTTGTCTCCTGACGGGAGAGGCTTCCCGGGACTCTTGTCTCCTGACGGGAGAGGCTTCCCAGGCCGCTTGTCTCCTGATGGGAGAGGCTTCCCGGGGCGCTTGTCTCCTGAGGGGAGAGGCTTCCCAGGACTCTTGTCTCCTGACGGGAGAGGCTTCCCGGGACGCTTGTCTCCTGATGGGAGAGGCTTCCCAGGACGCTTGTCTCCTGACGGGAGAGGCTTCCCGGGACGCTTGTCTCCTGATGGGAGAGGCTTCCCAGGACTCTTGTCTCCTGACGGGAGAGGCTTCCCCGGACGCTTGTCTCCTGATGGGAGAGGCTTCCCAGGACGATTGCCTTCAGATGGGAGAGGCTTCCCGGGGCTCTTGTCTCCTGATGGGAGAGGCTTCCCAGGACGCTTGCCTCCTGATGGGAGAGGCTTCCCGGGACGCTTGTCTCCTGATGGGAGAGGCTTCCCAGGGCTCTTGTCTCCTGACGGGAGAGGCTTCCCGGGACGCTTGTCTCCTGATGGGAGAGGCTTCCCGGGACGCTTGTCTCCTGATGGGAGAGGCTTCCCGGGACGCTTGCCTCCTGATGGGAGAGGCTTCCCGGGACGCTTGTCTCCTGATGGGAGAGGCTTCCCGGGGCACTTGTCTCCTGACGGGAGAGGCTTCCCGGGCCGCTTGTCTCCTGACGGGAGAGGCTTCCCAGGACTCTTGTCTCCTGACGGGAGAGGCTTCCCAGGACGCTTGTCTCCTGATGGGAGAGGCTTCCCGGGGCACTTGTCTCCTGACGGGAGAGGCTTCCCGGGACGCTTGTCTCCTGACGGGAGAGGCTTCCCAGGACGCTTGTCTCCTGATGGGAGAGGCTTCCCAGGACGCTTGTCTCCTGATGGGAGAGGCTTCCCAGGACGCTTGTCTCCTGATGGGAGAGGCTTCCCAGGACGCTTGTCTCCTGATGGGAGAGGCTTCCCAGGACTCTTGTCTCCTGACGGGAGAGGCTTCCCAGGACGCTTGTCTCCTGATGGGAGAGGCTTCCCGGGGCACTTGTCTCCTGACGGGAGAGGCTTCCCGGGACGCTTGTCTCCTGACGGGAGAGGCTTCCCAGGACGCTTGTCTCCTGATGGGAGAGGCTTCCCAGGACGCTTGTCTCCTGATGGGAGAGGCTTCCCAGGACGCTTGTCTCCTGATGGGAGAGGCTTCCCAGGACTCTTGCCTCCTGATGGGAGAGGCTTGCCAGGGCTCTTGTCTCCTGATGGGAGAGGCTTCCCAGGACACTTGTCTCCTGACGGGAGAGGCTTCCCAGGACTCTTGTCTCCTGACGGGAGAGGCTTCCCAGGACTCTTGTCTCCTGATGGGAGAGGCTTCCCAGGGCGACTGTCTCCTGATGGGAGAGGCTTGCCAGGGCTCTTGTCTCCTGATGGGAGAGGCTTCCCAGGACTCTTGTCTCCTGATGGGAGAGGCTTCCCAGGACGCTTGTCTCCTGATGGGAGAGGCTTCCCAGGACTCTTGTCTCCTGATGGGAGAGGCTTCCCAGGACGCTTGTCTCCTGATGGGAGAGGCTTCCCAGGGCACTTGTCTCCTGACGGGAGAGGCTTCCCGGGACGCTTGTCTCCTGATGGGAGAGGCTTCCCGGGACGCTTGTCTCCTGATGGGAGAGGCTTCCCGGGCCGCTTGTCTCCTGATGGGAGAGGCTTCCCAGGCCGCTTGTCTCCTGATGGGAGAGGCTTCCCGGAGCGCTTGTCTCCTGATGGGAGAGGCTTCCCAGGACGCTTGTCTCCTGATGGGAGAGGCTTCCCAGGCCGCTTGTCTCCTGATGGGAGAGGCTTCCCAGGCCGCTTGTCTCCTGATGGGAGAGGCTTCCCAGGCCGCTTGTCTCCTGATGGGAGAGGCTTCCCGGAGCGCTTGTCTCCTGATGGGAGAGGCTTCCCGGGACTCTTGTCTCCTGATTGGAGAGGCTTCCCGGGGCGCTTGTCTCCTGATGGGAGAGGCTTCCCGGGGCGCTTGTCTCCTGATGGGAGAGGCTTCCCAGGCCGCTTGTCTCCTGACGGGAGAGGCTTCCCGGGACTCTTGTCTCCTGACGGGAGAGGCTTCCCAGGCCGCTTGTCTCCTGATGGGAGAGGCTTCCCGGGACTCTTGTCTCCTGATGGGAGAGGCTTCCCAGGACGCTTGTCTCCTGATGGGAGAGGCTTCCCAGGGCACTTGTCTCCTGACGGGAGAGGCTTCCCGGGACGCTTGTCTCCTGATGGGAGAGGCTTCCCGGGACGCTTGTCTCCTGATGGGAGAGGCTTCCCGGGCCGCTTGTCTCCTGATGGGAGAGGCTTCCCAGGCCGCTTGTCTCCTGATGGGAGAGGCTTCCCGGAGCGCTTGTCTCCTGATGGGAGAGGCTTCCCAGGACGCTTGTCTCCTGATGGGAGAGGCTTCCCAGGCCGCTTGTCTCCTGATGGGAGAGGCTTCCCAGGCCGCTTGTCTCCTGATGGGAGAGGCTTCCCAGGCCGCTTGTCTCCTGATGGGAGAGGCTTCCCGGAGCGCTTGTCTCCTGATGGGAGAGGCTTCCCGGGACTCTTGTCTCCTGATTGGAGAGGCTTCCCGGGGCACTTGTCTCCTGATGGGAGAGGCTTCCCAGGACGCTTGTCTCCTGATGGGAGAGGCTTCCCAGGCCGCTTGTCTCCTGATGGGAGAGGCTTCCCGGGGCGCTTGTCTCCTGATGGGAGAGGCTTCCCGGGGCGCTTGTCTCCTGATGGGAGAGGCTTCCCAGGCCGCTTGTCTCCTGACGGGAGAGGCTTCCCAGGCCGCTTGTCTCCTGATGGGAGAGGCTTCCCGGGGCGCTTGTCTCCTGACGGGAGAGGCTTCCCGGGACTCTTGTCTCCTGACGGGAGAGGCTTCCCAGGCCGCTTGTCTCCTGATGGGAGAGGCTTCCCGGGGCGCTTGTCTCCTGAGGGGAGAGGCTTCCCAGGACTCTTGTCTCCTGACGGGAGAGGCTTCCCGGGACGCTTGTCTCCTGATGGGAGAGGCTTCCCAGGACGCTTGTCTCCTGACGGGAGAGGCTTCCCGGGACGCTTGTCTCCTGATGGGAGAGGCTTCCCAGGACTCTTGTCTCCTGACGGGAGAGGCTTCCCCGGACGCTTGTCTCCTGATGGGAGAGGCTTCCCAGGACGATTGCCTTCAGATGGGAGAGGCTTCCCGGGGCTCTTGTCTCCTGATGGGAGAGGCTTCCCAGGACGCTTGCCTCCTGATGGGAGAGGCTTCCCGGGACGCTTGTCTCCTGATGGGAGAGGCTTCCCAGGGCTCTTGTCTCCTGACGGGAGAGGCTTCCCGGGACGCTTGTCTCCTGATGGGAGAGGCTTCCCGGGACGCTTGTCTCCTGATGGGAGAGGCTTCCCGGGACGCTTGCCTCCTGATGGGAGAGGCTTCCCGGGACGCTTGTCTCCTGATGGGAGAGGCTTCCCGGGGCACTTGTCTCCTGACGGGAGAGGCTTCCCGGGCCGCTTGTCTCCTGACGGGAGAGGCTTCCCAGGACTCTTGTCTCCTGACGGGAGAGGCTTCCCAGGACGCTTGTCTCCTGATGGGAGAGGCTTCCCGGGGCACTTGTCTCCTGACGGGAGAGGCTTCCCGGGACGCTTGTCTCCTGACGGGAGAGGCTTCCCAGGACGCTTGTCTCCTGATGGGAGAGGCTTCCCAGGACGCTTGTCTCCTGATGGGAGAGGCTTCCCAGGACGCTTGTCTCCTGATGGGAGAGGCTTCCCAGGACGCTTGTCTCCTGATGGGAGAGGCTTCCCAGGACGCTTGTCTCCTGACGGGAGAGGCTTCCCAGGACTCTTGTCTCCTGATGGGAGAGGCTTCCCAGGGCGACTGTCTCCTGATGGGAGAGGCTTGCCAGGGCTCTTGTCTCCTGATGGGAGAGGCTTCCCAGGACTCTTGTCTCCTGATGGGAGAGGTTTCCCAGGACTCTTGTCTCCTGATGGGAGAGGCTTCCCGGGACACTTGTCTCCTGACGGGAGAGGCTTCCCAGGACTCTTGTCTCCTGATGGGAGAGGCTTCCCAGGACTCTTGTCTCCTGATGGGAGAGGCTTCCCGGGGCTCTTGTCTCCTGACGGGAGAGGCTTCCCGGGGCGCTTGTCTCCTGATGGGAGAGGCTTCCCAGGACACTTGTCTCCTGACGGGAGAGGCTTCCCAGGGCACTTGTCTCCTGATTGGAGAGGCTTCCCGGGACGCTTGTCTCCTGATGGGAGAGGCTTCCCAGGACGCTTGTCTCCTGATGGGAGAGGCTTCCCAGGACTCTTGTCTCCTGATGGGAGAGGCTTCCCAGGGCACTTGTCTCCTGATGGGAGAGGCTTCCCAGGACGCTTGTATCCTGATGGGAGAGGATTGCCAGGCCGCTTGTCTCCTGACGGGAGAGGCTTCCCGGGGCGCTTGTCTCCTGATGGGAGAGGCTTCCCGGGACTCTTGTCTCCTGATGGGAGAGGCTTCCCAGGACGCTTGTCTCCTGATGGGAGAGGCTTCCCAGGGCACTTGTCTCCTGACGGGAGAGGCTTCCCGGGACGCTTGTCTCCTGATGGGAGAGGCTTCCCGGGACGCTTGTCTCCTGATGGGAGAGGCTTCCCGGGCCGCTTGTCTCCTGATGGGAGAGGCTTCCCAGGCCGCTTGTCTCCTGATGGGAGAGGCTTCCCGGAGCGCTTGTCTCCTGATGGGAGAGGCTTCCCAGGACGCTTGTCTCCTGATGGGAGAGGCTTCCCAGGCCGCTTGTCTCCTGATGGGAGAGGCTTCCCGGGGCACTTGTCTCCTGACGGGAGAGGCTTCCCGGGACGCTTGTCTCCTGACGGGAGAGGCTTCCCAGGACGCTTGTCTCCTGATGGGAGAGGCTTCCCAGGACGCTTGTCTCCTGATGGGAGAGGCTTCCCAGGACGCTTGTCTCCTGATGGGAGAGGCTTCCCAGGACTCTTGCCTCCTGATGGGAGAGGCTTGCCAGGGCTCTTGTCTCCTGATGGGAGAGGCTTCCCAGGACACTTGTCTCCTGACGGGAGAGGCTTCCCAGGACTCTTGTCTCCTGACGGGAGAGGCTTCCCAGGACTCTTGTCTCCTGATGGGAGAGGCTTCCCAGGGCGACTGTCTCCTGATGGGAGAGGCTTGCCAGGGCTCTTGTCTCCTGATGGGAGAGGCTTCCCAGGACTCTTGTCTCCTGATGGGAGAGGTTTCCCAGGACTCTTGTCTCCTGATGGGAGAGGCTTCCCGGGACACTTGTCTCCTGACGGGAGAGGCTTCCCAGGACTCTTGTCTCCTGATGGGAGAGGCTTCCCAGGACTCTTGTCTCCTGATGGGAGAGGCTTCCCGGGGCTCTTGTCTCCTGACGGGAGAGGCTTCCCGGGGCGCTTGTCTCCTGATGGGAGAGGCTTCCCAGGACACTTGTCTCCTGACGGGAGAGGCTTCCCAGGGCACTTGTCTCCTGATGGGAGAGGCTTCCCGGGACGCTTGTCTCCTGATGGGAGAGGCTTCCCAGGACGCTTGTCTCCTGATGGGAGAGGCTTCCCAGGACTCTTGTCTCCTGATGGGAGAGGCTTCCCAGGGCACTTGTCTCCTGATGGGAGAGGCTTCCCAGGACGCTTGTATCCTGATGGGAGAGGATTGCCAGGCCGCTTGTCTCCTGACGGGAGAGGCTTCCCGGGGCGCTTGTCTCCTGATGGGAGAGGCTTCCCGGGACTCTTGTCTCCTGATGGGAGAGGCTTCCCAGGACGCTTGTCTCCTGATGGGAGAGGCTTCCCAGGGCACTTGTCTCCTGACGGGAGAGGCTTCCCGGGACGCTTGTCTCCTGATGGGAGAGGCTTCCCGGGCCGCTTGTCTCCTGATGGGAGAGGCTTCCCAGGCCGCTTGTCTCCTGATGGGAGAGGCTTCCCGGAGCGCTTGTCTCCTGATGGGAGAGGCTTCCCAGGACGCTTGTCTCCTGATGGGAGAGGCTTCCCAGGCCGCTTGTCTCCTGATGGGAGAGGCTTCCCAGGCCGCTTGTCTCCTGATGGGAGAGGCTTCCCAGGCCGCTTGTCTCCTGATGGGAGAGGCTTCCCGGAGCGCTTGTCTCCTGATGGGAGAGGCTTCCCGGGACTCTTGTCTCCTGATTGGAGAGGCTTCCCGGGGCGCTTGTCTCCTGATGGGAGAGGCTTCCCGGGGCGCTTG
Organism: Hypanus sabinus; assembly: GCF_030144855.1. Classification (NCBI taxonomy): domain Eukaryota; kingdom Metazoa; phylum Chordata; class Chondrichthyes; order Myliobatiformes; family Dasyatidae; genus Hypanus; species Hypanus sabinus. The sequence goes on along the minus strand of NC_082710.1, from coordinate 115,674,632 downwards.
TCTCCTGATGGGAGAGGCTTCCCAGGCCGCTTGTCTCCTGACGGGAGAGGCTTCCCGGGACTCTTGTCTCCTGACGGGAGAGGCTTCCCAGGCCGCTTGTCTCCTGATGGGAGAGGCTTCCCGGGGCGCTTGTCTCCTGACGGGAGAGGCTTCCCGGGACTCTTGTCTCCTGACGGGAGAGGCTTCCCAGGCCGCTTGTCTCCTGATGGGAGAGGCTTCCCGGGGCGCTTGTCTCCTGAGGGGAGAGGCTTCCCAGGACTCTTGTCTCCTGACGGGAGAGGCTTCCCGGGACGCTTGTCTCCTGATGGGAGAGGCTTCCCAGGACGCTTGTCTCCTGACGGGAGAGGCTTCCCGGGACGCTTGTCTCCTGATGGGAGAGGCTTCCCAGGACTCTTGTCTCCTGACGGGAGAGGCTTCCCCGGACGCTTGTCTCCTGATGGGAGAGGCTTCCCAGGACGCTTGCCTTCTGATGGGAGAGGCTTCCCGGGGCTCTTGTCTCCTGATGGGAGAGGCTTCCCAGGACGCTTGCCTCCTGATGGGAGAGGCTTCCCGGGACGCTTGTCTCCTGATGGGAGAGGCTTCCCAGGGCTCTTGTCTCCTGACGGGAGAGGCTTCCCGGGACGCTTGTCTCCTGATGGGAGAGGCTTCCCGGGACGCTTGTCTCCTGATGGGAGAGGCTTCCCGGGACGCTTGCCTCCTGATGGGAGAGGCTTCCCGGGACGCTTGTCTCCTGATGGGAGAGGCTTCCCGGGGCACTTGTCTCCTGACGGGAGAGGCTTCCCGGGCCGCTTGTCTCCTGACGGGAGAGGCTTCCCAGGACTCTTGTCTCCTGACGGGAGAGGCTTCCCAGGACGCTTGTCTCCTGACGGGAGAGGCTTCCCGGGGCACTTGTCTCCTGACGGGAGAGGCTTCCCGGGACGCTTGTCTCCTGACGGGAGAGGCTTCCCAGGACGCTTGTCTCCTGATGGGAGAGGCTTCCCGGGGCACTTGTCTCCTGACGGGAGAGGCTTCCCAGGACTCTTGTCTCCTGATGGGAGAGGCTTTCCAGGACTCTTGTCTCCTGATGGGAGAGGCTTCCCAGGATGCTTGTCTCCTGATGGGAGAGGCTTCCCAGGACGCTTGTCTCCTGATGGGAGAGGCTTCCCAGGACGCTTGTCTCCTGATGGGAGAGGCTTCCCAGGGCACTTGTCTCCTGATGGGAGAGGCTTCCCGGGGCACTTGTCTCCTGATGGGAGAGGCTTCCCAGGGCGCCTGTCTCCTGATGGGAGAGGCTTCCCGGGGCGCTTGTCTCCTGACGGGAGAGGCTTCCCAGGACACGTCTCCTGATGGGAGAGGCTTCCCGGGGCACTTGTCTCCTGATGGGAGAGGCTTCCCAGGGCGCTTGTCTCCTGATGGGAGAGGCTTCCCGGGACGCCTGTCTCCTGATGGGAGAGGCTTCCCGGGACGCCTGTCTCCTGATGGGAGGGGCTTCCCAGGCCGCTTGTCTCCTGATGGGAGAGGCTTCCCAGGACGCTTGTCTCCTGATGGGAGAGGCTTCCCAGGACGCTTGTCTCCTGATGGGAGAGGCTTCCCGGGGCGCTTGTCTCCTGATGGGAGAGGCTTCCCAGGCCGCTTGTCTCCTGATGGGAGAGGCTTCCCGGAGCGCTTGTCTCCTGATGGGAGAGGCTTCCCAGGACGCTTGTCTCCTGATGGGAGAGGCTTCCCGGGGCACTTGTCTCCGGATGGGAGAGGCTTCCCGGGGCACTTGTCTCCGGATGGGAGAGGCTTGCCAGGGCACTTGTCTCCTGATGGGAGAGGCTTCCCAGGCCGCTTGTCTCCTGATGGGAGAGGCTTCCCAGGACTCTTGTCTCCTGATGGGAGAGGCTTCCCAGGGCGACTGTCTCCTGATGGGAGAGGCTTCCCGGGGCGCTTGTCTCCTGATGGGAGAGGCTTCCCAGGGCACTTGTCACCTGACGGGAGAGGCTTCCCAGGACTCTTGCCTCCTGATGGGAGAGGCTTGCCAGGGCTCTTGTCTCCTGATGGGAGAGGCTTCCCAGGACACTTGTCTCCTGACGGGAGAGGCTTCCCAGGACTCTTGTCTCCTGACGGGAGAGGCTTCCCAGGACTCTTGTCTCCTGATGGGAGAGGCTTCCCAGGGCGACTGTCTCCTGATGGGAGAGGCTTGCCAGGGCTCTTGTCTCCTGATGGGAGAGGCTTCCCAGGACTCTTGTCTCCTGATGGGAGAGGCTTCCCAGGACTCTTGTCTCCTGATGGGAGAGGCTTCCCGGGACACTTGTCTCCTGACGGGAGAGGCTTCCCAGGACTCTTGTCTCCTGATGGGAGAGGCTTCCCAGGACTCTTGTCTCCTGATGGGAGAGGCTTCCCGGGGCTCTTGTCTCCTGACGGGAGAGGCTTCCCGGGGCGCTTGTCTCCTGATGGGAGAGGCTTCCCAGGACACTTGTCTCCTGACGGGAGAGGCTTCCCAGGCCGCTTGTCTCCTGATGGGAGAGGCTTCCCGGAGCGCTTGTCTCCTGATGGGAGAGGCTTCCCGGGACTCTTGTCTCCTGATTGGAGAGGCTTCCCGGGGCGCTTGTCTCCTGATGGGAGAGGCTTCCCGGGGCGCTTGTCTCCTGATGGGAGGGGCTTCCCAGGCCGCTTGTCTCCTGACGGGAGAGGCTTCCCGGGACTCTTGTCTCCTGACGGGAGAGGCTTCCCAGGCCGCTTGTCTCCTGATGGGAGAGGCTTCCCGGGGCGCTTGTCTCCTGACGGGAGAGGCTTCCCGGGACTCTTGTCTCCTGACGGGAGAGGCTTCCCAGGCCGCTTGTCTCCTGATGGGAGAGGCTTCCCAGGACTCTTGTCTCCTGACGGGAGAGGCTTCCCCGGACGCTTGTCTCCTGATGGGAGAGGCTTCCCGGGACGCTTGCCTCCTGATGGGAGAGGCTTCCCGGGGCTCTTGTCTCCTGATGGGAGAGGCTTCCCAGGACGCTTGCCTCCTGATGGGAGAGGCTTCCCGGGACGCTTGTCTCCTGATGGGAGAGGCTTCCCAGGGCTCTTGTCTCCTGACGGGAGAGGCTTCCCGGGACGCTTGTCTCCTGATGGGAGAGGCTTCCCGGGACGCTTGTCTCCTGATTGGAGAGGCTTCCCGGGACGCTTGCCTCCTGATGGGAGAGGCTTCCCGGGGCACTTGTCTCCTGACGGGAGAGGCTTCCCGGGGCACTTGTCTCCTGACGGGAGAGGCTTCCCGGGCCGCTTGTCTCCTGACGGGAGAGGCTTCCCAGGACTCTTGACTCCTGACGGGAGAGGCTTCCCAGGACGCTTGTCTCCTGATGGGAGAGGCTTCCCGGGGCGCTTGTCTCCTGACGGGAGAGGCTTCCCAGGACTCTTGTCTCCTGATGGGAGAGGCTTCCCAGGCCGCTTGTCTCCTGATGGGAGAGGCTTCCCGGGACGCTTGTCTCCTGATGGGAGAGGCTTCCCAGGACGCTTGTCTCCTGATGGGAGAGGCTTCCCGGGGCGCTTGTCTCCTGATGGGAGAGGCTTCCCGGGGCGCTTGTCTCCTGATGGGAGAGGCTTCCCGGGACGCTTGTCTCCTGATGGGAGAGGCTTCCCGGGACGCTTGTCTCCTGATGGGAGAGGCTTCCCGGGGCGCTTGTCTCCTGATGGGAGAGGCTTCCCGGGGCGCTTGTCTCCTGATGGGAGAGGCTTCCCGGGACTCTTGTCTCCTGATGGGAGAGGCTTCCCGGGACGCTTGTCTCCTGATGGGAGAGGCTTCCCAGGCCGCTTGCCTCCTGATGGGAGAGGCTGAGGTTGAGGCCCCACCTCGTCCCACAGCTGGAGCAGCCAGGCGGCCGGGTGCTCGCCCGGTCGTTGGCGGTACCGCTCCGCCAGTTGGGTCAGCTCCTTGGGGGAGAAGTCCCGGGTCTCCGTGGTCTCGGAGTGACTACGGGAAGGTCCGAAAGACTCCCCCTCATTCCCTTCCTCCCTGTGGTGAACCTGGGACCGTGTGGTGACGGGTCAGGTATGTTGGAGCTCGGGTGAGAAGGGGGAAGGGTGGTTGTGGGACCTTGGCTCCTCGGGTACCCCCTCGACGCCACTATCCAGCCGGATGTCCCCATCCCCCAGCCATGCGTCCAGCTTGTCGCCACACTGGACGAAGGCTCGAATCTTTAACGGGTCCGGCTGCCAGCCAGACCGACGGGCTGCCCTGGCCTGCTGAAGTTTTATGAGGCGTCAGGCAAGTTCAGTTCCCCTAACTTCAAGGTCATCGGCTCGGACCTGGGCAGCCTGTGCTGCTTCCTTCAGCGTGCAACAATGCTGACTGAGGTCTTCAATTTCCCTGCCCTTCTGACTACACAGGTGCTGCAGGTGATCAGTAATTCTAACCTGGCGTCCGCAAACAACCAGAAGGCACCCCTTTGACTCCCCTTGGCTTTGGGGAACCCTGATTCCTTCAGGAGGGAGACCACATGATGGCCCAGCTTCTCTCAACGGGGCTCGAACTGCTCAGACCAGTCCACTGGTTTTCCGTGGTCTGTCAGCATGCTGGCCGGACTCTCAAATCCCTCCCTTTCATCAGCCCACCCGGGGGTCTTATCCTGGGTGCCTGCACTGGCTTTCTTCCCCTTTTTCCAGAACATTATCCCCTGTGCTTGTGTCCAGCCAAATTCTATGAGACCTTGCTCGCAGCGCCAAATGTTGTGATGGAAAATAACTGGTTCATTGAGTCTCAACAGTAGAGGCCTGGACACACACAGTTTTAATAATAAGGAATTTATTTACAAGGGAAGGTCGGGTCAGCTGAACAATACACAGAAAGCGGTGTGGGGACAGGGTACAGTTACACGTACAAAGAACAAGGGAAAAGCACTACAACAGCTATCCCCCTTGACCTTGGATAGCTGCAGCTCCCTTACCAGGACCAACGATAAACCTTCCCAAACATAAATCAATGCACTTACCTTCAATGAGGTGGTCTGTAAGAGAGAGAGAGCGAGCCAAGGGCAAGTCTCATCTTTTATAGCATGGGCTGGGCAAGATAATCCAATTAAGGTGACCAATAATTTAGGTGTGCATTGATTAGTTGGGAGGGACCAAATATTGATTAGCGTGTGGTATGTCCTCCAACCAGCCAGGTGGCAGTGCGTCTGTCAAGTGGCCGGTATCTCTGGATACAGTTCCCCACTTAGTCAATTAGATTTTAATAGACTGAACTGAACCTTAAAGATAAGAAAAATTTTAAAAAACTATTTCCAAATATTTGCATAGCTAATAAAAAGCAGAAATGCCTTTGAAATCCTGAAGGATCCTGCTAGTTTTTGACCTTTCCAATTTATATTGTATCATTTGAAGAAGTAAGAATCTAGATTCCAGTGCCAGACTCAGGACTGACTGCCTTTGATTTGTATTCAAACAAAAACTGTGTAAATCACAGTTTCTTCTCTATTATTATGTATTGCAATGTACTATTGCCACAAAGGTGCAGATTTCACAACATGCCGATGATATAAAACCTGATTCTGATTAATATTCCTTCCTCTTCACCACAAGAACAAAAATGATGGAAAAAAAGCTTTTTTTACTGCACTGTAAATTTTATTTGCATGTTCACTTCTGATTAAGCGGTATTTTATCACATTGAGTTGGTAAAGGTGGTGTATTTTTGCCTGGCAATATTTCAAACTTGCCAGGAAGCGAGCTCCGACCTATGCTCTTCTGCATTTACTGAACCACATAGAGCAGTCTACATGCAATTCTCTCTTGCAAGAGGTTAAAAATACATTAAGAAATGTTGTACATTCATTTAGAATGGCATTGACATTAAAATACAGAAATTGCTGCTTTTTGAAAGTTGCATTGGGAGCAAGATCTTAATTTTGAAGTTACATGGAACTTTGGTTTCAATGCAGCATTACATGGAAACTTGACGAAGATTTTTCTTCCCATGGGAAACTTACCTAATGATGGATGCTAGCAAGAAGGCTAACAGGCATGAATTTTGCAGAATACTACAATGCAAGCAATTCTCTTTCAGATACAGTGGAGTGTTCCTGTTGAATGTGTGAATGCGACAACGAAGGGTGTGCTCTCTCTAAGGAGTTGACAGATGTAATGTGCAAAGAAAGCACTCAAAGTTCAGATTAGTGCATCAATATTTGCTAATATTGAAATGACTCAGCAGGTCAGATGGCATCTAGGGAGGGGGATGAACACTAGACGTTTCAAGCTAATACCCTTTGCCTGTGTTAATTAAGGCTCTCAGCCTGAAACATTGACTGTTTAATTCCTTCCATTGATGTTGTCTTCGCTGCTGAATTCTTCCAGCATTTTGTGTGTGTTCCTTCTTCTGGGATAGCTGCTCAGGATTGTGGTTGCTGCTGTAGTCAATGTTGTTTCTTTTATATGTTTTTACACCAATATTCTTAAACCCCAGCTGAGTTAATCAGACACAAGAATGTGGATGTGATTGGCCCTGACAGTTCTTTTATGAATCAAGTTCCACCTACGCATTTTACTGTGTTAATCTAGGCTTCCAATTGTCCATTACTACCACAGTGATAATAAGCCCTTCTCTCTGTCTTTGATACCACTATAAAAGCATGTAACATAACAGTTAGCATAACACTACTACAGCACCAGGGACCTTAGTTCAATCCCACCATGTCAGTATTTATGTTCTGTCTGTGACCATGTAAGCTTCCTCCAAGTGGTCCACTTTTGTCCCTCATCCCAATGACATAGATTAGCAAGTGAATTGGTCATATGGGTATCATTGGACAGCATAGTCTCATTGCCCAGAGGGGCCTGCTACTGTGAAATACAGATATAATAAATACAATAAACCCATGTTTCAGAATTTCTCACCTCAATCTAGCCAGGTCATTCCCAGTAACTTTCACAACAGCTCCCAATTCACAATTGTGTGATCTGTCAATAAATATTGACAGCACACTTCCAGTTAAACTATTATCATTTCTACTTGCAGACTCAGAGTTCTTTACAGACCACTTACTGCTATGTACCTCTGTTCACAATGAAGACACTGTCCAGTCTTTTGTCCTGGGATGCTTGTTTCTAATCTTTTTAGTTTTCTCACAAGCACCATGCAAATTAATTAATTAATTATCCATCATCTTTTGCAGAGATTTAACTGCTTGCAATGTCGAGGGGGTCCCACACGATCAAGGGCAAGTGGACTCTCTGAGTCCCCTTGCAAATGCAATTAACAGCAATTCAAAGTTAAATTATTAACCAAGTATCATTAACTTTGTGACTTGCAGGCATACTCAATAAATCCATAGAGAGATAACCATAACAGAATCAATGAATTGTAGCACGGCCTTGGGTGTTCAATCAGTGTGCAAAAGACAACAAACAGTAAATTGGAAAAGCAAGAAATAATTAATCAATCAATCGATCAATTAATTAATTAGTGGGTAGATAAATAAATAAATAAGCAATAAATATTGAAAACATGAGATTAAGTGTCCTTCACAGTGAGTCCATAGGTCCATGAGATGTTCTAGAGATATACCTGAATCCCAGACAAGGCAGGTATGTGGTGTATTCTGGTCAGAGAAGGCCACAGAGAAGGCAAGCACAAAGAATTCATTTTGAGTATTGTCCTTTTAAATAGCAGGTCATTGGGAGAAATATGATTAGTAAAATGAGGTGGATGTGTGAGTAAATAAGGAGTCATCTTTCTGATCAGTTAAGTTGAAGAATTTACTGCAGATTGACTTTGCCGATTGCAAAATTGTTAATATCAATTTAGATATATAAATATAGAAATAGCTTGGAGAATGAAAAGAAACATTGAAAAATGTACATCTGGATCTGTGAATGATCACATTAGCCTGGAGGCCACTTCTTACATGTTACATTGAAATTCAGAGAAGGATCAATATGTATCACTGAACTCTTGGGCAGTTTGAGTTCCAACAACATCACTAACTTCAGTACCAATGTATTCCTCCTAATTTTAGGATCACAAGTGAGGTCCAGATTACAGGAACATAATTTACCTCAACAAGTCACTGCACCAATGCCTCAGAATGACAGAAAATTCCAACCAGCCGGAATTAAATCCACTGCTAAATCAATTTGGTATTCATGTGCTAACAATGATGCCAAAGTCCCCATCACTCACAAGTGTCAGGCATTTTATTCAGGGATTAGTGGGATACATTGATTTGTTTGGTAGCATGTATGATTTTCATCAATTGATCCAGTAATGTCAGTCAAAGAAAGTTGGTATTTGTAGTATTGGCTCCCGTGTGATTAAGACATGACCAGATCACCCACCTAGCTTACTCATCAACTGCAAGGGCTTCCATTCTATCAACATGATGCTGGTGTGTAAATACAAAACTCTTCATATGAAAGTGTGTGCCAGAGTCCCAGGCTGCTGGTGGAAAGGGCAGAGGTCATAGAGTCACAAAGTGGTATAGTACAGAACTGACCTTTCACCCAGCATGTCCTTGACAACCATTTGCCAATTTGCATCCATATTCCTCTATGCCTTGCCTAATTCAGTGCCTTAAACACCTCCTCTGGCAGTGTATCTAGATCAAGGGTCGGCAACCCGCGGCTCCGGAGCCGCATGCGGCTCTTTGATCTCTGTGCTGCGGCTCCCCGTGGTTTGTTAGTTTTTGAAATGTAATTCGAAATTTGAAGATTATGGTGATCTTGTACAATCTAAAAACGTTGTGGAGACCCCATTTCCTGGCACATCCGAACCGGCTCACAATTAGCCACCGTTCCGGCTAAGGGAGATAGCCTACGGAAGTTTGTGAGTACATGTCTTTTGGAGCATCCGCGCCCACTGTGACGGGTTGAGGGAGGCTTTAAAGCAAGGCTGTTTAGTTTGAATAAAGATAGCTTTGACTGCAGTGTCTTTATTTTAGCGCTGAGTGTAGCGCTACACCGCTACAACGTGTTTTTTTATCGCTATTAATACACATCACCACTGCCAATGCCTGACACCCGCCAGTGCGCGCTTTCTTTTAATTCTTCGATCCAAGGTAGGCTACCTATGGAGTAACCTTCAACCCAACGTCTTTTTTTTGGAGTTCAAAATGTTTTTGTTGCATGCAGAAATGTAATTTTGTTTTCTCTGTAGGAGTTCATCAATTTCATAAATGCAACACATTATAGTTTGTTTATACATAGCATAAAGGCAAAAAAAAACGTTGCATGCAGTGTTATTTCATTTTAAATGTCAAACGGGTTTTGTGGCTCCCAGTGTTTTCTTTTCAGTGGGAAATGGGTCCATATTGGCTCTTTCAGTGGTAAACGTTGCCGACCCTTGATCTAGATACAACCATTCTCTGTGTGTTAAATGTTCCACCTCAGAACCCCTTTAATCTCCTTCTTCATACTTTAAACTTTTGTTTTGGCATCCCCACCATCACAGAAATGAGTCTGACTACCTATCCTATTCACTCAGAGATCTATATAATTAACAAGTCTCCTCCTCTTAGCCTTCTTTGCTCCATAGAACACTATCACTGCCCTTCCATTCTCTCCCTATTACTAAATTCCTGCAATCTGGACAACATCCTGGTAAAACTCTACTACAAACTCACCAGCACAACCACATCCTCCTTATAGTGTAGTGTCCAGTTCTGCACTGGTAGCATGTACCAGGTGTGGTTCCTCCAAGTGTGGCTGAAATTAAGTGTTGTTAAGTTACAAGAAGATATTTCAGCTATTACATTCTATACCCTAGTCTATGAAGACAAGTATGCCATTTAACTTCATCATCACCCTATCTGTCTGCCTTAACACTTTCAGTAAACTATGGATTTATATGCCAACTTCTCTTTATAAACATTTCTTATGACACATCCATTTACTGTATATTTTTCAACTTCATTTGACTTCCTTGAATGCATCACCTCACACATGTCAGGTTTAAATACCGTCTGACATTGTTCCATCCAGCACAAGAAGATCTGCAGATGCTCAAAATCCAAGGCAATATACACCAAAATGCTGGAGGAACTCAGTGGGCCAGGCAGCATCTATGGAGAAAAAATGAAGGGTTTCAGGTCAAGACCCTTCAACAGGACTCCAACACTTCCTTCTGATCTACATCCTGTTGTAGCCTCAGAAAACCAGGTAAAGTCTATTGTCTCATGGGAAATTGCCCTAAGAGGGAGAGTTGTTGGTGGGGAGAGAAGAATGGACTTGGAAATCACAAAAGGTGTGATTCCTGCAAAATTATAAAAGGAGAGGGGATTTAAATATGCACTTGGTGGTAGGATCTTGCTGGAGCAAGCTGAAATTGTAAAGGATAAACGGTTAAGTTCAAAGCAAAGGGTGAATGGTGAAGGTAAAGACTGAGGTAATTCTGTTGTTGTCATGTATAGGTGGAGGAGGGATGAGAATGGAGTTGATGAAAATTGATGAGGACTCTATCCATGTTGGCAGAGGGGAAGTTACAGTTCAGGAAGAAGGAAGATATTTCATAGGTTCTGGAAAATTTTGTCTTTGGAACAAATACAACATAGACAGGGAACTTAGAGAATGTAAGCTAATCCTCCTATGAGGCAGAATGGGAAGCAGAACAGACAAGGCAGAAATGTTGATTGAGGCTGTCTGTAAGCCTCTGGTGCATGTTTGTGGCTAACCATGAGTCCTTAGACCATAAGACATAGGAGCAGAATTAAGACATATGCACCATCAAGTCTGCTCCACCATTCTATCATGGTTGATTTATTATTGTTCTCAAGCTCTAGATGATAAAAATTGGATATTTAGAAAGTACTGTCGATGAAATACTGGTCATCTGTTGCACCGTATTTTGTGGAGACTTGTATCGAAGCTCTGTTGCATTGATGGTGCAGATATTGGATGTCAGTGATGTTGCATTGGTGGGAAACAAGCCTGCGTCTTTGTCAAGGATAGTACTCAGTTTTTGATTGTTGCAATAGCTGTATTCATAGAAATAGGAAGTACTGCAGCACACTCTTGCCTAGTGGATTGTCATCGGAAAAGTGAGTCAGATAAACCTCATCTAATATGCTTTTGTCACACAGGATTTTAATGTAATGGTCCAGTTAAGTTTCTGGTCAGTGGTCTGATTATAAAGAGTATATTTGAAGACAGTCATTGAAATCCATTTGTATGCCATGAATGACATAAAGATTAATTTGTATGCCATGTACCAGACCATGCCTGAATGTTCATGCAACATGTATGCAGATCTGTTACAAGTTAATTAGAATTTATTTAAATCTTACATCCATCCCACAACGTGAAGGAGTAAAAATCGTTGCGCTATAACTCTGTTACAATGTACAGACATGGAAATTTTAAAGTCTAATGGCTTGTAGAAAGAAGCTGTCCCATAGCCTGTTGGTGCCGGCTTTAATTCTGCGGTAGCAGTTGCCAGACAAAAGCAGCTGAAACAGTTTATGGTTGGGGTGACTGGTGTCCCTGATGATCTTCCAGGCCTTCTTTCTGCTCCTGCTGCTATAAATGTCCTCAATGGAGGGCAGTTCACATCCGCAGATGTGCTGGGAATTATTCCCAGAGGGAATAACTTAACTCATCCCGACACAGAACTGATTCCACAACCTATGTTCCTACTTTTAAGAACCCTGCAACTCATCTTACCAATATTTTTTGTTTTTTTCCCCTTTTCTTTATGTATTTGCACATTTTTTTGCTTTTGCACATTGGTTGTTCGTCTGTTTTTGTCAAGTGCAGTTTTTCATTGATTGTACTGTGCTTTATTTTGTATTTACTGTTAATGTACACAAGGAAATATATTTCAGAGTATTATATGGTGAAATATATGTACTTTGAAAATAAATTTAATTCTAACTTTGATTTTTCAGGTATAGTCTGATTAGTGATAGCAGGATTTTGTGAGAGGAAGGTTATGCCACATGAGCCAAATTTGAATTCTTTCTGGATGTGGCAAAATACATTGATGAAGTTAGAGCAGTGGAAATTATGTATGTGGATTTTAGTAAAGTGATTGATAAGATTCTCCAGGGTAAGCTCATTCAGAAAGTCAGGAGCCATGGGATCAGGTAAACTTGGGCTGTGTGGACTCAGAAATGGCTTGCCCTTAGAATGCAGAGTATAGATGTAGATGGAGCATATTCAGCCTGGAGAACTGTGGTGTTCAAGATGGATCTGTTCTGGGAAACGTGTTTTCTGGGTTTTCAGAAGAGACTTTTATAAGAAAGTGAAAGGGTGGTTTAGTAACTGTGTAGATGACATGAAGGTTGGTATCATTGTGGACAGTGCAGAAGGTTGTTGTAGGTTACAACAAGATGCAGAGTTTAATCCAGAGAAGTATGAAGTGGAAGGTCAAATTTGAAGGCAGGATATCGGATTAATAGGAGGTTCTAAGTAGTGTGGTGGGACAGAGGGATCTTGGGATCCATGTCCAAAGATCCCTCAAAGATGCTGCGCAAGTTGATAGTGTGGTTATGAAGACATATGTTGAGTTGGTGTTCTTTAATCAGGGGATTGATTTCAAGAGCTGCAAGGTAACGTTGCAGTTCTATAGAACTCTGTTAGACCACACTTGGAGTATTATGGTCTGTTCTGGTTGCCTTATTATAGACAATATTAGATAGACTGCAGAGAAGATATACGAATATGCTGCCTGGATTAGAGAGCATGTCTTGAGGATATGTTGAGAGAGCTGAGGTTTATCTCTATGCAATGAAGGAGGATGAGAGGTGACTTAATAGAGGTATACAAGATAACAAAAGGCAGAAACAGGGTGGACAACCAGAGACTTATTTTTTCCCAGGGTAGAAATGGCTAATATCAAAGTGTATCTTTCAAGAAGTTTGGAGGAACACAAAAGGCCGATGTCAGAGGTACGAATTTTTTACTCAGAGGGTCATGGGAACATGGTACTTGCCTCCACAGGTGCCTTAGATACTTTTTAGAGACTCTGACATAGGCACACAGATGAAAGGGAAACGTGAGGGGGAAAGGTTAGATTGAGCTTAGAGCAGATGAAGAGTTTGGTGCAACATCATGGGCTGAAGGCCATATACTGTGCTGTACAGTTCTATGTTCTATTTGCAATGCTCTGGCAGCTCTTCTCCATACAGGTGAAGGTAATTCCCCCAGGATCTGTTTAAGTGTAGTTTTACCACCCCCCTCCTGTGGATATTGGCTTAGCCTGGCAGAATGAGAGGCCTCCTGCAGAAGGTGGTCATAGTAATTTTGCACTTAAGCCCCCTGTTGTGGTACTTCTTAACCGAGGTTGTGATATAATATTGTCCATCTGCTCAATCAATTCCAAAGGAAAGAAATCAACTTCAAACACAGATAGGACAAAACAGAAATCTATGCACTTTCCTTTCATGAAAACTTCAGCAAAAAATCTGAAAACCTCAGAATAAAAAGTTGATTTCCAAACACGTTCCAAAGAATGAAGGAAAATACGGTTGAGTGGAGCGTCCTGCAAATCTATTTCAAGTACAGTAGCAGCACCTTTCACATTTTATACTCCTGGGGAACAAGACAAATAATTTAAATATCTTCCAACACCGATTTAACGAACACTTTTCACTCAGTCACTTGCTCACACAGTCTCTCTTCTTCTCTCTCAAGTGAATTCACCAAGTAGTCATGTGTCAAAATACACAGACAATTCTGAGACTTCAAAACAAAATAAAATGTTTATTCGAAGATCCAAACACAATCCCACACATCTTAAGGAAATCCTTCAAGTGCTTAGCATCACTGACAAGTGAACTCAGACTGAATGTCTGGACCAGTCAGTTTTGTTTGTTTGGATCTTCCATGTAACTAAGATCAGCTTGGAGAAGCTCCAAGCTTGTTAGTTCCCTGTTCTGAGGAGATGCTCAGTCACACTATCTGTTTTTGCATCTTCAGCAACCACAGCACTCTGGTGCTTTTGTTCACTTTTGACTTGCTCTGTCATTCCAGAGGGGACCACAGTGACATAGTGAGTAGAGCTGCTGCCTCTACTCCAGAAACCCAGGTTCAATCTTGATCTCAGCACTGACTGCGTGTAGTTTGTAACTTTGCACCGTGACATTATGGGTTTCCTCCCACAGCCCAAAGACGTGTAGATTTGGTAATGCCACTATTAAGTATGCTTTTAAAGTCTATGATTTCTGTCTGTTCTGGACAGTTGATGGCTCAATGCAAAAGATCAGAGTTTCCATTAAAATAAAACTAATATCTCATACAAAAGTTTCAAGCACAAAAATGGTATAAATTTCTGGATCACTGCAGGAGAAAAGATTAGAGATATTTTCTGTTCTTGATTACGTGTATTTTGTTGCCAAAATGGATCATCTGAGAATATGATATGATTTTACCATCTGCAGAGAATCGAGCCCTGGAAGTAAACGCTTACAATCCTGTTGAAATAATGCATAGGCTTGGATATACTTACTGGAAATAATACAAGACTGCATACTCTTCTGGTCTTACTGATTAAGGGGCAAATCATACTGTCAAGTGTCTCAGATTGCCTACCATTATTAGATTTTATAAAGAAATGCATTAAAATTAAAAAGATAGCAGCTGGAGTGGACTCAAAACAAAATAAAAGAAGATACTTTTACAAAACCTTTAGAGAAGAGAATTTTGATGGGTTAATATAAAGACATTTAAATTTATAAGGCTTTGGGATGTATGGTAGCAAATTTGGATACCTATTATAGACTAAGGAAGTGAAATGAGTCAGCACAGTATTGTGGGCTGAATGGACTGTTCCTGCGCAGTTTTCTTCTATGATCTATGTTCTAAACACTCATAATTACAGTGCCTATACTGAATTTGAAAGTCAAAAGACAAATATCCTTCATCATATTTCTGTTCCATCCTGTGTGAAGTAATCAAATATTGTTATAGTGACTTTGTATAGTACTTTAGTTGCATTTTTGCATTATATATCTTGATGAGAGATCCTATATGATGCTTTTTTGGGCTCATTTCAACATATTTTTCATTTTAGTGAATAGTTTGTAAGGTTCCAGAAAAACACATAATCATTAATTAGCAGCACATTTTGCCTTATAGATTCAAGATTCTTCTGGATCAATTGTTCCTTTTACTGCATTTTTTCACTTTAGTTTTTTTTAACAATACTTGCTTGTAGTTGGCATTAATTAACTGCAGTACAGAGTAACACTATTTACATTGTCAGTCAAAACAAACATGAAAGTCATTGAATTCATCTGGAAGTGAAACCTTGTTGTCACGTATGTCGCTTGGTTTTATTTTACATGCGGTGACAGCATTCAAGCCCTGCCACAGTTGTCAAGCATCCTTCTGTGATTCATGTTTGGGTTGGAAAGGCCACTTAACATATGACATTGCTTTTTGGAGGTGGTATCTGAATCTCTTATATTTGCTTCGTTGCCAATGACCAATTAAAATTAGTTAGTCAGTAACATAGCGTTATCCAATTTCACACTATCTGGCAGAATCACACCATATCAAAATACATTGGATATAAGTGCAGGTCAGTGGACAGTCACTCACCACCTGTCTTCTAAAAGCCTTTCTATCACATGCAAGGCATTCTCAATTTGGCTGAATGAGTTCATCTCTAGCAATATTCATGTGACTCAACACTATCCAGGACAAAGAAGTCCATTCAACCAGCACATCGAAGTATTCTCCTAGTAATTAAGTATATGCTATTTATTCCTGCATTGCTGCTATACAATGGCTGTAAAATGGCAAAATATACCACTACCATGTTCCAAGGCTTCTTCACCAGCACCTCACCTACTCACAAAGGTCATTCCCAAGAAAGGTAAGGACAACAGGTTGATGTTCCTCTTCATCTCACACACATTCCTGACTTAGAAACATATCCCTGTTCTTTCATTATCACCAGATCGAACCCTCCAGCCAATTCTAGCATAAGGGTATCTTCCCAAGAAGGATAGCAGAATTCTAGGGGGGATGGGTTAAGGGGAGGGGGTAAGGGTTATATACATTGTTTTTTCATACTTTGTAACCATTTAAAAATGCAATAAAAAAAGTTTAAAAAAAAAGAATGCAACTCAAGGGCAAATAGGCATGAACAATAAATATTGGCCTAAGTACTGTTGTCACCATGTCAACAATGAATAAACAAAAGCATACTTTATGATTAAATGCATAAACTCCTCTGAATGTTGCAAGATAGAATCTTTAAAAGTTTGGAAAAAAGTTCAAAACTAGTTGAGAATCTGTCAGGTGCTTTTTAAAACTTTCATGATTTGTATATAATAGCTCCTGTACATCATCCTCTAATTTCTGATGTTTGTTCTGAGCTACCGTCAAATATAGGACAGGGAGTGAACAATTTCATTTTTGTCATTAGTAATAATAGACACAGTCACATTACTAAAAGAATTGAAAAGTGGAACAAGAATACAGTATTCTTTCCCAGTGTTCTATGGGAAAATTTATGCTAATCTAGAATTTATCTATTGCCCTCACAACAAAACATACTTGCAGAAAATGATCTGAGAATAATTTCATCTAAGTTAGATCAATACAAATCTGTCAAGCTGTAAAGCTCTTTGAAGGACTGAAGCTTTCTTTTCATTCATGAAGTACTATGTTAAGTGACAGCATTGTAACCACTCCTTACTCAGAGTTTGTTGTTAAGGTATTGGTGCATCCTGAGACTAAGTATTTGTTGAATTTTAATCACGTTTTACACTTTCTGAAAATGAGCTTGAGAAAAAAGTTTACCAGAGCTTGCAAATTAATAGAGCTTGTAACTTCTTTAAAAAAGTGATTGGAACTGAAGTGCTTTTCATAACTAAAATGATTTATGTTTGTATAATTAGAATGCATTCTGTTGTCACTTAAATTTGTTTATTTAATGCCTCTGGATAAATATGTTAATTTTCCTGCTAATCCATTAGTGACCATTTTAAAGTGTATGTTTAAAATATTGATTAGATTGTTAAATAAATAATTTAAAATACTGGAAGTTCTTGCTGAATAACAAAATTCTAATTGAATTTTTAGGAGAGCAGAACATTTGATCATTAATCTTTACACTTCGAGTAATTAGCAATACCATGTTGGTGTGATGGATGATTTAATGAACTCCATCAAATGAGATTAAATGTCATTAGTAAGTTCACATGAGTATTTATAATGGCGGGCCTTCTTAATTTTGAAAATTAAATGAAATGTTTGTGGAAAATCTAGCAATTAACCAATGTGCCTAATGAATGCATTGGGGCATTATGTAAACGAATAAGCTACAATAAATCTGCTATAGATCTCATGCAACAATTTATCCCAGTATTTTCTGTATAATTAAAAAGATCATTGCCATATAAGATCAGGATTTGTGTAAGAAAATTGATTGAGGTAGACTCCTCATTATACTAATCAAAGTTCAGCAAATCAAAAGCTGTCATATTGCACTAAAAGTAGAAATCTCCCAACAGTGAGAAAGCATTGTCACAATTCTCACTTATTGCCACATTATTTGATATGATACTCCCTTCAGCACTGATAACTCTAATTTCTTAAACTATTTCATGTTGACTTCTAGATATTGTGGCATTTAAGACATTGACAAAAGTTTAGCTGTATCCAAGTCAGCTCCTTATATGTCAAATAACTAATTAATACAGGTATCTGCCTAGGTTACGAATGTTTTTATTATACTATTTTTGTCAATGCATGATGATACAAACAATGAATTTATTATGAATCTTCCTTGCTTCCTTCATGTACGATAGTATGTATTTACATGTCAAACTCTCATTGATTAATATTGGCCAAATTCCTACTGGATAATTTTTCATTAATAACAAATGCACAAATTAGCTATCAAGCTGAAGTGATTAAGAAATATGTTACGAGTTGCAAACTTCCAGAAGACCCTGGAGATTTGACACTTTTCTGCTATTTGTTTCACACAAATGGCATAGTGTCTTCACCCTGCCAGTAATTACCAGAATTTTCTGGATTTGAAAGTTAATTGCTAATTAAAGTCACCACAGAATCTTAGTTGGAAATTAATGCCGCAAATACATTTCAGAACATGTTCATTGTTAATGTAATGCCATTCAGCTGTCCAATCTCACTCCAAAATACCATTAGTTTAATAGGTATATATAACATTTTGTTTCATTTTTCCATCAAACAGTGCACAATAAAATCTAACAGATTTTATCAAATTCATCAAATTCCTTTCTTCAGGAAGTTTAAGCCTATTGTCACTTACATCGTTTTTTTCCATTTTTGTTTTGTTTTTGAACTAATTTTTATTATTTAGCTTATACAGTCGATTATATATTGAGGGAACAAGAAATTGGTTTTAAATATTGAAGAACAAAGTCAAAGTTCAAAGTATATTTATTATCAATGTACGTATACGTTACCATATACAACCCTGAGATTCATCAGTTGATGATAGTGGGTTTGCCACGAGATACACTATTTCAAATTAGCCCATCAACCATGCTTATAGCAACAAAAGCTAGATATTTGTATTTTCAGCAACAGACATTAAAAGCAACCGATAATCTATTACTCAACCATTGAAATTCTTCTACGAATGGGATTTCAAATATCTCCTTATGATACTATACATAAGAGCTTATCAAGTCCAGTATATGACCAGCCACCAAATAACACATTGCTCCAGGAAAACCAAGCTGTCAACTAATGCTTCCACATGGAAAATAAGCCAGAATGAAGAATTTGAAATCTTCCCTACTTTAGACCTCATCATTTTGTGGTTTGTTTTAGATGTTGTTGCAAATTGAGGCTGGGATAATCAGTGATAGAAGGAAGAAAGGTTGTTGGATTCTGATGACAGTGAACTTAAGGCTACATTTATGTCAAGAACTGTTTAAGAAACAGGTCAAGAAAGGGCAATTCAGATTTCCTGTAGTCTTCCATTTTCTACACATACCTACTGCACTGGACCTGATTCAGCTCCTATGTCTTATGGTAACTCCTGCCTCAAAGATTATCTGAATCACCTTCAATTAACCTACTACCACAACATCTCAACAGCAGATACAATTTTTCTGGCTCCTCATTCTGTGCTTGACCATCTGGACAAGAGGAACTCATATGTCAACCTGCTGTTCATCAATTACGACTTATTCCATCCAAATTCATCATCGAGCTTCAAGACCCAGCCTCTGTATCTCACTCTGCAAATGGATTCTCAATGGCGTCATCAGCAGACTTCAATCAGTGAGGGTGGATAACATCTCCTCATCACTGATCAACAACATTGGTGCACTTTAAGGCCGAGTCCCTCTCCCTCTCCATCTCCTCTCTCTCTCTCTCTCTCTCTCTCTCTCTCTCTCTCTCTCATTAAGACAATCAAGATTCAAGATTATGTCCCAGTCTTTTTCCCAAAATATCAATCTCAAATCCCTAATCTGATTACACACTAATCATCAATTTTGCAGTATCACTAATTTCCCACTCTCTCTTGAATGTGTGTATCTCAAATATGGAATAGATACACACATTTTTAACAATTTGACCAGGCTTCCACCTGGTGTGGAATCTGGGCCTTTCTCTTTACTTATTAATTCCAAAGGAAAGAAATTTAAAAAAAAACTTAAATTTAAATCAAAGTAAGACAAAACCAAAATTCATGCATAAAGTTTTCTTCCTTCAGGATCTTCGAAAATATTTGCGAGTGATAGAATAAGCAGTAAGTTACCTAAGCAAAATTTCCTTCAGACACTCTGAAGGTGAAAAGGAAAGAAGACATAGAGACTGCAGATTTTGGTATCTGGAGTAACACGCAGTCTGCCTGAAGAATTCAATGGGTTGAGAAGCATCAATGGCAGGAAAGAAATTGCCAACATTTTGGTTCAAGAGCAGGGTGGCTGTAAAGAAAGGAGAAGAGAATGGCAACAAAGGACTTCAGCTGATTGGTGGATTGAGGAGGGGTATAAATGTGACAGACAGCTTGTGCCAGGTAGAGGAGAGGAGCGAGAGTACATCAGAAGTTAATGGCAGGTGAATGCTCAATGGAGCCAGACAAAGAGAGAGAAATGGAAAACAATGGCAGATGCTGGAAGGTGGGCTAGGGAAGTTTGAAGATTAGAGGCAGCTGCTGGAGAAAGCTGAGAAGGAACATAAAGTGCTACCACAGCTGGATTTGGATAAGTGAAAATGGTGAGAATGGGAACCAATACACGATAATAGAAAATGGAGAGGTGAAGAACAGTAGAATAAGATGGGGGGGGGAATGATCTATGTGTGAAGTGGGTGATAGGAGGAGGACTGAGGGACAGGAAAGAGGACAAAAAGAGAGGACTGGAAGATCAGAAGTAGGAAAGAGAGAGAGGGCAAATAAAGAAAAAAGGGAATTGCCTAAAATTGGAAATCTCAATATTCTTGTCGTAAACACAAAATACTCTGCAGATGCTGGGGTCAAAACAACATGCGCAGCACACTGGAGGAACTCAGCAGGTCGGGCAGCATCCATGGAAACGAACAGTCGAAGTTTCGGGCTGAGACCCTTCGTCAGGACTGAAGAGGGAGGAGCCAGGGGCCCTACAAAGAAGTTGAGGGGCAGGGTGGGAAGGAGAAGGCTGGTAGTTGTCAGGTGAAAAACCAGTAAGGGAAAAGATCAAGGGGTGGGGGAGGGGAAGCAGGGAAGGGGATAGGCAGACAAGGTGAAGAAGGAATGCAAGGGGAAAGCACTATGGGTAGTAGAAGGAGGCGGAACCATGAGGGAGGTGATAGGCAGCTGGAGGAGGAGGCAGAGTGAAACTGGGAGGGGGGAAGGGAGGGAGAGGGAATTATTAGAAGTGTTCATGCCAAGGGGCTGGAGACTACCCAGACGGTATATGAGGTGTTGCTCCTCGAACCTGAGTTTGGCCTCATCACGGCAGTAGAGGAGGCCATGTATGGACATATCTGAATGGGAATGTGAAGCAGAGTTGAAGTGGGTGGCAAACGGGAGATACTATTTGTTGTGGTGGATGGAGCGGAGGTGCTCGACAATGCAGTCCTCCAATCTGCGTCGGGTCTCTCTGATGTAGAGAAGGCTGCACTGGGAGCACCGGATGCAATGCATAACTGCAACAGGCTAACAAGTGAAGTGTTGCCTCACCTGGAAGGACTGTTTGGGGCCCTGATTGGCGGTAAGAGAGGAGGTGTAGGGACAGGTGTAGCACTTACACTTGCAGGGATAAGTGCCAGGTGGGAGATCCGTGGGGAGGGACTTGTGGACCAGGGAGTCACAGAGGGAACAATCCCTGCGGAAAGTGGAGAGAGGTAGAGAGGGAAAGATGTTCTTAGTGGTAGGGTCCTGTTGAAGGTTGCAGAAGTTGCGGAGGATAATATGCTGGATCCGAAGGCTGGTGGGGTGGTAGGTGAGGACAAGGGGAACTCTGTTCCTGTTGTGGTGATGGGAGGATGGGGGTGAGGGCCAAAGTGCGAGAAATGGAGGAGATGTGGGTAAGGGCATCATTGATGATGGCAGAAAGGAATCCACAATCCTTAAAGAAAGAGGACATTTGAGATGACCTAGAACAGAAAGCCTCATCCTGGGAGCAGATGTAATTCCCTCCTCCTCCCATCTCCCATCCCAGTTTTACTCTGCCTCCTCCTCCAGCTGCCTATCACCTCCTTCATGGTTCTGCCTCCTTCTACTACCCATAGTGCTTTCCCCTTACATTCCTTCTTCACCTTTCCTGCCTATCCCCTACCTGCTTCCCCTCCCCCACCCCTTGATCTTTCCCCTTACTGGTTTTTCACCTGGCACCTACATGCCTTCTCCTTCCCACCCTCTCCCCACCTTCTTTATAGGGCCCCTGCCCCCTCCCTCCAGTCCTGACGAAGGGTCTCGGCCCGAAATGTTGACTGTTCATTTCGATGGATGCTGCCCAACCTGCTGAGTTCCTCAAGCATGGTGTGCGTCTCAATATTCCTGTTGTTGGGTTATAGGCTAGCAGGTGAATGTAAAACTGCATTGAGCTTCACCCTGGCAGTAGGGAAGGTCAGGAATGAATGCGTCATTGTGGGGATAGAGTGGGAAGTTGAATTGGACTGCACAAGAGCTTGGGATGGCTATTGCGGACGTTCCAGACCTCATGAGTTTTAGGTGTAGCAATTTCTACTGTTTCATTAAACCATTCTGCATTAAATGAACTAGCAGTTCTTTTGCGCTTCACGCACTTTGCTTCTTTGGAATTCGATAGAGTGAATCCATAATTTCTTCAATAAAAAAATAAGCCAGTATAAATAAGCCAGTTGTAAAACCTGCAGACAAAACATCACAAACTCCACCTTGTCAACACCGCCCACATTAGAAACCAGAAAATTTCTGTATGATCATGAAATATACTTAATATGCCAATGATGTAGAGGGTGACAACTTTTTGTGCCCAGTTTAAATTCCTTTGTGGACTAATAGCAAAAGATCTGTGTGTGCGTGCATGCACACAGTCAGAGGGAACATTGACTAGTGGGGCAAATTTCAGCAGCCAATTAGCCCACAAACCCCTCACATATGGGAAGAAACTGGAGCACCTGAGAGAAACCCATGCACTCCAAAGAACATGAAAAGTCCGCAAACACTATATATTCTGCAATCTGTCTCTTTATGACTTTGAGTACATGGTATCTGTTGTATCTGTTGCTTTCTTAGCAGCCTGTATAAAATAGGTGGAATGAATATTGCTTGAAGGGAGTCTTGCAATCCTACAACATCACATAAAAACTCCAGAAAGAGATAGGGTTATGATTCTAGTCTCCTTTAAAAAAAAATAATATCATTACAGTCTTTGAAACAATACTCAATTGCAAACTGCAATATGTTATAAATAACATTACCTTCAACCTGGAAGGAAACTGGCTAACACTACATATTTCATTAGGAAATCAATCAGTCTATTGAGTTTATGCTGGTTCTCAAAGCAATGCAGTCAATCCCATTTCCTCACGTAATTCCTGCACATGTGCATCACAGAGACAATGAAAATTACTGTGAGACAGGCCCCGGAATGTTGAGTTAACACAACAGCTACATGGATATCCTTTGCTTATTCAAGCGTTGCCTTTTCCTTTCACTCTACAAGTTATGTGTTTCCTTGGCTGCAGTTACATCACATGATGATGATGATGATGATGATGCAAGTATGTCACATGACACATTGGCATGCAATCTACCTTGTTAAGAGCTTGCATTTTATGGTTTATCCACACTCCACATTTCTCTATTGCTGTTTCAATTTATTCTGCATTGTTTTTGTTTTCCTTGTTCTGCTGCAAAGTGTTGTATGAACAGGAGTCAAGGCAAGCTTTTTATTGTATTTTGGCACATGTGAAAATAAAAAAAACAATACTAATACCAATACCAATAAATACTAAACAAGGAAACATCTGCAGATGCTGGAAATCCAAAGTCACATACACAGAATGCAGCAGGAACTCAGAAGGCCAGGCAGCATGTACGATAAAGAGCAAACAGATGACCTTTCAGTATGAGACTCTTCTTTAGGACCAGTATATACCAGCCTGATTTCCCAGATTGCAGGATTATTTCACATACATATAGAAGTTCCTGTTTCAAACTGTTAACTGTGTTGCTGAAAATCGTTTAACTGATTTGACTTTATTACTAACATCCTTCATATACATGAGGAGTAAAAATCTTTACATTACATCTTTGTCTGAATGTGAAATGTGCAATTTATGGTAATTTTTAATAAATAGTATAGGTAACATGCTGTAAGTTTTCACTGCTAATGCAATGGCCTCTCTGTAATGTTTCACTGCTGAGGTAGTGGTTTCTCTGTAGCAGCAATGTTTGGGTTACACCTAGAGACAACGGGGCTTTGGAATGCAGGGCTATCCAATGAGAGGGATGTTGTTCTTTCTTGTGAGTCTGGAAGAGAGATTTTCATGGTCTTTTGCAGGAGAGAGATGAGGAGAGAAGATGCAAATGGAGGGAGTTGGTAGACCACCAGGCAGAGTGGATTTGGAGCCAGGGTCCGAAGGTCAGCGACAATCAGAGGAGAGGAGATCAATGGTGGATGGCCAGCTTATCAGTGAGCTCCAACATTGAGCAGTAGACTGTTTCATGAGAATGGGTCCTTTTTCTTTTTTTTTTGTTTTCTTTACCAACCATATAGACAAAGTAAGAATTATAAAGCTCAATCGTTTAATCGCATTTGTGTATTGTTTGTTATTTCAGGGTACTGATCTGTAACAGGGGACACATTGCATAGCATCCAACCAAACGAGATTTCTTAAGTTTGGTCGGGCCAGGGGCTATCACCCCCTATATTAAGCAGCTAGCCAAAGCAAGAGTTACATATATAAAACAGGACAGTCAATAAAACATAGAAATATAATTGAATCAGTCTGATGACTTGGTGGAAAAAGCGGTCCTGGAGCCTGTTGGCTCTGTTGGTGCTGATTTATAGAAACTTAGAAAACCTACAGCACAATACAGGCCTTTCGGCCCACAAAGTTGCACCGACAATGTCCCTACCTTAGAAATTAATAGGGTTACCCGTAGCCCTCTATTTTTCTAAGCTTCATGTACCTATCCAAAAGTCTCTTAAAAGACCCTATTATATCCGCCTCCACCACCATTGCTGGCAGCCCATTCCACGCACTCACCACTCTCTGCATAAAAACCTTACCCCTGACATCTCCATTGTACCTAATCCCAAGCACCGTAAACCTGTGCCCTCTTGTGACAGCCATTTCGGCCCTGGGAAAAAGCCTCTGACTATCCACATGACCAATGCCTCTCATCATCTTATACACCTCTTTCAGGTCACCTCTCATCCTCCGTCACTTTAAGGAGAAAAGGCCAAGTTTACTCAATCTGTTTTCATCTCTTCTGCACCCTTTCAATGGTTTCCACATCCTTCCTGTAGTGAGGCGACCAGAACTGAGCACGTTACTCCAAGTGGGGTCTGACCGGGGTCCTATAGAGCTGCAACATTACTTCTCAGCTTCTAAATTCAATTCCACAATTGATGAAGGCCAATAAACAGTATGCTTTCTTAACCACAGAGTCAACCTGCACAGCTGCTTTGAACGTCCTATGGACTCAGACCGCAAGATCCCTCTGATCCTCCACACTGCCAAGAGTCTTCCCATTAATACTATATCATGCCATCATATTTGACCTACCAAAATGAACCACTTCACACTTAGCTGGGTTGAACTTCATCTGCCACTTCTCAGCCCAGTTTTGCATTCTATCAATGTTCCATTGAAACCTCTGACAGCCGTCCACACTATCCACAACACACCAACCTTTGTGTCATCAGCCTACTTACTAAACCATCCCGCTACTTCCTCATCCAGGTCATTTATAAAAATCACAAAGAGTAAGGGTCCCAGATCAGATCCCTGAGGCACACCACTGGTCACCAACCTCCATGCAGAATATGACCTGTCTACAACCACACTTTTCCTTCTGTGGGCAAGCCAGTTCTGGATCCACAAAGCAATGTCCCCTTGGATCCCATGCCTTCTTACTTTCGCAATAAGCCTGGCATGGGGTACCTTATCAAATGCCTTGCTGAAATCCGTGTACACTACATCTACTGCTCTTCCTTCATCAATGTGTTTAGTCACATCCTCAAAAAATTCAATCAGGCTCGTAAGGCAGGACTTGTCCTTGATAAAGCCATGCTGACTACTCCTAATCATACTATGTCTCTCCAAATGTTCATAAATCCTGCCTCTCAGGATCTTCTCCATCAACTTACCAACCACTCATGTAAGACTCATTGGTCTATTATTTTCTGGGCTATCCCTACTCCCTTTTTGAATAAAGGATCAACATCTGCAACCCTCCAATTCTCTGGAACCTCTCCTGTCTCTATTGATGATGCAAAGATCATTGCCAGAGGCTCAGCAATCTCCTCCCTTGCCTCCCACAGTAGCCTGGGGTACATCTCATCCAGTCCTGGTGACTTATCCAACTTGATGATTTCCAAAAGCTCCAGCACATCCTCTTTCTTAATACCTACGTGTTCAAGCTTTTCAGTCTGCTGCAAGTCATCGCTACAATCACTAACATCTATTTCCATAGTGAAAACTGAAATAAAGTATTCATTAAGCACCTCTGCTATTTCTTCCGGTTCCATACACACTTTTCCGGTGTCACACTTGATAGGTCCTATTCCTTCACGTCTTATCCTCTTGCTCTTCACATACTTGTAGAATGCCTTTGGGTTTTCCTTAATTCTGCCCACCAAGTCCTTCTCATGGCCCCTTCTGGCTCTCCTAATTTCCTTCTTAAGCTCCTTCCTGCTAGCTTTGTAATCTTCTAGATCTCTAACATCACCTAGCTCTCTGAACCTTTTGTAAGCTTTTGTTTTCTACTTGACTAGATTTACTACAGCCTTTGTACACCAAGGTTCCTGTACCTTACCATAACTTCCTGTCTCATTGGAACGTACCTATACAGAACTCCACACAGATATCCCCTGAACATCTGCCGCATTTCTTCTGTACCATTCCCTAAGAACATCTGTTCCCAATTTAAGCTTCCAAGTTCCTGCCTGATAGCCTCATAATTCCCCTTATTCCAATTAAACGCTTTTCTAACTTGTCTGTTCCTATCTCTCTTCAAAGCTATTGTAAAGGAGATAGAATTATGATCACTATCTCCAAAATGTTTTCCCACTGAGATATCTGACCAGGTTCATTTCCCAATACCAAATCAAGCACATTCTCTCCTCCTGTAGGTTTACCTACATATTGTGTCAAGAAATCTTTTGTTTCAATCTTTTTATTATTGTTATTAATATCAACAAAATAAAATTGATACATAGATAATGGGATTACAAACATACACATTTCAACTGAACATAAAAGAATACATAAGCAATGATTACAGTATTAATGAGTATTCCCAAATCATGGATGATAAAATATACAAATAAACAAGGCAAACCTAGGTATATCATAATATATATTGAAAAAAAAAGAAAAAAGAAAAAGAAAAAAAATGCAAAAAAACTAATCTAATAACTAATAAGGAAAAAAAACAAAAAAAGAAAAAAGAGAAAATGAAAAAATGGAAAAAAAGGGCTGTTTATAATATCTCACAAAAATACAAAATCATCAGTGTTGTCAACTCCGATCCTCTCAACACATATAAAATCGAAACTGGAAAAACAAATAAGCTTGGAACAGGGTCATTTTACATCATATGAAAATATTGAATAAATGGTCTCCATATCTTTTCAAATTTAATAGAAGTATCAAATACAACACTTCTATTTTTTTCTATATTTAGACATAACATAGTTTGAGAAAACCAATGAAATATGGTAGGAGGATTAATTTCTTTCCAATTCAACAAAATAGATCTTCTAGCTATTAATGTAAGAAATGCAATCATTCGACAAGCGGAAGAGGATAAATGGAGTGAGTCCATCATTGGAAAACCAAAAATTGCAGTAATAAGATGAGGTTGTAAACCAATGTTCAATACCGCAGAAATAATATCAAAACTATCTTTGCAATATTTTTTCAAAAGTGGACACGACCAGAACATATGAGTTAAAGACGCTATCTCAGAATGACATCTGTCACAAATAGGATTTACATAAGAATAAAAACGAGCCAATTTATCCTTGGACACATAAACCCTGTGCACAACTTTAAACTGTATTAATGAATGTTTAGCACATATAGATGATGTATTAACTAATTGAAGAATTTTATCTCAATTCTCAATAGGGATAGTAAGGTTAAGTTCTCTTTCCCAATCATTTTTAGTCTTATAAAAGGGCTCTGAATGTATCTTCATAATTATATTGTAAAGTTTTGATATTAGCCCTTTCTGGACAGGATTTAGTTCAAACAGATTCTCCAAAATACCTGAAGACACAAAATTTGGAAAAGTAGGAAGTACATTATTTAAGAAATTCCTAATCTGTAAATATCTAAAAAGATGAAATCTAGGCAAATTATATTTATTAGATAATTGCTCAAAAGACATAAAACAATTATCCAAAAATAAATTGGAAAATCATAGTAATCCTTTAGTCTTCCAAGCTGAATAAGCTTGGTCTATAATAGAAGGATAAAAAAAAGCAATTGGATACAATAGGAATATTTAAAACAAACTGAGTCAACCCAAAAGATTTCCGAAATTGAAACCATATACGTAAAGTATGTTTAACTATCGGGTTGTCAATTCGTTTTGGCAATTTAAAGAGCAAAGGGAAGAGAAGTCCCTAAAATAGAACACAATGCAAATCCTTGTACAGATTTAGTTTCCAGGTTCACCCAACGAGGGCTAAAAGATACATCCCAATCCTTCAACCAACATATCAAAAATCGGATATTAACTGCCCAATAATAAAACCTAAAATTAGGCAATGCCAATTCATCTTCCTTCCTTGACTTCTGTAAATATATTTTACCTAACCTAGGATTTTTATTCTGCCATATATATGAGGAAATTTTTGAATCAACATTAGTAAAAAAAGATTTTGGAATAAAAATTGGTACCGCTTGAAATATATATAAAAACTTGGGTAAAATAACCTTCTTAATAGCATTAATCTGACCTATCAGAGATAAAGATAGTGGTGACCACTTAGTAAACAAACATTTAATTTGATTGATTAAGGGTAAAAAATTAACCTTAAATAAGTCTTTATAGTTTTTTGTGATTTTAATCCCTAAGTAAATAAAAGAGTCATTAACTAATTTACAAGGTAAATTTCCATAAATTGGAACCTGTCTATTTAAAGGAAACAATTCAGTCTTATTAAGATTTAATTTATACCCGTAAAAATCACTAAATTGAGCCAACAATGATAAAACTGCAGGAATGGATTTCTCAGGATCAGAAATAAATAATAATAAATCATCTACATATAATGATAACTTATGTATATCTGTCCCACGATTAATGCCAAAAATGTTCTGTGATTCTCTGATAGCAATTGCCAAGGGTTCTAAAGCAATATTAAATAATAATGGACTAAGAGGACAGCCTTGTCTAGTACCCCGAAATAAATGAGAAAAGGGAGATCTTTGATTGTTAGTAAGCATCGAGGCTACTGGAGTATGATATATCAGTTTAATCCAGGAAATGAATGTTGGACTAAAATTAAACTTCTCAAGCACATTAAATAAGTATGGCCATTCAACTCTATCAAATGCTTTCTCTGCATCTAATGAAATCAAACATTCTGAAGTGCTATGTGAAGGAGTATAAACAATATTCAATAATCTCCTAACATTGAAAAAAGAATAGCGATTTTTAATAAAACCGGTTTGACCTTCTGAAATAATTTGGGGTAATACCTTCTCCAGCCTGGATGCCAGTAACTTGGAAAAGATCTTGGAATCTACATTCAATAAAGATATTGGTCTATAGGATGCACAGTCTGTAGGGTCTTTATCTTTCTTCAATATTAAAGAATTGGAAGCTCTATAAGAAGATTGTGGCAGATTGCCCAATCTAATTGCTTCTTCAAAAACCCTGCATAACCAAGGAGAAAGTGTAGCGGAAAAACATTTAAAAAATTCTACTGTATACTCATCTGGACCTGGTGCTTTCCCAGAATTCATAGAGGAAATAACCCCTTTAATTTCTGCATCTGTAATGGGAGTTTTTAATATTGAAAGATCATCTGATGATAATTTTGGAAAATTCAATTTCCCAAGAAAATCACACATGGTATTACGATCATGAGGGAATTCAGAATGATACAGGGAGGTATAAAAATATTGAAATGATTTATTTATCTCATCATGGTTAACTGTCAGATCCCCATTCTGCTGTCAGATCTTAGTAATTTGACATTTAACCAAAGCATTCTTCAATTGACTAGCTAACAGTTTACCCGATTTATCACTATGTATATAAAAATCAGATCCGGTTTTCATTAATTGATTTTCAATTGAAGATGTAAGTAATAAACTATGTTCTGTTTGAAGTTCAACCCTTTGTTTGTAAAGCTCCTTACTAGGAGTAATCAAATATTTCTTGTCAATCTCTTTAATTTTATCAACTAATAAAAGAGTTTCCTTCTTAATGCATTTTCTCAGACCAATAGAGTAGGAGATAATCTGTCCACATATATATGCTTTAAAAGTGTCCCAAAGTGTTCTGCAAGAAATATCATCCATGGAATTAGTTGAAAAGAAGAAACCGATCTGTCCTCAAATCACCATCATCTAGCACTAGAAGCTGTATCCGTAAATTTAATAGAAAGTTTTAATGGAGCATGGTCAGAGGTGGCTATAATATCATAATGACAACCAATTACCAATGGAATAAAACAAGAGTCAATAAAAAAATAATCAATTCTCGAGTAGGAATGATAAACATGGGAGAAAAATGAAAACTCTTTGTCCTTAGAATGCCAAAATCTCCAAATATCAAAAATTCCATTATCAGTCAAACAAGAGTTAATACAAGTGGCTGACTTATTAGGTAAAGTCTGAGTAGATATAGATTTGTCCATCAAAGGTTTTAAACAACAATTAAAGTCACCACCCATTATTAACTTATATTCATTTAGATTAGGTAGAGAAGCAAATAAGGACTTAAAAAAATCGGGACAATCCACATTTGGAGCATAAACATTAACCATAGCAACCTTTTTGTTAAAAGGTAAGTCAGTAATGAACAAAAATCTACCATTCGGATCCGAAAAGATATCATGTTGGACAAATGCAATAGAGGAGTCAATAAAAATTGAAACTCCCTTTACTTTGGCATTCGAATTCGAATGATACTGTTGATCCATCCAAAGCCTAAAAAAAAATGATAATTATCCTCTTTGCTCACATGAGTTTCTTGTACAAAAATAATATGAGCATTAAATCTTTCAAATACTTTGAAAATCTTTTTCCATTTAATTGGATGGTTTAAGCCATTAGTATTCCAAGAGACAAAATTAATGGTCTGAGCCATATTTCTGAAATCAACCATTTGTTATATAAAGGGTTAACCAAATTATGAACTCATGCACCCGGAAGAGGAACAAAAATAAGGGGTGGACCCAGAAGTGACGACATCACGGACATTTTTGTAGTTTAAAATCAGCCCAAATGAAAAAACTAAAAAAGACTGATATAAGAAACATAAGATTTAGAAAAAGACCTCCCACCCCCAAGAGGGGAAAAACAAGACCACCCCAGCCAGGGATAGGCTGGGAAAAGGGAAAGATGAAACTAAATCTACCCCCATATCAGCAGAAGACAACTCCGTATATAAAGGATAAAAAAAAGATCCACCCAAACTCTAAAGAAATAATAATCACTATACTAAAACCAAACTTCTTAATATAATTGGTAGTAAAAAAAAACAAAAAGAATATAATCACTAGTAACTTATAAATCAGGTTAAAACCCAAACAAACCAAAAAAAATTTAAACTGTGATAAGAGATGCATTATAGGAAGAAGACGAGAGAAAGAAAAATGGCAAAATCAAAAAAAAGCCAAAAATATTTTAGAAAAGAAACCGCCATCTTAGTAAAAAAAAATTCCCCTTCGAAGGATTAATAATAATGACCAAAGATAAAGTACAGTGGTTGAAGTAAGTAAAATAAAAAGATTAGTATGTCGAAAAAAACACTTTAACTAGAGTATAAAATATAGTGTAAACCTATACCAATAGCCAGAAAAAAATCTGGTTTTGGAAATAAAAACCATCTTGCATGATCAAAATCACTCATTTATTAGAAATGAGTGTCCGTAGCAGTAGGGAAGTTTTCATTCAGAAAGCTTCTCGCTTCAGATGTGGAGAGAAAAACCCGTCGTGGAGCATTCAGAGGCGATATTCTGAGCTTCGCAGGGTATAAGAGCGCAGGTTTTAGATTTTTCTCTTAATATTCAGACATCAGAGGTTTAAAAGGAAGCCTTGCCTTCCTTACTCCTGGACTAAAATCTTCTACTAATCGAAAATTGTGATCTTGAAATTTGACCATCCCTACACGCCGAGCCACACGAATAAGTTGCTCTTTAACATGCACATCGTGAAAGCGGACAATTACAACTGGTGGTTTAGCTGAAGCACTTGCTGATCGACGCATAATTCTGTGAGCGCGATCGAGTAATGCAGGACAGTCTGGGAATACAGAAGGGAACGCATCCTTTAAATGTTGAGCAAAGTACTTTGAGGGGTCCCCTTGTTCAATACCTTCAGGGAGGCCAAGCATGCGTAGGTTCCGTCTTCTGGACCGATTCTCAAAGTCAACACTCTTGGCTTTAAGTGTTTCCACCTGTTTAATCGTCGAAAGTGAGTTCTGCTCCAGTTTTTCAATTATCAAGTCTCGCTTCCGAGCGTCCTCTTGCAGAGTTGCAATTAGAACTTGCTGCTGGTTAACTACTGAATCCGTCTTATCTATATAATCTTGAAAAGCCTTTATATCTTGTTTAAAAATTTGTCGTTGTTCTTCAAATTTTTGATTTAAAACCTCCAATAACATTTCATAAGTCAATTCAGTGCGCTTAGGATCAGTCTGCTTCTTCTTCCCGTTCCTGTTAGGATCCTTCCCAGGTTCTTGCCCTTTAGATCTAAGAGCCATTTCTGTATTCATTTCTTCAAAAATTCACAATAAACTCTTAAAGATAGGTCCGAAAAAGTAGCAAGAATGTTTTGGTGTAGGTAAAAATAAGTTGAATAAGGGTGATCATAGATTAAAAAAAGTAAAGGTTATGGAGCGAATCTGAAACAGTGCTCACTCCATGAGCATCTCCTGCTGACCAAGAAACCTTCTTGAACACACCTAACAAACTCCACCCCATCTAAATCCCTTGCTCTAGCGAGATGCCAATTGATATTTGGGAAGTTAAAATCTGCCACCACGACAACTCTGTTATTATTGTACCTTTCCAGGATCTGTTTCCCTATCTGTTCCTTGATATCCCTGTTATTATTGGTCGGCCTATAAAAAACACCCAGTAGAGTTATTGACCCCTTCCTGTTCCTAACCTCCACCCACACAGACTCCATAGACAATCCCTCCATGACGTCCACCTTTTCTGCAGCCGTGACACTATTTCTGATTAATAGTGCCTCGCCCCCACCTCTTTTGTCTCCCTCCCTCTCCTTTCTGAAACATCTAAAACCCAGCACTTGAAGTAACCATTCCTGTTCCTGAGCCATTCAAGTCTCTGTAATGGCCACCACATCATATCTCCAAGTACTGATCCACACTCTAAGCTCATCCATTTTGTTCACAATACTGCTTGCATTAAAATAGACTCATCTCAAACTGTCAGTCTGAGTGCATCCCTTCTCTATCACCTGCCTATCCTCCCTCACACACTTCCTCCAAGCTTTCTCTATTTGTGAGCCAACCGCTTCTTTCCCAGTTTCTTCAGTTTTGTTTCCACCCCGCCAACAATTTTAGTTTAAACTCTCCCCAATAGCCCTAACAAACCTCCCCGCCAAGATATTGGTCCCTCTAGGATTCAAGTGCAACCTGTCCGTTTTGTACAGGTCGCACCTGCCCCAGAAGAGGTCCCAATGATCCAGAAATCTGAATCCCTGCCCACTGATCCAATTCCTCAGCCATGCATTTATCCTCCACCTCATTCTATTCTTATACTCACTGTTACGTGGCACAGGCATAATCCCAAGATTACTACCTTTGTGGTCCTGCTTCTCAACTTCCTTCCTAACCCCCTGTAGTCTGTTTTCAGGACCTCTTCCCTTTTCCTACCTATGTCATTGGTACCAATTTTTATGGTGCGATACTTTTTCCCAGATGGTAGCAGCCGGAACAGTTTGATCCCTCGGGCCCTTTTTACAGAGCTGCCTTTGCAAATGTCTTGAATAGTGGGAAGTTCACATGTACAGATGCACTGGGCTGTCCGCACCATTCTCTGCAGAGTCCTGCAGTTGAGTACTTTGCTCTTCTTAATGTTTGTAACTTCTGTGCTTTTTTTTCTTGATCTGACAAACGTGTGACATCCTAATTCAGCTACCTAAATTGTGTCTCCTCCTCCTCATTACTATTGATGGTTAGCCTCCAGTGTGTCCGATTTGACTCCTATGACAGTCAGCCTTTCTAATCAGTTTATTGAGCCTGTTGGCACCACCTGTGTAGATGCCTTTGTCCCAGCACACCAACACATAGAAGATTGTACTGTTGACAACAGTCTGGTAGAACATGTGAAGGAGAGGCCTTCTAAAGGACTCCAGGAATTAGAGGTGACTTTGGCCCTTCTTGTACACAGCCTTCTGTTGGTGCTCCACTCTTATCCGTCATCCAGGTGAACCCTAGGTTCTTGTATGTTCTCACCTCATCCATGTCTTCACCATCAATAGTAACAGGGAACAATGCAGCAACACACATGAAATGCTGCAGGAGCTCAGTGGGCCAGGTAGCATCTATGGAAAGGTGTACAGTCAATGTTTCAACCCTAGTGTATAAGATAATGAGAGGCATTGATTGCATGGATAGACAGCGGTTTTTTCCCATTGCTGAAATGAATAGCAGGTGAGGGCACAGTTTTAAGGCACTTGGAAGTAGGTACAGAGGAGATGTCAGGGTTAAGATTTTTACGCAGAGAGTGGTGAGTGTGTGGAATGGGCTGCCGGCGGCAGTGGTGAAGGTGGATACAGTAGGGTCTTTTAAGAAACTCCTGGATAGGTACATGGAGCTCAGAAAAATAGAGGGCTATGGGTAACCCTAGGTAATTTCTAAGGTAAGGACATGTTCAGTACAGCTTTGCAGGCCGAAGGGCCTGTATTGTGCTGTAGGTTTTCTATGTTTCTATGTTTCCTAGTCTTTATCTGTATTTAAGGGAGACGTTGGTAGATTCTTGATTGGTCAGGGCATGAAGGAGTACAGGGAGAAGGCAGAATATGGGGCTGAGAGAAAAATTAGATCAGCCATGATGAAATGACAGAGCAGATTCAATGTGCTAAATGGCCAAATTCTGCTCCTATAGCTAATGGTCTAAGTTCAAAGTATGTATACTGTACAAATCCTTGAAATTTGTTTTCTTACAGGCAACCACAAAAACAAAGAAACCCAATAGAATCTAGTAAGACAGACTGTCAAACACACAATGTGTAAAAAAAGAAGAAATCATAAAAACAAAAAAAGGTAAACTAATAACACTCAGAACTTATATTCACTAAAGTGAGCCCACATTCACAATGCTATTTCATTGCTGCAGCCAATCCAAGAGCCCTTTTGTTGCAGGCCACAGCCTCAGTTCAGCACAGGGATGAGAAAACCTTGTGAAGCAGTGGCTGAACACCAGCCCATCTCTTGCCTCAGGCCCCAACACCCTGATCTTTTCAATCTGGACCTGCACTTAAATCGGTCAAACATTATTCCATTCCTCGCTCTCAGGTGCAGACCCTTCCTCTTTGTCTGGTCCCAAGTCTGCTCCCGCAAGGCCCAAACATCAGCTTGTTCCTCGTTCTTGAGCCCTGGCCCCACCACCTTGATTTGGCCTGTACCTGACCTTTTCAATCAGGCCCAGCGCTCTTGGGCCTAGCCCCGCTGTCTCGATTCGGCCCATATGTGTCGTGCCATCACAATCATACTGAACCTACAGGACTCCATTTCACCGAAGATCAAAACATTGCAAAAATGCCAGGTCATACAGGCTGCTGAAAAGCAGAACCCCGAAAGGGAAGTTGCCGGCTATTGATTGCCTTAATTGTTTTACAGCAGATCCGTATCATCTCGCTTCATTGGTCTCAACACTCTCCCTCTGATGCACCATCAATAACTCACACTGAGACGTAGGTGAGATATCGGGAGTTTATTGACTGGAAGAAGGAACCAGGAGTGAGTGTCTATCATACAAGGTCTTGGAGACTGAGGCCGAGCGTCAGGCCGCAGATCTCCTTTATACAGGGGCCTGTGGGAGGAGCCACAGGAGCAGTCAGCAGGGGCGTGTCCCAACAGGCACATAGTTCACCACACCCTCTTTGTTTGTTTCTCTTTTCCTCTGCCCAATGCATTGTTAAGTTGTGAACTGTGACTGTTTATCTCTCAGCTCTTGATGCTCTAACTCTCTTCGAGTTAGGCTGCAGCTGACCAAAATGTTTCTGAAGCCTGCAATGATAATCCAACATGTTGATCAATTAGGAATATAAATCAATAAGAACTAAAAGTTTTATTATATATTTGACAAAGAATAACTTGGATACTTTGCAAATTTCTACAGGTATACCACAGAGAGCTTTCGAACCGCGTGCATCACTGTCCGGTGGGGCAGAGGGAGAGGGGAGTTGTTGTATAGGATCGAGACGAGCTGCAGAAATTTATAATCTCAAATCAGCTGCATCATGAGCACCAGCCTTTACAGCACCCAGGACATCTACAAGGGGGAATGCCTCAAACAAGCAACATCTATCATTAAGAACCCCGTCACTCAGGACATGGCCTCTTCTCATGGTTACCATCAGGGAGGAAGTACCGGACCCTGCAGGCGCACACTCCATGTTTCAGAAATATATATTGTATATAGAGTCTTTTACAGCAAATCTCAGATTTTATTATTATATATTGCAGTGTACTGCTGCCACAAAACAACAAACTTTACGACATGTCAGGGATATAAAACCTAATTCTGATTCTGATTCTGATTGGGTGATGCCTCGGACCATGGATGCAGAGCTACTGTATAAGTGTGCTCTCAGGTTTCTGTGTGGCAGTGAGTTTAAAGTTTGCAAATGTTACATGAAAGCCTCTTTCGAAAGAAATTGAAGTAATTGATGATTGAGTGATACAGGTGTGAGGATTAACAAATCCCTCAAAAATCCATTGAACTTCTAGTAACACTGTACTCGCGCATCTGGTACTTGACTCCTGGTATTAATCACCAGGACTGTCTGTTACCATTTCCACTTTTAGTATGAACTTAGACCAACTTGTCAGCTGCACAATTCATGCAATATCCTTTTCCTTTCTTATCAACATGAATGGTATCTTAAATGTACAATGTATGGCTGTTTCTTTTGGAATTACCTCGCTGCAACTTGGAGCACATTGTGCTTTATTTAAATATAAAGATTATTATTCAAAAGGATATTCTGCTGATATCACCAGGAGTGACTGAGCATCTTCTGCATCGATTGCAGGTGGCACAAAAGCCTGAATATTATACCCTACAGTAAGAGATCCATTCACCATTTAACTGCCAAAACATTCAGATCATAAACAGTTTTACTTGTTGAGGTTGTCATGCCAGAATATCATTGATAAACTCACATAGCTGGAAGACAAACCTATGCATAGGCTAAAAAATGATTCCTTGTCATAGACTGGTGTTGAAATGTCACATACTTTTGGTACCTTCTTAACAACTAATAAATGAAATACAGCTTTTGGAGATGGTTGAAGAGCAGTTGGGGTCTCCAAGGTAACCCAGTTGACAGTTACATTACAAGTATGGAGGATCAAATTCAGGAGCCACTCATCCACCTCACAACACTTAAACAACTCACAACACTAAAAAATACCTCCAGGATATGTTATGAAATGACAGCAAAGAAGATGAAGATATTGCATAATATGGTAACAAAAATATTCTTGACTATTTAGAAACAAAACTCACTGGATAACTTAATTATAGTTAAGATTTAAACTCACTTTTTTCTTCCAAAAAAGCCTACCCTGAATACTATAATTAACAATAATTTAATCATGCACATAACTGAACATGTTCCCATACACATTGTATACTAAATTTATACAGTCTAGTTATTACAGAAGCTGAAGACATTTACTTCTGGCTGCCTGCTTGGATTGAAATTACTGGCCTATGCCACCACTCTGGCAACCACATTGATTTCAAATAGAAATGGCCATGTTCCAGATAAGACAGAGGAACTTGAGGGAACCACAAAAAATTCACCATAGCAACAGGTTGCCAAGCTAAAATAAATCACTCCTTTTCAAATACCTCTCTCAGCAACATGTTACAACTTCTTATTTAACTGTGATAACTGAAATTCAATCCCTCATAGTTATGAAATGTCTTCATTGTTTTATCCTTTGAAAATTATCAGGCAACTTCACACCAAGCTATCAACCCGTTGTTTTCAGATTGCAGAAATGCATGATGCTCTAGTAGTAATATATATCTGGATTTCAAAATTGCAGGAAATGAATTAAGCAGGAAATTTAATATTTATTTTGGAAATGCAGCAGGGTACTAAAAAGGCAGCATACCAGTACAAATCAAACATCCAGCTGTAAGTCTGTAGCAACTGCGTTATCCTTTCTTATTTATGATACAAAATGGATGACTATTCCACTAGATTCAGGCCATTTGATTTATGGATCAGTAGCTGAAGCATGCAGTCGCCAGGACAACACAAATTCAGAAGCCACCACATTGTCACAACCAGGCTGGGAGAATTATCGTAGCTAGAAGGATATTATTATTCTTTGACATTTAAAGAGACTCTTTCTGCAATAGGATCTTGACAGGTGTGAATACAAGTCTGATGGACATAGAAGAAGGAAACTTGAAATAAATATGTATTAGTTATTAAAAAAAACACTTACTCTGTCTTAGATAATGAAGAAATCAGATGGTCATATCTTAGCCTTCTTACCAGCAGGCTGATGGCATATTCACAGCAAAAATATACAGTATTCTATACAAAAAAAACTGACGTGATAACTTTAGAGATAAAGATACACAACTAAACATCTCAGAAATAGTTCAAATGAGTTAACTTCAGGAGACGATAAAACAGATAAATTGAGAGAGAATTCAAAGAAAAGCACACAGAGCAATTTCCTGAATTTTTGCTCATATTCTACTCTGGCCAGTTAGAGTAAGAGCAAAATCTCAGTGATCACCAATTTCCACTTGAACACCTCCAACAGATTATTTTCTGCAATTTCTTCCATGGTCAATAAAATGCCGCCACCAGATATATCAACCCCACCCCTCCACATTCAGGATTCCCTGGTTCATTCCGTAAAATTCATCAGGATTAACTCGCTCCTTGTGTCACACATCATGTAACTGCAGGAGATTCAACACATGCTATTTTACTCCTATTTTTAAATCATTCAGCAATTTAAACATTCCTTACAGGCAAAGCAGCAATTCACCTGCACTGTTTCCAATTCAGTTTACTATGTTCGTGATGTGACTTTCTCTACATGAGAGAAACTTGGCACATTGGTTGTCAACTCTGAAGAACACCTTTTTTGATCTGTAAAGGTAACTGAGCTTCTCTTGCCCCTACAAACTTTAATTGCCCATCTCACCGCCACTTTGATGTATATTTAAACAAATGGACATACGTAGATATTGGGAACTGGAGGAGACCACTTGGCCTTTCAAAAGTGTTCTATAACTTAGTAAAATCATGACTGATTTGATTGTAACCTCAGCTCCACATTTGTGTCCACCCAGGGTAATCTTTTACCTCATTGTTTATCAGAAATCTACCTCTTACTTTCTCTGGATGACAAATATTCACCAATTGTTTTCACTGGCCCCTATGGAAGAGAGCCCCAAGGTCTCATGGTATTCTAGAGAGAAAAATAATCATCTCATCACTATCTTAAATGAGAAATATTTATTCTTAATACTTAGTTCTAGATTCTTCCATGACAGGAAGCACACTTTGTACATTCACCCTGTCAATACTCTTCAAGATCTTATCAACACCTTCTTCCCACTTTTCTAATCTTCAATGGAGTCTATCCTGTTGATTCTTCCCTAATCAGACAACTCTTCTATTCCATGTATTAGTCTAATCACCATTCTCCTAACTGCTTCCAGTGCAATAACAACTCACTCTTAATAAGGCGATTAATACCGCACATAATATTGGATGTGTAGTCTAAACATTGTCAAATAGAATGGAAATATAACCTTACTACTTTTCACTCAATTCTCCAAGCAATAAATAGTGAATTTCTATGAGCTTTCCTAATTGATTCCACTAATTATGCAATTTACAGATTATGCAATAATATCCATCTCCAGTTAATGTCACTATTCTGCAATCTCTTACATTTTAGGTAATATGCTTCTTTTATTCATTTTTTCTTCCAAAATAGGCAATTTAACTTTTTCCGCTTTTACACCCACTTTCCAGATATTTATCAAATATCGAACACTTACCAGATACCAGTTACTTAACTTGGCCATAAACTTCCTTTGCCTTCTTCACAACTTAATTTCATACCTATCTGTAAATCATAAACACATTTGATGACTCCATCTTTGATGCTTTTATCTAAATCATTCACATTAATGCCGAGGCCATAATATTGATCCCTGAAGCATACTACTTGCTGCATCTTGATTTTCAGATTCAAGAATTTCAAGTTACTGAAAATTTATCTAGTATCCTATCAGCTCACCAAACTACTTCCCACATTAATAAGCTGCTATGTTCTGTCATCTTGTGTAATTGTTGATGCCCTTCCTGATCATAAGCTCTTCAATATCCTGCTGAGCTTTTGATTCCTTTGAAGATGTTTCTAAGTTGATTATGACACTGCAATCAAACAATCAGTGTGCTGTTGTTTTTAACTTATTAAACCACTGCGACTAGAGTCTCGAAGAATGTCAAGAATTCTCCAATGAGAATAATGAAATCAAAGGAAGGTTACATGCGATAGTTTCATAAAAACAGAGAAACATAGAAAACCCACAGCACAATACAGGCCCTTTGGCTCACAATGCTGTGCCAAAAATGTACTTACTTCAGAAATTACTTAGGTTTACCCATAGCCCTCTATTTTTCTAAGCTCCATGTACCTGTCCAGAAGTCTATTAAAAGACCCTATCATCGCATGCACTCAGCACTCTCTGCATAAAAAAACTTACCACTGACATCTCCTCTGTACCTACTTCCAAGCACTTTAAAACTCTGCCCTTTCGTGTTAGCCATTTCAGCTGTGGGACCTTTGACTATCCACATGATCAATGCTTCTCATCATTTTATACATCTCTATCAGGTCACCTCTCATCCTCTGTCACTCCAAAGAGAAACGGCCAAGTTCACTCAACCTGTTCTCGTAAGGCATG
Source organism: Hypanus sabinus (assembly GCF_030144855.1). Lineage (NCBI taxonomy): Eukaryota > Metazoa > Chordata > Chondrichthyes > Myliobatiformes > Dasyatidae > Hypanus > Hypanus sabinus. Next base: position 115,633,707 of record NC_082710.1, on the reverse strand, counting down.
CTCCCCAATCCAGGCAATATCCTTGTAAATCTCCTCTGCACACTTTCGGTAGTTTCCACATCCTTCCTGTAGTGAGGTGAACAGAACTGAGCAGAGTACTCCAAGTGGTATCTGACCAGGGACCTGTATAGCTGCAACATTACCTCTCAGCTCTTAAACTCAATCCCACAGTTGATGAAGGCCAATGCACCATATGTCTTCTTAACCATAGAGTCAACCTGCACAGCTGCTTTGAGTGTCCTATGGACTTGGACATCAAGATCCCTCTGATACTCCACAATGCCAAGAGTCTTACCATTAGTACTATATTCTGTCATCATATTTAACCTACCAAAGTGAACCACTTCAGACTTATCTGGGTTGAACTCTATCTGCCACTTCTCAGCCCAGTTTTGCATCCTATCAATATCCTGCTGTAACCTGACAGCCCTTCACGCTGTCCACAACACCTCCAACCTTTGTGTCATCAGCAAACTTGCTAACCCATCCTTTCTCCCACTGCCTGACTCCCACAGGCAGTCAGACTGCTAAATAGCTGCCCTACCTGACTCTGCTTTGGACTCTTTTAACTTGCACTGGACAGTTATAACTTGTTTTTAACTGACATGTGGCTGTTGTGTTTTACTATTTATTGTTATGTTTATTATTTAGTGTTGCATTTGTTATGTTATGATTGCACTGCTCCTGGGAAACGCTGTCTCATTCTGCCCTTAGAATGACAATAAAGTTTTTGAATCTTGAATCTTCACTTTCTCATCCAGGTCATTTATAAAAATCACAAACAGAAGGGTTTCAGAACAGATCCCTGAGGCACACCACCGGTCGCCAACCTCCATTCAGAATATGACCCATCAATAACCACTCTTTCCCTTCTGTGGGCAAGCCAGTTCTGGATCCACAATGGAAAGTCCCCTTGGATCCCATGTCTCCTTACTTTCTGAATAAGCCTTCCATGGGGTACTTTATCAAATGCCTTGCTGAAATTCATATACACTACATCTACTACTCCACCTTCATCAATGTGTTTAGTCACAACCTCAAAAAATTCAATCAAGTTTGTAAGGCACGATTTGGCTTTGACAAAGCTATGCTGACTATTTCTAAACATATTATGCCTCTCCAAATGTTCATAAATCCTGCCCCTCAGGATCTTTTCCATCAACTTTCCAACCATATAAGTAAGACTCACTGGTCTATAATTTTCTGGACTATCGCTACTCCCTTTCTTGAATAAGAGAACAACATCTGCAACCCTCCAATCCTCCAGAAACTCCCCACTCCCCATTGATAATGCAAAGATCATTGTCAGAGGCTCAGCAATCTCCTCCCTTGCCTCCCACAGTAGCCTGGGGTACATCTCATATGGACCCAGAGACCTATCCAAGTTGATGTTTTTCAAAAGCTCCAGCACATCCTCTTTCTTAATATCTATATGCTCAAGCTTTTCAATCCACTGTAAGTCATCCCTACAATCATCAAGATCCTTTTCTGTAATGAATACTGAAGCAACATATTCATTAAGTATCTCAGCTATCTCCTCTGGTTCCATGCACACTTTTCCACTGTCACACTTGATTGGTCCGATTCTTTCATGCCTTATCCTCTTGCTCTTCACATACTTGTAGAATGCCGTGGAGTTTTCTTTAATCCTGCTCACCAAGGCCTTCTCATGGCCCCTTTTGGCTCTCCTAACTTCATTCTTATGCTCCTTCCTGCTAACCTTATCGCTTCTAGATTGTTGTGTATATGGCCCGGTTACACAACAATGCTATTAATAAAAACTGGAGACGGGAGCTAAGGTTCATGGTTCTTTACTAGGAGAAACCGAAATCAGCACACACGTACAGATCAATACACGCCAAATAGCGCATGTTCAATATGCTCCTAATAGCACATTCAACAAAGTATTACTAAAACATAAAGTACTCTCTTATTACACTGTAGGTTATACGGTACATAGATCTCTATCATTACCTAGTTTTTTGAACCTTTTGTAAGCTTTTCTTTTCTTCTTGACTAGATTATCAACAGCCTTTGTACACCATGGTTCCTGTGCCCTACCATCCTTTTGCCTGTCTCATTGGAAAATACCTATGCAGAATGCCACACAAATATTCCCTGAATATTTGCCACATTTTTGCCATGCATTTCCCTGAGAACATCTGTTCCCAATTTATGCTTCCAAGTTCCTGCTTGATAGTTTCATATTTCCCCTTACTCCAATTAGTAGCTCAGAAGGGTCAGGAAAGGAAGAAGAAGGCAGTAGTAATAGAGGACTCGATAGTTAGGGGGTCAGATAGGCGATTCTGTGGACGCGATCAGGAGGCGCGGATGGTAGTTTGCCTCCCTAGTGCCAGGGTCCGTGATGTCTCAGATTGCATTCAAGGTATCCTACAGTGGGAGGGAGAACAGCTAGAGGTCGTGGTACATATAGGTACCAATGACATTGGTAGGAAAAGGGAAGAGGTCCTGAAAGGAGAATATAGAGAGTTAGGAAGGCAGTTGAGAAGAAGGACCACAAAGGTAGTAATCTCGGGATTACTGCCTGTGCCACGCGACAGTGAGAGTAGGAATGGAATGAGGTGAAGGATAAATGTGTGGCTGAGGGATTGGAGCAGGGGGCAGGGATTCAAGTTTCTGGATCATTGGGACCTCTTTTGGGGCAGGTGTAACCTGTACAAAAAGGACAAATTACACTTGAATCCTAGGGGGACCAATATCCTGGCAGGGAGATTTGCTAAGGCTGCTGGGGAGAATTTAAACCAGAATGGTTGCGGGGTGGGAATCAAATTGAAGAGACTAGGGGAGAGGAGGTTAGTTCACAAATAGAGAAAGTTAGTAGACAGTGTGTGAGGGAGGATAGACAGGTGATAGAGAAGGGGAGTGCTCAGACCGAAGATGTAGGGGGGACGGAAGAAAAAGATAATAAAGTTGATTGCATCATTAGGGATAAACAGAGAGGAAGAGGTGGAGAGTTTATTAAATGCATCTATTTTAATGCTAGGAGCATTGTAAGAAAGGTGATGAGCTTAGACCATGGATCGATAACTGGAAATATGATGTTGTACCTATTAGTGAAACATGGTTTCAGGAGGGGTGTGTTTGGCAACTAAATATTCCTGGATTTCGTTGTTTCAGGTGTGATAAAATCAGAGGGGCAAGAGGAGGAGGTGTTGCAATGCTTGTCAGAGAAAATATTACAGCGGTGCTTTGGCAGGATAGATTAGAGGGCTCAAGTAGGGATGCTATTTGGTTGGAATTGAGGAATGGGAAAGGTGTAGTAACACTTATAGGGATGTATTATAGACCACCTAATGGGGAGAGAGAATTGGAGGAGCAAATTTGTAAGGAGATAACAGATATTTGTAGTAAGCACAAGGTTGTGATTGCAGGAGATTTCAATTTCCCACACATAGACTGGGAAGCCCATTCTGTAAAAGGGCTGGATGGTTTGGAGTTAGTAAAATGTGTGCAGGATAGTTTTTTTGCAGCAATACATAGAGGTACCAACTAGAGAAGGGGCAGTGTTGGATCGCCTGTTCAGGAATGAGATAGGTCAGATGATGGATGTATGTGTTGGGGAGCACTTCGGGTCCAGTGATCACAATGACATTAGTTTCAATATAATTATGGAGAAGGATAGGACTGGACCCAGGGTTGAGATTTTTTATTGAAGAAAGGCTAACTTTGCGGAGATGTGAAAGGATTTAGAAGGAGTGGATTGGGACAATTTGTTTTATGGGAAGGATGTAATAGAGAAATGGAGGTCATTTAAAGGTGAAATTTTGAGGGTACAGAATCTTTATGTTCCTGTTAGGTTGAAAGGTAAGGTTAAAAGTTTGAGAGAGCCATGGTTTTCAAGGGATATTGGAAACTTGGTTCAGAAAAAGAGGGAGATCTACAATAAATATAGGCAGCATGGAGTAAATGAGGTGCTCGAGAAATATAAAGAATGTAAAAAGAATCTTAAGGAAGAAATTAGAAAACCTAAAAGAAGATTTGAGGTTGCTTTGGCAAGTAAGGTAAAAATAAATCCGAAGGGTTTCTACAGTTATATTAATAGCAAAAGGATAGTGAGGGATAAAATTGGTCCCCTAGAGAATCAGAGTGGACAGCTACGTGTGGAGCAAAATGAGATGGGGGTGATTTTGAACAATTTCTTTTCTTTGGTATTCACTAAGAAGTATATTGAATTGCATAAGGTAAGGGAAACAAGTAGGGAAGTTATGGAAACTATGACAATTAAAGAGGAGGAAGTACTGGTGATTTTAAGGAATACAAAAGGGGATAAATCTCCAGGTCCTGATGGGATATTGGACCTTGAGGAAAGTTGGTGTAGAAATAGCAGGGGCTCTGACAGAAATATTTCAAATGTCATTAGAAATGGGGATTGTGCCGGAGGATTGGCGTATTGCTCATGTGGTTCCATTGTTTTAAAAGGGTTCTAAGAGTAAAACTAGCAATTATAGGCCTGTCAGTTTGACGTCAATGGTGGGTAAATTAATGGAAAGTATTCTTAGAGATGGTATATATAATTATCTGGATAGACAGGGTCTGATTAGGAATAGTCAGCATGGATTTGTGCATGGAAGGTCATGTTTTCAACAGTGGCTAGATGGGAGATGCCAGAGAGTAGTGGTGGATAATTGTTTGTCAGGTTGGAGGCCGGTGACTAGTGGTGTGCCTCAGGGATCTGTTTTGGGTCCAATGTTGTTTGTCATATACATTATTGATCTGGATAATGGGGTGGTAAATTGGATTAGTCAGTATGCAGATGATACTAAGGTAGGTGGTGTTGTGGATAATGAAGTAGGTTTTCAAAGCTTGCAGAGAGATTTAGGCCAGTTAGAAGAGTGGGCTGAACGATGGCAGATGGAGTTTAATGCTGGTAAGTGTGAAGTGCTACATTTTGGTAGGAGCAATCCGAGCAGGACATACATGGTAAATGGTAGGGCATTAAAGAATGCAGTAGAACAGAGAGATCTAGGAATAATGGTGCATAGTTCCCTGAAGGTAGAATCTCATGTGGATAGGGTGGTGAAGAAAGCTTTTGGTATGCTGGCCTTTATAAATCAGAGCATTGAGTAAAGGAGTTGGGATGTAAAGTTAAAAATGTACAAGGCCGAATTTGGAGTATTGAGTACAGTTCTGGTCACCGAATTATAGGAAAGATATCAACAAAATAGAGAGAGTACAGAAAAGATTTACTAGAATGTTACCTGGGTTTCAGCACCTAAGTTACAGGGAAAGGTTGAACAAGTTAGGTCTTTATTCTTTGGAGCATAAAAGGTTGAGGGAGGACTTGATAGAGGTATTTAAAGTTATGAGGGGGATAGATAGAGTTGACGTGGATAGGCTTTTTCCATTAAGAGTAGGGGAGATTCATACAAGAGGACATGATTTGAGAGTTTGGGGGCAAATGTTTAAGGGTAAAACGACGGGGAGTGGTAGCTGTATGGAATGAGCTTCCAGTAGAAGTGGTAGAGGCAGGTTCAGTATTGTCAATTAAAGTAAAATTGGATACGTATATGGACGGGACAGGAATAAAGGGTTATGGGCTGAATGCAGGCCAGTGGGACTAGGTGAGAGTAAACATCAGCATGGACTAGAAGGGCCGAGATGGACTGTTTCCATGCTGTAATTGTTATATGGTTATAAACGTGTTCATTTATCTCATGAAGTTCTGGTTTCAGTCTGGACTGCTCAGTTTAATTGTCACAGACATCCTTTCAGCACAGATCCTTTTTCACAATACTGTGATCAATCAATCAATATTGGAAAAATACTCTTTCAATTGCACCACCAACAATTCCATTATTATTCCCAGAGAACTTCACCAACCATTACGTATTCTTGTGCATAGGCTATTCACACTGAAAACACTGATGTGAAACATTTGTTTTTGACCTTTTTTTTAACACAATAACCAGTTGGTCATATGAAGTTGGCTTTAGTTTATTTTACCAATATACTGTACCTTTTTTGGTCTCTGTAATGGCTTGGCTGCTGGTCACATGGCAATATCTTACTGGATAAATGGTCCCAGCATGCTTACATGTCGACCATTCAATCAGCAAAATTCCCATGTTCTTCAGTATCATATGAATTGGAACTCACCTCTATTACACCAGGCTTTGATTAATGCTTTCATTTTTCTGATTTTATTTGTTCTGTACCAATTGGAACAAGGGTCAAAACTGTGGCTTCGTATTTAATCTCTTGGACTGTTTCAATAAACAGTATACACAATTTCAAGAAACAAGAACTCACAATTTAACTTTATTAGTAGCAGCCCACATTCACCCTTTCTGATCGGTGCAAAACACAACCTTAAACACACCTTGAGAAAAATTACAATATCTTTATCCAATTCATTGACTTGTGGTTTTCAACACTGGGCCAATCATTACAGATGAGCTTGAAATTAACTGATTCTAGCAGCATATGAGAAGACCCCACACTCTACTGGCCTCATGATAGAATCTCAACCTTTATGTATGCAGTTCTAAAGTCTTCAGAATACTCTCATGTCGCAGTTGGAAGGTTCTAGAGATATTTTCATTCATACCTATGAGCTAACACCATTACATGCAGACACACAAACACTGAAGCTGATTAATCTAGCATCTCCCTCTAGTGTTGAGAGTATCTCTCATGGTTGTGCTGTTACCACTGCAAGTCTTACTGTTGAATCCACACACTGCTCTTCTTGGCCTTTACCAGCAAATCCGTTGTCTGGGGTGTGGAATTGTTACTGCACTGTACAGTGTGTGCTGCTGTAGCCTCAATACCTATTGTAAGGTTTAATGACTTGGGTTTCAAAGATACATTTAACGTCAGAAAAATGTTTACAATATACATCCTTAAATGTTTTTTCTTTGCAACCGTCCACAAAAACAGAGGTGTGCCCTCAATGAATGACAGTTAAATGTTAGAATCCCAAAGTCCCTCCCACGCATAAACAACAGCAGGCAACAATAACCCCTCTCCCCACAATCAAAAAAAAGCATCGGCACCCACCACCGAGCATTCATGTGTGAGCAAGGCAACAGCAAAGACACAGACTTGCAGTACTGCAAAGATTACTTATTCACCAGGCATTCAATAGACCACAGGCTCTCTCTCTCTCTCTCCTAATTATGGAGAAAGAGAAGTCTCCATTTCACAGTGAGAGGGGAGACATAACAAACAACTCACTGGTTGGTGATGCTAAAAGTCTGTTGTGATGCTTTTTCTGAGTGTGCGCAAAGATCTCAGGTCTCTGGCACACAGCCTTAGATCTTCCATCTCCCACGACACACCGATCTTCTGCTCGGACACCAACCTCCAATTCCCCCGTCTCCAGAGCCACAAAGACTCGGTCCTATGAAGGTGAATGAAACTCTTAGGTTGAGCCCTTGGTGTGCCAAATAACTGCCATTCATGAAACCCTGCGAGCTGGTCCCATTCTCGCAAAGAACTGTACTCAGCGTGTAACTCCAATTCAGGGTCTTCAAAAGAATCCTGAAAGGGAAAAACAGAGATAGTAAAGATGGAAATAGAGCTGTTTCCAAAGATACAATCAAATGAGATGCCGTTAGATGCCACTAGCCCTCCTAAGCTCCATTAATTCCTACGTTGTTCTATTTCCCTACTACTCTCTTGGTCAATTATCAAACCAAGTTTACAGTGAGATACATTACAATGAAAACCTTGTCTGCAGCATCATCACAATCATGTAGATACAGGCAATAACCAAAATATTAATAATATATAAAATCATAAAATACACTGAAGAAAGACTGCAAAATTCATACAGTGCAAATGAACAAAACAAAGACACAATTGAAGTCAAGACAATGATAGTGTGTGTGGTGGTTCATAGTGTTTTGTTGCCAAAGGTAGTTTTGGAATTTTACAGACTGGTTCAAAAAATCTGATGGTTGTAGGAAAGTAGCTACTTCTGACCTAATAGTACTTCTTCAGGCTGCTGGACCTTTGCCTGATCGTAGCATCGAGAAGTGAGGATGACAGATTCCACCTTCTTGAGGCAGCGCCTCCTGAAGATGCTGTCAATGGTGGAGAGTGTTGTGCCGATGATAGACTGGCCTCTACAGTCTTTTGCTTTTATGAGTGTTAGACATGCAGTACAGGGCTTTTGCAAACTTTCAGGATACACTTGACAGTGCACCAATAAATATTTAGTAGTATATTATTCAATATAATCCAAATTCCCACTTCAACTATCCTCTCTCAGCTGTGTTGATGCATGGTCAAGTGTTTAAGGAGTTCATCTAGTTATCTGAAGGTCGTCAGTTCGAGCCTTGGCTGAAGCTTGCGTGTGTGTCCTTGAGCAAGACACTTAACCACACATTTCTCTGCAACAACACTGGTGCCAAGCTGTATGGGTCCTAATGTCAACACATGGACAACATTGGTGGCGTGGAGAGGGGAGACTTGCAGCTTGGGCAACTGCCGGTCTTCCAGAATAAAAAAAACCCTGCCCAGACTTGTACCCCGGAAACTTTCCAAGGTGCAAATCCATGGCCTATTGAGACTAACAGAGGCCTACACTACACTCAGCTGAAATCAACAAGACATGTTCATTAATTTCTTTCATTTCTCACCATATTCCCTTTGCTCTCTCCAGCCCTCCCTTTCCTCTGTAACTTAAAGCCACTTTTTTTTTTCTCTGATGAAAGGCTATTGAGCAGTCAATGAAATTAGGTTTTACATTGACAGGACAAGATGCAGATTCTGATGTATTGCTTACGGAAAGTTGAGGAATGATCATTATGCTGTAAAGGAACTAAGAAGTGGAGCACAATAAGCAAGTATTGTGAACTAATTTTGATGAGTAAAGTTTTTACATTCTGAAAGCATTGGGTCATTGATTGAAATCTCTTTGATCTTCAGTTGAATGCTGCAATTTCCTCTCCTTCCTATCTATCCTCTTGATACAGGGGGTTACAGGGACCTCCTCCCACATGTTCATGCTCTGAAGTGCCATGCTGAGCCTCCAGACAAGCACCTAATAGCTGAAATTGGTTTGGTCTCTGAGTTCACTGCTCAACTGCTAAAGGTTGACAGGCAAGAATAGATTTTAGTTTGTGGGCAGTAACTGCTTGCCCACAAGGACAGTTTGAGGAACTGAACCTATAATAAAGCAGCTGGAAAATAATTCTAAAAATGTAACTCAAAGGTGGTTGGAGATTGAGGCCTGCCGCATGGATACAAACTTAACAAAGCCTTTTAGTGCCGATGAAATTAAAATCCTCCTACCACTGGCAAAAATTATTCTGTAAATGGCAGTCATGATTCCTCATTTTGTAGCTGTAATGAAATGTTAATCAAATTTTCAGAAATAGATACATCACAAATGAATCTCTCTTAGACTGTGTTTCATAGCAGCTAATGTGATGTTACTGAAAGATTATTATTTATTCTCCAAAGTTAATTGACCTTGGGAAGGTGGTGAGCTTATTTCTTGGATAAGTACATTATGTGTATGCAGTTTGGAAAATATGAGACAAACAAAATCTTTAAGGAAACAAAACAATATAATCTGGAAATTTACAGACTAATGGCTTAATTGATTTAACTGCAAACAGTCGATTGTTCTACGGTTTATGAACCTCTGTTGCTTCTTAAAAAAATTTATTTCCTGTTCCTCTGTTATGTTAAGTAACAGTATTTTGTAATATATTTCAACAGAAAGCAAGACATTAAAAATATCAAAAAGGATAAGATAATTGATGTTTGAAATGTTTAATTGTTGTGAAGATAAATGAAAGATGTTTGCAATACACAGGAATGCACTGGGTAGAGTGAAACACCAGTTATGGCACATCATGGTTTTTGAGAGGGTGGAGAAAGCTTACTGAAACATGACCAACATTAAAATAAATGATAAGACTAGAACAATTACAATTGTTAAAGCAATAAAGGTTCGAGGATAAGTCGACCTGGAGTATAAGCCAACCCCCCATTTTCAGGGTTAAAAAAGTGACTTTTTCATGTTAAGTTTGTATAAGCCAACCCCTTTTGTAGAGGTTTTTGATTTAACCAGAAAAGATCACAAGATCTCACATGCCGGTACTCAGCTTTGCTGGATCCAGACCCTGGAAATTTTGCAAACCAGTACCTGCTAAGAAAACAGGCCTACACATTGTAGAGCGTTATAAGCTAAATCTTAATAAATAAATCAGGGAGAGAAATTTTGGATTAGGTTTCCAATGGTAAAGAATCCTCTGAAATGTAACCCCCGTGAAACCATTTAGCACCCATGTAATCTCACAAAAACATAACACGGGATAACGGGATCAATACATCTACTCAGTACTGAGTTTGCAACCACCATTTACAAAAGATTAAAACAAATACAATATGATGCTGGCTTCAAGCTGAAGGTTGTTGATTTTGCTAAAGGAACAAATAATTCTGCAGCTGCTAATAAGTTTACTATAAACGAGAAAACAAGTGAGAGAGTGGAGAAAGGCAGAGGACACACTGATGGAAATGCCAAAGACAAAGTGTGCAAACCGCGGGAAAACATGCCAGTGGCCAGAAATGGAAGAAAAAGCTTTAGAGTGGTGAATCACTGGCGGTTGTCTGGATACATCATTACCAGAGAAATGATTCGAGTTCAAGCGTCGAAATGGGACAAAAAACACCATGAGGTCAGTGAAAATTTCAAAGCTACGTAAAGTTTGTGCAACCGATATATGAATAGACGTGATCTTGTGTTGAGACAAAAAACAAAGATTGTTCAGAAAATTCCTGTAGGGTGTTGTTTATGTTCAAGAACGCTGTTGGATGGATGAAGTGGGCTGCTTGAAGTGGGTTAAAGAGGTGTGGCATCGACATCCCAAAGGTTTCAGGAAGGAAAATTTGCTACTTGTCTGGGACATGTTCATAGCACACTTGTCAGGTGAGAAAAAAGCAGCATTAAAAGCTGAAATATGGACATTGCAGTCATCCCTGGTGGTTTGATGTCTGTGCTCCAGCCACTAAACGTGAGTTTAAACAAACCAAAGAATTCATTCGTCAACAGTGGAGCCAATTTGACTCAAAAACACCAATAAATACGACCTGTCTTCCATGTATTCATTTTTTCAAAGTTGGCATCCTCTGTATAAGCCGACCCCCTAATTTTAGGGCCAAATTCTTAGCTTATACACAGGAATTTGCGGTAATTATTTTGAGATTTTTTTTGAGGAAATGGAATACATAGCAATTTAAAATGCACAATCATGGTGGTGGATAAGCCACTCATGTGAACTTAGCCATGCTTTACTTGTGGACTTCCATGTTAAGTGAATAATGCAATTTGTTGCAAATTGCAAAGAATATCTGGCCTATAATAAATTAGCAGTTGCAAGACCACCTTCTACAAGACAAACAAAGTTGAAGAAGTTCAATGTTCGAAAGTTATTAGCAGAGTACATACAACACTGAAATTCTTTTTCTGTCAGCATACTTAGCACATCTATAGAACATTAACTGTAAACAAGATCAATGGACGACAAAGTGCACAAAAGCAAATATAAATAACTACCAATAAATAATGAGCATGAAATAACAAGATAAAAGAGTCCTTAAATTAGTATAGTCATCCCCTTTTGTTCAAGAACTTGATAGCTGATGGGTAGTAACTGTTTTTGAACTTGCTATGCAAGTCCTGAGGCTCTTGTACCTTCTTCCTGATGATAGCAGCAACAAAAGAGCATGGCCTGGGTGGTGAGGATCTGTCATGATGTATGCTGCTTTTCTCTCGGAATATTTCATGTAGATATGCTCAATGGTTAGGAGGGTTTTAACCATGATGTATTGGGCCGAATCTACTATCTTTTGTAGAATTTTCTGCTCAAAGGGTTTGGTATTCCCAGTCAGCACACTTTCCACCACACATCTATAGAAGTTTGCCAAGGTTTTTGATGACATGCCGAATTTCCTACAACTCCTGAAGAAGTAGAGGCGTTGTTGTGCTTTCTTCAAGATTATATTTACATGGTGGGTCCAGGACGGGTCCTCTGAAATAGTGACACCCAAGAATGTAAAGTTACTGGGCCTTTCCACATCTGATACTCTGATGAGTACTGGCTCATGAACATCTGATTACCTTCTCCTGAAGTCTACAATTAGTTCCTTGGTCTTATTGACATTGGGTGATAGGTTGTTATTATTATACCACTCAGTTAATTTTTTAGTCTCCCTCGTGTATGCTGATTCATCACTGCATTTGATACAGCCCACAACAGTGGTGTCATCAGCAATCTTATATATGGTGTTGGAGCTGTACTTAGCCACACAGGCAGTGGTGTAAAGTGACTAGAGCAAGGAGCTAAGTACACGTCCCTGCAGTGTTTCTCTACTGATGGAGACCGTAGAGGAAAAAGTTTTTGTCAATCTGAACTGACTGGTATTGCCAAACAAAATCAACCGCACCAGTGCAGGCGTGGCAACTTGATTATATTTTGCCATACGAATGCAACCCACCAAATTGGAAATCCAATTATAAGTGAATACAAATCTTTGTACAGGATATATGTAGTTTGTCTCCACAACTTCTTGTAGTAAGATCGTAATCACCACAGCACTCCAAAAATCTATATTCCCATATGTTGGCATCCCCGTTTGCATACATGCCAACAGAGGGTAAAGGACTTCATTTGTAGACTTTCAGGCCACGTGTGAACAAACAGGCGTACATTCCAGCCACAATCAAATGACACCATGGAGCAAAGGAGTCAGGACATTAAGTGAGGCCAGGCAAATCTGGTTTACTCTAAAGTCTAAAAGTGGGTTACACTTGTCCCTGGAGTACAGCTGTCCATAAACATTTTGCCAATTGTTAAAAGGGGAGTTAGCAATAATGTTACACCATATTTCTTTATGCACAATGTCCACCTAAATACACCCCTAATCATTAATTCAGGCTGAACATCACCTACACCCAATTCAATTATCCTCAAGGAACGGAGAGAAATTATGAGAATTGAAGAGAAAGCAAAAGAAACTAACAAGAAAATTTGGAAACCACATAAAAGGGAACTGAGTTCAAGAGAAGAAATTCCATAAAAATAATATCAATGCTAGTTTCTGTCCTAATTGGAAACATACCAGGTTACTAACAATAGGACCGTCATAATCAAAACTGGAGGTGGAAACAAGACTGTAAGTTAAATTGAAAGTAAAGCATTAAGCTTGTTCCAGCAGGATTTGTTCCCCCTTTTATGAGTGGAACCCTTATAGCAGTACATGGGTACCGATGGGAAGGGGGTAAGATGTATTGAAAAAATAAAACAAATGTTTAGATCTGAAAAACAACAAAAAAGTCCCATTTACTTCAGGACAATCCCATAGATATGTTGCTCCGGGATAATACATTCAGAATGTGTTGTTGTTTTCGGAGTAAGACAGAATCAAACTCCAGTAATAATTGTTGCTCTTGCTGTACTTTACTTTTAATATTTGCGCCTATAATCTTTTACTTCCCCCTTTTCTCTTCTTCTAATCCTTACTCTGGCTTCTTACTGCTTCTCCTCATCTGCCTATCACCTCCCCCTGAGTCCCCTCCTTCTTCCCTTTCTCCCATGTTCCACCCTCCTTTCCTTTCTAATTCCTTCATCTCTGGCGCTTTACCTTTCCTATCTACCGGGCTTCATCAATCACCTTCTAGCTAGTCCTCCTCCCCTCCTCCCACCTTTTTATTCGGGCATCTACCCCTTACTTTCTGGACTTGAAGAAGGGTCTCTGACTGAAACAACAACTGTTAATTTATTTCCATAGATGCTGTCTGACCTGCTGAGTTCCTCGAGCATTTTGTGTGCATGGCTTATAATAATGTTGTCCAGTGCTGCCCTACTTACCATTTGCTTTTTCGCAGACAAAGTCATATTTACTACAGAAATTGTCTCATCTTTAGGCAGCATCCACTATTAAGGACCTCCAGCACCCAGGGCATGCATTTTTCTCACTGATACCATCAGGTGAGAGATACAGAAGCTTGAAGGCACACACTCAGTAATTCAGAACATCTTCTTCCCCTCTGCCATCTGATTCCTAAATGGACTTTGAAGCTTTGGACACTACCTCACTTTTTTTTAATATACTGTATTTCTCTTTTACTAAATTTTTAATAATCTATTCAATATATGTAATTGATCTGCTTGTTTATTTTTGACATTGAACTGCTGTTGATAAGTTAACAAATTTCATGTCACATGTCGGTGATAATAAACCTGATTCTGATTCTGATTCTAATTCTGATCCAGCTCGGACACACCTAAACCTTAATGATTCAGAGAATATCATTTAAAGGGAGCTGTGAGCAATGTTGTTTCTAAGTTAAATATAACTAAAAGGCCCTTACCTTTTGATAAAATGTGAACTAATACAATGAAACCCTTGCTGTCCAATTAAACCTTCAGTCTGATCACATTGCAGATGAAATGAACAAACGTAGATACATGGGAAGGCAAAGAATCATTTACAGAGATGCCCTAACAAAACTGAAATATTCCAGCCCAGAAATTTAAGGTAAACAAATAGAGGAATCCCTTGACATGGCTCCCTCTACACTTGTGTCACAGAACGATTTAACTCATAGGAACGTGACATCGAAACCTTCAGACTAAAATATTGGCCGCTATTCCACTCATTGTTCAATCTCAAGGTAACAGGACAATCTTCTGGAATTCTGGGCAACGTTCTAAGTGGTTCAGCAAAGCCCTTGATTCAGGTGTCTGCATGGGAAAATCAGATGGATGATGCAATGATAAAATAAAAATATTTTCCTCCCTGGTCAACTGAAACTGATGAGTCCAATAATCTTTTTAAAGATTTTATCCCATAGACTATTGTATCTCACCAGATTTCCAATTTGTCCTTAATCAAACCATCATGAATATTTCATACTGTGGTGCTCATAACACCTTACAATGAAAATTAGTTCAGAACTATTGATGTTGTTATGAATTCAGATAGACTACGACTACAAGTAAAACTGGGAAACAAGACTATGACAAATTTTAATATTGGAGACCAATTGATAATGCCAAATTTTAGTATTACAGTGATAAAATTACTTCCTAAATAATTTATTTGCAAAATCATTTTTATTGTAATTGTTATTGTTATATATACAGTTATTGTTTTGTTTATTGTTTATTTATTGTTTGTAAGTTTGCGAAGATATGGCATGACATCTCAAACTTTGACAAACTTCTATAGAAGTGCAGTGGAGAGTATGTTTATTGATTGGCAGCATCAAAGCCTGGTATGGAAACACCAAGGCCATTGAATAGAAAATTCTACAAAAGTATTGGGTACAGCCCAGCCCACCCCACCATTGAGCACATCTACACAGAGTGACATCACAGGAAAGTAGCATCCATCATCAGGGACCCCACCACTCAGGTCACACTCTCTTCTCACTGCTGCCACTAGGAAGAAGGACCAGGAGCTAGCTTCAAGATTCACACCACCAGGATTAGGAACAGTTACTACTTCTCAATCATCAGGCTCTTGAACCAAATGGAATACTTCACACAACTTTACTTGCCCTATCATTGAAATGTTTCCACAACCTAATGACTCACTGTCAAGGACTCCTCATATCATGTTCTCGATATTTATTGCTTATTTACTTACAATAATTTTTTTCTTTTTGAATTTGCACAGTTTGTTGTATTTTACATTCTGGTTGCTGGTGTGGTCTTTCGATGGATCTATTATGGTTATTATTCTATTTTGGATTTATTGAGTATGCCCACAAGAAAATGAATCTCAGCGTGGTCTGTGATGACATATATGTACTTGACTAATTCATTTACTTTGAACTTTAACTAGACAATGTTACATACACAGATAAGGTTTCACTTCCTGCTGCCTATTCAGGCACATGGTGTTATCATCGACAGGGAGAGAGAGAAAAAAACAATTGGGCCCTAAACAATTTTCATGCTTTTAAAAAAAATAGAGTAAAACTGTCTATGCAGCTATGTCTTGATGGTGCTCACGCTCAGAGTAATAACAGTGATGTGATCCTTGAGTTCATTCAGAAGATTAGAAATTTCTGATGACCAAAGTTGTTGAGAAATACAGCAAATAAAGATCATTCACTTTTTAAGATTTATAAAAGAAATGTTTATTGGAGTAATGTGAAGATTTAATCTCTGTTGTGTATCTCAAGACAGAAATGCAAATAGAGTTGTAAGAAATGATTTCTGATTGATGCAACATAGAATACTCTAGATTAGAAGGACTTGATCTTTGTCAGTAATGACTAGAACAAGATAGATAGATCCCAAGGAAAATTCCAGTATGTCAGTAACATTACAAATGCACAGATATGCAAATATTAAACGAGAAGTAAGAAAGAATAAAAATATAAGTCACTTCAAACAGTCTAACAGGAGGGGTCATCACTTCCCCAGCTATAGGTTGGCTCATTGTAGAGTCTAATGGCCAAGGGCAAGAACGACTTCATCTAGCACTCTTTGGAGTACCACTGTTGTCTTAGTCTGTAACTGAAAGCAATCCCCTGTTCAGCCAAAATGGCATGCAGAGGGTGAGAAATATTGTCCAGAATTCCCAGGATTTTCCATAGGGTCCTTTGTTCTACCACAGCCTCCAGTGTGTTCAGTTTGACTCCTATTACAGAGCCAGCCTTTCTAATCAGTTTATTGGGCCTGTTAGCATCACATATGTTGATGCCATTGACCCAGCACACCACTGCATAGAAGATTTTACTGGTGACAACAGACGGGTGGAACATGTGAAGGAGAGGCCTGCATACTCCAAAGGACCTCAGTATCCTCAGGAAGTAGAGGTGACTCTGACCCTTCTTGTACACTGCCTCTATGTTGGTGTTCCACTCAAGTCCGCCATTCAGGTGTTACCCCAAGTACCTGCAGGTCCTCACCGTAGTAGTATTATTATTCACTTTATACTTAATGTTATGTGAATAATTTGTATACTTGGTTGAGAAAATTCTATTGTTTGACAGAACAGACAGAATAGCCTTGTTCAGTTAAATTTTTCTGGGAAAACACAGAAATTGGAAAAATGTGTCAGTTCATCTCAGTGAGGTGAATCCTTAACAATGTAAAGGATGAAGATCTGAACAATTATACACAGAGTCCAGAGTCAATAAAATGGGAAGAAGTTTATATAGATGGTATGTTTGGTGTCAGAATGTTAAGTTGCAGCAGACCAATGGGTGTTTACTCCCACGGTAGAGGCATCTTTCTGGGAGCTTAGAGTTTAACGTATAGACAAAATCCTCAACAGGAGAAATGTACCCTTTCTTACTTTTGTAAGAGTTTCATTTTTATGTGTATTATTATGCTGGGAAATGATGTCGCTGATGAATATAAATTTCCTTAACATAATTGTGAGATTACTGATCCTTAGGCAAAAGAAAACAACGTAATTTATTTACAAGGAAACTTAAGTAAAGTTGTGCACCCAAAGAAAGAGACGAACTATCTTCAGATTATTGACAGACTTTGAGAGACTCGATGAACTAATGGCAATGGAGGCAGTGATTCAAATTTGCATCAAGGAAATGGCAAGAACTGTTTGTGGGGAAGAAGATTTTTAAGATAGAACATATGGAATTATAATATTGATCATTGATGCATTGTTGTCATGTGTATTTGGATGATTATAATGGTGAAATTACTTTGAGGTTTTGGGAAATGTGTCCAGTTGAGGTTGAGGGAATAAACACTCTAAAGGGTAGGGTTACCACATTGTACAGTGATTACAGTGATACACATTTGAAACCAAACAACACATTGAAAGCACACTCACAGAGGATTTCTATCTTATACATTTGAAAAGTGCTCAATGAGTAATTTGAGCATCACAGAGAAGGAGAGAAGAAAGCCTTCTCTAGAAATGATAACATACTAGAATGAATGGAGAAGTGATAGTCAGTTCCCAAGAAGAGTCCTGGCAGGAGTCCTAATCTCGAAGCTGATGTTGGTAGGAAGGAAGTCATTTAGAGATCTTCACTTAGCAAGAGGTGGGTGTAATAAATATTAAATTCTTGGTCTCATGTTTGCAAAATGTGCTTTCAAAACAGAGCATCTGCCACTTGTAAGATAAAAATCAGATGTAAGTAAACTTTCAACTAATAGTTTGCTAGTTTATGGTTGTAAAATAAAGTCAGGCTAGTTCTTAAAATGTAAATGGAAAGCAGTAACCATTTCAAGTTAAAACACAGCTTTGCAAGTAAGTTTTGTGTGGAGCCTCAGATGGCTGGCTCATACAACAAAGCAAATTGCTCTGAGAGATGCAGTATAAGACAACTGGTTGTTTCAAGCAGACAAGCTGACTCTTAAATTGCTTAGTTTAAGGAAGATTTCAGAATATATGTAGAACATCATTTAGCATATCCATAACTAATACATTAATAGTTGGAAGGGTTTAGGTGCTCATAAAAGTTAGTTTTCAGCATTAATGGTAGCTAAGATCTATGTCTCCCAAAATGCTTTTAGACCATTTGTGTTTAAAGGAGATCTGAGGAAATATCACAGGTGTATTAAGTCATCCAAGTGCTAGAAAAAGGGTACAAATGTAGAGAGGATTGGGTAAGAACAATCAAGAAGTAATTTCAAAGGAACACAGAGTAAATGAGAATCTATTCTTCCAGTTTTAGTTTCTGCAACTGACAATTTATTTGTCTGCAACTTGTTGAAATGCATTTTAGTTTATAGGAATTGTACCTATGTTTTGGAAATCCTTTGTCCTTTGTGTCTTAGAAATCCTCAATCCTTTGCACTTTGCACTTTATGTTTCAGAAATGCTTTACATTTAGGAAATAGTTTATGTTTAGGGAATGGTTTGTATTTTAGAAATGGTTTATAATTTGGAAATGTATAAGATAGAAATCCTCTGTGAGTGTGCTTTCAATGTGTTGTTTGGTTTCAAATGTGTATCACTGTAAATAAATGAACTGTTATTGAACTACTTTGTTAGCTGGAAGTATCTTCTTCTTGATAGGAAAAGGGGACCCACTGCTAAGATGCTGGATATGGGTAGATAAACGTCATGGAGAATATACAGGGAAGCAAACTAGTCTTTGAGTTGCAGTATAATCTCCCTTTAGTGAGAGTACTTGAGGCTATTCACAATATATCTGACAAGGCTGAAGGTCTTCATTTGAATTGAGAACTTCACAATCAGCAATCCAATGTCATCACAGGTTCTAATAGTGTAGGGTGATAACTGTTCTTGTATCTGGTGGCATGGGACCAAAGGCATCTGTGCCTCCTATCTGAAAGCAGTAGCAAGAAGAGGGATTAGCCTGGATGTTGGGGTCTTTGATGATAGACACTGCTTTCAGATATCATTACTCTATGTAAATGTATTCAATGGTGGGATGGGCTTTGCTGGTGATTGCCTGGGCTATATTCATCATTTTTTGTATTCCTTTCCATTCCTGGGCATCAGCGTTTTCATACCAAGCCACGATACAACCTTTTAGGATACTTCTGACTATATTCTATAGAAGTTTGTCAAACCTTTTGGTGACATGCTGAATCTATGCAACTTCTAACAAAGCAGACATACTGTCACACCTGCTGGTTCCAGGACAGAATCCTTGATATATCGATGACAAGTAATTTAAAGCAACTGGCCCTCTCTACCTCTGTTCCCTAATGAGAACTGCTCCGGGGACCTCCTGCTTCATGCACTTGTAATCGATAATCAGCACTTTGGCTTTGTTGTTGAGTGAGAAGTCGTTGTTATAGCACCATTTAACCAGATTTTCAATCTCCCTTATTTATGCCAACTCATCACCATTTTGATTTGGCCAACAAATGTAGTATCATCAGCAAATTAAATTGGAGCAGTACTTAAGGCACACAATTATAATTGTAAAGTGAGTACAGCATGGGGCAATGAAGGCTGGACAATTAGATAGTCACTACTTTTGTTAGTGGTATTACATTAGAAGAAACAATAAATTGTCTGAATGAAAGAGGATATTACAAAGCGAAGTGGACAAACTAGTTTGCATCACACAGGCTGTTGGAGAATCTCAACATCTGGGTCATACAACATCTGTGGGAGAAAATAAATTATTGATGCTTCGAATCAAAAAGCTGATGCAGAACTCTGAAACCATTGTCAGACTAATAATTTGGGAAAGGTATGGCAGATGAAAGTCAAAATAGAAGAATGCAAAGTCTGTCACTTGGCCTTTTAAGGACAATGAAATCTGCAGGCAGTGGATCCTTGAAACATATATTGTTCAGATATGTCAGAATTGGTTAAAGCTGACTGACATTCTCTTGAGTGGGAAGTTTGAAGAATGAAATATTCAAGGTATTTAAAATGATTAAGGGTTTGACAGGATAAACATCAAGATTCTGTCTCCTTCATAGAATGGAAGTTTGAAACTGATCTCAAAGATATAGATTGAAGATCAACTGAAATCAAAGTGAGGTGAATATTTATCTGATTTTCTTTGAATGACAAAACAGACTCAAAGGATTGAGTCACCATATCCTGTTCATCTATTCTCTGAATTTCTGTTCTTTAAAGTTTTGAATGGAAAAATCACACATTGATCATCATGATTTTCCAAAAGCACCTAATGCAAACATTACTGCCAGATCCCAAAACGTCCTTACTACCTTGCCTTTTCTAGGTTTTGTAGCTAAATCTGGTTAAAATATCTTCTACTTGAATTGAAAGTTAAATTGAAAGTTATCTGTTGATTTCAACATATTTCCTGGTTTATACATAATACTACAGGACACATGGCCAACACTTTCATGGACAATACTATTAAATTAAAAGACCAATCACATTCCGATCATGATTGGTATGGCAGAAAATAACATTGGGGTTGCCTTGCTCCAATTTATTGCTGGATTTTGATTAGGAAGTTATATTTATGTTGGAAATAGGCCAAGCTCTTGCTATAATTTCATAGAAATTAAGTGACAATTTAAAAATATGCTTCCCTGTTCTCATTGAAAAACTTGCCAAGGTTTAGGTGATAAATTTTGGATAGCTCTCAAAGGCTTTGGCCAGCTGGACACCAGTCTGAACATGTATGTGACTTCTGTTAACACAGTGCTCTGACTTGAGGACCCATCTGCAACAGCCTAGAGAAAAAGGAGGAGGGAGAATAAATCACCAATCAGTTGAGAAATTCAAATTAAAAATAGATATCCAAGAGTAATTTATTCTGGCTAAAAATATACACAATGGAAAAACAAATGCTACCAACCTGAGGAATCATGTGCTGCATATGAATGTTAGACCTCTCTAGGAAGATAATATCACTGGAACGACTGTAGCATCTCTTGTTAATGAGATTCTGCAGATGCGGGAAATAGAGAGCATTACACACAAAATGCTGCAGGAATACAGCAGATCAGGCAGAATCTATGGAAATGAACAAATAGTACATTTCAGGCCGAGTCCTGATGAAGGGTCTTGGCCTGAAACATCAACTCTTTATGCATTTTCATAGATGGTGCCTGACCTGCCTAGTTTCTCCAGCATTTTGGAGTGCTCTTGTAGCATGTAACTGATGCAGGGTACCTATGTATGTGTCTGTAGTGCTGCTGCAAGTAAGCTTTTCATTGCATCTGTGCAACATATATGCACATCTGTAAATGAAACATCCTGGTTTCCATGGCTGCGTATGTCCAGGGAAGACAGCCTTCAGCTCCGCCAAATTCATCAGAGTGACGCATGCTCAATCCCACCCCAAACACCAGTCTGTGTGGTTGCTGTGTCATATGCTACCCTGTTACAAATTACTGCCATGAAATAATAGACAGTACACTGTATACAATTAAAGGAATTATATATATGAATCTTAACTAAAGGGTTAGTAAAGTATAACAAAAAGAAAAGGGCCCATTCTAATTAAACAATCAAATGTGCACAAGTTAGAGCTCATCTTGAACTTCTCTGTCACTCTCGCGCTGGGCCCTCAGTCAATGTGAACTCCCACTCCACCTTCCGAACATCGCTCACAATCCATCTGGAACAAATGGGTCTCTCACCGGATCATATGCTACAAATGGTTCTCCCCTGTGCCTTCTTTCTGAATCTCCTCTTGAACGGAAGCCCCAAGCCCAACCTCAGTGTCCCTCACCAGAGAAACCTCCCCTTAATCTGACCATCCTAACTGGATGGCACGCATTTCTCCTCATCTCCTATCTTCAACAGTAACCCAAACACGCCTGAAAACAGAATGGACTGCTCTTACAGAACTGCCAAAATGAAAAACATACAGCAAAACAGTAAAAATATGGACCAGGAAATTACGTATATGACAATTAAATTGATTTTGACTTTAACTGACTGTAACTTTTTCCTATAATAAAAGTCATGCAATACATGGATTTTTATTATCTTTTAGGCCCAAGAAATAAACACATGATCAAGTTCAACCTCAATAGTTACACCTCAGCATGTTGATTGTATAAAACAGTTCCCTGGACAAATGGGAGCATATCTTAAAGGATATGAACATCCTTTAATGAGACAATATAGTTCACCACGGTATCTGAAAGGTTTAGGGATTGAGTGCAAGGGGTTGTGGGGGGGAGCCATATCTTGAGAGTAACTCTTTGGAACCACAAATACCTCAGGTATTGATTAATAGAACAAATGTCTTATGACCATGTCTGAATTGATAAGTAACAGAATTGAGGTCCTCCATTGGTCAGGATCAGCTATGGATGTTACATCCCAACCATCTACATGATATACAAGCCAGGGCAGTATGATATGAAGAGCAAGCTATCGGTGATGTAGCAGTCTCCCCTTTCCACGCAGCTGATGAATCCGAAGGAAGGACAGATGCCAATACCTTTTGGCAGCAGCAACATTGCAGGAGCTGCCAGTCTGCATTGAACTCCTGAAGCCTTCCTCATGAGGGGGAATAGCTGCAAAACCGTGGAAGTTGAAGATCAGAGCTTTCCTTCTCCTAGATGAGCTTATCAACCATGATCTGCCTGAAGCAACTGGATTTAAGACACCTGTAGCCTGCCTTTGCACCTTCCCCAGTCAATAGCAATGGTTCCACAGAGCTAAGTAGCTGAGCCATACATGAAGACCATGAGCTGGACTTGGTTGATAGAGGCTATAAGTTAGTGGGAGCTTATCACAACTACCACCCCCAGCTGTAACAACCGTAAGTAGCAGAATAACCAGTCTGGAACCTCATTTGACCTCTTTATGGGTTTGGAGACCCAGGGCCCTCTTATCATGGCACAACACCTGATGATTGGTTCTAAATCCTAGACTGATCCTAGACCTTCATCTATTGTTTCACAGTATCAATGGACACCGTGCTTCACTTAGGTTATTCAAGGCTGGAATTTCAATATAGTTGTGAGCTGATGATCTATTTCCCTTTACACAATAATATTTGCCTATGCAACTTTCAGAGAATATTCTGCAGTTATAAATTTATATGGATAACAGGAATTAATGAAAAAGAGAACAAGTATTCAAAAACTCCCTGTTTGTAATTTAACATTTACTGATACATTCAGGTCATCAAAACTGATCAGATGTTAGATATTTGAGTTCTTCACAATTGTGACTACTCAAAAGACAGTACATGTATAGTAAATATGCTATATAACCCTCACTAAAATTTTCTTCTCATTAACATAGTATACCACATTCAAAAGTACAGCTTTGATTCTCCCTCCAATTATGTTCCTTAATTGCTGAGTATTCCCAGTATTTGCTGCTTTATTAATGAATTAGGATAGTTCTCACTAGGTACAATCTTCTCCTCCTCTTTCAATAATGCCACACAAATTTTTACATCAGAGAGAGAGCCATCTAAGATATGTACACAATTGAATGTACACCACTAAAGGACCAAACAGAGATTTTTCAAGCATTTTGTTGGACTTAAACAAAATACATGTCCAGCAATATGTTCAGTTTATTAATTTGTCAAAGCTGACAAGATGCCAGAGCCAAGAGTTTGATGCCCCTGTTTGAGCATCTCTGAGAAATGCTACTCCAAATGCCCTGAATTCCAATTCCAGTTTTGATAGTGATCAACAGAAGACTCTTTCACCATCTGGACTGTACTGAAATTGCTGCCAAACAGGCAGATTGTCCACCCATTAATTGTGGTGCATGCGAGGCACTTTTACTTTAAATGCTCATTCATAAACTATGACAATTTGTCGTCCAGGAGCAGTTAGACCCAAGTTTACATGTTGAATCTATTTCTCTTGCTTTCTTTTTCAATTGTTCTTGCCCATTTGTGTCTAGGGCAAGAAACTCTAATGCAGTTCACTAGCAGCTGGTTGCCATTTTACATACTATAGTGTTCAAAGTTAAGAGCAAGTTACAATAATTGTTCCTTTGTTGTCTTTGTGGCCAAGGATAATTGAAAGTTCCAAATCTCACCACAGTCATAATCAATTTGAACCAAAGAGTTGAATTCATTGGTGAAGTGAGAATAACAGCCATTGACAGCAAGTTAGATATTGGTGAGTGTGGAAACAAGGGGGTGGGGGACAATGCAATGATTGGAATCATACTTTATACAGAAGAATATGAATGTGGTGTTAGATATCAAACATCTGAGCCCTAGGACATCATAGTCAGAATTCCTACCAAGCCATGTCTTAGACCTGATCATCTTGAATTGCTTCACCAATCACTCTCCTTCAAACATAATATCAGAGTAGTAATACTGGTTGATGATTGCACAATATAGAGTGGCAATTCCTCAGTCATCAGCATTATGAGAAAAGCCTCATTGAGAACTGAAATGTTTATGACAGTGGATAATCACCAGCATCACAAGGGCAATGGGAATAGGCAATACATGCAAGTTTTGCCAGTGATGCTCATATGCCAAGGAAATAAAATAGTCTCATTTGTTATAAGAGACATTATGAAAGACAAAAATGAATGGTTATACACTGCAGCATTGCAACTTTGAGTACAAGCCTGCAAACAGTGGACCACATTATAAACTGTTTTGTGCTTCATCTCCAGTCTTTCCTTCTCAAAGTTGTATACCTTCACTCTGTGAAGATCCTCCGTTCAATTCGAAGTTTACATTTAAAACATATGGTAGCCTCCAGCCATACAATATTGTGAGAAATTAGTTGCATGAGTTTAGGACTGATATTCAGATGGTAGGATTGGTATTTGGATGTAAAATTACAAATCAGAGATGTAAACAGTGATAGTGAGGATTATGGATAATTGTGGCAGCATCTGTATTTGCAATCAGCTGTCACAATGGTTTTGAGTTGTGAGGGATAGCCAGAGACAGGGAGTGGACCATGGACAAGCTGATGTGTCAGTTATTGTGGGACTGCTGAAAATGGTGGCTAAATCAGCCCATCAGTTAGTGGGAGGTAGGTTGGGTAAAAGTTGCAACCATAGTAGGTGGAACTTAAAAGAAAGATGAGTTAAGAAGCTATCAAATAAAACTTACCGGAGTCAGATTCTAAATGTTGCTGAGATTGATTTGTGCACTGAAAGCCTAATTGTGCATAAGCAGCCTGCATGCACTAGGGAAAATTATGAAAATAATGTCCAGTTGCACATTTCAAGTTGATGCATATCTGGCACCCTCTATTCATTTGTATGACATAGACATGAACATCTGCAGGCTTCATGCAATTCATGTGATCCCCAATTTTCAGTTTTGTTTGTTCTATCACTAAAGATAGATTGCACAAAGTATTAAAGCTTTTTTGCTTCAGAGGTTCTTATTGGAGATACCTACTTCTAACTAACTTTGGCCTCTTATACATTATCCTATTTAGGCCTTGATCTCTGATTACCCCTCCTGAGAACCCTTGTACACAAAAATAGTGAATAATTGATAAGTAAAGGCTGAAGTATTTGCTTTATCTAGAGAGGAGCCACTTTGGTATTCAGCCTTTTCATCTGTTTCTTTGTTGTGGCTTAACAAAGCAGGGAATAGCCTTTGCTTGAGTTTCTGGAGATGACGAAGCGGAGTGATAATTAGGATGAAGAAGCCCCATTGAGAAGCATGTTTGTTTGTGCAGTAAGGGGAAGTGGTGACACTGAGAATTCAGAAGCATCACCAGATATTAGTATGAGGCAATCAGCATTCTAACACACACTTAATCATGAATTTAATTACCGGCTAATCAATCTCATGCATACGCAGTATGTGTTTTAAACTGTCCTATCATGCTTCCTTATTGAACTGTTAGAGTGCAGCTCACTGATAACCAAGGTGACTGCAAATAGCCTGAAAGGACAACCTTGAATATTACCTGCTTTGGATAAAGAGTGTTGGAGTTCTCCTTGTGGCTACCCATTTCATTTTGACTGTCTCAATGCCTACCCATTTCAATGTGACTCTCCTGGTGGCTACCCACTTCAGTTGAATTCCCTTTCCTGTTTTGGCATGTCTGTCCATGGTCTCCTCTACTGCCATGATGGGACCAAACTCATCAATCACCAAGTATGATGAGCTGGAGCTAGTTATCACTTCCATTATGGAAAGGACAGGCTTCAAACATTTCACACTGAGCCGCGTTAAAACTTTGAAGTAGGTCCTGTTTTGTTTTGTAACTCCAAAAACTAATCAAAAGAAAACCATGGGGAAAGTGTCCACTCCGCATTACTTCAGTGAGTTGTTCACTGATGACCTGGTGACGTAATGACATATGCTATTCACTTACTTTAACATATAACACGTAATGAATTATGTAAACAAATAAAGAGTGCTTAATCAAATTATGTATTTCAAATATTACCAAAATATTAAATACACAGCAGGTATGATGACAACATTCAAAAGATACTTGGATAGGTACATGAATCGGAGGGTTTCAGAGGAGCATGGACCAAACATGGGCAAATGTGTCTTACTTGGGACCATTATTGGCACAGACAAGTTGGGTCAAAGAACCTGATTTCAAGCATTCTGATTCTAAAACTCCAAATTGCACTTGTACTCTCTTACCTCCTTGATAATTCACATAAAGTCAGCAAGACTGATAATATCTGAAACATTTCATTGTGCATGCCTATCAGCTTCCAGGTTTACCCATTAAACTCTTCTTATGAGCGCTCTGTTGCAAATTCTTGTGCCTTAAGGTTTTTCAATTGAACATTATGCAGAAGGCTAATAAAATGCTACATTTTCTCTGAGAACTTTGAGACAACAGCTCAAATGTTAACGAGGAAATGCAGTGGTAGCTGGTGGGAGGAAAAAAACCTGAAATTGCATGGAAAACATGGAAGTAAATTAAATGGATAGAATGTATTTTACTTCCTTTCAGTTGGGGTGATGAAGCAGTGCTAACCCCACAAACTTCACCAATAAAAGAAGTGAAAGCTTCACAGTGGAGGTCAAGTACTCAAACATTTCCTCCTTGATGCTTGCTTTATGGCCCAAATCTTTGAGGAAATGGCTGCCCTTTCTTTCAAAAAGAGGAAGACATTTATCTGGGAAAGATTGGAATATTAGCAGGGAATGTAGAAATGGTAATTTGATGTGGGAGTGGAGGCTTTATTGGTAGCAGAGGTGTCTTGTAGGTAGAAGGACTGAAATGGAATTTTTGGTGTTGATCTGAATGCTAGCAGATACAGAATGACCAGGTCACAAGAGATAATATGGTAATGTTGTTACACATTATTACACTCCTACCCATTCTCACTTGTTGGGATTTCCAGAAGAGAGTGCCCAAATAGCAAGCATGGATCAAAAATAACAGTGTTAAAGTTCAAGATCCTGGACTCCATGCCAAGATGTATGTGGCCATGGTCTAGAGACACAGATTTACTCTGCACTAAAACAGACCTATCACCCTAGCTCTCATCCACCAATACTCTTTTCTGCACCCTCTTTAACTTAATCATGTCCTTCCTATGTAATGGCAACCAGAATTTCATGTAATATTCCAAAAGTGGTTTCATCAACATTTTATACAGCTGAAACATAACTTAAGCTCCTGAGCATGAAACGGTCAAGAGACAATACAGTTATGTTCAACTAATACTCTCTAATCCAGGTATCCTGGCGAAATTCTTAAGCACCCTCCCTATAACATTTCTATTATGGGGCAACATGCTGCACAAAATATTCCAAATGTGTCCTAACCAAAATTATATATAGGTGCAACATTATTTCCCAACTTTTACATTTGATGCAAGTGCCTTATCATCTTGTCTACCAGTGTTCCCACCTTCAACTTGTGACAATTCTGTAACCCTAGATCTTTGATCTGGATCCTGCTGTAACCTAAAGCAACTTCCTGTACTGATCAACACACCATCAACTTCAGTGTCATCTGCAAACTTATCACCCATTGTCATCAAGTAGTCGATATACTGCATATGGCAAACAACAAGGGACCCAAAACAGTTCCCTGCAATCCAACACCAGCTACATGGCACTTGGTTGAAAAGCAACTTTCCACTACCATCCATTGGCTCCTTCCACCAAGCTAATGTTGTATCTAATTGGCAGGCTCAACCCAGCTCCCACAAGATCGAATCTTCCAGACCAGTCTATAATGCAGGACCTTGTAAAAAAAAAACATGCTAAATTCCAAGTAGACATTTTCTGCTGTCCTGCCATTGTCAATCCTCTTGATCACCTCTACAAAACATCAGAGTTGTGAGATATGATTTCATATGCACAAAGTCATGCTGATTACCCATGCCATTCTAAATCCAGGCAGAACTTCTAGTGATTCAGTAGGTAGTTCATCACAAACTTCACACAGGATATTAGGTTAGGTATAATATCTAATTATCTGAGTTCCTCTGGCATGCATAAATAAGCAAAATGAAAATTATGTCATGAATTCTCCTCAATAAAACCTTCAATGACTGATCCACGCATTTGAAACTGGATTGGTGATGTGGCCAGAAGTGTCCGAATTGATCCTGGATTGGATTCCTGTTTATGATTTTAACTTTCCCAGCAAGTTAACCATGTTTTTGAAGTTAAGAAATGAACTAGCCTCCCATTTAGTTCAGAACATATAACATAGAACAGTATAACACAGCAACAGAATCAGAATCAGAATCAGGTTTAATATCATTGGCATGTATCATGAAATTTATTAACTTGGCAGTAGCTAAATGAAGTAAGTAGTGCAAAAAATATGAAATAAAGAAGTAGTGATGTTGTGTTCATAAATTCAATGTCCATTCAGAAATTGGATAGCAGAAGGGAAGAAGCTGTTCCTGAATCATTGACTGTATGCCATCAGACTTCTGTACCTCCTTCCTGATGGTAGCAGTGAGGTGAGAGTATGTCCTGGGTGGTGGGTGGTGGGAGTCCTTAATGGATGCAGACTTTCTGAAGCACTACTCATTGAAGATGTCTTGCACACTATGGAGGCTAGTGCCCAAAATGGAGCTGACTAATTTTACAACTCTCTACAGCTTACTTCAATCCTGTGCAGTAGTTCCCCCACCCCCATACTGGATGTTGATGCAGCTGGTTAGAATACTCTCCACAGTAAATCTGTAGAAATTTTTGAGTGTTTTTGGTAACATGTCAAACCTCCTCAAATTCCTAATGAATTACTCCTCTGTCTTGCCTTCTTTATAGCTGCATCAGTTTGTTGGGTCCAGGTTAAGTCCTCAGAAATAAGGACACCCAGGAAATTAAAATTACTCATTCTCTCCGCTTCTAATCCCTCCATGAGGACTGGTGTGCATTCTCTCATATTACCCTTTCTAAAGTCGACAATCTGTTCTTTGATCTTACCGATGCTGAGTACAAAGTTGTTGCTGTGACACCACTCAACCAGCTAGTATATCTGAATGCCCTCTCATCATCATCTGGTGCTTTAGCATATAATTTCTACTGAACACAATGCCAAATTTAACTAAATCTCACCACCTATCCATGATCCTTACCCCTGTATTACATGTAATTTATACTTCCTCAGGAAGCTAAAGAAACTTTAGGTTGTGTCAATTTTTATCGATACACCATGGAAAGAATCAAAGGTTCAAAATGCCTGAAAGCACATACAACCTGGCTCAGGGATGGCTTTCACTTCACTGTTCTAAGAATATTGAATAGTTCCCTCGTACAATAAGATGGACTCTCGACCTCACCATCTATCTTGTTATGATCTTGTACCTTATCTACTTGTACTGTACTTTCTCTGTAGCTGTTACACTTTATTCAGCACTCTGTTATTGTTTTGCATTGTACAACCCCAATAAACTGTGTAACGAATTGATCTGTATGAATGATATTCAAAACAAGCTTTTCACTGTGAAAGTACATGTGAAAATGATAAACCAATTCCAAATCCAGTTGTAATGATCTCCTAAATGCCATTATCCTAGCTGCTTCCACCACTACCCCTGACAGCCATTTCTAGGCATCTGCAACTCTTTGTGTAAAAGCTTGCCCACACATCTCCTTAAAAACTTCCCCCTCTCATCGTCAATACATGGTGAAATGATACTTTCATTTTTGTGATTAAAGAATGGTATACTATATATTGCAATAGTGATTTTCCTGATATACAAAACCTCAGAATCATCTCTTAATCAAACAATTCTTCCTGTATATTTTATTGCAAATACACACTTTGTAGAATTGATTAACAGATTGTGAATGTCACCAGGTATCAAGCGGCTAGCCATATTATGGATGTATATTGTAATCATGGAGAAACAGTCAATTTACTCTCTTCCTTGAATATTTATATAAATGACAAATCAACATAAACAAAGTATCAGAACTTAATAACCATATTTATGCTTACCTATACATAATTATCTATAGTAATATCTTTGAAGAGAACTCTAATTACATACAGATAAAAATAAAAGTAGAGAAAGTGAAGAGAATATATAACAAATATTACAGATATTTCCACTCTTTCTTTCTTTCTCTGTTGGCATTTAGTGATTTCCATTTTTAACAATGCCGCTAAATGCTATTATTTTAAAATATAATTATCTGAATTCTATTGACAAGATTCAAAACCATAAGCAGCCCTGGAAACTTTAAGTGTTCCTATGATGAAAAGAAAAGTAATTATAAATTAATTAGGCAAGGACTTATTGCTGACAACATTTGTAAATTAACCTCACTTTTCTTAAGCTTTTGATGAAAGGTTATCAATATGGAATGTTAAATTATTTTTCTTCCTACAGAAGCTGCCTGACATGATTTTGGCTCTTCTATTTCAGGTTTCCAGCATCTGCAAGATTTTTTATGTTTCTATATCCCAATTGTTTGTTGGTCATTGAAGTTAGATATTTGTACATTTTTCTTTCTTTCTTTGCCCTGTCAGGTCAGTAAGCTGCTACATCAGACAGTATAATAGACACCTTTGCACAATTAACATGCTCATATAAAGACCTACTGCTGTGTAAATGTCTTCTGCCATCCATAGATCAAGTAATTTGTGAAAGTGGTATCCAAATAACATACTGAATAAATAGGATGCCACTGTGCCTGTCTGCAAATCTCAGTATTTAGAACAGAGAACAGTACATCACAGTATAAACATTTCAGCTCATTTCAGCTGACCTTTAAACTTGTTCTAACATTAATCTAACCTTTCCCTTCCACATAGCCTTCCTTTTTTCATTCATCCATGTGTCTATCTAAGAGTTACTTAAATATCGCTAATATATCTGCCTTTGTCACCACCCATGATAGCTTGTTCCACACACCTAGCAAGCCTGTATGAACCATTTCAAAATCACTTCAAACCCCTTGCATTAGCCATTTCTGCCCTGAGAAAAAGTTTCTGACTCTCCATTCTATCTATGTTTGTTATAATTTTTTATACTTCTTTCAAGTCACCTCCCAGCCTCCTTCAGGAAAAGCCCAAGATTGCTCAACCTATCATTATAAGCTATGCTCTCTAATCCAGGCAGTATCCTAGTAAATCTTCTTTATTACCTCTATCATGCCTCCACATCCTTCCTAGAATGAATAACCTAAACTTACAATACTCCAGGTTTGATCTAACCAGAGATTAATAGAGTTGCAAAATTACTTCGTGGTTCTTGAACTCAATCCCCTGATGAATGAAGGCAAACACGGCATATGCCTTCTCCACGACCTCATCTACTTGTGTGGGAACTTTGAGGGATTTATAAACGTGGACCCTAAGGTCCTAACGTTCCTCCACAATGCCACAAATCCTGCCATTGCCCTGTACTCAGCCTTCAAGTTTGACCTTCCAAAATGTATCACTTCAAACTTAGATGGAATGAATTCAACCTGCCTCTTCCCAGCCCAGCGTTGAATCCAATAAATGTTCCATTGTAACCTATATCTACATTCTATATAATCCACATCACCACCAACCTTTCTGTCATTTACAAACTTATTTAACCACCCTTCCACCTCTTCATCCAAGTCATCTATTAAAATGAAAAGAACAGATCCTTGTGGAACACCACTGGTCACAGACCTCCAAGGAAAATATGCTTCATCTACTACCACCATTGTCTTCTCTGAGCAAGACATTGCTGAATAAACCTACAGCTAGGAACACTGTCAAGCACTTCATCAAAAATCCATGTATACCACATCCACTGCTCTATCTTCAGCAATATGCTAGGTTACATTCTCACCTCTCACCAACCAGCTTGTATTTCTTTCCCTTCCCCCCCCACTGCTTATTCTAGCTTCATTCCCCTCCCTTTCTAGTCCAAATGTTCTATTCCCCTCTATAGATGATGCCTAACCTGTTGAGTTCCTCCAGCACTTTTTGTGTGTGCCATTACTTTAAGTCTCATCAATTAATTATTTGTTATGTCTCCCCTCTCGCTGTGAAATGGGGAGAGGCTTTGGGGTTCTAATGTTTTAACTGTCATTCATTCTTTGGGGCACTCCTCTGTTTTCAGGAAGTTTGTGAAGAAAAAGAATTTCAAGATGTATATTGTATATATTTCTCTGACATTAAATGTACCTATTGAACCTATCAATCTTTAATCCAGGCAACTGCATTATTAATCCAGTAAATATTTCTATAATGGTACTTTCAATCTTAAAGAAAAAATACAAGCATTATAATTCTTGGAAGCATGCTTCTTGAAAGGAGGAAAACTAAATGAAATACATTTCCTTGATTAGTTAACATACAGAGTTAACAGTAATATGTGTGTTTTTGTTATCAATTAGTGTACCTATTTGCTGACAAATTACGTAATAAGTACCATGCACTGTATTGCTACTTTGGATCAATGTTTATTGACATTACTGTTGATTATGAGGTCCAGTTGTTCCTCAGTCCAACAATAATTTCAGAGCAAACTTCAAAGGAGGCTAGAATGCAGAGGCAGAAGCCACTGTCGTTGGATCATTATAACTTCACATTTTAACTGTCAATTAGCTTGTGGAGGATGGTCACCTTGTTCACAATTGCTGGGTTATTGCTGGGTATATGAATGTGTAATTACACCGATACTTTACCCAGCATGTGTTTTCAGGCACAGGAGTGCAACTGAACCTATTCTGAAAGCGATCATTATACCATTATAAACATGCAGATGTGTTACTTACATCACTTTTTCATCAGTGAGCACTAAATGAGTGTTTCATTGAGGTTAAGCATAGAACATTGCAATTTTATTTATGAAACAGTGATCATAAAATGAGATATAATGTAAACTGACAAATATGAAGTCACAAATACATTTGCGCTTCGGAAGGAAGAAGGACCAAAATTGAAGAACTACAGCTGGGAGGATGAGCTCAGCTGTGGTTAGATTGTGACTTGCTTTTTGAAGAAGAAATTTGAGATTAACTGTCTCGACTGCTGCTTCCAATTGAACGAAACCTGGCTGCAACAACTTTATCACAAATATTGTGGAAGTGTTTTGGAGAATTACAGTATCTAGATTAGCAGTGCAGTCACTCACTAAGGGGTTTTATATTTAGTGTTATCCCCTGCAATAGAAAAATGGTCCAAGAGAAGAAGAGGCAGGCAAGCAATTAATCTTGAATCGCTTCTTCAAAAAGGAAGAGTCACAGCCTGTCAGCTGCCTCATTCTCCCAGCCAAAGCCTCTTCCATTTTATCTCCTACTCTGATATGATAGTGAGCTCTTTTCCCTCAGTTTAGATAACACATAATATTAGATCTCATTGTAGTCTAAGTGTTTAATAAATAATCTAGAATAATGTAATAACCTAATAAATAATTAGGTTTACCCACAACAAAACTAATTTATTGTTAATGTGTAATAAAGAAACACATTTTCATAATTGTTGACCCCATTTTACAGCTGATTTATGAAACCCTCTCATGCTCATGAACACATCCTGAAAGTAATTGAAGTCACAGTGTATATCTGATCCAAGTATTATGAGTAAAGACTGCGAGGAATCAACAGAGTAGAACCTGGATTATGTTAGAAATCTTGCATATGTAAAGGTACTCAGGTGACCTGAACAAAGTTAGGCAAGCACAGAAAAAAAAACTATTAATATAATTAATGTAGATTGGCATCTTCCTAGGTTTAGATGGGGTGGAGTTTGTTAGGTGTGTTCAGGAAGGTTTCTTGACACAATATGTAGATAAGACTAAAAAAGGAGAGGCTGTACTTGATTTGATATTGGGAAATGAACCTGGTCAGGTGTCAGGTCTCTCAGTGGGGAGCATTTTTGAGATAGTGATCACAAATCTATCTCCTTTACCATAGCATTGGAAAAAGATAGGAACAGACAAGTTAGAAGAGCGTTTAATTGGAGTACAGGGAATTATGAGGATATCAGGCAGGAAATTGGATGCTTAAACTGAAAACAGATGCACTCATGGAAAAGTACAGAAGAAATGTGGCAAATGTTCAAGGAACATTTGTGTGAATTTCTGCATAGGTACGTTCCACTGAGACAGGGAAGTTATGGTAGGGTGCAGGAACCGTGGTGTACAAAGGCTGTAATAAGTCTGGTCAAGAAGAAAAGAAAAGCTTACAAAAGGTTCAGAGAGCTATGTAATGTTAGAGATCTAGAAAATTATAAGGCTAACAGGAAGGAGCTTAAGAAGGAATTAGGAGATCCAGAAGGGGTCATGAGAAGGCTTGGTGGACATGATTAATGAAAACTCTAAGGTATTCTACAAGTATTTGAAGAGCAGAAGGATAAGACGTGAAAGAATAGGACCTATCAAATGTAACAGTGGGAAAGTGTGTAGGGAACCGGAGGAAATAGCAGAGGTATTTAATGAAATCTTTACTTCAGTATTCACTATGGAAAATGCTCTTGGTGATCATCGTGAAGACTTGTAGCAGATTGAAAAGCTTGTGCATGTCGATATTAAGAAAGAGGATGTGCTGGAGATTCTAGAAAGCATCAAGTTGGATAAGTCACTGGGACTGGATGAGATGTACCCCAGGCTACTGTAGGAGGTAAGGGAGGAGATTGCTGAGCCTCTGGCAATGATCTTTGCATCATCAAAAGGGATGGGAGAGGTTTCAGAGGATTGGAGGGTTGTGAATTTTGTTCCTTTATTCAAGAAAGGGAGTAGAGATAACCCAGGAAATTATAGACCAGTGAGTCTTACATGAGTGGTTGGTAAGTTGATGGGGAAGATCCTGAGAGGCAGGAATTATGAACATTTGGAGAGGTATAATATGATTAGGAATAGTGAGCATGGCTTTATCAAGGGCGGGTTGTGCCTTATGAACCTGATTAAATTTTTTGAGGATATGACTTAACACATTGATGAAGGTAGAGCAGTAGATGTAGTGTATATGGATTTCAGCAAGGCATTTGATAAGGTACCCCATGCATGGCTTATTGAGAAAATAAGGAGGCATGCGATCCAAGGAGACATTACTTTGTGGATTGAGAACTGGTTTGCCCACAGAAGGCAAAGAGTGGTTGTAGATGGGTCATATTCTGCATGGAGGTTGGTCACCAGTGGAGTGCCTCAGGGATCTGTTCTGGGACCCTTACTCTTTGTGATTTGTATAAGTGACCTGGATGAGGAAGTGGAGGGATGGGTTAGCATGTTTGCTGATGACACTAAGGTTGGAGGCGTTGTGGATCGTATGGAGGGCTGTCAGAGGTTACAGCGGGACATTGATAGGATACAAAATTGGGCTGAGAAGTGGCAGATGGAGTTCAACCCAGGTAAGTGTGAAGTGGTTCATTTTGGTAGGTCAAATATGACGGCATAATATAGCATTAATGGTAAGTCTCTTGGTAGCGTAGAGTGATCTTGGGGTTCGAGTCCCCAGGACGCTTAAAGCAGCTGCACAGGTTGACTCAATGGTTAAGAAGGCATACGGTGTATTGGCCTTTATCAATCGAGGAATTGAATTTAGGAGTTGAGAGGTAATGTTGCAGCTCTATAGGACCATGGTCAGAACCCACTTGGAGTACTGTGCTCAGTTTTGGTTGCCTCACTACAAGAAGGATGTGGAAGCCATAGAAAGGGTGCAGAGGAGATTTACAAGGATATTGCCTGGATTGGGGAACATGTAGTATGAGGATAGGTTGAGTGAACTCGGCCTTTTCTCCTTGAAGCAATGGAAGATGAGTGGTGACCTGATAGAGGTGTATAAGATGTTGGGAGGTGTTGGTTGTGTGGATAGTCAAAGGCTTTTTCCCAGGGATGAAATGGTTGCCACAAGAGGACACAGGTTTAAGGTGCTGAGGTGTAGGTACAGAGGAGATGTCAGGAGTAAGTTTTTTACTCAGAGAGTGGTGAGTGCGTGGAATGGGCTGCCAGCAACTGTGGTGGAGGCGGATATGATAGGGTCTTTTAAGAGACTTTTGGATAAGTAGGTGGAGCTTAGTAAAATAGAGGGCTATAGGTAAGCCTAGTAATTTCTAGGCTAGGGACATGTTCGGCACAACTTTTTGGGCTGAAAGGCTGTATTGTGCTGTAGGTTTTCTATGTTTCTATGATGGTATTACACAGTCAGTGTAACCTATGACGAGCAAGTAAAGTGAAGGATTCAGCTTCAGAAGACTGGGAGGTTGTAATGATGTGAGTATAGTAACCAGAGATGATCCTCGTTCTATTGATCGTCCATCCTCCTGAGAGTTTGTGGAACATGAGATTACTGTCATCCCTCAACAAGGCAATATTTTTCCTCTTCATAAACATATATAAAATAATTTAAAAAGGTATTTCTGTGAGCTATCTGGAAGATGTCGATTGAGGAAGCATTGTACTCCATTGTTCTAAGCTTCCCTGACCAGGGGAAGCATCATTACACATTAACCCAGGCAAGTCTGCTCATAATCTGATATGTCTCAAGATCCCGCAAATCTTACATATTTCATGGATTCTGCAGAATCCAATGTGTTTTAATTAGATCAAAGTTTAAAGACTCAGCTTGTCAAAGTGCAGGGAGTGAGCGTTGTGTGAGTAATATGAGAAAAAAATCCGTTATTTTGAAGAAGCATGACCAACACGAAATTAATAACGATTGAATCAAAGTTCAAAGTAAACATTATTATCAAAGTACAAAAATGTCACCATACTCAACACAGAGATACATTCCCTGTGGGCATACTGAACAATCTATAGAATGGTAACTATCACAGGGAAAACAGCTAGAATAAACACCCGTCTCAGGAATGACCTGGACCCACTGCAATCTGCCTGTCACCACGGTAGGTTACAACAGATGTGATCTCAATGGCTTTCCAGGCAGCTTTGGATTACTTGGACACTGCAAATAGCTATGCCTGGATGCTGTTTACTGACTATAGCACAGCATTTACCACCATTAGAGAACTGAGGCCTCTGTACCTCCCTCTCCAAATGGATCCTCAGCTTCCTAACTGGAAGACCACAATCTGTGCAGAATGAAAACAACATAACTAACTCACTGACAATTAACACTGGTGCTCCACAGGGACATCTGCTTAGCTCACTGCTCTACTCCCTGTACACTCATGACTGTGTGGCTAGGAACAGCTCAAATGCCATTTATAAATTTGTTGATGATATAGCCATTGTTGGCAGGATTTCATATGGTGACGAAAAGCTGTACCAGAGCGAGATACACCAGTTAGCTGAGTGGTGTCATAGCAACAATCTTGCTCCTAATGTCAGCAAGAACAAAGAACAGATTGTAGACTTCAGAAAGGGTAAGACGAAGTGACACCAACCAGTACTCACTGAGGGATCAGAAGTGGAGAGAGTGAGCAATTTTAAGTTCCTGGTTGTCAATATCTCTGAGGACCTAACATGGATGAAACATACTGATGCAGCTTAAGAGAAGCAAGACAGCAGCTATATTTCATTAGGAGTGTGAGGAGATTTGTTTTGTTAACTAAAATGCTTGAAAATGTCTACAAATGTACTGTGGAGCATTCTGACAGGTAGCATCAAGATCTGGTACGGAATGGCTGGCTGCTGCACAAGATTGAAATAAGTTGCAGAAACTTGTAAAATCAGTCAGTTCTAAGAAAGGATACGAGCTTCCAGGTCACATTATTACTACCAGAAAGGAGGTACAAAAGCCTGAAGGCACACACTCTGCAATTCAGGAACAGCTTCTTTGTCTCTGCTGTCCAATTTCTAAATGGATATTGAACCCATTAACACTACCTCAATACTCTTTTATTTCTGTTATTGTGCAATACTTACTTTAACTTAACTATTTTATAGGCATATATGTACTTCATGTAACCCATTTTTTCCCTCTTTATTTATTTATCATCTATTTCATTTTACTGTTGTTGTAAAGTTAACAAATTTTCACAACATATGCTGGTATATTAAATCTGATTCTGATCATCTGATCAACGAAAGATCAATCAGAGAAGACAACAAACTGTGCAAATGCAAATATAAGTAAATAGCAATAACTAACGAGAACATGAGGTAACAAAATGAAGGGTCTTTAAAGTGAGATCATAGGTTGTGGGAACATTTCAATGGATGGGCAGTTGTGTGAAGTTATCCCTTTTTGTCCAAGTGCCTGATGGTTGTGTGGTATTAACTGTTCTTGAACCTGGTGGTGCAGGTCCTGAGGCTCTTGTACCTTCTTCTTGTTGGTAGCAGCAAGAAAGGTGCTTGGCCTGGATGGTAGAATCTCTGAATGATCTAATTATATGAAGACAGAAAGAGTTTCACAGAGCGCATTGCCCTGGACAACCACAAAACAAAGAAAAAGAGTATTGGAGCATTATTGATATAGCTTGAGAGATTAGTATATTAATCTACTGGAAACTGTGTGATCCCAGGCCAATAAATGCATGTGGTGCAATAATAAATGGATCACTAAAAACTCAAGAACAAACCCCAGCAGTTTGCATGAAAGATTACATGATATCAGCACACCAGCAACTTATGCATTTTGTTGACATAAAAGCAATAGATAGTTTCTAGTATGTCTTCAATCATCATACATTTGGATTGGAACATCTGGACTGTAGAATCAGAAGAGAAGAAATAAAATGAAGATGCTTTATTTGTTGTATTGCTTAAAGATTTCAGATCATTAATATGAAAATCAAAGGGTGTATTTTCATCTTTGAAGTGAAAGTCAATGTTAGCTGCTTTAATCTGACTGCACTGTGAGAATATTAATCAACATTTTAAAACCATCAGACAAGGGAACAACACGGCTGATCTGTGATCTCTACATATTTACTTTTATGTTCGGGTTTGACTCTGTTATAAGTTGTGCCCTGAGTCACAAGCCTTAATACTGGGAGCGCTGACACACAAATGAAAGGCCACAAACATCTTGCTGTATGTCCAATGAAGTATTACATTACTCAACCAGAGATGTCAAACATGTTTTGTCAGAATTTTGAAAGTTACAAGATGAAAGGGAAAAAGCTCAAATTAGCAGTATTTCCCTGAAAACATATGGAAGAACCTAGAATACACTCCAGGTATCGTCAAATCAACAGGATCACACCAAGCTGCAAATAAAAAAATATCTTTATTTCAATCAATAAACCATTCCCTGAACAATAACAATTGATTGACAATTATTTCTGCATTTATTATCTGTATTGCACATGCTCCAGTAGAGGTTTGCACAGTCCAATCAGGAGGAAAAATCTCAATTAAATCATAAAAAATGATCTAATTTAACCCACGAAGGCTCACATTGGTATCCTTGGAGAATTTCAAGACAATTAATTGTAGTATTTCAGGCAGAAAACATTACTTGCTGCCAGCAATAAGCATACTCAATTAAATTCAAGCTTGTTAAGTAGCAGCGAGTTCTTCTCAGCAATTGTTAAGTTAGGCGAAGTTAGAGGCAAAGGACTGATTCCTGAGCAAATACTCTTCATGTTAACTTTTTCCTGTTGCCTTAGGAGAGATGGAACAATTATTCAGCCACCTGGCTAATTCTCCCAGGTGGCTGTTGAAGGAAATCTTGAAGCTTTCAAAGTTGAAAAATGTGTTAACCTGTTAAATTGTGCCATTTTTCAATTAAGTTAAATTAGAGCTCCATCTGTGTGGATTATTGGGTAAAGCAGGGAAAACAGAGTATCATCTTTTCATGATGTTACTTGACAGAACTAGTGCAATATGATGGATTTTGTGTTTGTTCTATATTATTGTTAGTGACTTACTGATGTTCTGTCTATTAACATCAGTTATTCTGATCATATGTTACAATGTGTTTGGCTAGTTAGGTGTATTTATTTAACTTGATTCTATTCTAAATAAGAACAACTTCTTTTGTAATAAACAAGTCAATTAATAAGCATAACACTTTTTGCAAGTCAATGCTCATGCAGATCACATTCTACTATGTCACATTCTAAATTAAATTTAGACTCCATTTACTGTAAATGCATCGACTACAAAAAAAAAACATATACCATCTGGCTACTGAATAACATAATATATCTTAGAGCAACCTAAGGCCTTCTGCTGTAAAGTGTGACAGTTTTCATGGTTATTTCCAGAAGTTAAAATGAAATCTACTGTAGTACTTTGCATAATGGAAGTTCAACTCAATGTCATAACTTTGTCTCTACAAAAGTATTCATGCATCATGATGCCAACTAACCAACTAGGTGATTCATTCATATCTGAATACGGAAGGCTGTATATTTGTGGACTAAATGAGCATGGTGGCCTAAAGATTCAAGCATCCATTGAAATGCGTGCTTGCATGGTAGTGTACATGAATACAGGGAGCAGTTTCCTACCAAATCCTACCAGAGTTTTGCATAAATGTATCATCAGATTTAGGTCCTCAATGTGATTACTTATAGCTATGAAAATTTTTGAGTCACCCAACTTACAAAAAATTAGTGTCATGACATGGTAGGAGTTCTTAAGTTGACTGCTCTCCATGAAAACTAAAGATAATGGGCCTCAATCATACTGGCAAAACTAGGTGGCAGGTTAAGATGAGGGTGGGTACTGTATTTGACTGACAGATTAATGTTTTTTTATGGTAAAGAAGTCAGATTCTTGCAGCAAGCATTAAAATGACAGGGGCATCCCTCATAGAAAGGAGAATGTAGCTTGTCAGAAGAAGATATCAGCAGAGTGTAGCAGGAGTTGAGCAGCAGAGTGCAGTTAAGGAAAATGGATTGGGCGAAAAGTTGTGGAAGGATGAAGATCAGGGGTGATATGTCTTTTGGAGGTCCATCAAGATCATTTGCTTGGTGATGGGACAGGTAAGAAAAAGGATTGGGAATGCCCAGTGAGGGAAATTATTTCCAGGAGCAAGACAATTGGGAGGAGAAGAGCGATGGAAGCGTTATGGGGAGGGATGACTAGATAGGATGTACTGCAGAGGAGGATTGGGGGTATCTCAGATAGTCTGTTGTGTGGTGTGCAGGTTGTGGAACGGATACCAATAATAATTACTAAGGAGGAAGACCTAAGTTAGAAGGCACTGCAAGGTAACTTGCCATGTAAGAATGGGTCACATAAAGACCACTAACCACATGTTTCACAACCTGCATCTCCCTGTTAAGAAATGCTTCAAAATGTGAGGATAGCACTGCTTGGAAGTAATGTCTGCATAGAATAATATCTCATAACTGTCATCAAAATAAGTTTTCCAACCTTTCGATGTCATTGCATGTGACTAGTACCCTTTTTTGTATGTGCAAAAAGGAACGGTATTAAAAATGGGAAATGGTACTGCCAATGCACCAAGCAATCATTCCTGTTTAACTTTCTTCACACAGTGCACATGGCTGTTGCATTATTAAGAAGACCCACTCTGGATCACACATGGAACTTAGTCTTGTAGGCTATAAGATGATTTTCCTGATAGCCATGTTTACAATTATTACAGTACAATTAATAAATGGGAAATCTTGTTAATTCACCTGCATAAGGCATATCTACATGTAAGTTTAGAGAACGATATTTTTACTGGACTCACCATGACAGCAGCATGCCAATGTGGCTGACAGACACATTAAATCATGGCAAGTCTACAGTCTTCCTTCACTACTGAAACCTCATGGGGCAATGGTCAGACAGCGGAGCTGATTACATTGAAATGCAAAATCAAATAGCCAGCACTTCTCAAAGAGTATGGAGATTGCAAGTCAAAGGTGGTGAGTAAGCCTAATTGGTGGGGTGTAGTCATCGCTTTGAAGGCTGGATTCCCCACGATTTTGGAAGTGGATATCATAAATGACAATGCATAATCACTTACATGAAACATTATGATCTCATAGTTTGATGTGATAATTCTAATAAGTTGTATGAAGATGTAAATGCTGGAATTTATTCATAGTATTATCCATTAAATATGTTCATGTTTCTACAAAATAAGGAAAAGGCCAGATGGTTTT
This sequence comes from Hypanus sabinus, assembly GCF_030144855.1. Taxonomy (NCBI): domain Eukaryota; kingdom Metazoa; phylum Chordata; class Chondrichthyes; order Myliobatiformes; family Dasyatidae; genus Hypanus; species Hypanus sabinus. The sequence goes on along the minus strand of NC_082710.1, from coordinate 115,591,012 downwards.
CTTTCTTATAATGCTGAGAAGTATTCTATATCTGCTTCTATGTCTGATTGTATGTTATACTTGCAATCATTTTTAACCTTTATTAATCAAGGAGATACAATCACAGTCAATGCAAATTATGTTAAATTTTAAATATTAAGATGATGCAAATTCTCTTCATAATTTCCCACAAGATGTAACACCTTCCTCTACCCTTCTCACCACTTCTTTTTTAATTCATTTTTTGGAATGTTAGCATGACTGTCTCTTTACTTCCCTTGCAGAACTGGTGTTAGTCTTTTTTGGAACTGCAGGAGACCCTATGTGGAAGTCATTCCCATAACCAGAAATGTCATTGGGAAGAGCCTTCAGGAATGAATCCAAGTATCACAAATGAAAGGTAGTATACCAATAAAGCTGTCTGAAAATCGGAATGAAATGTACACAATATGTTGATTCCCTGTGGCTACACCATTAAGCTTCCTATTGGTAGAGGTGCCAGGTTCTGGAGTGCTGATGGAGTAGTTCATTCTGAGGACTGAATATTTGGCTGCTACTGTTCATCATTAGAAGCTGGAGAAACAAATGGACCGAGAGTTGTTGGGAAAAAGAACAGTCTACAAATCAGTGAATTCAAATGAGTCGAGGACAGTGGAAGCAGACAAACTAATTGTCTTTGTTCTTGCCACGGGCTTGGAGGTGGAGGCTGCCATTTTGTGAAGACACTCTGTTTGTGAGCTTGAAGTGCTTGGCCTGATCAATGTCTTAAAGAAGACATAATGATGCTTCAGGGATTTTGCTGGACTAGAGATAATTTCCAAATAAGAAGTTACAGTATTTGTGAGATGTTCTTTGTTTGGATATTACATACAGGTTTGTGAATGCTGCCTGCCTGAAGTGATTTGAGCTCAATGAGAACAAAGAGCCATAAGTTATTGACTGTCACTTGCTGGGAAGAGGGCAATAAATCGATGCTGGCTTGGCGCAGAGCCAATAACAAAATGTTAAAGGTCATGACCTGAGACCAATGACATCGGAACATTTGAACGGATAAAGAATGGATATAAATTTAGACACTTTGTGTGTCCTGGCAGTGGTAACTTTGAAGAATAACCACTGCAGATACAAGTGTGACTGACACTGAGTGGAACACTGAGTACAACCCTCTGCAGTTTCTTTCGGTCCTGTGCAGTAGCCCCTCCATACCAGACAGTGATGCAGCCTGTCAGAATGCTTTCCATGGTACATCTATAGAATTTTTGAGTGTATTTGTTGACATGCCAACTCTCTTAAAGTTCATATTGAAGTATAGTCGCTGTCTTGCCTTCTTTATAACTGCATCAATATGTTGGGACCAGATTAGGTCCTCAGAGATCTTGACACCTAGGAACCTGAAACTGCTCACTCTCTCCATTTCTGATCCCTCTATGAGGATTGGTATGTGACTTCCTGAAGTCCACAATCAGTTCTTTCCTCTTACTGATGTTGAGTGCAAGGTTGTTGCTGCAACACCACTCTACTAGTTGGCTTATTTGCTCCTATATGCCCTCTCATCTCCATCTGAGATTCTACCAACAATAGTTGTATCATCAGCAAATTTATAGATGGTGTTTGAGCTATGTCTATCATGGATATAGAGAGAGTGGAGCAGTGGGCTTAGAACACACGTCTGATCGTCAGTGAGGAGGAGATATTATCACCAATCCGCACAGATTGTGGTCTTCCAGTTAGGAAGTCAAGGATCCATTTTCAGAGAGAGATACAGAGGCCCAGGTTCTGTAACTGCTCAATCAGGATTCTGGGAATGACTGTGTTACATACTGAGCTATAGTCGATGAACACCTTCATGACATAGATGCTTGTGTTGTTCAGGTGGTCTAAGGCCATGTGAAGAGCCATTAAGATTGCATCTACCATTGACCTAGTGTGGCGAAAGGCAAATTACAATTGGTCCAGGTCCTTGCTGAGGCAGGAGTTCAGTCTAATCATGACCAAACTCTCAAAGGATTTCATCACGGTCAATGTGAGTGCTACCAGGTGATAGTCATTAAGGCAGCTCACAATATTCTTCTTAGGCACTGGTATAATTGTTGCCTTTTTGAAGCAAGTAGGAACTTTTGTCCGTAGCAGTGAGAGGTTGAAAACGTCCTTGAACACTCCCATTAGTTGGTTGGCACAAGTTTTCAGATCATAACCAGGTACTCCATCGTGATCTTCTGCCTTGTGAGCTTTCACCTTCTTTAAAGACAGTTTAACGTCGGCCTTTGAGACAGAAATCACAGGGTCACCGAATGCACCAGGAATCTTCACAACTGTAATTTTATTGTCCCTTTCAAAGCAGGTACTGAAGGCATTGAGCTCATCTGCTAATGAAGCTTAGCTGCTGTTCATGCTATTGGGTTTCATTTTGTAAGAAGTAATGTCCTGCAAACCCTGCCAGAATTGTTGTACATCCAATGTTGCCTCTAACCTTGTTTAAAATTGTCTCTTTGCCCTTGAAATAGCCCTCTGCAAATCATATTTAGTTTTCTGGTACAGACCTGAGTCACCATACTTGAATGCCACAGACCTAGCTTTCAGCAGACAACATACCTCCTGGTTCTTCCACGACTTTTGGTTTCAGAATGTACTGGGAATGAAAAGCCTGGGATGTGGGTGATGTTTGACTTCCCATAGAGAACCCAAACCCTGACCTACTCCTCCATCCCTTGTATTTATTTGATTCTGGGAAATAGTAAACCACAGGATGATATTGTAGGGAGATTCAATGATGGCAATTCCACTGAATTTGAAAGGCTTTATTCTCTTTTAAGAGGATATCATTGAATGGTGTAAATGCAATTTGTTGCATTTTAACCTAGACATGTCTTGCAACTTGCAAGCATGTACTGCTTCATTTTCTAAGAAGCTGTGAATGAATAAAATAGCATGCATTCATCCATGAAGGTTCTTTGGCTTGATAACAAAACACAACAATGAAAACGACAGGTTACAATGTTGTAGATCATGGTGGAATGTAACTCTGCTGCCGATGATAACTGAGGCCACTTAATGAATGCTATGTGTTAAAAATCAGTGCTGTTCTATCTATCTAGTTTGGCATGGTGAAAGTGCCATACAAGATAGATCCTGGATGAGAAAACAGGAATTTGTCTCCATAAAGTTTGTGTACTGGTCATTCCCGTCCATGGAAGACACAAAGGAAGCAAGCTAAATTGTGAAGCTGAAGAGCTGTAGGCTCATTTAGGACAACTCACCAGCTGTCATGGACCAATCTTCCAGCTACACCATTCAAAAAAAAAAAGAAACTGGAAAATCATATCAGGTCACACGGCAGATTAGAATGAATCTTTGTTCTGAGGAAGTTCTCAACATATTCTGATTAAGATTTCTCTTTTCATATTTTTTGTTATTTATTTCATAATTCTGCAGATTTTTATTGGCTTACATTTGTGATCTCTGTCTTAGAGAACGTTGGCAGAATATCCTGCAAAAGGGTGAACTCTCATCAGGCCCTGATGTTGCACCTGACAGAGTACTGAAAACCCCTGCTGACCAACTGACTGGAGTGTTCAAGGATGTTGTCAACCTGTCACTGCTGCTCCTCTTTGAAGTTTCAAAAGGGCAGCAATCATTCCAATGCCCAAGAAGAGAAGGTTAAGCTGTTTCAACAGCTATTGCCCATTAGAACTCACATCAGCTGTGGTGAATTGCTTTGAAGAGTTAGTCATGGCTAGAGTTAACTCCTGCCTTAGCAAGGACATGGACCCATTGCTATTTGTCTGCTGCCACAACAAGTCTACAACAGATGCAATTTCACTAGCTCTCCACCCGATCTTCGACCACCTAGAAAACAGCAAAACATACATTAGACATTTACAGCTGTGTTCAACACCACCTTGCACGCAGTACTTATCAAAAACCTGGCCCTCTGTACCTTCCTCTGCAACTGGATTCTTGACTTCAATAGCACAGACAGTGTAAAATGATAAGAACATCTCTTTCTCACTGACAATCAACACAGAAACACATCAAGGATGAGTGATTATCCCACTGTTCTACTTATTTTACATTCGTGACTGTGTGGATAGATACCACTCAAACACCATTCATAAAGTCAGCAATGACACTACTGTTTTTGGAAGAATTTCTGATGGTGACAGAGTGGGATACAGGAGTGAGATCAGCTGGTTTACTCTTGTGGTAACAACAATCTTGCACTTAACATCAGCAAGAATTGGACTTCAGGAAGTGGAAGTCAGGAGAACACACGCATCCACATTAGAGATCAGCGGTGGAAGGGGAGAGCAGATATAAGTTTGTAGGCACCATCACCTCAGAAAATCTCTCCTGGCCCCAACACACTAATGTAATCATGAAGGCATGCCATCAGGTCTATTTCATTGGAAATTTGAGGTGATTTAGTATTTCAGCAAAGACTTGCAAAATTCTGCTGGTATAGAGTTAAAGCATTCTGACTGGTTGCATCACACCCTAATATGGACACTCCAATGCACGAGGTCGCAAGAGGCTGCAGAGGGTTGTAGATATAGCCAGTTCCATCATAAGCACATACCCCACTGCCAACAAGGGCAACTTAAAGAAGCGGTGCTTTAAGAAGGCAGCATCTATCTCTCAACATCCAGGACATACCCTCTTCTCCTTACTACATCAGCAAGGAGATATTACAGCCTAAAGTCACAGATTCAATGTTTTAAAAAACAACTTCTTCCCTTGACCATTAGATTTCTGAATGGTCCATGAACCTATGAATACCATTTTATGATTCTTCTTTTCTATGACTTATTTATTTCATAACTTATAATAATTTTATGTATTGGACTGTACTGCTGCTGCAAAACAAAAAGTTTCATGACATACTATGCCAGTGGTAATAAACCAACAACTGGAGGAGGAGGAGCTGGCTGACAGAGTGGTGAGGTGATACACTCTGTCCTCATTTTACCCATTTACTGTATTGATTCAAGTTAATCAATTCTGTTCTGAATGCTTTTCATCCTGCCATCCACACTGCTTTAATCTGGCCAACTGTCATTAGGGTTCTGAAAAAGTACTGGTAATCGATATCTCCAAGTTCACTGGAATGATGATGAAAATTCCTGACACATTTTGTGAAATATTTTCAGAAAATGCTGTTTCTGTTAATGCTTCATAACCCATCTCCAGATCTGTTAACCTTATACTTCTCATACCATTCCCACTTGGTTCTCAGCCACTGCCACAGTGAAGCTCAACACAAGCTCATGAAATCAGATTCTGTTTAACTCCTCCATGCCTTTATTTATTTTCACCTATCTGATTACCACACTCTATTGCCTGACATTACACTCCATGCCCAACCTAAGATTGAAACTTGAAGCTTAAATTAAAGAGCTTGTACTTCTCAGCCACTGATGTAAACAGAGATATGTGCACCATTCACTTCCTGAAAACAATAATTAGCTCTTTTGTTGGTCGAGATGATTGAGTGCTTCAAGATCCTGAAGTTAAATATCACGTTTAAATAATGTTAAATAGGTTGAACTGGTCCAAACACATATTTTTCATGGTCACCAGCACATCTACTTCTTCAGGAAGTTAAAAATATTTGGCAAATCCCTGGTGACCTTGACAAATAAAAAGCATCTGATCCAAATGTATCACAGCTTGAATGACAACTGCCCTGCCTATGACCACTAGAAACTACAGAAAGTTATTGACACAGCTCAGCACATTACCTTCCTCCTCGAGTCTGTCTCCTCTTCTTGCTGGTTTGGTAAGGTAGATGACAATGAAATACCCCCACTCAACCTAGATGTTCTCTCTTTTCCCCATCATCAGGCAGAAGATACAAATGCCTGAAACAACATACTCAGGACAAGCTCAGGACAGCTCTCCCACTGGTGGACTCTTGACCTCAGAATTCACCTCATTTTGACCTTCCACTTTGTTATTTACCTGCACCACACTGTAACACTTTCTTCTGCACTCTGTTATTGTTTTCCCTTCTACTACCTCGATGTACTCATTATGCGCAATGATCTGTATGGATGGCATGGAAAACAAATTTTCACTGTACCTTGGGACATGTGATAACAATAAGCCAATTCATCAATTTACCAGTTTTCTTCTTTTTTTATCACATAACCTCTTCACCCTTCTACATTATTCTTTGTTTTCTCTTCCACCATAAACCTTGTTGAACCTTTCCCATTTCTCAGCTTCATTACTGAAATAAATTGTGTCAGTACTATAAAAGACACATTAGAGTAGCTCATAATTCCAAAGTGCACTACATCATTCTATAAAACAAAGGTTAATTTTTGAAATCAGCAACAACGAAGCTTACATAATGTGTTATAAATCATTGTGTAAAAAAATGAGAGACTTCTTTCTAACTCATGGAACGTGAACCAGTAAAGTGATATGTACCTAATTAACTGTTATGCTCTGTAACTCCAACAGTTAATAAGTTTTAACTGAACCCAAGGAGATTATCTTCCTGTTGAACCACAGCAAGATATTTGATTAAAAAAAAAACACAGTGGGAAATGGTTGAGTAAAAACAGTATAGCATGTGCTTCTTTGGGAAGGGGCAGTGACGTTCGAGTTAAAAAAAGGCAGAAAACGGACAAATACATGTGTTCAAAACAGTGATTCCTGGGTGATAATAATGATACATTCTTTAAAAAAAGCTGAAAATTGACAAGTTTATGGATACAAAACAGTGATTAGTGGGTGATAATCATAAACTTTAAAAAAGGCAGAAAGGCTGGCTACATTGGAAAAATAGCTACTTTTGATTACATAAAGAAACTGGATATTGTATATTGAGCAAACTGAGCAGTACTTTGAATCAAATGAAATAGCCAATTAAAAGTGAGTGCATTGTGTGGAAGAGCAGGAAGATAACTGAGAAGTTTAACCACTACAACCAATCCAGCCAAGATGAGCTTCGTTGACATGTATGTAATTCAGGAAAATTTAGAGATGAAGTCATTGTTGATTGCCGAATGTTTAAGGTTTCATAAGCAGAATCAAAAGGGAAGGGGAGTCCATTACCGTGATGTGGCTGAATTGAAGAGATTATCTGAGCATTGTCAGATTCATGATAGACGTAATGATGTAGTCAAGTTGCAGTTTCAAAAAGAGCACTAATCCACATGCCATTGATAAAAAATCTGATAACGATGATAGTGACACAGGACCGGGTAGCCTTGAGATTTATAATGAGAAAACTTACATGAGACAAGCAATATAGCTTACACCAGAAATGAACATCAAATTAATTAAAATGGAATTGGACACTGGCTCAGCTGTTTCTGTCATTCCACAAAATGATGTTGCAAAGATAATAAACTGAAGCCTGCAGATATCCAAATAAGAACTTATATTGGAGAAAAGATAACTCCTGTGGGAATGACATTTTTGTAACAGTGAAATACAACAACCAATGAGCCACATTAGGGTTATATGTGGTAAAAACAGGAGCTGCAGCATTGTTGGCCATGACTGGCTGAGACAACTACAACTTGATGCTAGATCCATCTACCATTTGCATGCCACATCCCCTGTAATAGAGTCAACTGAAAGTGAAGTAACAAAATTACTGGATGGCATTGGAAAACTCAAACATATCAAGGATACAATAGTTTTGAATGAAAATGCCACATCCATGGTTTACAGTCTGGTTCCTTAAACATCCGTGATAAAATAACCAGTGAGCTAGATTGCATGGAGGCTGAAAGAATTCTTTCCAAATTTGAGTGGACCACATAGGCTATGCCAGTCATCTCAGTAGCCAAGACGGATGGGTCTGTCTGGATCCGTGGTGATCTTAAGGTCACCCTCAACCCAATACTGTAAGTAGATCAAACCCCACTTTTTCTTTGCAAACTTTTCTAGAAGAAAACACTTCAGCACAGCGGACTTAGCCGTGGCCTACCAACAAATGGACATGGAAAAAGTGTCCAATGTGTTTCTCATCATAAACACTCACAAAGCACTTTTTCACTTGTAATAGGTTTATTTTGGAGTAGCATCTCAAGTCAAGACAAGTCAAGTCACTTTTATTGTCATTTCGACCATAACTGTTGGTACAGTACATAGTAAAAATGGGACAACGTTTTTCAGGACCATGGTGTTTCATGACACAGTACAAAAACTAGACTGAACTGCGTTAAAAAAAACACAGAGAAAGCTACACTAGACTGCAGACCTACACACGACTGCATAAAGTGCACAAAAACAGTGCAGGCATTACAATAAATAATAAACAGGACAATAGGGCAAGGTGTCAGTCCAGGCTTTGGGTATTAAGGAGGCTGATACCTTGGGGAAGAAACTGTTACGTAGTCTGGATCTGCACCTGCACTCTGGCAGAAAGCTATGAACCAGGAGCTGCAAGGCTGTTCAGGCACTCAGTATTACCTGGATGACCTCATTGTTGCCAGTAAGGATGATAAGGTCTAGCTCTTAAATCTCAAGACAGTGTTAAAAAGATTAGAAAATTCTGGGCTCAGAGCAAATGTAAAAAGTGTCAAGTCAAGTCACTTTTAATGTCATTTCGACCAGAACTGCTGGTACAGTACATAGCAAAATTGAGAATGTTTTTTCAGGACCATGGTGTTACATGACACAGTACAAAAACTAGACTGAACTATGTAAAAAAACAACACAGAAAAAAACTAGACTATAGACCTACCCAGGACTGCATAAAGTGCACAAAACAATGCAGGCATTACAATAAATAATAAACAGGACAATAGGGCTAAAGGTGTCAGTCCAGGCTTTGGGTATTGAGGAGTCTGATAGCTTGGGGGAAGAAACTGTTACATAGTCTGGTTGTGAGAGCCCGAATGCTTTGGTGCCTTTTTCCAGATGGCAGGAGGGAGAAGAGTTTGTGTGAGGGGTGCATGGGGTCCTTCATAATGCCATTTGCTTTACGGATGCAGTGTGTAGTGTAAATGTCTGTGATGGCGGGAAGAGAGACCCCGATGATCTTCTCAGCTCTCCTCACTATCCGCTGCAGGGTCTTGCGATCCAAGATGGTGCAATTTCCGAACCAGGCAGTGATGCAGCTCCTCAGGATACTCTCAATACATCCCCTGTAGAATGTGATGAGGATGTGGGGTGGGAGACGGACTTTCCTCAGCCTTCGCAGGAAGTAGAGATGCTGTTGGGCTTTCTTTGCCTTGGAGCTGTTGTTGAGGGACCAGGTGAGATTCTCCACCAGGTGAACACCAAGAAATTTGGTGCTCTTAACGATCTCTACCAAGGAGCCGTCAATGTTCAGCGGGGAGAGGTCGCTCCGTGCCCTCCTGAAGTCAACAACCAACTCTTTTATTTTGTTCACATTCAGAGACAGGTTGTTGGCTCTGCATTATCTGCTGCATCTCCTCTCTGTAAGCTGACTCCTCATTATTGCTGATGAGATCCACCACAGTGGTGTCATCGGCGAACTTGATGATGTGGTTTGAGCTGTGTGTTGCAGCACAGTCATGGGTCAGCAGAGTGAACAGCAGTGGACTGAGCACACAGCCCTGGGGGGCCCTCGTGCTTAGTGTGATGGTGTTGGAGATGCTGCTCCAAATCCAGACAGACTCAGCTCTCCCAGTCAGGAAGTCTAGGATCCAGTTGCAGAGGGAGGTGTTCAGGCCCAGTAGGCTCAGCTTTCCAATCAATTTCTGTGGGACAATTGTGTTGAATGCTGAACTGAAGTCTATGAACAGCATTCGAACATGTGAATTCTTAAACCAAGCATCACTTCCTGGTTGCACCATTGAATTATACAAGTGTGCAGAGAAAATTCAAGTAGCGGTGACCCAAGGACAAAGAATATGTCACAGTTTCAGTCACAGGTTTTATCAATTACTATAACAGGCTCATGCCAAACCTGGCTACTGTACTCCACCCCTTGAACTCATTGGGGTGAAGGTATGGCAATGGGCAAAGCAGTGTGAGATGGCTTTCAAAAAGGTGAAGGAAATGGTGACATCAGACACTGTCCTCACACATTATGATGTCATGGTCCAGTCCAATGTCTGCATTCCGGTTCACAGTCTGGTCTGCGGAATCCGGCCTCCGGGTCAATAGACAATAGGTGCAGAAGTAGACCATTTGGCCCCTCGAGTCTGCACCGCCATTCTGAGATCATGGCTGATCATTCACTATCAATACCCAGTCCCTGCCTTGTCCCCATATCCCTTGATTCCCCTATCCATCAGATATCTATCCAGCTCCTTCTTGAAAGCATCCAGAGAATTGGCCTCCACCGTCTTCCGAGGCAGTGCATTCCACACCTGCACAACTCTCTGGGAGAAGAAGCTCTTCCTCAACTCTGTTTTAAATAACTAACCTCTTATTCTCAATCCATGCCCTCTGGTACTGGACTCTCCCAACATCTGGAACATATTTCCTGCCTCAATCCTATCAAATCCTTTAATTATCTTAAACGTTTCAATCAGATCCCCTCTCAATCTTCTCAATTCCAGCGTGTACAAGCCCAATCTCTCCAATCTCTCTGCGTAAGACAGCCCTGCCATCCCAGGAATCAACCTAGTAAATCTACGCCACACTTCCTCAATTGCCAGAATGTCCTTCCTTAAACCTGGAGACCAAAACTGTACACAATATTCCAGGTGTGGTCTCACCAGGGCCCTGTACAAATGCAAAAGGACATCCTTGCTCTTGTACTCAATTCCCCTTGTAACAATGGCCAACATTCCATTTGTCCTCTTCACTGCCTGTTGCACTTGCTCATTCACCTTCATTGACTGATGAACTAAGACTCCTAGGTCTCTTTGCATTTCTCCCTTACCTAACTCTACACCATTCAGACAATACTCTGCCCTCTTGTTCCTGCTTCCAAAGTGGATAACTTCACATTTATTCACATTGAATGACATCTGCCAAGTATCTGCCCACTCACCCAGCCTATCCAAGTCTCCCTGTATTCTCCTAACGTCCTCTTCGCATGTCACACTGCCACCCAGTTTAGTATCGTCAGCAAACTTGCTGATATAGTTTTCAATGCCCTCATCTAAATCGTTGACATAAATCGTAAAGAGCTGTGGTCCCAATACAGAGCCCTGTGGTACCCCACTAGTCACCTCCAGCCAGTCCGAGAAACACCCATTCACTGCTACCCTTTGCTTTCTATCTGCCAACCAGTTTTCTATCCATGTTGAAACCCTGCCCCCAATGCCATGAGCTCTCATTTTACTCACCAATCTCCTATGTGGCACCTTATCGAATGCCTTCTGAAAATCTAGGCACACAACATCCACTGGCTTACCCTCGTCTAACATCCTTGTTACACCCTCAAAAAACTCCAAAAATTAGTCAAGCATGATTTGCCCTTGGTAAATCCATGCTGGCTCGGCCTAATCCTATTTCTGCCATCAAGATGTGCCACTATTTCGTCCTTAATAATGGACTCAAGCATCTTCCCCACGACTGACGTTAGGCTAACAGGGCGATAGTTCTCCGTTTTCTCCTTCCCTCCCTTCTTGAAAAGTGGGATAACATTAGCCACTCTCCAATCTTCAGGAACTGATCCTGAATCTAAGGAACATTGGAAAATGATTACCAATGCATCCGCAATTTCCTGAGCCACCTCTTTTAGAACCCTCGGATGCAGACCATCTGGACCCAGGGATTTATTAGCCTTCAGTCCTACCAGTCTACTCATCATAGTTTCTTTCCTAATGTCAATTCCTCTGATATCTTATGACCCTGGCCCATCCATACATCTGGGAGATTGCTTGTGTCCTCCCTGGTGAAGACAGATCTAAAGTACGCATTAAATTCTGTTGCCATTTCCCTGTTTCCCATAACAATTTCTCCCAATTCATTCTTCAAGGGGCCAACATTGTTCTTAACTATCTTCTTTCTCTTCACATAGCTAAAAAAGCTTTTGCTATCCCCTTTTATATTTCTGGCTAGACTGAGCTCATACCTGATTTTTTCTCTCCGTATTGCTTTTTTAGTTAAGATCTGCTGTTCCTTAAAACTTTCCCAATCATCTGTATTCCCACTCATCTTAGCCCTGTCATACTTCTTTTTCTTTAATGCTATACAATCTCTGACTTCCTTTGTCAACCACTGTGGCCCCTTCCCCTTCTTTGAATCCTTCCTTCTCATTGGAATGAACTGCTTTTGCATCTTTTGTATTATCCCCAAGAATATCTGCCACTGCTGATCCACTGTCTTTCCTGCCAGGGCATCTGCCCATTTAACTTTGGCCAGCTCTTCCCTCATGGCTCCGTAGTCTCCTTTATTTAATTGCAACACTGACACCTCTGATCTGCCCTTATCCCTCTCAAATTGTAGATGAAAACTTATCATGTTATGATCACTACTTCCTAATGGCTCCTTTACTTCAAGATCACTTATCAATTCCTGTTCATTACACATCACCAAGTCCAAAATAGCCTCGTTCCTGGTTGGCTCAAGCACAAACTGTTCCAAAAATACATCCCTTAGACACTCCACAAACTCCCTATCCTGGGGTCCAGCACCTACCTGATTCTCCCAGTTCACCTGCATGTTGAAATCTCCCATAACGACTGCATTACCTTTAGCACGTGCCAATGTTAACTCCCTAATCAACTTGTACCCAATATCCACGCTACTGTTTGGGGGCCTGTACACAACACCCATTAGGGTCTTTTTACCCTTACTGTTCCTCAGCTCAATCCACACAGACTCTACTTCCCCTGTTCCCAAGTCACCTCTTGCTAAGGACTGAATCTCATTCCTCACCAACAGGGCCAACCCACCCCCTCTTCCCATATTTCTGTCTCTACGATAGCACGTATACCCTGGTACACTCAATTCCCAGGCCTGATCCCCTTGCAGCCATGTCTCCGTTATCCCAACAATATCGTAGTTCCCCATTTTCATCTGAGCTTCAAGCTCATCTGTCTTCTGATGAGGGTCATCTGACATCTGTCTTCTGATGAGGGTCCTCTGACTGTCCCTCGCTTCAGCTTGGTCTCAAGCATTTCCGTCTGAGGTTCATCTTGGTTTGGTTGGACTCAAGCATCTGCACCTGATGCTCATCAGTTGGCTGTGAATACAAGGGGCTCTGGGACTGAGTGTAGTTGGAGGGTTGTCCTGTCAGTGTCTGCTTGGAGTATCCACTGTTGAAAGGTGAGTTCTTTGAGTGAGTTATGGATTTGGCTGTTCTGTAGCCTGCCCCAGTCTTGAAGCCACCCCAGACTGAGCTCCTTTCCTGTCCCTCGCCTCTGTCGGGTAAGCCAGGGCAGATTGCCGTTGCCCTGCGGTTGGTTCTGTCCCTTCCTGTTCCTCGCCTCCATTGGGTTGTGCCCCGCATCCTGCCCTGGAGGTTAGCTCCTCGTACCTAGTCCCTAACTGGTTCTGTCCCTTCTTGTTCCTTGCCTCTGTTGGGCTGTGCCCTGTGTCCTGCCCAGGAGTCCCGCAAGCTGCTCAGGCCCTTATGTCCTGCCTGGGAGTTCTGCGTCCTGCCCAGGAATTCTGTGGCCCATCCAGGAGGCTAGCCTCCAGCTTCGAGCCAAGCCTCAAGACCTCCTAGGACTCCCAGATCTCCTTGAACCCCAAGATCTCCATGAACGCCACAGTCTCCACGAATGCCATGGTCTCCACAACTTGTTCTGTCCTTTAGCTTTGTCTTGTCCTGTTCCTAGTACCTCAGTGTCTGTGTCCTGCATTTGGGTCCTGCCCACCTATGATCCACGTCATCCAGTGAAGCGTTCCTGTGAAGCCTTGCCATATAGTAGATGTACAGTCATTCCACTGCAAAGAAAAATTATGCACAGATTGACTGAGAGACCTTGAGTCTGGTTTGGCATTTAAAATGTTCTATCCCCATTACTGATCATCAACTGCTAGTGTCCATTTTCAATGCATAGAAATGTGTTCCACTAACAGCAGCAGCATAAATGCAGAGATGTGCTCTGTTTCTTGGAGGTCACAATTACAAAGTCTAATTCAAGTGGATAATGAAAACACTGATGGATTATTCTGTTTACTCATGGAAAAGGAATATATCAAAATTTTCCAAGACTCCTCTTAATATATCCTCCCTAATACAAATCAAAGTCTCCTCATTACACAGCAATGATCCAAAGGAAAACTAGAAAAGAACCCACACTGTTGCAGGTTTACATGGCCACCTAAAGTGGCCAGAATGTGCAACAGAAACTATAGTTTGCTCATCTTCACCAATGTGTGATGAGATTACCCTTGATGCAGATCAAGCAGCTTGCCATGCATTGTCTGGGATGCCAACATGTCCAGAAGAAAGTTGTCCAGAGGTCTCAGATCCACTTACTACAGTCCTAGAATCAACTTCTACAACCAACATGGGTGAGGTCCCGTGACCTGAGACTGTTTCACAGCCAGAAATCTCAACTACTAAGCAGAATAATCTCCCTGATCAAAGGTTCAAAGACTCAAAGTACATTATTGAAGAATGTACAGTATAAATTATACAACTATGAGATATGTTTGCTCACAGGTAGCCACAAAGCATGAAGCCCCAAAAAAAAACCAATTTTAAAATGAGAATAAAAATAAAAGACCAACAGTCAATGTGCGTGAAGAGAGAAAACAGAAATCATACAAACAATTAAAGTAAACATCAATGATCAATGATTCAGGAAAGACATTATCCTATCCTCATCACCACTATTATGTTTTGGAGTTACAAAATATAACATTAACAATTTCAAGCTCTTTGGATCACAGAACTAATTTCCTGATTACTAGAAGCTGAACACCAGAAACAGTGCACTTGCTGTTTCAACAGGAAGATAAATTTACAGTGAAAGATTACCATTATATAGAACTTTCATCATTATAATTCTTATCTCTATCATTTTTGTTATCTTTCCAATTTCCTCTCTACTGCACTTTAGTTCAAAATTAAAGTTTAAAACTATGTATGCAGAGCAACCTTTCATGTGTTGACAATTTAGGTCTTTAGTTAGATAACTTAATTTTGTGAGATTACTCAAGCAATGAGCTTTAGATTTCAACCACTCTCTGGATGGAAGCATTCTTCCTCAAATCCATTCTAATTCTTGTATCACTTTTACTTAAACAATTCCCTCCAGATTCCTCACAAAATTCCTCAGCACACGGTCTTAACAAAATTGTGTCCATTTCCATTCCTGCACTGGCAATTGAAGAAAAATGAATTAACCTAAGAGTGAAATCCTGCCAATGCTAGATATCTGAAATGGGAAATGATCGAGAAAGTGATCAGGCACATCTGTGGGATGTGATGTAATTAATCTGGAAATGACAAATACAGATCCACCAGTAAAAGTAGGATCTTCTGGTGGCCACCCATGTCAATTCTACTTCAATTCACCCATTTCAATTTCAATTCTCATTTCCATTGCTACATGTCAGTCCATGGCCTCCTCTACCACCACAATGAGGCCACATTCAGGTTTGTGGAACAGCACCTTATATTCTGTCAGGGTAGCCTCCAACCTGATGGCATGAACATTAATTTCTTGAACTTCTGGTAATTGCCCTCCCCCTCATCATTCCCATTCCCATTTCCTTCTCTCAACTTATCTCCTTACCTGCACTCACCTCCCTCTGGTGTTCCTCCCCTTTCCCATTCTTCCATGGTCCCCTGTCGCCTCTTATCAGAGTCCCCTTTCTCCAGCCTTTTATCTCTTTCAGCAAACAACTTCCCAGCTCTTTATTTCACCACTCCTCCTTTCCTGGTTTCAGCTATCACCTGCTACCTTGTACATCTTCCTCCCCTCCTCCCACTTTCTTATTCTGACTTCTAATCTTTTATTCCAGTTGTAGTGAAGGGTCTTCACCTGAAATGTTGACTACATATAACCATATAACAATTACAGCACGGAAACAGGCCTTCTCGGCCCTTCTAGTCCGTACTGAATGCTTACTCTCACTTAGTCCCACCGACCTGCACTCAGTCCATAACGCTCCATTCCTTTCCTGTCCATATAACTACCCAATATTTTTTTAAAATGGCAATATCAAACCTGCCTCTACCACTTCTACTGAAGCTCATTTCACACAGCTACCACACCCTGAGAAAAGAAGTTCCCCATGTTACCCCTAAACTTTTGCCCCTTAACTGTCAACTCATGTCCTCTTGTTTGAATCTCCCCTACTCTCAATGGAAAAAACCTATCCACATCAACTCTAACTATCCCCCTCATAATTTTAAATACCTCTATCAAGACCCCCTCAACCTTCTACGCTCCAAAGTATAAAGACCTAACTTGTTCAACCTTTCTCTGTAACTTAGGTGCTGAAACCCAGGTAACATTCTAGTAAATCTCTGCTGTACTCTCTCTATTTTGTTGACATCTTTCCTATAATTCGGTGACTAGAACTGTACACAATACTCCAAATTTGGCCTTACCAATGCCTTGTACAATTTTAACATTACATCCCAACTCCTAAACTCAATGCCCTGATTTAAAAAGGCCAGCAAAAAGCTTTCAAAAATTCAATAAGATTTGTCAAACATGACCTCCCAGACACAAATCCACATTGACTGTCCCTAATCAGACCCTATCCATCCAGATAATTATATATACCATCTCTAAGAATACTTTCCATTAATTTACCCACCAGTGACGTTAAACTTACAGGCTGATAATTGCTAGGTTTACTCTTAGAACCCTTTTTAAACAATGGAACCACATGAGCAATATGCCAATCCTCCAGCACCATCCCCGTTTCCAATGACATTTGAAATATTTCTGTCAGAGCCCCTGCTATTTCTACATTAACTTCCCTCAAGGTCCTAGGTTATATCCTGTCAGGATCTGGAGACTTATCACCTTTTATATTATTTAAAAGCACCAGTACTTCCTCTTCTTTAATCATCATAGTTTCCATAACTACCCTACTTGTTTCCCTTACCTTACACAATTCAATATCCTTCTCTGTTTACTCTTTTCCAGAGATGCTGTCTGGCCTGCTGAGCTCCTTCAACATTTTATGTGTGGTGCTTGGATTTCCAGCATCTGCAGATTTTCTCTTCCTTATAACAAATACTAAGTTTTGACTTTTTGGCAATCAAGTCAAATGTTTTATCATTTACACAAATACAAGTATTCACAGGCGCAATGAAAAAATTACCGACAACACCACCACAGGCACATGGCATCAGATAAGCAGCATTCACAAGAAAAATGTAAAGTAAACACAAATTATGCATGTTTACATGAAATAATACAATTAGAACAAAATAATCCTTTTTACTGCAAAATGGACAGTGTTACTGAACTGTAGTGTTTAACATTTTCCTAGTTGGTTCTAGTATAGAATAGTTGAAATGAAGTAGCTGTTCTTGATCCTAGTGGTGTAGGACTTCAGACCTGATGTTAAAAGATGCTGTGGCATGGGTGATAGAAATCATTGAGTAATAGTAATAAGTTTAAGTACACCTTTAAGAAGCTAGTGTATACCTTGAAACTGTTGTCTTGGGTACTACCGTATAGTCAAGAATTACTCTGTACTTCCATAGAAAGATCTTCCTTTCCTTACTTGCTTATGCAAGTACAACATTAAAAATTTACAGACTCCAATGATGACACCACTATTGCTTGCTTGCCAAACCAAAGGTGGGTGATGAATCAGCATATAGGATAGAGGTTGAAACGTTGGCTGAGCACAAGAACAACCTCTCACTCAACATCAGAAAAACCAAAGAGCTGATCATTGACTATAGGACGGAAAAAGCGGAGGTCCGTGGGCCAGACCTCAACAGAGGATCAGAGGTAGAGAGGGTCAATATCTTTAAACTATTTGGAGATTGAGACAGGGCAGGGACAGGTGGTGCAATAGAACTGAGACTAGGCTTCAGCTGTGGTGAGAGTGTGCATCAATTTGCATTGTATCTCATTTTTGATGTGTGTAACACTTGAACATTAGAATTAATGATTGCATTATAGAATCATTGGGATATTTTTGGAAATGATATATTTATTTGTACTCAATGTGTCTAGAAGAGAACGAGATCTGTTCACTCATTCTATGTTGCAGGAATTGTATCATAACATCTGTGTTAGTTGGAGTTCATCTTACATTAGCTTGCTATAAATCTTACAGTTTGATGGAATAATTCTGTCAGTCATAAAATTACTTCAGAAAATCTTGATTCAAATTCAGGCTCATTCACAAAAAGAGCAGTATTAGTACAAACATTCTGTTTCCTGAACAAATATATTGTAATCAGTAAATCAAGAGGTGTATCACAAGTTGTAATAAACTCAGCAAGTACCAAAACTGATATTTTAGATTTTAATGAATAAACAATTTAAGTATTATATTGAAGAACAATAACCGTTTTACAGTCACCATTCATTCTTCAAAGTGTGCTAGTTCATACTTTTAAAAGTTTAGTTTTGGTTCCAAATTGCTAATTAACAGAAGTTAGGAATTAGTATGGTGTTAAAAGCCTACTTGTATTGACAGTGTTTAATTATCAATACAGTGTCTAAATAACAAAATAGTAACCTAATGATATTTCAATGACAAGGCAAATATAATTATGTCCTTTACATAAAGCTCCTGCTGCTGCTGATGCAAAAGGATATGGGAGGGAGGGGGAAAGGAGGGGGTAAGGGCAGCTTTGGTGCATCATTCATTCTTTGGGGTTTCTTGTTTTGTAGATGCCCGTGAAGAATACAAATTTCAGGTTGTATACTGAATGGTTTCTCTGATAT
The DNA here is from genome assembly GCF_030144855.1 of Hypanus sabinus. Taxonomy (NCBI): domain Eukaryota; kingdom Metazoa; phylum Chordata; class Chondrichthyes; order Myliobatiformes; family Dasyatidae; genus Hypanus; species Hypanus sabinus. The sequence goes on along the minus strand of NC_082710.1, from coordinate 115,572,317 downwards.
TAAATGAACCTTTGAATGGACCTTTGGCAAAACAATGTAATTCATACAATGTTCTTTAAATATTCACATTGTCTGCTCATCTCCTCTATAGCTGCATTTGTTTTACATTAACAAGTACAAACAACAAGATCCACAACAAGGAAATCTGCATTATTTTCATCAGAACTGAAAAGCATGCTCATAAATGACAGAAGAAATACTAAAGTAGATAATTGGAACAGTAATTCTCAGCCACAGCCATCGTTTCGTATTTGTGTCTTAGATAGGACCAAGAGTGTTATACTGCATATCCAAAAATTATGATTCTGCTCCTGATGTTCAAACAGGTGCTTCAAATCTGCAAGATATTTAGGCTAATTGTGCACAATAATAAAATTGATCCTGTGTGATAAAGTCACAATTCAACTTATGCTTCCACTATCTATGGATCATTTTAACAACATTATTGAGTTTTGACAGGAAATTTAAAAATAATGATTTCATGTTTTGTTGCATTAGTAATGTTGGAATGCGATACAATGTTGTATAGATTATAATTAGCATACGTCTTTGTATTTGACAAGGCTGACAAGGAAAGTGAAAGCTATTGTAAAACCAAAGGAAAGGGCATGCAACGAAGCAGAAATTTGTGGGAAGATAGTGGGATTGGGAAGTTTATAAAAAACTACAGACAGCAACTAAAAAATCATTAAAAGGGAAAAGATGAAATATGAAAGCAAGCTAACAACTAATATCAAAGTGGATAGTAAGAGGTTTTTCAAGTATGTTAAAATAAAAGAGAAGTAAAAGTGGATATAGCACCATGAGAAAATGAGGCAGGAGAAATAATAATGAGGGACAAGGAGGTGGCTGATGAACTAAATGAGCATTTTGTATCAGCCTTCACTGTGGAAGACACCAACAGTATGCCTGTTGTAGTTGTGAAGGAAGAGAAGTGGGTGCAGTTACTATTACAAGAGAGAAGGTGATCAAAAGATAAAAGATCTAAAGTTACATAAGTCACCTGGACCAGATAAACTGCACTCTAGGGTTCTGAAAGAGGTAGCGTTAGAGATTGTGGTGGCATTAGAAATGATCTTTCAAAAAACATTGGACTCTGGCATGGTGCCAAAGGACTGGAAAATTCCAAATGTCACTCCACTCTTTATTCAGACTGCAAAAGGTCAAGATTCAAGTGACTGGGGAAGCTGAGGTTGGGGGAATGAGAACTGGTAAAGATAAAAATTAGTTTTGTTTTGGGAGGAAAGCAACTGAAATTTCATGTCAAGAGAGATGATGGTGGAAATACAAAGCAGGTTGTAATGAAATAAGTTAAGAAACAAAATATAGGTCTCTAGGAAATATAAATGGGGAAAATACATCATTATAACTGCTGAAATCTGAAAATTTGGATTATTATAATGGTAAAGATGAGGTCTACAATTATCATTAGAGGTTTTGAACAGTAGGATTATTACCACTTGTTCAGAGAAGATTAAAAGAAAAACAAATCAAAGTAGCTTGATAAATTGGAATAGAAAAAAAACATTTTCCTCTGGAAAGTTATATAGAATCATCAGTTTGCAATTTTTAATGAGAAAATGAGAAATTTAGACAGATGGTTATTGTTTGTTGCAAGTCTGCAGGACAGAAGGATAGATGCGTATTTTAAACAAAGGAAGACATAATCTTAGACACAAAAGCTTCTGCAGATTCTGGAAACCTTAAGTAACACACACACACACACACACACACACAAAGTTGGAGAAACTCAACAAGCCAGGCAGCATCTATGGAGGGAAATAAATACCGGTAGCCAATAACTTTGGCCAAGACCCTTCCACAGGTAATACTTCTTTCCTTAAATTAAAATTCAGATATTCTTTATTAGAGTAGGGAGTAAATGAGATCCCAAACTTATAAATAGACAATAGGTGCAGGAGTAGACCATTCGGCCCTTCAAGCCTGTACCTCTATTCACTGTGATCATGGCTGATGAACCACAATCAGTACCCTGTTCCTGCCTTCCCCCCATATCCCTTGACTCTGCTATCTTTAAGAGCTTTATCTAACTCTTTCTTGAAAGCATCCAGAGAATTGGCCTCCACTGCCTTTTGAGGCAGAGCATTCCACAGATCCACAACTCTCTGGGTGAAAAAGTTTTTCCTCAACTCCATTCTAAATGGCCTACCCCTTATTCTTAAACTGTGCCTCTGGTTCTGGACTCCCCCAACATCAGGAACATGTTTCCTGCCTCTAGCATGTCCAATTCCTTAATAATCTTATATCAGATCCCCTCTCAGCCTTCTAAATTCCAGTGTATACAAGCCCAGTAGCTCCAATCTTTCAACATATAATAGTCCTGCCATTCCAGGAATTAACCTCGTGAACCTGCGCTGCACTACCTCAATGGCAAGAATGTCTTTTCTGAAATTTGGAGACCAAAACTCCACACAATACTCACCAGGGCCCTGTACAACTGCAGAAGGACCCCTTTGCTTCTAAACTCAACTCCCCTTGTCATAAAGGCCAACATGCCATTAGCTTTCTTCACTGTCTGCTGTACCTGCATGCATACTTTCAGTGACTGATGAACAAGGACACCTAGATCTCGTTGTAATTTCCCCTTTTCCTAACTTGACACCATTCAGATAGTAATCTGCCTTCCTGTTATTGCCACCAAAGTGGATAACCTCACATTTATCCACATTAAACTGTGTCTGCCACATATCTGTCCACTCAGCTAACCTGTCCAAGTCACCCTGCATTCTCCTAATATCCTCCTCATATTTCACTCTGTCACCCAGCTTTGAGTCATCTGCAAATTTGCTGATGTTACTTTTAATCCCTTCATCTAAATCATTAATGTACAATGTAAATAGCTACGGTCCCAGCACTGAGCCTTGCGGTAACCCACTAGTCACTGCCTGCCATTCTGAAAAGGACCCATTAATCCCTACTCTTTGGTTCCAGTCTGTCAACCAATTTTCTATCCTTTCCTGTCTGCCAACCAATTTTCTATAAAATTGAGTTTTAATTTTCCACGTTCCTTGTAGTGGAGCAATTCCGCCCGCCCTTGTCATTAGAAATTTACTCAGCAGATGTCATCAGAATTTTACCAGCGGGAGCATCATGGGAGTAAAAAGTTGAATGCTGATATTGTCAAATATAGTATTTATGAATAAATTATTTTTCTTCTTGACTGAGGAACAATGATTACAATGCACAGCAAAAAGTTCAGTTTGTCTATAAGTTAACATGTATGTTGAGCTGCATGAATACAACAAAGTTACAGAAAACAAAACTAAAGAATAAAAACTTTTAAAAAATTAGGAAGTAAGAACGATATTTTAATAGAGGAAAATAAATTTCACTTTTTCTGCCACTCATGGAGAGTGGCAGGGCAACTGGCAACCCAAATACTATGGTAAAATGAAAAAGATCATTAAAACCTATGCCTGTTTTCTGTTGTCATTCAAGCAGATGGAATTAAGATCAGCATTAATCTGGTTGAATACAGAAATTTCATCCTTTCCAATCAAAGTCAAATAATTGAATCGAAAGGGCATAATATGCCAATTACTAAAAGACCAAATTTTTTAAAGTATATGAAATAACCCAAGCCTAACATTAGGTATTCATATAATGATGGGACTGGCAATTCAAATCTATAAGAAACTAATGAGGCCCTCAGGGAAAATAATGCAGTTATAGATCATCGTGCTGCCTAGAAGGAAAAAAGTTGGCTTAGAAACTTACCAAAACTCTCTTTAGAGGAGTAAATACTTCTTTCAAATTCTTACCCCATAACAAATCTAGAAGATACTTTTCTCCCTCTCCATAAAAGTGCAAGCACCATTCATTACCTAATTTAAAATATATCTTTGGGTTTACTTTTTTGCCACAGTGAGTTTCATAATGAACCTTTATCAAAAATGGAAGATGCTAGTGGCTCTATCCTCTACATTGTCCAATTGTAGAAAGGTGGATGTGATCTACAAACTTTTTCCATGTCAACAGTTCATAAAACAATTAAGGAGTATATGCCCCATTCACACAAGTCAATAAATGGGTGATTGTGGGAGCTTCTAGGTGGCAAGAAGTCAAAAGGTCATGAAGACTTTGAGAGAGATGATCTATGATAACAGCATTCGCATATTAAGATAATAAAAAAGGCTCTCTTTTTCAAAATTTGAAGGTTTGCCGTTTGATATTTATCTGCGAGATCTGCAGTATTTTTCACTTTGCCATGAGGAATGTCCTCTAGAAAGTATCTTGACTGGTAGCAACATCAGAGACAGGAATGTAAGAAACTGCAGAGAGTACATTCTTCCTCAACATTAGTAGTATCTATGGAATACTATAGAAGTCAACATCTATCATCAATGATCCCTACCATCCCTACCATCCCTACCATGCTAACGTTTTGCAACTACCATTGGACAGGAGGTACAGAAGCCTGAAGTCCCACACCATCCAGTTCAAGAACAGCTACTTACTTAATCCCTTTGATTCATGAACCAGCCAGCAAAGCCCTAAGCACTACAGTTTAGCAACAATATGACCACTTTGATCACTTTGAACTAAAATTGATTTCTTTTTGTTCAAATTGTGTTCTTCATTATACAACTTGAGCATTATTTCTGTTTAATGTATACTTTTATTGTAAATGATACTTAAATGATACTATCAGTGTGTGATGCTGCTGCAGGTTAAGTTTTTCGTTTCACCTGTGCGCATACTTGTGTATATGACAATAAACTGAACTCTGACATGGACTTGGGCAAATAAAATAAATAATGTCCAATAATAACAGCAAGATGACTGGATAGATTATATTTATGACAGAAGCTTTGGTGGAGTTAAGCGTGAGGTAGAAAGACAAACTTCCAGAACATAGACTCAAGAGAGTCAGTAAATCAGGTCAGAGTGAGGTATCGCAGAGTAACAGTTAATAATTGATGGGCAATTGAATCACTAGCCTGATGGTGATATTGATCTTGTTTAGTCTGGAAAATGGAAATCTTCACAGAATCAAAAACAGAATTAGTAATTAACATCGCTGTCATGTGACATGAAATTTGTTTCTTTTAGGGCTGCAATACAATGCAATACATAATAATAGAAAAACATGGATTACAGTGTATATATAAAATAGTTAAATAAGTAGGTCAAAAAAGTAGTGAGGTGGTTTTCATGAGGTCAAAGTCCATTCAGAAAACAGATGGCAGAGGGCAAGAAGCTCCTCCTGAATTGTTGAGTGTGTGCCTTTAGGCTCCTGTACCTCCTTCCTGATGGTAGCAAATGAGAACAGGGCATGTCTTGGGTGATAGGGGCCCTTAATGATGGATGCCACCTTTTTAAGGCATCTCTCCTTGAAGTAAGTAATCAGTACTGAGCAGTTTAGAATAGTCTGTAATTTGTATGAACAATGTGAGGAAGATAATTCACCAGAATGCTGAAGCAATGGACTTAGCATTACAAGAACCTGTGGATAAAATGGAAGACGAACAGATTCGTATGGGATATTATAGAGCATCCATTTCATTTGAGTAAAATTATATTACTGCAATAAATGAAAGATGTTTTGTTTACCAAGCTTCTGTTTATGGATTTATTACAATGAGTGTATCAATCCCGCATTGAATGCAATGGTTTAATGGGCAATTGTGTTGCCATGTGGATTGACTCATGCGTTGTATATATCCCACGAGTGACAATACACTTGGTTTGATATTCCAGAGCAAAGTATCTAAAGCACACAAAGAGAGGCTGATCACAGTTAAGAACAAAGTATTATTATTGAATACAATGTAGTGAGGGAAAATCAAAGACAGTTGTTACAACTTTAAATGGCTCAGAAGAGTGAAAAAAATATCTTTAGTATCCATCAGAAGCCAAATTTGACGTTCAGTTAAGAACTTCAAGTGTGAGACAAAAATGTGCATTGGCATAAAGGTGTGATGCTTCAATAAGAACTCACAGTTGAAAAAATATTATTGAGTTAATTGCATTTGACTTACTTATTTACTGCCCATTACAACATTGGTGTTTAGGGTATTAATGAAGGTCCTTCATCTTGGGCAGTGTTCAGGGCTTTCCTGATCTTGTCAGTAGCTTCCTCTCAGTTTCACCACTGTCAGTCATGCAAGTCCTGGGTGGAGACTCAGGAATACAGTCACACTCAGATGTAGAAGGATTCTTCATTGCTGTTTCCATAACAAGTTTGTTTTAGCAGTTAGAGCTGTTAGCCCTGAGCTTAACTCCAGTACCTGGAGGACCAGTGGTCCACTCTTAGGCTGACCTCTACCCTTTGACCTGTTTGGCGTGGGTGACTCTGCCAAGAGCCAAAGCACCTTGATTCCGGCCAACATAGGTCATTGAGGCACACAAGCCTCCTAACCATGACAAGGTTGTGGTTCCCTTGGAAGCCCGTGCAGTTGAGAACATAACAAAAATAATACATAGTCTCAATCAAATTAGTAATAGAAATTGTATGTGAGAGATTGTGTATAACACCAGACTTCTCTGAGATCCAATATCTTTCAATCTCTCAAATGACAATTGTAGTACAAGATGCGTAATTCTTTATACATGAAGTGTACTAGAGAGATTTTATTTTTGGGATTATTAGTACTGGCAATAAAACTGTTGTGGTTTTAAGATTAATTTAGAGTTCAGTGTTTGCAGCAGAGATGGATACAATGTAAACAAACGTGTTTAATTAAATTACAAATTTATTAATGTATATTATGTTTAAAGAAATTAGTTAATTTTGTAAAATATACGGTTCTATAATCAACTAATGGAATAATTCAGTATGTGCACATTTGTTGTTGGTGTAAAGGGGGTTTCTTCTTTTTTTCTTTGTTGGGAAAGGGTTTCCTTTTGTTAACTAGCAGGAATGCTAATTTACTGATAACGAGAATGGTATTCCTTTGTAAACCAAATGGGGAATAATGTTCTTTCTTCTGAGTCTGTAAACTTTTGTTGACGGGCTTTTGGGCAGATCGGCGCGAGGGGGTCGAGAGAGAAGACGCAATGCTGTAAGTTGGGCGAGGAATGGATCCCAAGTGGGGGTCCGAGGCCGGGAGGTTCTCCGAGGAGGGGGGATGAAGCTAGGTGTGCTTGGTTGACCACTCGGAGGATCCTGAGCTGCGAGTCGAGGAGTTCGGAGGGTCCTGAGCTGCAAGTCAAGGAGTTCAGAGGGGATCGAATGGTGGCCAGAAGACTTCAGTAATTGAGCTCCAACGGTTGTGCACGAAGTGGTTTGGACTTTGATAAGTTTGGCGCCTTTTCTTTATTTTTTCTCTTCATTTATACTGTATCGTTATTAATCACTTAGTTATAGTAACCTTTATAAATTGTACTCATTTAATCGCTTATGGTGTACTGTCTGTTTTTGGATGAGGCGGGGACATCACACAGCATCCACACCAGCTGATTACCCAGTTTGGCGGGGCCGAAGACTGCTCCCCCTAGACGAAACGAGCTGAGCGAGCCTGAGGCGACCCGAGGGTTAGATTGGTATGAATGCTTTATTTGTTTTAAAACAGAAATATCATATGTATTGAGTAAGGATGTGTCTTCAGGAACTATATGGTATGTGTTATAAAATATGATTTTTGATACACTGATTCACCAACCAATGTAATTCATTAAAATCCACTTTTTATGAGGGTTCATTTAGCTTTTCTATTCTTATTTCACAGAAATACACAAGAGCCTACACAAACAACATTCAGCATTTGTATTTGATATTTGTCAAAGGAAAACATATTTTGTTTTCAATAGCTGCCAGATGTGGCTACATGTTTGCCTTAACAAAAGAGTCTAAAGCCATATATCATAGGTCCTGGTTGTGATTTCAGGACTCTGCCCCTTAAGGGATTTGAATGAAAAGTGCTTATAAAGACGTAAACATACATACAATCAGCAAATTGTAATAAATGCGAGCTGTGGAAAAAAAAAGTAGACAGAGTAGGAGAAGCACAGAAGTGTGCTTTCAGAATCACTGAGAGAGATCGAGGTACTTTGGAAAGAATATATGGTTCTACTATTCTTTAAAACTCAACAGTGTGATCTAGCCTTTGGGGTTGATTTAGGTGACTTAAATATAAATTATTACTGGATTTCTTCTCAACCCAATCAAAAATCTCCTCGGCATCCATTTTGTGTAACTTGATTTGTGTAACAATTCCATTTATCCAAGTGTGTAGTGAGATATACTAACTGAGAATAATGTAAGGAGTGCAACTGTCATTATTTTTTCCACAGAAACCTGATGAGGAATAACCAAAAACTTTACAAGTGGATATCAACATCTAGCATCACATTTAGAGAGTGAATGGTATGTCACAAGTGAAAATAAACTGAACCTGCTTTTGATTTTTCAACTAAACCTCATTAGGGACAAATATAACATTGTCATGAAGGGCAATGTCACATCATCAGTACGCAAAATAGTAGGAACGATGGAAGCTCATAATGATTCCCATAGCTTTTGTCATGATTGAAATATAAAAGCATTGATTCTCAGGGGCAGTATTGTTGTTTGTGTTCAAAGTTGCTCAGTATGGGAAGAATACATAAATGCTCTAATTGACTACATCATCCACTCTATTCCCCCCCTCCTACCCACTGATCTCCTTCCTGGCACTTACACCTGCAAGCATGGCAAATGATATATCTGCCCCTACACCTCCTCCCTCACGAACATTCAGTGCCCCAAACAGTCCTTCCAGATGAGACAACACCTCACCTCTCAGGAGTATCAAATTCATCCAGTGCTCTAAGTGTGGCTTCCTCTGTATTTGGAATTTTTTAAAATGGAATTGAAATTCAATGGTGTAGCAAATTCTATGTTTAGTTCCACCAGATGAATTACTTTCTGGACAATTAAATGTTGTATGGGATACAACTCATGGTTTAAATAAATATTAGATCAAAACTAGACAATGGGGTGACTGGTTGGGGCACCCTTTGAGAGAAAGGTAGTGCAGTCTGATGTGACCAGAGTGAACATTAAATTTTCCTGAAAGCTATTGGTATTGCTTTGCTTTGGAAACTGAAGGAGAAAAAACATTTTATTAAGGAATAAAGGCACGTAGCAAGGCAAATATAGCTCCTCCTCATTTAACGAAGGACATTTCTGGTTGATCTGCCACCCTTGTGCCTCTCATTGTCATTCTGGAGACGTGCCGTCCTTTCATGCTCCATCTCTTCTTCTGTTTGTTCTTTGTCTCTAATCTTGGAGATGTGCATTTCTCAGCTCCTTTGTCTCTTCCTCTCTCCTCCTCCTGTGCCTCTCATTGTCATTCTGGAGACGTGCATGCCTCTCCTCCTCTGTCTCTTCTTCTCTCATCTTTTTTGTCCTGACTCTTTGATCCTGGAGTCATGCGGCCCTGGCCTCATCCGATTCTTGTTCTCTCTCTCTCTCCTTGCTGCTTCCTGACGGCATTTGGCATCATCGCTTGACCATAATGTTCCCCTTCTCTTTCCACATGGCATAATTAGGCTGACCATTTTTTTTTACCCTAATGCTGGATGGAAGATACGAAGCAATAATACCAAAGGAAGCTGATTATTCTTGATTATGTGGTTGGCGCTCTCCTAAATGGGTGTGATAGAGTCAGTGCCGTCCTTTGGGTTTTAATGGGTGTCTCGAAGTACGTCATTATGGGTTACTGGATGTTATGCCATACTTAAACTTAGAGAAGATCCACTGTTCAGTTTTTGAATCTAGTCAAGACTTTTATACATTGTGGGGACCATTTTTGAATTGGCTAATGATATATTTTATTATATGATAAAGGTATTTTTCCCTTTTTTCTTGCTTTTCTTAACAGCTCTGACTTTGGTAGTGGGTTTAGATTTTTTTCTGAATAACAAAATTATTATATTTCAATATTACAATTTAATTTATATGAATACAGGGTTTTGTGATGGCAACTGTATTTTTAAATACAATATATTTGGTACTTTTATTTTTGACTTATATCTTCTTGTACTTTGTATTCCATATGCAGAAACTAATACAGACAGACATGCTTTATTGATCCTGAGGGAAATTGGGTTTTGTTACAGTCGCACCAAGAATAATGTAGAAATATAGCAATATAAAACCATAAATAATTAAATAATAATAAATAAATTATTTATAAAATATTGAATAAAAATAAAAAGTAGTAAAAATATTGAAAGAGAAGCAAGATATTACAATAAGATTTAATGATCTCTTATTGATGGGTGGCAGTTAGATCTGTTCCAATCCTGCACATGCCGATGCTGATATATGACCGCTCAAAATAGAGCTGCCCTGCCCTCCCCTTTCACTCCAGTTGGTGTCGCTGCTGAGTCTGACCATGCGGATGTGTCGTGGTGTCGCATCCCAATTTTCATGATGGCAGATCGACTCTCGGGTGAAAATGGGGCAGCTGATTTTGGCGATAGATCAATTTTATATGAATATATAGCCCTGAACTTTGCCTGCATTCTGTAAGTTAGCTCATTTTAAATCGACATAGCCAAAGAAAATGCCGCTGTTATGCACTGTTTGCACTAATTGGAGATCACAAACAAACAGACCGAGCATGAGACTTTTAGTAGTATATAAATATTTGCTCCAGTATCATACTGGCCCTGAAACTCAAGTTTATAAGTTTGGGATCTCATTTACTCCCTACTCTGATAAAGGATGTCTGTATTTTAAGTTAAGGAAAGAAATATCACCTGTGGAAAGGTCTTAGCCTGAAGTATTGGCTATTTATTTCCCCCCATAGATGCTGCCCGACTTACTGAGCTCCTCCAATTTTTTGTGTGTTAGTGCATGGTGCAGAAACAATCTCAGCTTGTCATTGTTGCTGGGTTCAATTCAGACTGATTAGCTCTGTAAAAGCACCAGCTAAGAGTCTGTATCAGATCAAAAATAGAGTGTGCAAGCAACATCTTGGAGAAACCAAGAGCTATTTTTCCAATGCTGTCACAAATAGCAGAACAACATCAAGCGATACTATGAGTATCATTGATAAAACCAATGTTAGTTGTACCTCCTTTCCTGTTTACTGAAGAATGTAGCAGGGAATTCATCATGCGTCGGGGTGGTGAGCGAGTTAAAGATTCACATACAATGCAGCAATGAGAGCATTGTTTGCTGCTACAGTAATGCAGCAGTTAGTGTGACACTATTTCAGCTTGGGGTATTCCAAAATTTGCAGTTCAATTCCAGTGCCATTCTGTAAGGAGTCCTCCCTGTGGAATGCATGGATTTTCACTGCATGCTCCAGTTACTTCCTATGGTCCAGGTAGGTTAATTGGACACGGTAAGTTGTCCAGCAATTAGCTTAGGGTAAATTGGAGTTGAGGGATTGCTCAAGGTACCAGAAAGATATCACTGTACAGCAGCAGACAGGAAAGCTGTACAACAAGTAGTCAAAAATCACCCAAAGCATCACTCGCACCAGCCTACCCCCCCCCCCTCCCCATCAAGGACATATATACAGAACGGTGCTGGAAAAGAGCCAGTAACATCATGAAGGATACCACCTACCTGCCCATAGACTGTTCCTCCCATTCCCATCAGGAAGGACACTGTGTAGCCTCCACACCAGGACCACTAGATTCAAAGACAGTTACTTTTCTCCAGCAGTAAGACTGATCTACACCTCCACCTGCAAACCCACCCCTCCACCCTCCTGCCACCACTGCTTTATCAATTCCTGTCAGTCACCTTACATACAGAGACTCCTGTGCCTAGCCTCATGTGGTGAGCTACATATACCTGTCTGGACACACCCCCTGGTGACTGCTCCTGTGGCTCCTCCCACAGACCCCTGTATAAAGGCGATCAAGGCCTGAGCCCGGCTTCTCAGTCTCCAGGATGTAGTATGGTGGTCACTCACTGCTTGTTCGTTCTTCCAGTCAATAAAAGCCGATATCTCGCCTTACGTCTCAGAGAGAGTTATTGATGGTGCATCAATTTTATTGACTGGAAGTTTTAAAACATGGAAACCGTTTTACGTCTGGAAAGATTGGATTTGGACCCCCCAAGACCCTGAAGCAGCTCTTGCCTTTGAACTCTGGCTTGCATGTTTCCAATCATACTTGGCGGAGCTTCGTGCGACTGACCCTGCCGTTATGTACAGAATTCTCCTCTCGAGGGTCACCCCAAAAGTTTATTCATTTATCAGGGACCTGTCGACCTACGATGGGGCACTAGACGCCCTCAAAATACAGTACCTGTGGCCGGTGAACACCGTCTACGCAAGACATCATTTAGCTACGCACCGACAACGGCCTGCAGAGTCATGTGCCCAGTTTCTCCAAGCCCTACAGACGCTCGTCCGAACTTGTGACTGCAAAACGCTCACGGTGGAACAGCATGCGGAGCTGCTAGTACGAGACGCCTTTGTGACAAGAATTCGGTCAGTGTAGGTGTGCCAGCGGCTGCAGGAAAATGCCAATCTTACCTTGCGCTCAGTGATCGAGACAGCCAACACGCTGGAGGCTGCTGTGCACAATGCTGACGCTGTCCAGCCGTGCGATCCCCCGTCAGTTCCGTGGACACCTCAGACCCCACCACCACCGGTTCCCGCGAGCGAATTCGCCAACGCCGCTGCCAGTCGTGATTCCACGAACTCCCTGAACCCAACCACGGCAGCGGCCAGACAAAAGCCCGAGCTGTGTTATTTCTGCGGACTCAAAAACACCCCCGAAAACGCTGCCCGGCCTGAGAAACTACCTGCTCCAGCTGCGGGAAGAAGGGCCATTTTGCCAAGGTCTGTAAGTCTAAACCGTGAGCGGGGTCGAGCAGCACTGCGTGTGAGACGTGCGGGCCGCCATCTTGCATGCCCTGATGTTGGTGGCCATCTTTGTCGGCATCAACATGCCCCGCCCCCTACCCATGTGAGACGTGGGGGCCGCTACCTTGCATGCCCGGATGTGGGCAGCCATCTTTGTCGGCATCAACATGCCCTGCCCCCGACCCACCGATGCTTACCGGGTACCAAGATGGCAGTTCAACTCTGGCCACCGTAACCCTCAACCAAAGCGCCCCACACCAGCTTGCAAGGTCAATGATGGACATCCTGGTGGAGGGGCACAGGACTAGCTGCCTGTTTGACACGGGCAGCACTGAGAGTTTTATTGACCCGGACACAGTGTAATGCTGTGGACTCGTGACACAGCCGGTAAGCCAGAGGGTCACCTTGGCTTCTGGGTCACATTCCACAGACATCCGGGTGGGTTGTGTAGCGACATTGGTGGTGCGGGGCACAGAATATCGGGACTTTGCGTTACTGGTCATGCATCAATTGTGCGCACCTGTGCTATTGGGGCTGGGCTTCCAAAGCCACCTAAAAAGTGTGACTATGGCATATGACGGGCCCCTCCCACCACTCACTGTCAGGAATCCTCAGTTTGGTGGGACTTCGCCATATACCCCGTTACTGCACACACACACCGAACCACACGTCCTGCCCAGCGCCATGCCGACAGCTGTGCTACTGACACCACTTGCAGCCTCTCCACCCTCAAGATCCCTCTCCCATTGCTGTTCACCAACCTGACGCCCAGCTGTAAACCTGTGGCAACTAAAAGCAGGAGGTACAGGGCAGGGGACAGGGCCTTCATTAAGTCGGAGGTGCAGCGGCTGCTCAGGGAGGGGATCATTGAGCCAAGCACAAGCCCTTGGAGGGCCCAGGTGGTTGTTGTTCAGACTGGGCAGAAAGATAGGATGGTGGTGGACTATAGTCAAACCATCAATAGGTTTACGCAGCATGACGCATACCCCCTACCCCTCATCGCAGATATGGTCAACCAGATAGCTCAGTACAAGGTGTACTCGACAATAGATCTGAAATCCGCTTATCACCAGCTCCCCTTCTGCCCAGAGGACTGCCCCTACACTGCCTTCGAGGCGGGCGGCAGGTTCAATCACTTCCTGCACGTCCCCTTCGGTGTCACAAATAGTGTCTCTGTCTTCCAGAGGGAAATGGACCGGATGGTCGACCAGTACCAAATGAAGGCCACATTTCCCTATCTGGATAACATCACCATCTGTGGTCACGACTGGTCGGATCACGACACCAACCTCCAACAATTTTTCCAAATGGCCGAAGCCCTGAACCTTACTTATAATAGGGACAAGTGTGTGTTCGGAACCACCCGCCTCGCTATCCTTGAGTATGTCGTGGAAAACGGGGTCATTGGCCCTGATCCCGACCGTATGCGCCCCCCTGTTAGAACTCCCTCTTCCCACCACTCTCAAAGCCCTCAGACGGTGCCTGGGTTTTTTTCCCTATTACGCCCAATGGGTGACCCATTACACAAACAAGGCCCGCCCCCTGGTCAAGTCTACCACTTTTCCCCTCTCTGCCGAGGCCTGCGCGGCCTTCAGCTGCATTAAAGGGGACATTGACAAAGCAACGATGCATGCGGTGGACGAGACCATTCCCTTCCAAGTAGAGAGTGATGCCTCCGATTTCGCACTGGCTGCTACCCTCAATCAGGAAGGCAGGCCAGTAGCATTCTTTTCTCGTACCCTTCAAGGCTCTGAAATTCGGCACTCCGCGGTGGAGAAAGAAGCCCAGGCCATAGTGGAAGCTATTAGGCACTGGAGGCACTATCTCGCCGGCAAAAGGTTCACCTTGCTGACCCACCAGCACTCAGTTGCAGTCAAGTTCAGCAACCAACAGTGGGGCAAAACCAAAAAATGATAAGATTTTGCAGTGGAGAATAGAACTCTCCACCTACAACTATGATATCCTGTACCAGCCTGGCAGACTCAATGAGCCCCCTGATGCCCTATCCCGGGGAATGTGTGCTAGCGCACAGCTCGGCCAGCTATACGCCCTTCATGCACATCTTTGCCATCCGGGGCTCACCTGATTTAACCATTTTGTGAAAGCCCGGAAACTGCCGTATTCCCTGGAGGACATCAGGATGATGACCAGGGACTGCCAAATCTGCGCTGAGTGCAGACCGCACTTCTACCGTCCTGAAACGGCGCAACTTGTCAAGGCCAGCCGCCCTTTTGAGTGACTGAGTGTTGACTTTAAGGGCCCCCTTCCTTCCACCGACCGCAATGTCTATTTTCTCAATATAATCGACGAGTACTCGTGGATCCCCTTTGCCATTCCCCTGCCCGGACACCACTACCATGTCTGTCATAAAAGCCCTGCGCCAGCTCTTCACTCTGTTCGGATATCCCTGCTATATCCACAGTGATAGAGGGTCCTCTTTTATGAGTGACGAGCTGCGCCAGTACCTGCTAGCTAGGGGCATTGCTACTAGTCAGACCATGATTTATAATCCCCAGGGAAATGGACAGGTGGAGAGGGAGAATGCCACAGTGTGGAAAGCCACACTTTTAGCCCTTAGGTCAAAAGGGTTTCCGGTCTCTCGATGGCAGGAGGTCCTCCCCGAGGCACTTCACTCTATCCACTCCCTGTTCTGTACGTCCACCAATGCCACCCCTCATGAGCGACTCTTTTCTTTTCCCAGGAAGTCTGTCACTGGGACCACCCTACCGGCTTGGCTGACGTCCCCAGGGCCAGTGCTGCTCCGGAAACATGTGAGGAGTAATAAATACTCCCCGCTGGTCGAGGGGGTTCACCTGCTACATGCGAACCCCAGTATGCCTATGTGGTCTTACCTGATGGGCGGGAGGACACGGTCTCAGTCCGCGACCTGGCAGCCGCAGGTGCAGCAGACCACTACCCCGAACACTCCATGGTAACTATGAACCCTGTACCCGAGGTGACACCACGCACACCAGGCCCTACACAGACTCCTCATAACACTCATATACCAGGCATTTCGTACGCATATATACCAGGCGCCTCGCACATGCATGAGGGATCATTGAAGCCTAGTGGGCTGGAACCAGCACAACCTCCGTCTCTGGTGCAATTACCACCACCGGCACCTGTGCAATCACAGCCGGTGCTACGTAGATCACAGCGACAGATTTGACCACCTGATAGACTTAACCTGTAAGAAACTTCGCCACATGGGAACTCTTTTTAAAACAAGGGGGGGTGAATGTGGTGAACTACATATACCTGTCTGGACACGCCCCCTGCTGACTGCTCCTGTGGCTCCTCCCACAGACCCCTGTATAAAGGTGATCAAGGCCTGAGCCCGGCCTCTCAGTCTCCAGGATGTAGTATGGTGGTCACTCACTGCTTTTTCCTTCTTCCAGTCAATAAATGCCGATATCTCGCCTTTACGTCTCAGAGTGAGTTATTGATGGTGCATCACCTCATACAATCAATATTTTAAAAACTACTAAAATATATACACAAAAGGATGTTCACTGCCCATGAAAAGTATTCATCTCTCTTGGAAGTTTTCATGATTTGTTAATTTACAACATTGAATCAGTGAACTTAATTTGGATTTTTAAACACAGATCAACAGTAGAAATCTCTTTTGTGTCAAAGTGAAAACAGATTTCTACAAATTGGACTGAATTAATTACAATTGTTGAACACAATAATTGATTGCATTAGTATTCATACCCTTCAAGTCAGTATTTAGTAGACACATCTTTGCACATCTGGTCATTGCAATTTTTCCCAATTCTTCTTTACAGAACTGCTCAAGCTCTGTTAGATTCCATGGGGATTGTGAGTGAACAGGCCTTTTCAAGTCCAGCCACAAATTCTCAATTGGATTGAGGTCTGGACTCTGACTTGGCCACTCCAGGATATTAACTTTGTTGTTGTTAGGCTATTCCTGTATAGCCTTGGCTTTATGCTTGGGGTCATTGTTTTGCTATAAAACAAATCTTTTCCCAAGTCACATTTCTCTTGCAGACTGCATCAAATTTTCCTCCAGGCTTTCCCTGTATTTTGCTGCATTCATTTTACCCTCTACCTTCATAATGTCATAAGTCAGGTGTTGAATCAGGACCCAACTGCAGGACACAGACACGAGTCCCAGAAACAGAACAAGAGGAAGCCAAGGACAGGACGGGATGCAGTCAAGGCAAGGGAAGCAGGACCAGGATGAGGGACTGGGAACAAGGAGCCTGAGTGGACTCTGAGCCCAAGACTGGACAAGGATTCAGAACTTGGGTCTTGCCTTGGATCCCCCCACAGGGCAAATGCAGAATAGCCTGACTTACCCCACAGAGGCAAGGACAGGAAGAGACAAACACCAAAGAACAACAGACAATTCCATCTCTGCACCAGGGTAGATCCAAGTAGCCATTACAGCCAGCAGCCTTGGCTGGCTACAGAAGCAACCAGATCCCTGCCTGGCTCAGAGTGTCTGACAGACACCCAGCTGGCTGGGTAAACAACTGAATCCATACCACAATGACCACTCCAACTACTATCAGCAAGGCTCCCAGAAGCCATGGTTCTCCAACATTGCCCCAGGGATGGCAAGAGTCCATTCTAGCCTTCCACCAGCCATCTATATCAGGAATCACTTGACAGACAACCCACACCACCACCACACTCAGTACCAGGGCCATTTATATTCCCTGTTCCAATATGAGCCTCAGGTGTTTCTAGTTAAGTCCAACCGCAGCAAGGGACTGCTTGAAAACCTGGAGTCCGGAGTCCGCGGACCGGACCACGGACTTCGGACTGAACCATCACACATTAGCCTTCCAGGTCCTGCTGCAGTGAAACATCCCCACAGCATGATGCAGCCATCACCATGCTTCACAGCAGGGATGGTGTGTTTTTGATGATGCCAGTGTTTTGCTTACACCAAACATAGCATTTAGTCTGGTGGCTAAAAAGCTCAATTTTGTTTTCATCAGACCATAGAACCTTCTTCCAGTTGACTTCAGAGTACTCACATATCTTCTGGCAAACTCTACCCGAGCTTTCCTGTGAGTTGTTTTTCAACAATGGATTTCTCTTTACCACTCTCTCATAAAGTTGCAACTGGTGAAGCACCTGGGCAACAGTTGTACATGCAGTCTCTCCCATGTCAGCCATTGAAGCTTGTAGCTCCTCCAGAGATGTCATAGGTCTCTTGGTGGCCTCCCTCACTAGTCCCCTTCTTGCACGGTCACTCAGTTTTTGAGGAGTGTTAAAATTGTTAACTTAAAACCAATTGTTATAATTACCATTATTGATTATAAAGTAAGTTGAAGTAAGGAAGATATAATTACACTGCCACTATCTGTGAATTTTTGAACACCATTGTGATGTTTGACTGGATTTTGGATTTTGCATATCAGCAAATCAATAATATCCTGTTCAGCTCCTGCCAAAATATTTTTTCTATGCACTTGATTCATCACAAGTTATTTTCATTTGAATTTAATAGTTCGAGCCTGAACTGATTCTGAAATATTAGATTCTGTGGAATCACAAAATTATCTTCCCTCCATCTTAATTGACAATCCATGACCAATGGAATTCTCTTTATCCTTTGTAATACTCTGCTCAGACCAATTTGCTGAGATTTTTACAGAAAAATTAATATTTACAGTACTGGGAAGTTATGCAGGTGAAGCTGATAATAATTGACAATTGCAATAAGGCTGGGGATATAGAGGCCATACCAATCCTGATAATATGGTCTCATCCAAATCATTTTAGCAAGTAACCAACTGACAATTGGCCAGAATGACTATCTGGATGTTAGGCAGAGCAGAGGGCAGGTAGCTGGTAGCTGCAGCCAGGTAGATGATTTCCAGCAGACACTGAGGGGGAGAAAGCAATAAGGAAGGTTTGGAAAAGATCAGGGATTTGGACAACTCAGGCTAAGGAATGCCCAAATGTTATTAGTTTTATGAAGCTGAGAAGAATAATTATGCTGCTCCTGCATCACAAAGAATCCAAAGATAATTATTTAACCCTCTGCATCTCAACTTATCCGATGCAACCCCTTCCATGCACCGGATGGGTATCTTTCAAAGTTCAAAGTTTGAAGTACATTTTATTGTCAGAGTACGTATATGTCACCACATACAACCCTGAGATCTTTCTTTCCTGTGCACATACTCAGCAATTCATTAGAATAGTAACTCTAACAGGATCAATGAAATAAGCATAGAACAAGAAACCGCAAAGGCAAATATAAATAAATAAATTGCAATAAATAACATGAAATAACAAGATAAAGTGTCCTAAAAGTGAGATAATTGATTGTGGGAATAGCTCAATATGGTTATCCCCCTTTTCTTCAAGAACCTGATGATTGAGGGGTAGTAATTGATATTGAACCTTGTGGTGTGAGTCCTGAGACACTTGTACCTTCTACCTGATGGCAACAGTGAGAAAAGTGCATGGCCTGGGTGGTGAGGATCTTTTTTGATAGAATTTGCTTTCCTTCAACAGCATTTCATGTAGATGTGCACAATGGTTGGAAGGGCTTTACCCATGATGTACTGGGCTGAATCCACTAACTTTGATAGTATTTTCCATTGAAAGGCATTGGCATTCCCATACAGACCATGATACAGCCAGTCAATACACTCTCCACTACACATCTACAGAAGTTTGTCAGATTTTGATATCATGCAGAATCTCCACAGACTCCTAAGAAAGTAGAGGTGCTGTTGCGCTTTCTTTGCAATTACATTTATATGAAGGGTCCAGGACAGGTCTTCTGAGATAGTAATGCCTAGGAATTTAAAGTTACTGACCTCTGATCAGGACTAGCTCATGGAGCGTTGGTTTCCTTCTCCTGAAGTCTACCATCAGTTCCTTGGTTTTGTTGACATTGAGTGAGAGATTGTTTTTATGACACCTGTCATCTTTTCCTGCACATCTTCATTTACAGCACTTGAAAATTCACCAGCCATATAAAAGCCCTTGCTAAGGCCATAAAACCATAAACCATAAGATATAGGAGCAGAATTAGGCCATTCAGCACATCAAGTCTTCACCAGCATTCCATCATGAATGATTTATTATCCCACTCACTCCCATTCTCCTGCACTCTCCCTGTAACTTTTGGTGCCCTGATTAATCAAAAACCTATCAACCCCCATGTTAAATATACCCAATGACTTGGCCTGCACAACCATCTGTGGCATTGAATTCCACAGATTCACCACCCTCTGGCTAGTGAAATTTGTCCTCATCTCTGTTCTAAATGCATATTCCTCTATCTTGAGGCTGTGCCCTCTGGTCCTAGACTCCTCCACAATAATACACATTCTCTCCACATCCACACTATCTAAAACTTTCAATATTCACTAAGTTTCAATAAGATCCCTCCTCATTTTTTTTTACCTTTCTCACCATCTACTCAATGCTGAAGTTAACGTTTAGGAAATACTGCATGAGTATTCTCTTTGCACCACTGATTTTTTTTTTAATTTTCTGCCTCTATTTCTTTTACCAAAATTCATGACCATGCACTTTCCTCTACTTCAGTATACTCCATCTGCCACTTCTTTGTTCATTCTCACAATCTATCTAAGTCCTTCTGCTGACACCTAACTTCCTGAACACTACCTGTTCGTTGTCTTCGTAATATCCACAAACCTGGCCACAAAGCCATCAATTCCTTCACCCAATTCATTAATATATAATGTGAAAAGAAACTGTCCCAACTCTGACCCCTGTGGCACATTACTAGTCACCAGCAACCAACCAGCAAGGTCCTCCTTTATTCCCACTCTACTAGCTGCCAGTCAGTCAATCGTCTATCCATGCTAATATTTTTCCTGTAATACCATGGGCTCTTAACTTAGTTAGCAGCCTCATGCCCTGTACCTTGTGAAAGCCCTTCTAAATATCCAAATAAACAACATCCATTGACTCTTCATTCTCTATCCAACCTGTTATTTCCTCAAATAATTCCAACGGATGTGTCAGCTAGATTTTTTGTTAAGGAAACCAGGCTGACTTTGGTTTGTTTTGTCATGTGCCTCCATGTACCCCAAAACCTCAACCTTAATAATAGCCTAGAACATCTTTCCAACCATCAACGTCAGGCCACCTGGCCTATAATCTCCTTTCTTCTGCCCCCCTCCCTTCTTAAAGAGTGGAGTGACATTTTCAATTTCCCACTCCTCTGCAACCATTCTTGAAAGATGATTACTACCTCATGCTGCCTGGGGTATAGTCCATTTGGTCCAGGTGATTAATCTACCTTCATACCTTCCAATTTCCCAAACACCTTCTCGTTAGTATTGGTAACAACACTCACTTTTGTCCCCTGACATTTTTGCATTTCTGGCCTATTACTAGTGTATTGCACAGTGAAGACTGATGCAAAACACCCATTAAGTTCATCCACCATTTCTTTGTCCCCTTTACTACCACTCCAGTGTCATTTTCCAGCAGTCAAATATCCAATATAATCTCTCCTTTACTCTTTATATATTTGATAAAAACTTTTTGTATCCTCTTTTATAATATTGGCTAGATTACCATATTTCATCTTTTCTCTTTTTTTGGCTTCTGTTGCCTTCTGTTGTTTTTTTAATAGCTTCCCAGTCCTCTTAACCTTCTCAATAATTTTTGCTATATTTTATGACCTCTCATTTACTTTTATGCTGTCTTTGATTACCCTTGTCAGCAGATTGCCTCATTCTCCCTTTAGAATACTTCTTCATCTTTGAATTTATCTTTCCTGTGCATTCCAAATAGCTCTTAGAAACCCCAGCCATTGCTGCTCTGCCATCATCCTTGCTGGTGTCCCCTTCCAATCAACTTTGGCCAGCTCATGCCTTTGTAACATCTGTGTATTTCTTGTCTTATCTTGTGTATTGGTTGCCACACTTTATTTGAGAAAAATCTAATTACATAGTACAACATCAAGTGCTAGTAGGCCATCAGAAGCTCTCAGTATCAAAAGGAGGCAGTGAACAGAAAACACATACACTTCTGGAGGTAAACTTTGTTTAAAAAATTAGCAATATGTACAAAATATTTACTTAAGTAAGCACAATTCAAAATTCCAACATTTTGTTTTAAGTTTCAAATCTCAGATATCAATGAAAAATACAGTTTCTTTTCAGTTAGAATCAGTATGATTCATTAGAATAACCTTTATTACTCTAATTTCTCTGACTATTTATATCTAGAGTTATTCCCTATTTAAAGGTTTACAGACTAACATGTACCTTTTTATTTATCCCTTGTTAGTTAGGAAGCTAACTGAATCTCTATTTTTAAGTATTATAGTTAACTCCAATTTCAGGTCAGTACGTCTATAAATTCAACTTCAACCATAAATATAAATCGTATACACACACACACACACACACACACACACACAGTTTAACTCTTTTCATGAAAAATTCTCTAACATCACAACTTCTAAACAAACTAAATCTCATTCAGTCACTTATCAAAGTCGTTGCAAATATAATCAGTTCTTCAGGAAAATCAAATTTAGATCATTCAAATGAGAAATAAACTTACACGTCCAAATATATTAAATCCTCTATGTCTCGAAACATTTCGTTCCTGCACTGGTTCTTCAACCTTTGGTAGCTCACCATCTTGTTTCTTGGATTGTTGGATGAAATAGTGGGTCATCCATGGAGAGTCGATTCACAATACTTAAACAAAAAAAAACCTGATCTGTATACAACAGGATTACAGTCTGTAAGTTCTTATACACATTCTATTTTCTATTTCAAATTAACTCAATATCACCTTGCCATTCCTAGTTATAACACTACTGAACATATTACACACACAAATTATACACTCTTTCCCTTTGTATGATTTAACAGAACTAATTCCCGGTTACACGGTAGAGATCGTGGACACTACACTCTGTTGATATCGTCTTGCTAGAGCTGGTGCTCATTGTAGTTGCAGCTTCAATGAACCTTTTATCAACATTGTCTCTCCTCCAGGTGTTTCACCCTAAGGATTTCCGGTAAGTTGGGTAGAGATACTAATTAGTAATTCCACTTTTAACAGTTTATATCCTTAGTTACTTTCTATAGTGTGCTGCATCTCCATTGCCTGTCCATGCCTGCGTCACCCACACCTTGTTTTTGCATAGCCATTTTTTCCAAATTCCTCTTTTTTTTCAAATTCGGAAAATCTCATTTTCATCACAGGTGGAACTTTCTAACATTAAATCTTTGGGTTTAATTTAGTTAATCTGGGTTACACCTCCGCAATTTTCTTTACTTCATTGTAATACTGATACATCTGACTTTAGCTTCTCCTTCACAAATTCCAGGGTGAAGTCTAACATATTATGATCACTGCTTCCTTAGACTTCCTAATCAAATCTGGATCAATCATAACACCCAATTGAGAAATGTCATTACCCTAGTGGGCTCAACCACAAAAGCCAACTCATAGTCATTCTACAAATTTCCTCTCTTGGAATCCAGCACCAACCGGATCTTCTCAATCTGCCTGCATTTTTAAAATCTCCCATGATTATCACTACATTGCCCTCTTTATATGCCTTTTCTATCTCCCATTGTAATTTGTCACCCACATTCTGGCTACTGTTCAGAGGCTGTTCAGAGGACCATTACACCCTTGCATCTTCTTAAGCCTACCCAGAATTCTACACTTCTGGTTCCATGTCACCTCCTTCTAAGGATTTGATTTCATATTTTACCATCAGAGCTACCCTATCCCTCTGCCAACCTGCCTATCCTTCCGATATGATCCTTGGATGTTAAGCTCCCAACTATGACCTTTATCAGCCTCAACTCAGCAATGCCTACAACATCATGCTTGCCGACCTGTAAACGCGCTACCTTATTCCATATTCAATTTTACCTTATTCCTGTTACAATTTTACTTATTGTACTGGCCACCATTTTCTCCATCATCTGTCTGTCTTTCCTCACAGTCTCTCTACATACTGCACCTTCTTGTACACCAACTGTCCCATCCTCTAGTAAGTTAGTTTGTAGCCTCCTGAACAGCTCTAGCAAACTTGCCCACAAGGATATTGGTCCCCTTCGGGTTCGGGTATAACCTGTCCTTTTTGTACAGGTTATCTCTTCCTCAGAAGAGATTTTGAAATCCTGCCCCCCTGCACCAATTCTTCAGCCACACATTCATCTGCCAAATCACCCTATTCTTACCCTTACTGATGTGTGGTACAGACAAACAAAGTAAGAGAATCGTGAAGTTTTATTGAAATGCTGAAGTCTCAGCATAAAAAAGAGGTTACCCAGTTAATGAATGAATCAGATGAGGAAAAGAAGATTCATATTTCATTACAAATGGAAGTGGAAGGAATTAGGAAAGATACAGTCCAAACGGAAACAGGGAAGCAGGTTGCTGAAGAGGATAGTGTGAACTTTTTACCTGAAATTCCAGATTCCATCCAGGAGACGTATGAGAGTATACCAAAAAGTTTAGTTGAGATACATAAAGAAAAGCTTAAAGCAGAAAAGAAGAAGAAAAAGAAGAAGCACAAGAAGAGTCATGGCGCAGATAGCGAACAGCCAACTTCAGAGTTTCAGTTAGCTGATATAGATTTGTTTATTGGTTAATGTTGTCATTTGTTTTTCTTTTGAAGGCAAAGAAAATGTGATTCTTCAGAGATTCAGTTAAAGGATGCAGACAAGACAAAACATGTAAATATTAACAAGTAAACCTACAGAGATACTGATAGAGACTTGTTGAATTATGTATTTGTTTTGTTTAATGTTTTTTTTATTTTTAAGGAAGGGAAGATGTGGTGATATCATGTGCAATGATGTGCCAATATTTCTATTTCTATTGGACAGCACTGAGCATGTGCGGGGTTTTCCAGTATGTTTCAGTATGTGGCGGGGTAAAGATGTGTTTGTTTATTTCTGCTAATAAAAGTTCTTTAATTCTTCCAGAATATGATTCTTAATTGGTAACCCACGGTATGTTTAAATAGAAGTAACATAACAACAATATCCTTCCTTTTCTTTCTAACTTGAAGTAGATCAGGATCTGTTCAGTGCTCCATTTTGATGAGGATGAATAGAATTTCGAAGGACTGATCAGATTACTGGTTTCTTGTTTGGTGTCACATCTGCTGTTTGACACAGTTTTTAACATTAGGGAAGCATAACTCAGAACTGCATTTCAGGTGATTAAGCACAATTATTGCAGTTACAAAGGATTACATTATTTACTGAGGTATCATAACCTGTTATAGCTACTGATATTGCAAAGTACAATTTGATTACATATTCACAATAGGAAACCATTTAGCTGGAAAAAATGCAATCTTCACAGCACAGTCTCTATGTCAGTGAACTAAGCTAAGCCCACATTGACAAGAAATTGCATGTATAAACAGCCAATTTGTGCATGTTCATATTTCTAAAAGCTCCTTTGGATATGATAAGTCTATTTTACAAGAGTATTGTGAATTTTTTATCCTTGTGAACATTCTAAAACCACAGGAGGTCTGACGCATGTCTCTTATCTCTTTCTGTCACTGTCACTAAGCTTTACAGTCTGCATAATCACAGACAGAGGTTACGTTTTTCTAACACAATACTTCCAGTCAGTTACAAGAATTAAGAAGCGTGCAGACCCTCATGCTATATAGCTGTCTACACAACAATCCATATGGTTTTCCAGGCATGTTAATATAGGTGTAATTATTCACACTTCCTCAAGACTTATTACACACGTACGGCCTCATAGTGAAGTTGACACTGCATTTCCATTTAGGCTTACAATAACTTTAATGTCAAGCTTAAGCTGTATATTTAAATAAGACTCATCTTCTTTCCAATAGGTACAATGGCTGTCTGCTCAAAAGACAAAGTCAGTCCTATGATAGACAAACACCTTCAATGTATTCTATGAACTGACACTTCAGAGATCCATAGTTAATACTAACACCTGTGCTCTATGTGTTGAGCTTACACAATCTCTGTGCAGGTTTACTCTGGATATTCTGCACTTCCTCCCACATCCAAAAGGTACAGCTAATTTGACACTCTAGGTTGCCTCTTAGATTGGGAAAATGGCAAACGAACCCAAAACAATGGGAAGTCAAGCGAGACTGAATAACTGGGTGCAAGGCAAGATACAATTACTTTGCTTGGAGCTGGATGACTGTCAGCACTGAATGATAGCCTTCTGTGTTGAAGTTAGTATGTGCAATACATTCCTGTGGAATACCACTTGCCATGCCAAGAGTAAGAGAAAAACTCACCCTACAACTACCCCTATTTTCTATGGACAAGCTAACTCTGAATCCAAACTACAAAGTTGACTTAGATCTTATGTATCTTAATCTTCTGAATCAGCCTATCATGAGGTACCTTATGAATTGCCATGTAGATAACGTCCTCCACTCTACCTTAAAAAAATTCAATCAGACTTGTAAGACATGAACAGAAAACCAATAGACTACCCCTAGACATGAACAGACTGTATTAATTAGGCTGATCCAAATGTCCAATAAGTTCTCTCCAATATCTAAGAATCCTCTCCAATAGCTTCCCTACCAATGATGTGTGGTTCACCAGCCTATAATTTCCTGGATTATCCCTTGTTTCCTTATTGAACAAAAGACCACCATTAGATCTATAGACTGCCTATGAGAGGACTTTTTAGAGCAGGTTGTTGTTGAGCCCACTAGGGGAAAGACAAATCTAGATTGGGAGATATTTAATGAACTAGGTTTGAATGGGGAGCTTAAGGTAAAGGAACGCTTTTGAGACAGTGATTGTAATATGATAGAATTCATCCTGCAGTTGGGAGAAAGATCAAGTCGGATGTATCAGTGTTACAGTGAAGGAAAGAGAATTACAGTTGCATGAGAGGGGAGCTGACCAAAGCTGATTGGAAGGGAGCACTAGCAGGATAATGACAGAACAGCAATGGCTTGAAATTCTGGGGAGAATTCAGAAGGCACAGAATATATATATCACAAAAATGAAGAAATAAGGGATGAAAATAAGAAATAAGGCAACCGTGGAGAAGGAATAAAACCCTCCCCACTTTGAGGGAAGTCAGAGACAGCATTAAAGAGAAAGAGAGGGCATACGATGTAGGAAAAATTAGTGGGAAGTTAGCTCATTGCGAAGTGTTTAAAATCTAACTAAAAGCAACTAAAGAAGTCTTAAGGAGAGAAACCAATGAGTTACGAATGCAAGCCAGCCAATAATATAAAAGAGCATACCAGAAGTTTTTCTCAGGTATATAAAGAGTAAAAGAGCTGAGAGAGGAGATAGGACCACTGGAAAATGACACTGGAGAGGTAGTAATGGAGGACAAAGAAATAGCAAACGAACTTAATTATGTTGCCTTAGTCTACACTGTGAAAGACATAGCAGTATATCAGAAATTCCTGAGTACCAGAGGCAAAATATTATGCATGAGATCACAATATGAAGATAGATGTTGTTATTGAATCCAACTGTTTCAAGCAGTCAATTTCAGGCAGTCCATTATGTAGCCAGGATCTACTCAGTGATACAAGATATTCTGCAGATGCTGGAAATCTTGTGTAACATGCACACAAAATGCTGGAGGAACTCTAGTAAGTCAGGCAGCTTCTATAAAGTAGAATAAACAGTTGATGTATTTGGCCTAGACCTTGCATCAGAACCTCTCCACAGATGCTGTAGGATATCTTGTGTTTGTAATTTGTTGCTGCACTGTGAAGTCTCATTGAGGTACGTTAATCCTGAAGAACTTTGAATATTCCCTTCATAGGGAGTTCAGTTAGACAAACCCATCAGTGATCTCAACACAGCGAGTTTTAATTTGGAATCAGCTTTGAAGTTATGGTACTTAACAGCGGCTCCAAAATGAGTTGTTCACAAAGACCTAATAATAACTGTAGCAAGGAACTTATGCCAAGTAAGCAGTCTCTGGCTTCCATAACTTTGATGTTATTGAGCAACATAACAGGCCGGGCACAGGCAGCAACCAATAAGTAACAAGAAAGTTTCTCATATACCTTAAACAGAGATATTCTCATCAATTAAAATTGAAAAGTGAAACATTGAGAACAAACACAATTCTAAATGTTAAAATAAAATCTATATGGCAAAGTTTGACACTCTTACGTAAAGTTATTGTATTGAATTCATTTAAATTGTTCGACTACAATTCTAATTTAGTAAAATGTTGAAATCGAGTTACACATTAAATACAAGATTTTTAAAGGTTTTTACAGTGAATGGTGAATTGATAAAATTTGAAGTCCGTGTCAATTCAGTAGTTTCAAATTTCCTATCTTTGAGAGCCACCGGCATTCCTTTGGCAGGAGAAAGCTATGCTGAACAAAACAGCAGAGGATCAATACATGCCTATTTGCGAAGTGATATGCACGCAGCAAATTAAATTTACTAGATTAGATTCCACTGTTAACCATTTTTAGGGAAAAAGATCCAAAAGATCATAAGGTATCGGAGCAGAGTTAGTCTATTGAGCTGATTCAATCACGGATGATTTTTCTCATGCCTTCTCCCCATTACCTTTAACCATCCTTACTAAGAACCTATCAATGTCTGCCTTAAATACTCACACTGGGTGATTTAAATGGGTGACTCCAGGCACAATCTCTGCCAGGATTTCTGAGATTACTTATTATTAGTGCCTTTGATCTCCTTCCAATGAATTTAGAACTATAACCTCAGACGAGAAATAGCTCTCTGTAAGTAAATGGTTATTTACAAGAGAAAATCTGCAGATGCCGGAAATCCAAGCAACGCACACAAAATGCTGGAAGAACTCAGCAGACCGGGCAGCATCAATGGAAAAAAGTACAGTCGATGTTTCAGGCCGAAGCCCTTCAGCAGGACTGGAGAAAAAAAGCTGAAGAGTTACAGTGGGGTATAGGCATTTTTAATACTTGAGTAAAGAACCTCTAAGAAATCTTAAGTGTAGCAAAGGGCTGGAAACTGGGCCATTGTGGCTTGTATGAATTCTGCTCACCTCAAGTAATTCAAATGCTAAGAAATTCAGTGCCACTGGGACTTACTGCCACAGACACTACTCCTGTTCCAGCTTCCAGATGGAAGACTGATTGCAACAAACAGCAAATATTACTGATTATATTCTTTAAAATTTTTAGCTCTGAGTACATTGCTCATATTTCAGAGGAATAAAGGAGAATTGCTCTTCAGAGTTTCCAAGAATTAGGCCTCTTAGTCAAACACCTTCCAATCCTTCATACAGCCCTGTTTGACAAGTGGGCTTTGACTTCAGATACAGTGATTTTGTTCCTAGACATACTAAAGGCACAGAGGAACCACAGGAAAGATTAATACATTTTTACACATGAAAAGGAATACAAACTAAGACCTTCAACTATATTAAGAGCACTAATTTTAAGAGCTCAACTGTAATTGGGAGATCTTCCCCAACTCAGTCACTAATAAATCTGCAAGGATCTCCTGAAATAGGCATTTTACTTTTGGGAGCATTCTTGCTGTCAAACAGTATAAAGTATGTAATATAAAGTGCATATTATTCTTCCCGTGAACTAAATCCATGCACACAATTCATTTTTCTAGGTGAATCAACGTGGGATGGGAAATGATCTCTGATGTCTCCATCATGCAAACACAGTGTGAAGTTTAAGGTGAAGTTTAGCACCACGACCTCTTTAAAGATATCACTTGATTCTGACCCACTCTAGTAGTACTATACCAATGCTATATGTTGTCAGATGTCATGTTGAATGTTGAAGACTGAAGATTTTGGCAAGTAAATAAAGTTAATGTGTTGTGGATCGATACAACAAGGATAGGGGCCCTTTAACCCAATGAGACCATGCCAATTATGGTACGAATCCAGATAGTTCCATTTTCATACATTCAAACCATATCTCTCTGAGCCCCACCACTCAATGTACCTATCCAAGTGATTCTTGAATGATAGTATTATAACTTCCTCAGCACCATCGTGTGGCAGCTCATTCCATACACTTACCATACTCTGCATGAAGAAGTTGCCCCTTAAGTCCCTTTACATTTTTCCACTTTTACCCTAAATCTAACTCCCATGTTTTTGGTCTCCCCTACTATGGGTAAAAGACTGTTACTATCCACCTTATCCATGCTTCTAATAATTCTAAACATTGCTCCAACGTCTCCACACATTGTCCTACATTCCAAGGAATAAAGACACAAGCTGGCCAATCTCTCCCTATAACTCATTATTTCCAGTCCTAGCACCATGCCTGTCTGTCTTTTCTGCACTTTTTTCCAATTTTACCACATCCTTCCTATACCATGGTGCCCAAAACTGCACAGAATTTGAGATGCATCCTCACCAACAGCTTAATTCAAGTGCACCTTAATGTCCCAGTTCCTCTACCCAGTCCCCTGACTGATGAAGGCCAGCATGGTAAGCATGTTTATCATTACCCTGTCTACCTGTGATGCCACTCACAATGCACTGTCTACTTGTACCCCTAAGTCCCTCTGTTCCTTTATAACCTGAGTCTCTTTCATTCATAATACAAGGTCTATTCTGGTTTGATTTTCCAAGATGCATCACCTCGTTTATCTGTATTGAAACCCAGTTGTCACTCCTCAGCCCATTTCTCTAAATTATCAACATGTCCCTTTAATTTATGATAATCTTCTTTACAAACACCACCTTCTAATTTTGTGCATTCTGCAAACTGACTGATCAAACCTTGTAAGTTTGCATCCAAACCATTTGTATATTCAATGAAATTTAAGGATCCCAACACCTAGCTAGAGTTTTATCCACCTCAATGTGCAGAGAGACTACACAAGCATCTACTGCCTGGTAATATGAAAGTCTTGCAAAACACCCTTACTATATCCTATGTCTCTTGAGCAAACATCATTTTCTCTTCAGTGCTGATCTCTAAGGAGACCTACTCTCTCCCTAGCAATCCTCTTACTTTTTATATAGCTTTCAAATCATTTGGAATTTTCCTTAACCTCACCTGCCAGATCCATCTAATACTCTTTTTGTTTCCCTCCCGATTTTCCTCTTAAGAGTATTCCTGATCTATTATAATCATCAAGGGATTCAGTTGTCCCTGAGTTCCTAAACTTAATGTATGCATTCTTCTTGTTCTTGACCAGAGCCTCAATATCCCTCAGCAGCCAGAGGTATCTAAACTTCCCAGGTTTACCCTTCACCCCAAAAGAAAGTGCTGCCCCTGGACCTTGATATCACTCTTGCAAGCCTCCCAGGTGATATTCATTCTTTTCCCTTCAAAATGGCTCACCCTGCTAGATCCCATACTTCCATTAAACTCAATAGGGCCACCATTTCCATGGTCACTTTAAATTCACCAGTTGTGTTATCTGAATTCCAATGAACCTTCCCTGAAACTTATCCAGAAAACATTTTATGTGCTATGTAACGTAAAAATGTATTGTGGGGAGTGAATTGGAAAAACAATGAGCAGTCATGAAAATATGCAAGCCCAGTACCTCATTACCAGATTAACAATTTTATTATAATAATTCTTCACCTTTCCTTAGATGACCTTTGACTTAGTGTTTCCAGAATTTTCTATTTGTGCTGAAACATTCATAACAAATACATGATTATTTATTGTCAATCAACAGTATCGACAATCTCTTAAGGATCTTCTGCAGGTTGCTACTGCCTGATTTATTGGCTCCCAATATACATGGATGAGTGTTTGGAAGACCAGTGGGTTGTATGGCATTAGATTTGCCAGCTGCTGCAGGGCAGCAGGTATCATCTCCCTGGTAGGAATGGGATATTTCATTTGCCTTCTCTCCTCACCTTCACCCCAACCCGAATCAGTAACCATTGGGAGATGGAACTTGCTGAGCAATACTGAGAATGCTGAGCAGGCTCACTCCATTACACCCTGAGTCAGTGAGACCAGCTGATGGCTATTCTTCCTGTATCTGCCCATTCTCTCATCATAGCTGTTTTTATGATCCTCTCCAAGACTGTTATTCCTCATTTATGACTAACAAGCAATTCAGGTTGAGAACAGTCCTCAGTAAACTGCAGAGTCCTAGTAGCTGCTCTCTTCTGTTTTGGAGACCTTGCTGCAAGAAAGTAAAATGTTATTTTGTAAATTAAAATAAAAGTTGAAAAGAAATGGCACCTAGCTGTAAGAAGAATGGAGGGCAATGCAGGAGGTTAAGGTTAGATTAAACCTGCAGTTGGTTAAAAGTTCAGCACAACATTATGGACCAAAAACCCCATACTGCGCTGTACTGTCCTATCTTCAATATTAAGTTTCCTAACAAAAAAAAAGATAATAACCCACAAATAGTTAAAGAAGTTTATGAGGCTTTTGAATATTGCAAATATAACAAGAAAATCTAAAGTAATTTATAAAACATTTTTTTGTTTTCCAGAAATTGAAATTTTCTCAAACTGAATAAATGTTAGAGGATGTGCCAAGTGCTCTAAATTATGCATCCGATTTCCCATAAAAGTAGTGATTTAAACTAGACTATTCTTAAAATAATATGTTGGTTTGTATTGAAAAATCTATTTTTATAATGCATATTAGTAATAAACATAACCATCATTTTTATGAAATTCTCATTATATTGTGTGTTGTCATGCAAAACCTTTTCAAAGTACATTTATTATCAAAGTATGCATGCTATATACAAGCTTAAGATTCGTCTCCTTCCAGGCAGCCATGAAACAAGGAAACCCAATATAACCTATGAAAACAAAAGAAAATTGTCAAACACCCAATGCGCAGAGAGAAGAAACACCAAATTGAGTAAACAATAAAAGAGAGCAAACGGCATTCAGAACAGAGATTAGTAAAGCCAAGTATTGCTGCAGCTGATCCAGAAGTCCACCAGTTGCAGACCACAGCCTCAGTCCAGCACAAAGATGAGCAAACCCTGCAGAGCAATGAGCCAAACTGGCCCATCCCTCACCTCAACCCAAACACCCTGACCATTTCAATCTAGCCCCTGCTTGAACCATCCAATCCGCAGGTCATTCCTTGCTCTCGGACTCAGTAACCTATGGTTACTTCTTCGATACGCTCTCAGACTTGGGCTCCACTGCCTTGATTCAGCCAGTATCT
This sequence comes from Hypanus sabinus, assembly GCF_030144855.1. Classification (NCBI taxonomy): domain Eukaryota; kingdom Metazoa; phylum Chordata; class Chondrichthyes; order Myliobatiformes; family Dasyatidae; genus Hypanus; species Hypanus sabinus. The sequence goes on along the minus strand of NC_082710.1, from coordinate 115,539,446 downwards.
GACCTTTCCAATTCGGCTCAGCACTTAAATCAAATCTCGAGCCACCAGAAAGTAGTTGCTGAGCTTCATCGGCACCATCGTAAACTGGAAGACTTTCATGAAATTCCTTCAGATACTCAATATCAAAGTGAATAAATTTTGAAATGCTGGTGATAAATATAAGGACTATTGAGAAACATCTTCAATATTATAACTGAGTACCCAACTATGGCTTGTGAATGTATCCAACTTTCAATATCTCAATAAACCTAATTTTAAGGTTAAGAGGTAACCAGGAGTTCCTGATTAAGTTACAGCATTCTAGAGCATTTGTGGGCATACCTGATTTCATTCTTATATACTGTATCTAAAAGACGGATTATGTGCCTCAGCAGGATCTATAAGTTCTTTATTTTCTGAATTTGCTGAAGTTTCCACTTGGATTTAATAGCTCAGTGTAGATCAATCTTTCCAACCAAGCAGAAAAAAATAAATTCACCAAGCTCTGGCATTATTTTAATATTCAGTTGCTAAAAACACAGATTTTGCACAAATCCTATCTCTTTTTTAATATTCTGAAATAATGTAAGCAGTGCATATTTTAATCATGAAAACTGTCGTACAATTTCACTGCTATAATTTTAATAGCTTGGCAAGTGAATTAACATGTTGATAACTATTCTGTATAAGTTTTATAATCCTATTTTTTGTAAAAAATAATATATTTTGTTTACCATTTGGCATATAAAATCCTATTACTATCCTATTTATCCTATTCTTGCATTTCTGCCTTGGTGGAATAAAAGAATCAAAAAAAAGAGAAAATCTTGATTTGTTACTACTGTAGTTAATTGAAACATATTGTAACCAATGTATTTTGGCTAAATTAAGCAATTGCACCAATTAGCTGAAGTTTCATGGAAATAGTTAAAAAGGTTTAATAAAGAGAAAACTAAGTAACAAATTATATTTAAATGAAATGCAGAAGAAATTAGAACTCTACCAATACTACCGCAGTACTATAAAATTATATTAGTTCCTAAAATTTATTGAAGGAATTCATCCACGTTGCATTCTTTTGACTGTAAATGAATAAAATCAATGTGGACACATAGTGCAGAGAATGGACTGTTTTCATACAATGCTGTCAATGATTGCATCCTCAAATCTTCATTTTCATTGTAACATTCAAGTTGATTGTCAATACCTTCAATTATTTGTAGTTTCTAACTTGAAGTAGTAAAATTGTTTCATTTTTTTTCTCCTGGTCGTTTCTGGCATCACCAAGCCTGAATACTTGAAACCATAGTGAGCAAAACAGTTTTGATTGTCTTACTAAATAAAAACAGAAAATGCTGGCAGAACTCAGCAGGCCAGACAGCATCTATAGGAGGAGGTAGTGACGACATTTTGGTCCGAAACCCTTCATCAGGAGCGCTTCTTCCTCCTCCCATAGATGCTGTCTGGCCTGCTGAGTTCTGCCAGCATTTTGTGTTTTTATTTATTTCCAGCATCTGCAGATTCACTCGTGTTGCCTTTGATTGTCTTACTGCTTATTTCTCGCTAGCTAACAGTGACAAAAACTGCTGCTTTTGAGCACAACTCATGCAACTAATGCTATTTAAAATCTGTTTGCTCAAAGTACGGTGTTCTGTCCAACAGCCACACAACTGCATGTGACTGGTGGTAGTTGGAAACTGTTCACCAACGATCTTCTGCCCTAATTAAGCAGCATAGTGTCCCCAAAATAAAGAAGAGAAACCCAGCTATTATCTCAATTGGTTTTTGTTCAAGTTTTATGGCAAATAAATGGCTGGCTGATTAACCAATGGCCCAATTTACCGAAATCCACAGGATTTATGAACTAGGAACTGCTATAAGATTTCAGTATTCAGATTACCTTGAGTAAACCTGAGTAAGTACTGGCTTCACTCTTTTGAGATTCTGTGGTTCAAAAGTTCAAATGGTTTGCATTGAAATAGAACTTTTATTAAAATGAAACCCTCTAAGTTCATTCATCAGGTCATTGTCAATAAGAATTGATGCTTGGCCAATGAGATGCTTGTACAGAAACTTATTCAAAGGTATTTCTAAGCACCATCACAAAAGAAAAATTAAAACAGCAAGGTGTAAATGTTTTGAGAGGACGTCCCAAATTTCAGGGCTCTAGAAAGTAAAGGCACATGTCCATTTTTCTGGTGAAGATGGCACCTGTGTGCAATGCTCCTTTGGTCGGATAGATTATGAAATCATATATTTCACTTCTTTATGACTTTTTTTACCTTGAATATGATTCTAGAGCTGAGGGAGTCTGTGATTTGCAGTTTGAATATATTTTGGGTGTTCCAGTGCTCTGCAGTCTCCAAGGGGATTCTGGGAGGCTGAAGCAGCATGAAGGAACCTCATGCCAAGGAGACTGTGAGCTGATGTCCGACTCCATTTCGCAGATTAGAACTTCCATTGTTTGCCAATTAAAGTGATGAGAGAAATTGAAAAGCCAGTTGCCTGCTTTTTTATCAACAGGGGGCTTGCTCTGCTGCCGGACAGAGGAGACTGCCTTTTCATCGCTGTTAACATCGCTCTGCTGTGGACAGAGAGAGTGTTTCCCAGGTTTTTGGCATTTTGGATATGGACTTGGACTTGGACTATGGACGTTTTTCCCCTAGTCTTATGGGTTTTTTTATTCTATGTTTTTCACCTGATCTTTCTCATTATTTTGTAATTTATTTTTTTATTGAAGTTCATCGAACAAACATTTCTATAAGATGTATTTCAGACATTGTACATGTATATCATATAATCGTATATATCACAAAATCTCCACAAAGTATTTATCTGGGGTATACACTTATAGAAAAGAATGGAAAGAAAAAACAAGCAAAAGGAAAGAACTATGTACAAGTAGGGAGTGATCTTTATTTTTACAACAGATTCATTGATTTGTGAGAATAAAATCAGGCCTATGAGGCATTATGTAGTTAAACCATTTTTCCCAGTATGAATCAAATTGTTCCAGCTTATGATTAACAGATGCTGTTATCTTCTCCATTTTGTAACTGTCCATTGTAATTTCCATCCATGTATTTAAAGTTGGGCTCTCCTGTGATAACCATTTCCTAGTAAGAGTCTTTTTACCAGCCACCAACAGTATATTCATTAAAAATTTATCTCTTTTCAACCATTCTTGAGGTATATATCCAAAATATATGGTCTTTCTCTCCAAGGGTATTTCACATTTAAAGATGTCTTGTGTAACCCCCTCCAATAGTTTTTGATAACAGGGCTGTCCCAAAAAATATTATAACGATTTGCATTTTGATTTCCACAATTTCTCCAGCAAACAGGGAGGTTACTATCATAATGGGATTTCTGAGAGGGTGTAAAAAAATATCTTATCAAGTTTTTCCATCCAAACTCCCTCCATTTCTGTGAATTGGTACACTTCCATTGATATCTCCATATTGTTGTCCATTCTTCCTCAGATATAATTATCCCCCTTTTCTTCTCCCATTTTGTTTTAATGTATGATGTCGAATGTGTTTTAAGATTTGACAACCCCTTATACATGCTTGAAATGATTCTACTACCATTATCTGAATTATGTGCTTTTCTAATGAGTTCTATCAAGCATATATTTGCCTTGGTTACATTTTTAAGCGTCTTATTAACATATTGTCACATCTGTAAATACCAATAAAAATCTTGTTTTTTTTAATAAGTGTTTCTCTTTAAGCATTTCAAGACTGAACAGTGTTCCTTCTTTCATTATGTTGCAAAGAACTGTTATTCCATTAGCTGTCCAGTCATTAAATCTAGCATCCAATTTATTTGGTGTAAAATCAGAGTCATATGCACACCATTTAAGAATTGCAATATCTTCCTCTAGATTATAATCTTTTATAGTAGTTTTCCATATTTTAAGAGTCAATTTCATCCACAGGTTATCCACAATAGTATTTATGTACCTTTGCAGGTTGTTATCCACCAAAATTGCTTGTATGGGGATAGGAAGTACCCACTCCTCAATGTTTTTCCATTGAGCGTCATATGATGGGTTGCACCAACATATCACAACTCTCAACTGTGCTGCAAAATAATAATCTCTAAGAGAAGGTAGGCCCCATCCCCCCTTTTCCTTTGCTAATTGCAAAGTTTTGAGAAGAACTCTAGGCCTCTTACCCTGCCAAATATACCTTGATAGCATCTTGTTCCATTCATTGAATTGATTTTGATTAATCTCTATTGGTAGGGTCTGAAAGAGATATAACAGTCTGGGTAGTATATTCATTTTAAGAGACTCAATCCTTGAACTGAGACTGACAAAAGGAATCAGGCTCCATCTTGCCACATCTTCCTTAATTTTTTTATATAAAGGCTGATAATTACATTCTGATAATTTTGCCAAATCTTTTGGCATAATGATGCCCAAATATTTGAAAGACTCTGTGTGCCATGCCCAGGGGTATCAACTTCCAATTTCTCATGGTGAGCTATAGTAATATGAAAATAATTGGGTTTTATCTATGTTGATCTTGTATCCTGATAATTGACCATATTGTTCAAAGGAATGCATTAATTCAGGTAAAGAGTATGTTGGTTGCCCTAGATAGATCAAAATGTCATCCGCATAACAAGCCAACTTATGCTCTGTCCCTTTAATAGTAATTCCCCTGATATCTTCATTTTGTCTGATGTATTGAGCTAATGGTTCCAGATATAATGCAAAGAGTAGTGGTGACCATGCACAACCCTGTCTTGTGCCCCTTTCTAGGATAAGACTATTTGATAAATATCCATTGATTTTAATCCTAGCAGTAGGATTGTCATATAGTGTCTGTATAGTTTTAATAATTGTGTCTTGGAAACCAAATCTATGTAAAACTCTGTAAAGAAAATTCCAATTAACCGAATCAAATGCTTTTTCAGAGTCCATGCTTATCACTATTGCTTCGATTTTATTTTTTTGTATATGATCCATAATGTGAAGTGTCCTTCATATATTGTCTTGAGTCTGGTATTGTCGTATAAAACCTGCCTGATCATTATGTATCAGTATGGTAGCAACTCCTCTAATTGTTTGGGCATGATGGAGGTAAATAACCTATAATCTACATTAAGAATGGATATTGGTCTAAATGACCCGCATTCAATTTTATCCTTGCCTTCTTTCGGTATAGCTGAGATTATCGCTTCCTTCCAACTGGGCGGTATTTGTGCCTTTTTTTAGAGCCCAGTTCAGTGTGGGGAGTAAAACAGGAATCAACTCATTTTTAAATTCTTTGTACCACTCTGCCGTATACCCATCTAATCCTGGAGACTTGCTTAATTTAAGCCTACTAATTGCAGCTTTTAATTTAACTTCAGTTATGTCAGCAATCATCCTTCTATTTTGTTCTTCGGTTAAAGTGGGTAACTTTAAAGAATTCAAGAAGGTGTTAATTTGGGTTATGCTTCCCCCTGGAACTTTGGAAGACAGCATTTTGTAAAACACTGTGGCGACCCATTTCCTAGCGTATCCGAACCGACTCACAATTAGATAGCCTACGGGGGTTTGCGAGCACAGAGCTTTGGAGCCTCTGCGCCATGGGGGGCCGGTTGACAGAGGCTTAAAAGTGAGGCTGAAGTTTTCGAATAAAGTTTTTTCCTTCGACTGCAGTTACCGACTCCGTGTCGTAATTTTAGCGCTGCGTGTAGCACACTGCTACAACACTTCAAAAGCTTCTTGAATTTCACTTAGCTTATTTTTTATCATTTTCGTTCTTGGGTCCCTAATTCTATGAATTGTATTTTCCGCTATCTTTTTTTTTCAGTTTCCACGCCAGTATTTTCATAGATTTTGATCCACTTTCATAATGTCTCTGTTTCAGAAACATTTTCCTGATTTCTTGCGTAGCCAAATTATTTATTTCATTCCTAATTCTTTTAATTTCCCCTAATGTATCCTGTGCCAAATTCAATTTGTGTTTTTTCTCTAGTTCCTTCAGCCTATTTTGTAATTCCTCTAATGTTTTATTCCTTATTTTTCTTATATAAAGATATTGCTATAATTTTCCCTCTTAAGACCACCTTCAGAGTATCCCATAAAATGGGAGATGAAACCTCTCCATTATCATTAAAATCTAAGTAGAGACCAATTTCTTTTTTAATTTGTTCCTTAAAGTACAGATCACTGAGTAGACTTGAATTTAGTTTCCAAATAGTATTCTTTGGTTGTAGGTCAAAATCAACAGATAAATATATAGGTGCATGGTCACTTACATCTATTGTCCCAATTCCACAGGTGTTTATTTTGTCTTTGTTTTTGCCAAATGTTATGAAATAGTCTATTCTTGTATATACAGAATGTGAAGCAGAATAATGAATGTAATCTCTTCTGTCAGGGAAAAGATCCCTCCATATATCAACTAAACCAACATCCTCAAAAAGTGCATTAACTTTCTTATGTAAAGATTTTGTTGCATAGGTTTTTCTATTGGAAGAGTCTAAGTTTGGTTGTAATTGTAAACTTAAGTCTCCCCACATATCAGGAGACCTTTTGTTTCCGTTACCATAAAATCAATAATTTTATGAAAGAAACCAATATCACTTCCCGGGGGTGCGTATATATTCAATAGAGTAACTGAATTGCCGTCTATATTCCCCCTTACCAGAATATATCTGCCTTCTTTATTTTCCATTTTGAATATTTTTTCAAAATTTCGCTTACTTGAGATAAGAATAGCAACTCCTCTCCTATGTCCTGATTTATATGAGGAGAAAAACAAATTAGTGAAGCCCATTCTCTTTAGTTTTTTTATGCTCATGATCACTTAAATGAGTTTCCTGTAAATATACTACATGGGCTTGTTCTTTTTTCATTTTGGATAAAAATTCTCTTATGCTTGATTGGATTTAATAGCCCATTTACATTAAAAGAAATTAATTTTACCTTGTCCTTAGCCATCTGTATTTATCTGTCAATGTATCATTGAAATTAAAATAAAACTTAATTGATCTACTCCCTGAACAATTAAAAACCAAGAAACTCAAATAATAACAAAAATGGCAACAAATGTGTGATTCCAAGGCTGAGGTCTCTAGTAAATGACCTTGCGTTGAGCTAGAGGAAATGTCTAGCTGTGGGGGATAACCTCTCCTACTTGTGAGTTGAGGGCCCCCATTACAGTATTCATAAAAGTCAGTGAACAAATCCATTACACAGAAAAGATTTCCCTGTGTACTCCTATATATACAAAAGTGTACATATATATATACACACACACACAAAAATATATATGTACACACAATATTACACCTATATATATATATATATATTCTTATTTTTGTGGGGAAAAAAGGAGTAAGTGAGCAAATAAAAAATAACAACTAAGTAATATAAAATCCACATTATAATAAGTATTTCTCGAGATAGGTATATCACCGTGTACTTTTGCTTCTGCTTAGCTTCTCAACATTTTTAAAGTTAGCCAAACCTTATGGCTCTTCTGAAAGGGGTGAGGACTGTCTTTGGGAAACTCTCGGTCTCTTCCTGATATGTTTCTCTCGGCCTCCTCCCGTCTCCTGCCTTCTCATTTCTCGCACTATTTCCCAAGCCGAGCGGGACAATTCCTCAGCCAGGCTTTCCTTCATTTTGGTCATGCTGATGGGCAACCCTCTGGCCTTCAGGTCTGTAGTCACCTTTTCCACTGTCTGGTACAACCGTGACCCGTTGTCATAAAACACTCAAAGTTTAGCAGGGTACGGTGTTTGAAAACTAATCTCATTTTGCTTTAATACTCTCTTTACTTCAGAGTATTCTTTGCATTTCTGGAGAGCCGTGGGGGGCTAATCTTGGTCGAAATATTTTAATTTATCCTCTAAAAACACTCTCTTCTTACCCCAGGCCCTTTGTAGAATTTCCGCCTTGGTGCTGTACCGAAGGAATTTAATTATTATTGAGCATGGCTTTCTATGCTGGATAGGTTTTGGGACTAACGTGCGGTGGGCTCTTTTGACTTCCAGCTTCATAGCCAGGGGAAGATCCAACGCGTCCCACAGTAACTTTCCGACAAACTCCAACATAGACAAGCCCTCCGCTCCTTCGGGAATGTTGTAGATTCTGATATTTTTCCGCCGTGATCTTCCCTCCAGGTCAAGCAGTTTACCTTCTTGGTGATTTAATATTTTTATTGTCTTGCTCAGTATCCGCTCCACGTTTTGAATGTGATCTTCCACCTTCTCAATGCGAGTCTCTGCCACCGCTATTTTTTGATTAACGCTGGCAAGCTCTGCATTAATATCGTGGAGCTGTTGCTTCATATCTTTCTGAACCTCCATTATTTCTTTCAGGATTTTGAAGATATTCGCTGCTTCAACTGAACGAGGCCCAGCGGCCGCCTCGCTAGCACACTGTCGGGTCAGAGAGCTGCTCGCTGCACTCCTCTCGGACGCAGGCTCCACAGTGTCGCTTTTTTATTTCCATTTCTTCTCCCCATTCTCGCCCCTCTTTTCAGTTCAAATATTTTTTGAAAAATATTATATTTGATGGGTTAATGGGACTTAATACGCGTTTTTCCGGAGGAGCTAGTGACTTAAGTTGCCATTCTCGATGATGACATCACTGGACTTTTCTCATTATTTTGTGTGCAGTAGAGGAGGATTTGGGGGTTGATGTACTTGTTCTGTTCTTGTTTGTTTTTTTTTTGTGCGAGGAGAAGGGATCTGGCGGTTGATGATTGTGCTGCCATTTTTTTCTTTCTTGGTTTCATGGCTATATGAAGAAGAATTTCAGAGTTGTAAACACTGATAACAATTGAACCTTTGAGCAATTTTCTCAGGGTAGCCCTTCAAACTGCTTTCATTTCCTGTGCTTTTCAGAACAACGTGATCATTGGTTTGATATTAAATCTAGTTATTAAGTAACTGGCTATTGAACAGATCAATATCATCTTAAGTTACTTTCCATAAATTTGTATCATGTTACTTACAGCTAGAGTATTGGCCACACTTAATAAAAATTCTTCTCAACATCTCCTCAGTGACAAGCAATTGAGGGATGTTCACTCAGTCCACTGCTTAACTGTCTCTACATCCATGCTTGTGTGGCTTACCACAACTCAAGCACAATCTATAAATTCTCTGATGAAGCCACTGTTGTTGGTGGAAACTCAGGTAACAACAAGGAACAAGGAGATAAGCAGGAATGAGATACGTCAGCTGGTTGAGTGATGTTGTAACAACTGTTCACTCAATGTCATCAAGATCAAGAAATTGATTGTGGATTTATTGAAGGAAGAGTTTGGAGAATCCACACTAGTCCACATTGAGTGATCAGTGGTGAAAATCAACTTGGAGTTCCTAGGCATGAAAATCTGAGGATCTATCTAGGACCAGCAGTGTCTTTACTTGGTTAAGAGTTTGAAGAGATCTGGTATGTCACCAACAGCTCTTTCAAATTTCTATCAATGTTTAGTGTAGATCATACTGACTAGTTGCATCACAGCTCGATACAGAGACTCCAATTCAGAGGATCCTAAGAAACTGCAGAGGGTTTTAGACTCAGCCAGCTCCATTATAGACATAATCCTCCTCTCCATTGAGGGCATCTTCAAGAGGTGGTGCCTCAAGAAGGTAGTGTTAATTCAACACTCTTCTCAGTATAGTTATAAATGAGGTGCCTGAAGACCCACACTCAATTATTAAGAAACAGCTTCTTCCCTTCTGCCATCAGATATATGAACTGTCCATGTCTGCATCAACACTACCTTATTATGAAGGGTCCTGAGGAAAAACGTCTTAGCCCAAAACAACAACTCTTTATTCCTCTCTATAAATGCAGCCTGACCTGCTCAGTTCCTCTATCATTTTGTGTGTGTTACTCTTCCAGCATCTCCAGAATCTCTTGCATTTATGACTACTTCATTGTTCTTATTTTTATTTCTATTTATTCACCTTAATAATTTACATTTTTTTTTGTCTTTGCATTGTACTGATGTCACAAAACAACAGTTTTCTGTCATATAACTCAGTCATGATAAATCTGATTTTGATCCTGAACTGTACAAATAAAATTTAATTTTCCCACACATAAGTATGTCAAGATTGGAAAGACAAAGTCATAATTGTCACTGAAGAAAGAAACATGAACAAAATAGTTTATCTGGTCATTATCTTATTTCAGTTTTCTTGGCATTTTCTGGGTGAAAATTTGTTCTTTTCCTGCCTTGGTCTGGGACACCTTGAAAGAACTTTGAAATACTTTGCAAGTCATTCTTTTGCATATGTTCCATTATACAGCATGCTTACATTGGCTCATAGAAAATGCTATCTTTGTAATGAGGCAAATTAATCTTAACAGGAGTATAAAGGCTAAACTAACCAGTACACTTACAAGCATTTGTTGGGAGCGATATTCTAAATTCATAGTGAACAGCACCTGGAGCCACCAGGGGCAGATGTCTACATAAACTCCTTCACAGAGAGAAAGACATGGGTGAGTGACAAGATCACCAGGTTTGCTATGTAGTATTCAGCATTCTGGACTGTGGGAAGCATGTGTACTTCCATCACTAACACTCACAACTGTAGATGAGCCATTATGTTAGCCTGGTTTGGCCTCTAAGGACATGTGATTATGTGTAGATATTATTTGGTTTGCTACAGAAATGTGCTGTATATACTCATTTAAGTTATCTCTTAAATCACAGCTATATTTTTGGAAGAGTGTGTGTTTAAATGTATGTAGAAGAGAACTTTTGTATCAAAACTCAAAAGGAAATTAAGCGCACGTAACATTCCATATAGATGGGATATAGCAGAATATCATGAATTCAGTGACATTAGGGAATATCTTGTGGATATTGTGTTTTATTTCTCTCCATATTTTTGGTTTGATCTTGAAACTGGCATGGAAGTCTTGCTAGACAGAACAAGATGGCAGGCACAGCTGGAGGAGCATGGTGCACAAATGTCAGAGCAACTGAAAGAAAGAGAGAGTTGAGGAGAATATTTAGATAGAGTGCTAGCAGAAGTGGACAAATACAAGGTGCTTTTGGTCAGAAAGAGACAGATGAGATGAGAAGCAGGTAGAAGGGACAGAGCAGCTGAAGGACAAGAGGTAAGGGCAGTCTGATAAATAATGGGAACAGGGCACTGAGATGAAGACTCAATGTTATCAGCCAGGCCAATGACCAAAAATGAAAGTGATGAGGTGGATTGGGAAACGCTGGAACAGGTTGGTCAATTTGACTTTAATCTAGTGGGAGATCTAAATCTGCAAAATTCACTGGGTCACAAAATCAATCTGAATTTACAGGTTAGTGATTCTATAGTAGCCTAGGAGTTATTGATCACAAAGCACTGTCAATTTATCAGTGATTGAACCTTTAACATAAATATTACTCCGAGGAAGGAAAAACGATAGAGAGGCTGTCTGAATGGAGCCTTGGTTTCCTGCTCCACCTCACCTAAAGGTGACATTCAAAGCATATTTGAAGTGCTTAGCAGAGGCTCTCTTAGAAGCAATTGGTCAAGCCAAGAGAAGTTTCTGGCAAGCCAGATCAGTGATAACTCCACCCTGGTGATCTGAAGAAAAGAACCTTGAAAGCAGCCGGAAAGGTCAGTGAAAGCATACTTTGGAGATTCCAACCAAGAAATCAAAGATGGCACCACCATTCTTAAAGATTGGACTCTGGAAACCCACATAGCACTGGAGGAACTCAATAAATCAAGCAACATTTATAAAGGGAAATGGACAGTCAATATTTCAGTTCCAGAAGCCTCATCAGGACTCTACGTGTGTCTATGAATGTTTCTGCCAGTGTCAGTGATGATGTATTTCTGTGGGCATGTGTGTAAATAAAATGCAATTTGCACTGGAAAAACTTATGTCTATTTGCCTCAAAAGTATAAAGAACTTTAAAGGGATGTTGGTCAAAGTGCTCAAAAAGTGAAACAGCAACACAAGCTCTTGAGATCAAGTAAGAGCAGGCCCTGAATCCTGATGACTCAGCCAGCCTCTCACACTCACTATCACCATGTACAAACCCTTTACCTTAGGGGAGAAGCAGAGCATTCTGACCGGGCTACTCCCACTCAAAATTGCCTTGTTTTGGCATAAATTAGAAGAAATGATAGAAATGGAACAGGTGCACCTAACTGACCTGCTTCTTTTGTTTAAAGTGAAATGCCTAAAAATCATGGGACAATACAATCAAGAATGTAGAAGATGGTACACAGGCAACTATTAGAATGCAAGTAGTGAGAAGAGATACCACAACTTAATGGAGGAAGTGACTGAGGGAAAACAAGAGGAACTGAGAAACAATAATGGTAGTAGTTCAGAAGGTCAATGCCTGACCATGGACTATGCTATGCAGAAATATTAAATAGCTGAAGAAAATGCAGGGGCAGAATATCCAGTTTAGAATGATACAATTTTCCCGAAAATTCTCAGGAAAGATCAAACTCAGCCTATCAAGAAGTATGGACAGTGAATAGCTGTAGGTCCTCCTGTTCTGCAGAGTGCCCTTTGCTGGGGAGACAGAAGAAAGAAGAGAGAAAAGTGGTCACATAGTGGCTTCTGAAGAGGGAATCAAGGTGTAAATACAGAGAACATATACTCAGTGGCTACTTCGAGGTACACCTATATATTTGCTCATCAATACAAGTGATCTAATAAGCCAATCATGGGGCAGCAAGTCAATGTATAAAAGCACGTAGACGTGTCCAACAGATTCAGTTGGTGCTCAGGCCAGCGAACAGAATGTGGAAGAAATATGATGGTGGAAAGATTGTTGATGCCAGACAGGGTGGTTAGATTATCTCATAAACTGCGGATCCCCTAGGGCGGGGGTCGGCAACCCGCGGCTCCAGAGCCACATGTGGCTCTTTTACGTCTGTGCTGCGGCTCCCTGTTGCTTTGGGAAATAATTGGTTGTGGCGACCCTTTTCCTGGCACATCCGAAACGACTCACAAATTAGATAGCCTACGGGGGTTTGCGAGCACAGAGCTTTGGAGCCTCTGCGCCATGGGGGGCAGGTTGAGGGAGGCTTAAAAGTGAGGCTGAAGATTTCGAAAAAAGTTTTTTCCTTCGACTGCAGTTACCGACTCCGTGTCGTAATTTTAGCGCTGCGTGTAGCACACCGCTACATGGTCAGTATTTAATTAAAATGTATTTTATGTTAGTTTGTTAGTTTTTGAAATGTAAATCTAAATTTGAAGATTATGGTGATCTTGTACAATCTAAATAAGACGTTGTGGCGACCCATTTCCTGACACATCCGAACCGGCTCACAATTAGCCAGCGTTCAGGCTAAGGGAGATAGCCTACGGGGGTTTGTGAGTACGTGTCTTTTGCAGCATCCGCGCCCATGGGGGGGCGGGTTGAGGGAGGCTTAAAAGCAAGGCTGTTTAGTTCGAATAAAGCTATCTTTGACTGCAGTTTACTGACTGCGTGTAGCACACCGCTACAACGTGTTTTTATCGCTGGCTGTCCAGAGGGGAGGTGCTGAAACGCTTTGTCGCGTGTCTGGAAGAAGTGAAAACTTTCCTGGGCAGCAAAGGGCTCACCTTTCCTGAGCTGGAACAGCCAGAGTGGCTGGAAAAGCTACACTTCATGGTAGACATGACAGCGCACCTGAACACGCTGAACACAGCTCTTCAACGGGGTAAGGACGTACAGCCCTGCACATGTTGGAGGATGTTTTGGCATTCGAGCGCAACTTGACGTTGCTTGCCAGAGATTTACAGAAAAGCACATTGTCTCACTTCCCCAATTTGAGAGAGTTCAAACAAGGTCACGACATGATAAATTCGGAGTATTTACATTCTGCAATCATCGCAATGCAAACATCGTTTGGGAAACGCTTCTGTGAGTTCAGAGAGGAAAAAAACACATTATCCTTCCCGGTCACTCCCCTAAGCATCGATCCATCCCTACTGAATACGACTGCATTGTCAGGTGTGAGTCAACCTGACCAAGTATGATAAATATTTTAATTGCCTATTATTTTACGTATATGAATATGTCTTCATTGTTCAGTGAAATAGTCCTTTTATTTTTCAGGTTGACAGCTGGCTGACGTTATTTTTGCTGCTGGCGGCAAATTTAAGTTTGGCGTTTTTCATAAATACAAGGAGGACTCAAATAGACGTTGAGTATTTTACTTAAAAGTAACCTTCAACCCAACGTCTTTTTTTCTGAGTTCAAAATGTTTTTGTTGCATGCAGAAATGTAATTTTGTTTTCTCTGCAGGAGTTCATCAATTTCATAAATGCAACACATTATAGTTTGTTTATACATAGCATAAAGGCAAAACAAAACGTTGTATGCAGTGTTATTTCATTTTAAATGTCAAACGGGTTTTGCGGCTCCCAGTGTTTTCTTTTCTGTGGGAAACGGGTCCAAGTGGCTCTTTCAGTGGTAAAGGTTGCTGACCCCTGCCCTAGGGTAATCATGTACAGCAGTCTCTGGAGTTCACAAGGAATGATGCAAAAAATAAATAAAGATCCAGTGAGCAGCTGTTCTGTGGGCAAAAATGCCTTGTTAATGAGAGAGGTCATAGGAGAATGGCCAGACTGGTTCAAGCTGACAGAAAGACAACAGTAGTTCAACAACCATATGTTACATCAGCAGTATGCAAAAGAGCATCTTTGAATGCACAATAAATTGAACCTTGAAACAGATGGTCTGAAGCAGCAGAAATTAACTAACATACACTCAAGTGACCACTCAATTTGGTACAGGAGGTAACTAACAAAGGGGCCACTGAGTATATTTCTATACCACTAACCAGTAGTGAGGAACTATCACACAAGAGATATGATATGTGACCAGTGTGGCCTCCTCTGGCAACATACGACAGTGTGCATTCAAGGGAGGAAGGTGTGAGAGTAAGTCAAAAATTTAGTCAGAAATAACAGTAAATACAAAATCTCCCACCCCACCAGTACCTTTTCTGTGAAAACCAACTGATTACCAGATCATAGAATCAGTAAAGACAGAGTTCATGTGGCAAATAGTTGGCGACAGTTGCTTCCCGGTGATACAAATGCACACAAATGTTTTATCAGGGAGCAGTAAACTAATAAATCAGTGAATACAGAGACTCAACAACCCTTACCAAAGACTAGAAAGTCTATTTAAATAATAAACACAGGATGAAAAAAGATGAAGGCAGAGAAAAGCAAGTCTCTGATGAATTCAGAGAGGAGGAAGGCGCCTTCCTACTGGGTATTACTGGGTATACCTAAAACAATGAAGGTTCAAAGATTCACAATGAAGGTTCACAGTACATTTATTTTCAAAGTACATATATGTCACCATATACAAACCTGAGATTCATTTTCTTGTGGGCTTACTCAATAAATCCAATAATCCTCAAAAAATCATTGAAAGACCGCACCTAGCAGGACAGATAACAGCCAATGTGTAAATAAAACAACAATCTGTGCAAATACTAAAAGGAAAAAATAATAATAAATCAATTAGCAATAGAGAACGTAAGTTGAAGAGTCATAGAAACAGAAAACCTACATCACAACAAAGGCCCTTAGGCCCACAATACTGTGCCTAACATGTACTTACTTTAAAAATTACCTAGGGTTACCCATAACCCTCTATTTTTCTAATCTTTATGTACCCATCCAGGAATCTCTTAAAAGACCCTATCATACCCACCTCCACCACCGTTGCCGGCAGCCCATTCCACATACTCACCACTCTCTGCGTAAAAAACTTATCCCTGACATCTTCCCTGTACCTTCTTCCAAGAACCTTAGAACTGTGCCCTCTCGTGCTACCCATTACAACGCTGGGGAAAAGCCTCTGACTATCCGCTTGATCAATGCCTCTCATCATCTTATACACCTCTATCAGGCTACGCCTCATCCTCCGCCACTCCAAGGAGAAAAGGCCGAGTTCACTCAAGCTATTCTCATAAGGCATGCTCCCCAATCCAAGCAACATCCTTGTAAATCTCCTCTGCAACTTTTCTAGAGTTTCCACATCCTTCCTGTAGTGAGAATCAGAATCAGAATCAAAATCAGGTTTATTATCACCGGCATGTGACATGAAATTTGTTAACTTCGCAGCAGCTGTTCAATGCAATACATAATCTAGCCAAGAGAGAAAAATAATAATAGAAATAAAATACAATATAATAATAAATAAACAAGTAAATCAATTACATATATTGAATAGTTTTAAAGAAATGTGTAACCTCTAACAACCGTCCACACTATCCACAACACCCCCAAGCTTTGTGTCATCAGCAAATTTATGAACTTCCTCATCCAGGTCATTTATAACAATAACTAAGAGAAGGGGTTCCAGAAGAGGTCCTGTTTCTAATTTCCACCCACAGAGACTCAGTAGAGAATCCCTCCATGACTACTTCCTTTTCTGTAGCTGTGACACTATCTCTGATCAGCAGTGCCACACCCCCACCTCTTTTGCCTCCCTCCCCTTCCTTTCTGAAACATCTAAAGCCTGGCACTCTAAGTAACTATTTCTGCCCCTGAGACATCCAAGTCTCTGTAATGGCCACAACATCATAGCCCCAAGTACTGACCCATGTTCTAAGCTGATCCATTTTGTTCATGGTGCTCCTTGCATTAAAATAGACACATCTGAAACCGTCAGTCTGAGCGCATCCATTCTCGATCATCTGCCTATCCCCCCCCTCACACTGTCTACATGCTTTCTCTATTTGTGAGCCAACCACCCCTTCCTCCGTCTCTTCAGTTTGCTTCTCACCCTCAGCAATTCTATTTTAAACTCTCCCCAATTGCCTCAGCAAACCTCACCGCCAGGATATTGATCCCCCAGGATTCAAGTGTAACCCATCCTTTTTGTACAGGTCATGTCTGCCCAAAAGAGGTCCCAATGGTCCAGAAATCTGAATCTCTGCCCCCTGCTCCAATCCCTCATTTATTGCTTTTATCCTCCAACTCACTCTATTCCTATTCTCACTGTCGTGTGGCACAGGCACGCCTTTGGGGTCCTGCTTCTCAGCTTCCTTCCTAACTCCCTGCAGTCTGTTTTCAGGATCTCCTCCCTTTACCTACCTATGTTATAGGTACCAATATGTACCACGACCTCCGGCTGTTCACCTTCTTACTTCAGGATATTGTGGATGCGATCAGAAATATCCTGCACCCTGGCACCTTGGAGGCAAACTACAATCCGTGTTTCTTTCCTGCATTCACAGAATCACCTGTCTAATCCCCTAACTATAGAGTCCTCTATTACTACTGCCTTCTTCCTTGTGCTACCCTTCTGAGACACAGGGCTAGACTTTATCTATGCCAGAGGCATGGCCACTGGTGCTTCCCCCAGGCAGACCATCCCACCCAGCTGTACTCAAACAGGATTACTTATTGTTAAAGGGATCAGCCACTGGGGTACTCGCTAGTACAGTATCTGACTCTTGCTATTCCATCTCCTGACTGTTACCCACTTATCTGTTCCCCAAGGCTCCTGTGTGACTATTTGCCTATAGCTCCTCTCTATCACCTTCTCACTTTCCCTGACCAGACGAAGGTCATCAAGCTGCATCCAGTTATCTAACCCGGTTTCTAAGGAGCTGCAGCTCAATGCACCCGGTGCAGGTATAGCTGTCCAGGAGGCTGGGAGTCTCCCGGACATCCCACATCTGACACCCAGTACAGAACACTGGCCTCACAGACATACTTCCTATTTCTATTCTACATTAGTAGCATAACTCGCCTCAACCCTTTATTGTCGAAGCCCTGTTGAGCCAAAGCCCTCCTACTCTGTCAACCTCTATTCTGTCACCTGCTCCTCCAGCGCCCACTCTATAAAGCTGTCTTCCTTTTAAACTCTTCCCGCTGGTCTAACTCGCTGACATCCACGTGCTTGCACAGTCATGCCTCAATCAAACCACTGAAGAAAAAGCTGACTTCCTTTTAAACTCTTCCCGCTGGTCTAACTTGTTGAAGGTTGTAGGAACAGTTCAGTAGTGGAGCAAGTGAAGTCAAGTGATGTTGAGTTCATAAATGGCCATTTTCCATACTAAACTGCTGAACTAACAACGTAGTTGTATATTTTGAAGTTATATTTAATCTCTTCCTATTATCTTTGAACCTAATGGATATAAATATCTGTATATTTTGGGTGTGTAGTTTTTTGTAATTTGGTGACCCCTATGCATTTGCTTGTGCTAATTAAAAAAATCTGTTATATCTGCAGTTCTAATCTGGATCTTTCAGCCACACTGACTAATGGAACAAATGCTCTATAGATTCCTAGATGACTGCATCACAATCTGGTATGGAAACATCAATATCTGATAATGGGAAAGCCGCAGAAAGAGGTGGACATAGCCCAATCTATCACAGGCAAAACCTTCCAAACCACTGAGTACATTTACATGGAGTGCTACCACAAAGACCCCTGCAATCTAGGATGTGGACACATGGAACAAACTATCTAGTTGTGTCATTGCGAGTAGTAGCTTTAAGACTTTCAAATTTAAACTCAATGGTTAATTCAGCACATTACGTCAATAGGAATTTTGCAAGTTTTTTTGGGCTGAATGGCCTGTTCCTATCAAAAACTTTCTAATGTTCTAATGTTCCAAAATCTGAGAAACAGAGGAATCATGAAAATGGCAAAAACAGTGGTCCAGTTATAACTGTTTTTGTAGGCAACATATCTGAGAAAGCTTCTGATATGTTTATCAGGCAGTTACTTGCAAAGAGTAACTTGGTTTTAAGTTGGAAGAGAGTTCAAGGAGCTACAGGAAAGTTGCAAGCATTCAGCTTTTGTGAGTATGAAGAACCAGAATTTACTCTGCATGCATTAAGGTTTTTGGATGAGTTTACAGTGGGAGACAAACAGCTGCTTGTAAGAGTAAACTCAAAAACTAAAACCCAGCTGAGTGGATGCAAAACCAAAAAGAAGGGTGTCAGGGGAAATACGAAAATAGAGGACTTGTCAGATGACTTTGTGGATGAGCAAACCAAGAAGAGATATAAGATTCCAAAGTGAGCAATAGAAGGATTAACAAGAAACTTATACAAAATTATAAGGAGTATGGATAGGGTAAATATATGCAGGCTTTTTCCCCTCAGGTTGGGTGAGACTGGAACAAGAGGTCAGAGGTTTGGGGTAAAAGGTAAATCTGAGGAACTATTTCATTCAGAAGATAGTACTGCAAGTGTGGAACAAGCTCAAATCAGAATCAGGTTTAATATCACTGGCATATGTTGTGAAATTTGTTAATTTTGCAGCAGCAATACAATACATAATAGTAGAAAAAAACAGAATCACAGTAAGTACATATATCAAATAGTTAAATTAAATCAGTAGTGCAAAAGTAAAAATAAAACAAAATGAGGTAGTGTTCATGGTTCAATATCCATTCAGAAACCAGATGACAGAGGAAAAGAAGCTGTTCTTGAATCATTGAGAATGTTCCTCCAAGCTTCTATACCTCCTTCCTGCTGGCAGCAATGAGAAGGTGGCAGGTCCTGGGAGATGGGGGTCCCTAATGATGGATGCCACTTTTTTGAGGCATCGCTCCTTAAAGATGTCCTGGATGCCACAGAGGCTGGAGCTCATGATGGAGCTGACGAAGTCTACAACTCTCTGCAGCTTACTTCAATCCTGTGCAGTTGCCCCCCCCCCCCAATACCAGACAGTGATGTAGCCAGTTAGAATTCGCTCCATGATACATCTGTAGAAACTTGAGTGTGTTTTTGGTGACACACTAAATCTCCTCAAGCTCCTGACCAAATATAACCACTGCCTTGCCTTCTTCATTGCTGCATCAATATATTGGGTGCAGGTTAGATCCTCAGAGATATTGACACCCAGTAATTTGAAATTACTCACTCTTCCCACTTCTGATCCCTCTATGAGGATGGGTGTGTCTACTTCTAATCTCTCTCTGAGGACTGGTGAGTTGTCTTGTCTTACCCTTTCTGAAGTCCACAATTAGTTCTTTGGTCTTACTGATGTTGAGTGTAAGGTTGTAACTGAAACATCCCACAATTAGCTGGTACATCTCACTCCTGTGTGCCCTCTCATCACCATCTGACGAGATCAGACAATGATCAGACATCATCGCCACAATGATTGGATGTTAGCAAATCCATAGATGGCATTTGAGCTGTACCTAGCCACACAGTCATGGGTGTAGAGAGGGTAAAGCAGTGGGCTAAGCTTACATCCTTGAGGTGCACCAGTGTTGATTGTCAGCAAGGTGGAGATGTTGCTTCCAATCCGCACAGCTTGTGGTCTCCCATTGAGGAAATGGAGGATCCAGTTGTAGAGGGAACAAAAGTAGTAGAAGAAGTTCAATTGTAAATTGTAAGAGAAATTTTGATAGGTTCATGAATGAAACCCATATGGAGGGTTATGGTCTCCGTGTAGGGGAATAAGACAAGGCAGGAAACCGGGCTGGCATTGACAAGAGCGGCCAAAGGACCTGTTTCTGTGCTGCACTACTCTTTGATTCTATAAATAAACAGAGATAGGGGATGTTGTGTCAGAAAAAGAAACCGCATTTGTTTTTAATGAGAACAATAGCTGTCAAAAGCAATTGCATTCTGTTACATGCAGTATAAAAGGTAAGAAAGAAGAGAGGGGGGAGGTTAAAAAAAGACAACATTTAAAGAAGCCATTTTCACTCCAGTGTTGTTTGTTACCTTGATCCTGCGAGTTGACACAATCACATTTTTGTCCAGAGTGCAATGAGCATAGAGCTACCTTCTACATCCTCTGGGGGGTCTCTGATCGTGAGTGAACTTTTCCCTAAGTAAATTGAGATACCACTTCACCAAGTACTTCACTCCATCTGCCAGAAAAAGCAGAATCTCCTGGTAGCCACACAATTCAATTCTACTTCCCATGCTGACGTGTCAGTCCATGGCCTCCTCTACTGCTGCAATGAGGCCACACTCAGTTTGAGAAGCAACATTTTACATTCTGTCAGGATAGCTTCCAGACTGATGGCATTAACACTGATTTCTTGAACTTCCTGCAATTCCCCCCTCCACTTCCCCATTCCTGTTTTCTTCTCTCACCTTATCTCCTCACCTGTCCATCACCTCTCACTGGTGCTGCTCTTCCCTCCCTTCCACAGTCTTCTACTCTCTCCTATCACTTTCCCCCTCCTCCAGCCCTTTATCTCTTTCACCAGAAAACTTCCCAGCTGTTTACTTCACCCCTCGTCTTTTCCCAGTTTCACCCATCACCTTGTACTAAGTCCTTCCCTCCCCTCACCTTCCCATCTTTTATCCCAGGCCTGATAAAGGCTCTCAGCCCGAAACATCAACAGTTCACTCTTTTCCATTGATGCTGCCTGGCCTGCTGATTTCCTCAAGCACTTTTTTGTGCTGCTTTTCCCATAGATTGTCTATTTGTTAAGAGTGAGCTGATTAAAGAAATACATTCAAATTGTTCATGGTATTTCTCAAGCATTGCATTTTATCTGCAGTGTCTCAAGTGCTGGATGTCCAATCAGGAATCAAACTCTGGTCACTGAGTTATAAATACAGCCCTCGACCACTGAAGATTGAGAATGAACCCAGTTGCAGAAACCATGATGCAGGCAGGAGTTGATGTGCAGATTCAAAAGCAAGTTTTACTTTCTTTTAGGTAAGAAAACAGGCAACCAGTTGAACTCAGAAAATTCAATTGCAATTTTAGTAATCCAGGTTCTTGATGCACAAGAAAAATATATCCTCTTCCTTCCCTTTTTGCCATCATTTTCCTATCATTCCTATCACTTCCCCCTCCTCCAGCCCTTTATCTCTTTCAGAGACAACTTCCCAGCTCTTTACTTCACCCTTCACCCTTGTTTTATATGGCTATAAAGCAGCTTATTAGTGATTTTAGTTAAGTTTTAGCATATTTAGAAAACTTTATATATATATATATATATATAAAAAAACAGATATGGATAGAGAAAAGCTTTGGGTTAGAGACCATGCCAGTATTTCCATCAATTTCTGCTTTTAATTTTACAAATATACATCCTCAGCTAAATCTTTACTTTTAATAAAGAAGACAGAAATAATTCAACCAAATTTTTTTACAATTACTTTCAGCACAACAGCCTTACCTAACTCACTAACAGAAGAAATTAGATACTGTATGTCACCTTTCTACGTGTCACATAGAAATTTAATCTTCTCATCTTTGCACTGTAAACACAAACTATGTGGTTACTAATTCTCTTTTAATTTTCTCTTCTAAATTTTAATTTTGTAAAAAACTTGCAAACAAAAAATTCTGCTATTCAAATTTTTTTTGAGCACACACTATTGGTTTGTACTTGCAACAGATCATGACATATTTTCAATATTTCAATATTCAGATTTTTTTCATGCTGGTGAATTTAGATTCTTTGCTTATTTTAGCACCTGGCCTATACTCAGTGCTTGTCTGTTAGGTAGATAGAATGGTGAACTGAAATGAGAGAAGGAAAGAAGAAAGGAAGAAGGAATGGAATATATTGGCAGAAACATATATAGCACACTTAGTGACCCAAGGAGCCCAAGAACTGTTTGTTGTCACCATTATAATTCAGGAATTTTAGCAGCCAGCTTGTTCACAGGAAAGTCCTACAAGCAATAATGTCTGGGGGTGATCTGTTCTAGTAAAGTTGTTCAAACAATAAGGAATCATAACTTCTGGAAAACCTTGCCTGCTTTTGATTAAATAGTATTCTGGGATCTTTTATGTGAACATGGGAAATGTGGATGATCTGTGTTTTAAAACTTTGTTTACCTTTAATAATGCAATGAATTGTGAATTGTTCTTTCTCCGAAATATTTCCCTTTGGTGCAGAATATTAATTTGCCACATATCATATTTCCTTACCTAAAATTTGAAATAGTATCTGAGTAATATAAA
Organism: Hypanus sabinus; assembly: GCF_030144855.1. Taxonomy (NCBI): domain Eukaryota; kingdom Metazoa; phylum Chordata; class Chondrichthyes; order Myliobatiformes; family Dasyatidae; genus Hypanus; species Hypanus sabinus. The sequence continues at coordinate 115,516,602 of NC_082710.1, read as the reverse complement.
ATAACTTAAGTGCCCAACTTGTAATCAGTAAGATAGAAAGCTAAATGGTTTTATAAGCTGAAATTCAAACAGAATATCATTGCTTTGGAAAACAAAGACTTATTTACTGTAACAGTGGTTTTACCTACTGCTGATATTTTTTTCTTATGTCCCAGAATTAATATGGGATTAATCTGTATTCCCCAGAAGTTTCTCAGATCATGGTAAATTATTCAGAAACAATACAGATAAAATAATATGGTACCAACATCTATCATCCAGAAATATCTTCTAGCATCCTTGGATATCCTTTCACTTTAATTGAGCTTTCTGTGATTTCCATATGTTTGAATGATGATGACAAAATTTACTGCTTTCAGAATGAACAGTGTATGCATGTATTCCATTAGTATTTGAAAATGCTTAATGTATTCTGGATATATAAAAATAATTGTTCAGTTCCCACTTTGAACTGAACCAAAACATCATTGTAAGCATTTTAAGGATCTATTATACAGCTTTTGTTGATCTAAATTGTATCTATTAGGACAAAATGACCAGCAATTTTTGTACTTAGTTGAGCAAAATAAAACCTGACAGATTTAAAATAATTTTCCACTAGATGATGCAATTTTAACAGCATTTAAACTTTAATTACTTTTTATCAATAATTTTATCATCCATGGTTATTTTCAAATGCATTTTAGCTTTGAAGGTTGAGTTCAAAATATTAATTTCCTCCACAGGATCATACTTTCCAATCTTCCTTGATTACTCCTTCAGAAATATATTTGCTACCATGCTCTTGCCTTCTGTTTGTCAAGTTAACATTGAGACTCCCTGAATAGAAAACAGATTTTCAAGGACGAGTTCCAGCTCATGATCAATATTTGAAAGCTGAAAATGGCCATACCAATAACTAAGGAAAACTTTCTTTGGCTTTGAATTTAAGATGCTGAGTTTCAAAATGGTATGGATTTATAGACTTCAATAAGAAGGCTGCTGAATTCCCAATGTGTGGAGTAATGTGAAAGCTTTATTGATAGAATTGAATGAAAATAATGTTATCAAGATATGACAGATGGCCAGATTGCAAATTTTCAGGATTAACCTGTTAGTTATACTACATTATGGTATTTAAGTGCACCATTTGTTATTTGTTAGATATTGGCTGGGATATTTAGTTATAACGTGTAATGTGTTTTAACAGTTAAAGTGATGATGATTCACTTCTGAACATAAATTGATTCACACTACTGTCCATGTTAGCTGCTCCAGTAAAACCTGTTTTGCATGCGCTGAAAGTTCACCATTAGGCCTCCTTCAGCAGTTCCACCAGCTGCGTCAGGATCCCACCACCAGTCATGTCGTCCCCCTCTGTACCCCTTCTGAAACCATTTTCTTCATGACTTCCTGGTTTACTCATCTTCCCACCCACCCTCCCTGTCACCTGCTATCTCACCCTGCAACTGTATGAAGTGGAATAATTGAGCTTAAACCTCTTGTCTCACCACTATCCAAAGACCTGAGGAACCCTGCCAAGTTAGGCAAAAAAAAAATGGAAATCACCGCTGGAACATCATCTACCGCATTTGGTGCTCTTAATGTGGGCTTTACATTGTGACACCTAGTGTACAACAGCTGAAAACTTTGTGAGCCCATGCTCAGGGCCCCAGTGGACATCTTGAACTACCGGTTGCATGTCATTTCAAGTCCCCTTCCCACTCCTATTCCAATCTATCTGTCCGTAGCCTTCTCCACTGCCACATGGAGGTTAAATATAGACTTAAAGATTAGTGCTTCATATTCTGTTGGGTTGTCAATGGTATGACATGTAAGGCCATTTCTGTATGCCACAGCTCAATGGTGTGAACATTGAATTCTCCAACTTCTCATTGCCCTCAGCCCCAAGGGTCCTTTCTCTCCCTTTTTGATCTACCCAATTTTTCACCCCTTTTTCTAACCTCCTGCAGACTACCCAGCCAATTTTGTTCTCCTTCCCTACCTGGTTCCATTTTCCCATCATATCTTCCATATCTGGATTAATTTATCACCCTCTGTACTTACCTTATTCTATTATCCACAGCATCTTGTGTTTCCACATATCACCTACCAGCTCTTCCTGTCTGTACATCTACACCCCTCTCCCCCACACCCACCCTGCATTTCTTTCTTTTTCCCCTTGTGTATCTCTATCTTTTACACCATCTTTTGTCTGTCCATGCCACTACTATCCTCCCCTTCTTCACCTGGCTTCACCTCTCCACCACTCTCTCTTTAACTCCACCTATTACCTGCCAGCCTGTCTCATCTTCTCTCCCCCTCCCCAACCCATTTGCACACTGGCTATCTTGCCTCTACTCTCTCACTTCTGATGCAGAGTCTTGACCCAAAATGCTGACCATCCCTTTGCCTCCACAGATGCTGCCTGATATGATGAATTCCTCCAACGTATTGTATTTTTTTGCTCAAGATGGCAGCATCTGATATTTCTTGCGTTTTTGTACTTATATGATTAAAAGCAAAGTGTTTAAAAAGAACTGCAATCAGTTTTGGAAAAAAACATTGTACAGTGAGTACAGTTGCTAGGGTTCAGCCTTTCTCCTAAAGAAGTAAGTACTGTGTTAGTCAACAGTTTGCACAAAGGATGAGGAGGTACCCTGAAGACCAGGCCAATCTTATTCTTATTCATTCTAAACTTGTGTATGTTGCTACTCCAGTGCACTTTCCAATTAATAGATTAATAGCAACTCCTACAATACAGATGGAGGAGATTTCCATGACAGTAAGGCCATTTCTATAAGAGGGTGATATGTGTATTTTCTCATTTTGACTGGAAGAAGAAATAAGTGGAGGTTGGGGCAATTAGCTTCCCTGGGAGGCTTATTCAGCTGGAGTATTCTGTGAAGTCCACCGTTCAAAGGAAGGTTGTGTGTGGAAACTGAAGTCCTGTAAGGAATTGTTATCAACCTGCCACAGTTGTAGTGGCAGAGCCACGCCAGGCTGGTTTGCCTGTGGCATTTAAGATTACTAATGCTCTTGTAGTCCAAAGCAGAAGAATTTTGAAAGATTCACCAGTTTACATTGTATCATGGAAAATGAGTGGGTATAGAGATTTCTATTCCAGCAAAATAGAATTCAATCCTTTCCTTCGGGTAGAGTGCAGAGCGAGGCTTCATCACTGGCATAGGGATCCACCATTAATGGTTTAATTATATAATCCAGAACCCTGTCAGAAATGTTTCTCTGCCCTAGTGTATGAATCAGATGAGGTTACACAGAGAAGAATGTTTAAAGAAAGCACCTGCAATATTCTTTGATACTTTCACATTGTAACATAATCACGCTACCATGTGTAAACATCATCTGTATGTTGGCAGAAAAAAGCCCATTCCCTTCGCTGCTGTTTCCTAATACCAATTAAAGTCACAATCACAAGAACTACCTGTAATGAGGAATGAGGAACAATGAGGAACACCCAGTCTTCATAGATATAATGAAGATTATCAATGCAAGCTGAAGAAAAGATACAAATGCCCAAATTGGTCAATTAATACTTTCCAATTCACCCTGGACAGCCTCTTTCATCTTAGTTGGGATTACTTGTTGCATCCTGACATACAGCCATTTTTCAGATCAATATGGTTCAAAATCTTACCAATGAGAAATGCTGGCATTTCAAGGCTGTTGACATCATTTCAGAATGTCACAGGCTAAATAAAAAGTGTTATTGGCACAAAACTCACTGTGAAATATAGGAGACAATTTTACCAATGGGTGCAAGAAAGCCAGCAATATGCCCTGAGGTGTTCTACTCTGAAAAAAATCAAAATGCTAATCTGTGTGAATAAACTTCTAGGGCTAGGCTGAGCAACATGCAAAACATCTTGGAGGAACCCTACCAAAGGGTTTCAGCCTGAAACATCGACTGTATTCTTCTCCTGGAAGCTGCCTAACCTGCCGGCTTCCTCCGGTATTTTATGTGTGTGTTGCTCAGATTTCCAGCACCTGCAGATTTTCTGTTGCTGATTAAATTTCTAGTCTGTCTCTTTTCACTCATTCAAGAGGAAGAACCTTGATGCTGCTTAGTTCTTTGTACAGCACATAAATCTGTTTTCTTGACTTCCATTTGCCCTTGCCAGCTTTCTACACAATGCATCCCCAGAGGCTATTGCCAAACTGGTGACAAGTTGTTTATATGAACTGGTGATTTCCTTGAAGGTTGGTCTTGAACAGCTCTGGGCAATAAAAAGTGTTGGCCTCATATTATAATACATTGTCCTGACAAGCTTTTTTTTGAGTCACTGGCTGACAAAAAGTCAAAATGACTGTGGAGGAGGTAGCAATGATGCCCTTAAAAAAAAACAGATGATTTGTCTTCCAGTAAGATATTTCCATATCCCAGCAAATGAAGTAGGATAAGAAATTGTTGGAGTAAACCTTCCATTACTACTCTAGTGCTAAGCTGCCAGCCCATGAACAGCAGGGTTGAGGAACTTACTTGTAGAAGATCTTCTTGAGGTGGGATTAATAACACACTCACTCATGTTGATCTCCCATAAGAAATGCTAATGCAAACCTCATGGGCATTGTGAAGAACTAACTCTGCATGCTCTCAAGCTCTCCACATGTGCAATTATAAATTACGACACTACCTTCCAGGCATGAATTTAAGCGTGTTTGAATTGCTCTACAGGCAGTTTGTCAGAAGCACAGAGCATCTAAAGATAAAATCACAGTCATCCTTAAACTTGCAGGGATTTTTCTTTCTCGATGATTTTTCAGCAAAACTGAATTGTACTGTATAGGACATTGGAATATTGCAAATTTCTTTCAAATATATTGGGCAGTTGTCTTTTGGTTGATACTCTCAAGTGATTATAAAAGTTTCCTTGTGAAGGATTTTATACCAGAAAATCGAAAGGAACATCCTCATTGTCCCAGTCAATAATCAATAACATTTCTGAAACATACCTCCTCTTTTCATACTGCTGTTTGTAGAAACTGATTATGTAGGAAATGGTATCTGCAGTAAAATTATTTTGTTAGCTATGGATGAGCTGAGACACTCTGTATGCTCTGTAAAATGGAGAATGATGCAGTTTTGTATCTCTCTCTAAGTGATGTAAAATGTGCTAAATATTTGGTCTTTTGTTTCTTTCTTGTGTTCCCTGCAAGCTGGAAGATTCTCTTGTAGATAATTTGAATATTAGTTCTAGGCAACCTTTTGAAGAAGTCAAAGAAATATGAAGCAGCTTGGTAAACTCTGCAAGGTGAGGCAGAACTGAAATAAAGTGAATAAGAAGGCAAAGTCATTGCGAAGACAACAGTTTTTTTCACTTGTATGCATGCAAGCTGGAGAAAATGAAGTGAAGATTGATTTCTTTTTGCAGGAAAGATATGGAAAACTAAGAAAGGGATCTATTGACAGTGATGCAGCTAAAGCAGAATGATAATCTCAAAGGGAAAAGGAACGAACAGGAAGAATGGATTGGTAGCACTGATGTAGCAATAAATTTCTTCTTGCACTGTAGATTCAGGACCATATAATTTGCTTTACCAAATTCCATACAATATTAGGGCATAAAAAGAGGTTACTTATCAAATTGTGAGCATGCCAGTTTTTTTTTCATTCTCATACCCTGTAACCCCATAAATTAGGCCTCTTCTAACTCAAGTGCATCTGTCCCTTTGAAAGTTCTTGTCAAGTATGATACTAACGTCCTTTCAAGTCATTTATTAATAATCCTGCCAGATCTCAATTTGAAATAAGTTCTATTTATTTTCCTAATTACTGTCACACTTGCTGGAGGCACTTGTCTTGCCTTACTTGCTCTATCAAAATCTATCACTTAAAACTGTTTTTAATAGGTTTCTGCTAGACCTTTTTCTAATCTGTGGAGAAAGATCTCAGTTTCTGCAATCACTTCACATAACTAGTCCTCATTCTGGGTGATCTCCTGATCATACAGTTTTTTTCATTTCCAGCTGACTCATTCTTTTCAGCACATATCACACTTCAGAAGGGAAGAGGATTTTCTGTTTCCTGAACAGCATAGATTCATCAGAAAATTCAGAGTGCCCTGATTAAATTATTTTGGTTGGTTCTTCAGAAAGTTTGAATATAAAAAGTAAACCTGCCTTTTAAGAGGCTTGTCTTAAAGGGAAGATGTACTTCTCCTTTAAGAAAAATGCATCTTCTAGCGTATCCAACTGATGACCTATTTACAGTAATATATCCTGACCACATATTAGAAAAAAAATAGACTTCCTAGACTTGCCAGACAAAGATTACCTTCACATAGTGGCTACTGACATATATTCCACCAAAAAATAAGCTATAATTAACTCTCATAAACATTCTTTTTTGAATTTTTGCTGACTGTGGAAATAGCGGGCAAATGAGCACTTTGAAAAATTCATTCCGAGTCACTTCAAAGATCTCCGCAAGGCATTTGCTTATATGGTGGATTTCAAGGTCTGAAAAGAAGCAAGCTGATAAAAACAATAATCACAGCTTAGCAAAATTTACACTTAATTCAAAAATCTGTCAAACAGGTGCATATCCGAATGAATGCTTGAATAATGCTGATTTTCTCTCAAGTAAACTGCTCAACAATAACTGTCCTCTCTTATCAATATTACATTGAGCTGGGAAGTGATTTTTTTGTGATTATACATCCTGTGCATTCATAAATTAAATGGTATAGTCAAAGGATTATGCAAGTAAACAAATAGTGATCAGGTAACTGGTTAATAGAAGAGCCATGCAAAATATTGAAGTGTGAAATGGAGAGAATTTGGATGCTAAATCAAAACGGATGCCTAAGGCACTGTGAAGGTTGATTAAAATGAAACAAAACAGATCATATATAACAAGGCTGCTAAGCTTCAGATAAAAACAGGACAACCAAAGAGTACAGATTATCATCAGGAGTATACTGTAGATTGTATTTTCAGGATATATAAAATAGGATCAGAACTGTATATTCAAAAAACGAATAGGAAGCTACAAGATTGAAATTAAAGTCTGGATTTTAAAAGCAAAATTGACAAAACTATAGCTAAAGAAATGTTTGAATTCTATTTTTTAAAGAAAAGGTTAGCTTTATTTGGCACAACTAGAGTGAAATGCATAAAATCAAATTAGCAAGAATTATGCTGGGGAAACCCGCAAAGGTTGCCACACCTCTGGTGCCAACGTACTATGTCCAAACTAATCTTATCTCACCAACCTTAACCATACATCTTTGGACTGTGGGAGGAGACCATAGTATTTGGAGGAAACCCACGCAGTCACAGGGAGAACATAAAAACTCCTCATTGACAGCAGAAGGAGTCAAACCCTTTGTTTCTTGCTGCTGTCTATGAGGGGTTTTTACAGCTCTTACTGCTGGTGCATCAAATAAGAAAGAAGGAATTTAACCATAGAAGTTGAGATAGGGCAGATAAGTTATTAAAACGGATTGTATTGAGGTGGCATGATGGTATAATGGTTAGTGTAATTCTATTACAGCATCAGCGACCAAGGTTCATCTCTGCCACAGTCTGTGAGGAGTTTATATTCTCGCTGTGACGAAGTGACTAAGTGCTCCAGTTCCACTCCCCCACATTCCAGTGAAGAGGCAGCTTCAGTGAAGAGAAGTGTTAGAAGCAGCTGTAAAAATAAAACATATAATGAAATTATATGAAAATATTTAGAGTATATTAGTTTCTTCTTCTAACTGGACTGAAACTTCACATGATCTTACTTATAGCATCAAGGAAATACATGATCTTTTGTAGTAGTTGACTCACCAAGCTGAAGCAAAATACATACATTATTTAAGTCACAGAACTTCCTTGGGTTAACGACACCCCATTAACCTTAAGTAACAGTCTTACATATAAGGTAATAGTACTAAGTATAATGCACCATACTACTTGGTCTTTAAGAATAAAAGAATGTATAAGATTTATGGTGTTAGAAGTGTCTATCTAGCATAGTATTTTTTCCTGAGCTCTCCACCCAGAGAATGGGCAACAATCCCTTCCCCACCAATGAGAGAGAGCACAATTTGCCAAGTATAGAGCCGTTTTCTCCCTCGAAGGTTCATTTGGGGGCGCTGCCTTAGAATCAGCCTGTTCACAGGGCACTGAAACCTCAGCGACCCAGAGGCATGCTCGACTTCGAGGCCGCATTCTTAGACAGACAGACATACTTTATTGATCCCAAGGGGAAAATTGGGTTTTGTTACAGCCGCACTGACCAAAAGGATATTAAAAAGTGGACAGTTCTGAGCCCCTAAGAGTGGGTCCCACCACCACAATGACCTAAAGTCTGAGTGTAACTCCAGATCAACGTCTTCACTACCTTTTGCTTCTCAGAAGTATGACTCCTAACCTCAGAATTACTCTGTTTTGATGAAGATATCCCAACATGCTAGTTTCACATGTCTTGTAATGTTTACCAAATACCCAATAGACCTCATTTGTATTGCTTCAGCCATCTTACTTAGAAACCTTCTAAATATACCTTCTATTTCAAAATTCAGGAATTAACCATTCTGTTTTAATTCATTGAGTCACAGTGTACCAGTGTATCACTATCATGATATAGATTCTCATAGTAGGCATTTGATCTTGCTCCTGCTTAATGTACTGGGTTCTCCTTATCATTGTGCTATGGAGTATCAGAGCATCTTCCCCAGAACATCAATGGAGCACATATTTGTTGTGACACTCGACTCTAAAGCAGGGGTTCACAAGTTGGTGTCCATGGATCCTTTGCTTAATGATATTGATCCATGGCATAAAAAGGTTGGGAACTCTAGCCCTAAACAGGATGGAAGCATGATACATAAATGTTCCTTAGTTCATTACATGGCATGGAGTCCTAAGGTAGCACCAAACCCTCCAAACTTGAAGTGACAGAGTCGTATTATCTTCCCTTACCCTATAATGACAAAGGAAATATGTCTTTTGGCACATGCTATGCATTTCAGGCTGTGAAAAAAAAATTCAGATGGACGCAGTAGAGAGTCAAGCTCTCAAAGCTGTAGAAATAGAAATACTTAACTGTGAAAACATTTTATTGGATTGGAATAGAACACTATTTCCATAAGGAAAGAAAAAGATCATCAACTTGCTACAGAATGCAGGAATTTGCCCTAGTAATGGAAATGCCTTAATTACGTGCACAAAAATTATTAAGGATTGGTGCAACACTGATCAGTTTTCATTTGACATTAGAATGGAGAAGTTCAATCTGCTTGTTCAGTTGCATATTACCAGCTCCAAGGCTCTGGAACCAAGTGCTGGAACAAAGGTAAAATCTCCAGTTTTAGCTTAAAGGACAGAAGAGGTGAAAAATGCAGTGAGAATAGAATTGATGCAAATCCATCCCACACACTGTGCAACAGGTTGGAGGGCCAATAAATGTAATTGATTTACTTCACAACCCCATTTCTGCTCAAGAACATCGATCTATCTAGCATCTATCAGAAGAAAGCAGACTGCTTATTAATTGTTGAAAAAATATATCTAGGATAGAGACAGAGCCTGACCCTGATCTATCGATGTGTAATGGAAGTTTAATCCATCAGTTTACCAAGTGGGTAAAACACTGCAAAATTAGCTACAGGCAATGACTAAATTGACTGGAAGCAATATATTGAAGGAGACTCAACTGAAGGTACTCACATCATAGGGGTCTGTGAACTGCTCTGATCAGTATATTTCTAAGGGAGTTTTCAGTATGTAAGCTTTTGGAATGGCATATTTCTTGTGTAAGCCAATTTTTCTTAAAACTATAGTCAAAGCAAATCTGCAGAAAGAGTGGAAGCAACAACAATAACTACAATAGCAATCTCAAGAAAATTATAAGCAACAGGCTAACCAACTTGAGGGCAACAGATGCAGTAGGTACTTGTTCTAAGAGTGAACTACTCCAGGTCACAATAACATCAGACTATAGCACATAGGAGTAGAATTAGGCCATTCGGCCTATTGAGTCTGCTCCGCCATTCCATTATGGCTTATTTACTATCCCTCTTAACCCCATTCTGCTGCCTTCATCCCATTTCTTTTGATCCCTTTACTAATCAAGAAGCTCTGAACCTTTGCTTTAAAATACCCAATGGCTTGATCTTCATGGCCATCTGTGGCTAAAGAAAATCTTCCGCTAAAGGAAATTCTCCTCATCTCTATCCTGAAGTGATGTCCTTGTATTCTGAGGCTGTGCCCCCCAGTCTTGAATGTAGAAAAGGAACATCCTTTCCACATCCACTCTATCTAAGTCTTCCAAAATTCGATAGGTTCAATAAGATCTCTACCTTCTTCTAAACTCCAGTGAATACAGGCCAGATCCATCAAATGTAATTCATGCATTAACTCTTTTTTTCCCTGGGATCATTCTCACAAACCTCCACAACACCCTCTCCAATGCCAGAACATCCTTTCTTAGATAAGGGCCCAAAACTGTTAAGCGCATTCTCAACATCCCATATACTCAATCCTACCTTCTTATTACTCAAAGCATATGTCTTGTCTGGTTAATACCACCTTGACTGAAAGATATTATATCTGGAATCTGCACATTGCACATTGCAAAAAAGTTTTGTCAGTGTCTATCAAGGCCACAATCAGTTTTAGAATTTTGCATAAGCACTTTCCAAATTAATGCAAGTTACTTAATCACATTTCTCAGTCTGGAATGAGCAGCTGCATCTGGTTGATGAAAAAAAAATTTTTGGCCGCATAAATTAAGAACTCATCTAAGTCCTGGATTCTAGTATCGGAAAAGATAAGGGGTCTCCCTTGTGCAACAACAGCTGCTTCCCTTATATATCAGGTAATTAATGCAGTCATGCCTACAGCAAGAGTGTATAACCCATGGTGAATCAGAATGGACTAGTTATGCCTACGCCAAGAGTACATAAGTAATGCTCAATCAAAGTTGACCAGAAATTGAATGAATTTCCTATCCCATGATTCCGTGGGGAATTGAGTGTCAGTGTTAATCTTTACAAACAGGTTGTGTATTGAAAGAAAAGGAAATCTTGGAGAATTTGTTTAGAAAAGTCAAGGCCTTCTTCGGGATATTGCTATGTGATGGTGTTACCAAGTTACATAAGTAAAATGTAAGTAAGTTCCTAAAAGGCTAGGTTTGTCCTCAACGAGTTCAGGGAAAAAACGTATTAGCAAATTTGAGAATGCTGAGATTTGATAGCTAATTACTGGAAATCAGAAATTCATATACCAGAAGTCCCATGGTCTAGTTGTAGAATTTCAGATGGCTGTTGTCAAATGTATTTTTTTGAAGCCTTAGGGAAGGCAATTTTGAGAAGAACCTCACAAGGAGATGTTCCATATTCTGTTGTCAGAGTGAGTTCTATCTAAGTTTAAAGAATAAATAACATTTAAGTTAAAGAATAGCTTACAAGGGAACTGCAAACAGAAGTGACCACCTCTAGAGCCAGTGTCACTCATCTCAATCTGAAGAATTAAACAATTTGCTTAGGAACACAGTGGGTCAAGCAGCATTGATGAGGCAAAAAGATCATCATTGTTTTCAGCGAGAGCCTGCATTAGAATCTTGCATTAATTTTCCCCCCACAGATGCTTCTCAATCAACTGAGTTCCTCCTGCAGTTTATTTTTTTGCTACGTGTTTTAGCACCTGCTTTTATTTATGGTAGCATGAAGAACATTCCTCGAACTCAGAGGAATTTGCTTCAGCTAGCCTCTTGCCCAGATGTTTGGTTCAGAGCCTGCAATGATTTTGACAATTCATTGCCATACCAGAAATTTCAGCTCAATGCTTTTAGAAGTACAGGATTTCAGATTTACTTTTTTTTTAAATTCAGAGATTGTCTTTTGTGACCACTCAGGCATATTCAGTCAGCTTCAGGTCATGAATATGCTTGACTCTTTCCATTTTTCTGTTTTATATCCTGTGTTATTCTCTCTTTTGCTGTTTGTGTTTTTCTCTCTTTTGCTGTTTTTTTCCACATGGGGAGGGTTGATAGTTGTCTTGGTTCCCTTCAGTTTTTTTTCTTTCATAGTTGTCTTAGGGAAGATGAATCTTAGGATTCTTTATTGCATACAAACTTTGATAGTAAATGTACTTCGAATCTTTGAATCTCTACTGTGTCACAGAGCTGGGAATCTCGTTCACATTACTATATGTGAATGTTCATCCATTACTGTATAATAGTATGGTAATTTTTACACTACCATCTTATCAGTGTGGACTTGTAAATCTTGGAAATATTGTCATCATTGACTTGTAAATCTTGTACATCTTATTTTTAAGGTAACTTATTTTTATTCTTTCTTACTTCTCTTTTAATATTTGTATACAGTGCACTTGTAATGCTACTGTGACATGGTAATTTCCTTTGGGATCAATAATGTTTCTACTGCATCTATCTATCTTTTTCCATTAGCTTTGAAGCAAGTCTAATCCAATTTTGAAGTATGGCCTGGCACAAGGTGCGATGTAAGCAGTTCTGTTTGCAGCTTTGGTCTGTGAGTAAGACATATCTCACAATGGTCTGGCTGATATCTTTTTTATTCTTGGCCTGCACTTCACTTCACAAGCTCTTTGTTTATATTTCTACTCACTGAGACACTCTTCATGTACCTTTTGGAGCATTTCCTTGCGTAGCGACACTGGAATCACAAACCTGTTCCCTTTGAAGACGACATCCTCCGCTACTGACAGTTCAGCTCTGCATGCACAATAATCCCGAATACACATTGGACAGTCACTCTTAGTTGCTGGCCATCCCTTCTGTATTGACTCTAAGTACTTTTATCATTTCACTCATCCTTGCTGCTGTCCTAGTCTCCTCTGCTCTATTGGGAGGTCTGGAATAGAGGTGACTATAATGTCGACATAGGCCTGTATATCAGCATTAATCCCTTGGTCACTCTTTTTCTTGTTGTTGATTGCTTGCAACAATGCATCAGCAGCAAATATCTATTTTCCCAGTGTGTAAGTCACCTTCACATCATATTTCTGCAGCCTTATCAATATGCACTGTATCCTCATGGGACAGTTATTCAATAATTAAAACCATTGGTTTATGGTCTGTCTCCACTTAAAAAGCTTGTTCATTGATATACTGATGAAACCTTTTGCATGCATATATGCTAGTGAAAAGCTGTTCCTCTATCTGTGAATAGTGGCTTCCACACTTGTTAAAACCCTTAATGCATAGGCCCCATGTTGCCATGAGTTATCATACTGCTGCAGTAGTACTGCTCCAAGACCAATACCAAGCCACATTAGCCAAGATCCTAGTACACCTTTGCAGATCTTAAAACCTCCGCAAGGGCTCTTCAGTTATGAATTTTTTTCAGCATCTGGAAACATTCTTCTTGCTTGAGAGATCAAATCAACTAATTTTGCTACTCAAGGGTGCTGACACAAGGATGAACTTCACTAGGTAATGTCCCACCTCCTCCTTGCTTTGGGGCCTCTCTATGTTCTCAATGGCTGATGGTATTTCTTGGGTTAGATTTCACTCCTCTTCCAATATGACATCCCCTATTAAAGCCTGTGTCTTAACACCAAACTCACTTTTCTCTTTATTTAATTTTAAATTGACATTCTGTGTCACATCAAGCACTTGTCTCAGTCAGGCATCATGTTCTTCCTTGCTGGACTCCAGAAGATGATGTCATCCTTCATGGTCTCAACGCCAGGTATGCCCTCAAAGATCACGTGGATGGTTTTATTCTAGACTTCTAGTGTGGATGGGATCCCATAAGGTAACCAAAGAAAGCAATATCTACCCTCTAGTGTGGTAAAAGTACACAGCTGGAAACTTGCTTCATCAAGTTTCACTTGCCAAAACCCGGACAATACATCAAGTTTGCTAAAGCACTTGGCACCTGCAAACTGGGACATAATCTTCTCCTGTGATGGCAATTTGAAATGCTCGCTCTTGATGGCTTTGTTGAGATCTCTTGGCTTTACACATACTCACAATGCTCCATTTTACTTCAGCACAAAGACCAGGGAGCTCATCCGGTCTGTTGGTTCCTTACTTTTCTGAAGGACATTTATCCATTCCATCCATTCTAGTTCTTCTTTAAGTTTGTCTCTAAGTGCAAATGGAACTTTCCTGCATGCATGGACAACAGAACCTACTATCTCATCTACATGGATTTTGTGCGTACTAGGTAGGTATCCAAGCCCTGCAAAGACATTTACATACTTTTCCACGAGTAGAATGAAGACTTCTTTAGTCTGTGAAATCAAGCCAAAGATCCTTTACAACAGGTTGAGCTATTCACATGTGCTGAGATCTAATATTGGCTATACTCTCTTTTCTACAACCAGTAGCTTCCCCTTTAGGTGCTGTCCCTTGTGCTTGAAGGTCACCACACAGCATCCTTTAACTGGAACATTTTCTCCACAATAGTCAGTCACTTTTAATTTCACTGGGTAAATCTTGTTCTTTACTTTAAGAGTCTTGTAATCATCCATGGATAACAATTCTGCTGTAAGCTTAAATTGACTTAATGTCTCATTCAGACACTGGAACAATCCATTCTGTCTTACCAGCACCAGAAGTCTGTAAAGAATCTACAAAGAAGTCCTCCATTTCTTCAGTAACCATATGCTCCTTTCTCTTGGTAGCCCCAGCTTTGCAGTACCTTGCGAAATGATTCTTCTTCCCAATTATTACAGGACTTTCCATAAGCAGGGCATGTTATTGTGATGTGCCAACCTCCACATCTGATGCATTTGGTGTTTGAGCCTACCTCTTGGCTATGCCGTTGCTTTGGGAAATGCCCTGTGCTCCGCCTGCCACTCTGTTTTCACAACATGCACTTTTATTTCTGACCTGTGCAGCTCTTTAGTTTGTGCTCATGTTGTCTCTACTGCCCTAAGCATATCCACAGCTTTTTCTAGCATCAAACCTTTTCATAGAGCTGGCTTTCTCTGAGCCCATTAGCTAGGATTCCACAAACTATTCTGTCTCTGACTAGTGAGTCTCCTGAACCTCCAAACTCACAGGACTCACTCAGTGTGTGAAACTCAGCTGAGTATTGGTCAAAGCTAACATGTTTCTGGATGCAGGAAAATAACATATCTTCCAAGTGTGATGTTATTACTTGGGACAAAATTCTCCTCAAATTTTGTCATCAGAGTGCCCAGTGTCAAGGCTGTTTCATCAATTTGAAAGCTATTGTAGATGTTCAAAGAACCTGCACCAAATATTTACAATTTTTCCTCCACCTCACCAGCTCAGCTCACTGGTAAATATATATTGAATCACTGTTGAAATGTTTCCAGTTATCAGCTGGATTGCTGGTAAACTGCATAGGTGCAGGAGGACTTAACTTATCCATAATCTCTCACCTGAATCTCTTGGAGAACTTTGAGACATCATGCTCTCTTGCCAGCAGCTTCTCTCCATTGGAACCTAGCACTCTCTTTCTTAGTCTCTCGTAATATTCAGTTACGCTTTGTACTTCGACCTCTTGCTGGTTGCTGACATCATGTTACGTTTATTCTTGATAAAAAGACAAGCATGTGTGGGTAAAAAGCTAACACATTTATTTGGACACTCTAGACGTGATAGCTATTAGTTCCCCACTTTTGCACATGTTCCCAGTTCATCCACATCACTCCCAGTTCCTCGTAAACTGCCCACATTGCATACTGGGAACTGTTTTTTATTACATACACACATAATAACACATATCCTGCATAATTTTACTTGCCTCTACTGCCCTCACTGTGCACAGCTATGCAGTGAACTAAACAACTTCCCAAAAATCACTCAAGATGGAAGCTTTCTCAGGATTTTTAATAAGATCTCTTTACAGTGAAACTGCAGTTATCTAAAATACGTATTAAATTCAATACAGAATCGTTGCATGTCTGAGCGTATTAAAGTTGTCAATTTTTCTCACAACTGGCGTTAACCAAAGTAATATACATATGCAGCATGTCATAATTGTGCAGTGTAAACAAGAATAAACTAGTGGTGCAAAGATAAACTCAAACACAATCTTCCTTCAAAATATATGTATCTACTAAATGTTTATTAATATTACCAGCAAGATAATATTCACAGGATGTAAGATTCACAGATATTGCCGTTTCAAGAGAAAATAAGGAGTCAATGGAGATGACTGTCTTCAGATCAAATCAAAACTAATCTGTGCAGGAAGTTATATGAGAAAACAGCTCATGTATAGGAAATTATGTTCATACAAAATGAACTGCACCTGTTTCACTGAAAAGGCAATTTTCAATGCATTATCAAAGGTCAGAGTCACTTCTGAAAAGAACTGCCTCTCAATCTAGTCATCATTAATTCCAAATTCTAACTGTCAGTTTGTATCTCTGTAAGTCTATTGCCATATATACAGTTGTGTAAAGACTACCTCAATTCAACCACTGTTTTATTCTGTTATCTTAACCACAACTTACACTGTGATTCTTCAAGAAACCTAGTAATTCCTTAACTTTCTTTCTTGGTCCCACATGACTTTGGGAATTATTCTCCCTACCATGAATATGTTATGTTGTAACATATAAAAAACTAGATGCTAAATTTCATCATTTAGTCTACCAATTCGCATGTCTCCAATGTTTCCTTTACATGAAATCAATCAGAATGGCGTCTGCCAAAACTGAATCAGTGTTGCAAGAAAAGATGACATAACCTTTACTGGTTTAGAGAACATCGAACAAACATACATATTCCTTCAGATTACTGCACTGAATTAGAATAATAATTATAAATATTCATGCACAGAGTTTGAAGACTCCTATATTATTCAGAAAGTTGTGCATGCTTTTCTACAACCAGTTTATCAATCTTTGAGAGTTTTTAAACCAACACAGGGATTGTCTTTCAGTTTTATTCTTGAATGTCACTTTATCTGCAGCACAGCCAAATTAGAGAATCTGGATTCACAGAAATAAGATGAATCAAATGGTAAAAGTGGTATTACCGCATTAACAAAGCCAGATATTCTGAACCACGATCAGCCAACCTTCTCCAAAACTTTGATTTTTAAATTGATTCTCCTGTGCTCTGTCACTCTGTTCAATCAGCTTCTTCCAACTATCATTTGGAAAAGGAGATAAAGTTACCATTTCTGCTATAAAAGACTTGATAATCCACTCATTATGGAGAGCATTTCCTTCCAGAAAATGTATTTTTTTAACATATGTCTGAGAGAAGCCACATTATCTCTTGTTTAGCATCAAAGTACTGTGCAGGTTTGATGCTGATTCATTGAGAGTGACTGGTTAAAATGTGAGTGAGATATTTGAATTATTCTTAATTGTTGCTTTACAGATGTCTGGTTTTCTAAAGCGGTATCTCCAATTTTATTTACCCTGCCATTGGTGAACATCTGGCCTAATATCAAACAGCTAACTAAAATTATTTTGTTTATTTTATTGGATAAAATATTGCAACCTAAAGAGAAGTAAGTATCATAAATAAGAAGGGAAAGGAGGCAATATACTTAATTTTTTTTATATATACGAACCCTGGGAAAACAGAAAATCAAAGGCTCCCATAACTTACATAAACCATGAATATATCAGCAGTCATTACTATGTGAGACAATTAAATGTTTCACACAGTATGCTAATAAATAATGAAGATCAAAACTAATATTTAATTTAGTCACATTCTGCTGAATAAATCAGTGACAAGAAAGTACTCAGATGCATGATTTTAATGCATATGCTACATTATATCTACAACATTACAAAAAGAAAAAAACACATAGTATTCTGAAAATCTTGGTCATGAGTCTATAAACATACTGTTGTCTCTTACATTTAAAGTAAAACAGTAAATAGCAACAGATATCTTTGTTCACAAAATTATTCCAAGATTGAAAGGAAGAGAATTTGAAGGCTCTTGGCCCGTATTTGCAGGAATTCAGAAGAATGAGGAGTGACCTCAGTGAAACCTATTGAATGGTAAAAGGGCTTGGTAGAGTGGATGTGGAGAGGCCATTTCCTATTATGGGAAAGTCTAAGACCAGTGGACACAGCCTCAGAACAGAGGGATGTCCTTTTAAAATGAAGATGAGGAGGAATTTCATTTGCCAACAAGTGCTGAATCTGTTAAATTCTGTGGAGGCCAAGCCTCTATGTATATTTAAGGTAAAAGCTGATAGATTCTTGTTTGGTCGGGACATGAAAGGATATGGGGAGAAGGCTGTAGACTGGAGCTGACAGGAAAATTGAATCAGCCATGATGAAATGGTGGAGCAGACTCGATGAGCCAAATGGCCTAATGCTGTTCCTACATCTTATAATCTTAACTTACTTTTTATAAATCATTCCTGAAATGCTGAAATTTCTCTTTTGCATACACATACACATTAAATGCTCTTATGTCACCAAAAAGTGAAAGGGAATATGCATATATTATATCTTATAAATCAAAAGTTTAAATTTGTCTGTTTTCTGAAGAAAATATTTCATTCATTTGGATTAACATTCATTTGAATCAGAGAGAAAATTTTCAGATGCCTTAGTGTATTTTTGATTTCTGTTCATCTGTCTTTACTCTTGCCATTATCAAGGACGTGTATTTTCCTTTTCATGTTGGTACAGACAAGATCAGAAAAACTTGAAAAGTGATGGAATGATGGCTTGTCTTTGTTTTAAAATATGCACCAGCTTTTCATGAGATAGTTCTGACTTATCTAATTAAATTGATTCGAATAGGATTAGCTCATCGTGAAAATGTTGCTTCAATTCTGTGGTATAAAAAACAACTACTTCTAAAGAGTACTACTGAATGTCAGTTATGTCCAACATGCTGTGTTTAAATAGTATACCAGAATCAGAATCAGGTTTAATATCACTGGCAAATGTCATGATTTTTTTTTGTGACAACAGTACAATGCAAAACATAATAATAGAGAAAAAAAACACAGATGACAGTAAATACACACACACAAAATAAATATAATAGTTAAATTAAACAAGTAGTGCTAAAATAGAAATTTTAAAAATATCGAGGTAGTGTTCATGGGTTCAATGTCCATTCAGCAATCAGATGGCAGAGGGGGAAAAGTTATTCCTGAATCACTGAGTGTGTGCCTTTGGGCTTCTGCACCTCCTTCCTGATAGTAGCAATGAGAATAAGGCACGACCTGGGTCATGGGCATTCTTAATGATGGATGCCACCTTTTTGAGGCATCACTCCTTAAAGATGTCCTGGATACTACAGAGCATTAACATGTCAAATCAAAAGCAAGTTTTCTGGCTTCTTTCAAATAAGTTAAGCTGTGTTTTGAATTTGTTTTTAAGTCAAATAATTTTGATAATTCTGTGAAACAGTCTTGGGTGAGTGTAACGTTCTCCTTCGGGTGTAACGAAACGCCGAATTTAACGTCCGGATAAACCACAGTTAATAAGAACCAGATCGCAGCAAGATTAACCATTTACTGTTCACTCTTCACATTAACATATGGTGAAAACTGTTGATAAAACAATACAAGATTGATACAGTATTTGTTCCTTCCTTAATATCACATTTCAAGTGTAAATACTTGCAAAGGTGACTATAACTACATTACACTAAGGTGCAGTATACAGGGAGAGTTTACCTGCTCCATTGACTACTTTAAATACACTTCCATGCAAACTATCCGCGACTCTTTAACTAACGAAAGCATAAACATTATCTACCGTCGTTACTTCTAACAGGATCAGCATTAACATCTTAGTTCAATATATCGATTATCTATTAACTTACAGCGTTGCTCTCACTGTGATTTCTCATGCCTGCAAAACTGCTTGTGCTCAGGTGAGCCTCGTGGAAAGCCCCCACCCTCGCGCTAATTTCAAACCGGTGTTTTCCCACAAGACGCGGCGAAACCGGATGTGACGTCATCGCATGCCGATATATTTTACATGCAATGAATACACTTTAAACACTTCTAATTCTAACTAGAAAATACTATTGAATGAATTACTAAGCGAAAATATTATAAACTAAATAACTGTCGTAAAGACAGCACACTCCCCGCTTGACCTTCGTAAGGTCACAATGAGCAGAGTACAAAACTTAGTCTCTTAATCAGTCATTGGGTAGAAGTAGAATAACTTCTGTAACTGGCCCTTGGTAAATTTTCACATCGCCTTGGTCGGTAGTCTTCAATTCGATCTTCCTGACATGTCCATCCCCGCTAGGGAATGTAACAGTGATTCTGGCCATTGGCCAGCTGTTGCGGGTGGCTTGCTTGTCCCTGAGCAGGACTAAGTCTTCAACTTGAAGATTCCTTCGGGGTTCTGTCCACTTTTGTCTCTGTTGCAACAAAGGTAGATATTTTTGTCTCCAGCGAGGCCAGAACTGATTTGCCAGAGCCTGGACTTGTCTCCATTGCTTTGTGTACAAATCCTTGTCTGAGAAGTCTCCTGGTGGAGGAGGTGCTCCTGCCTTCTGCGTAAGGAGCATTGATGGCGAAAGTATAAAGGGGTTTTCTGGGTCAGAAGACACAGGTAGGAGTGGTCGTGCGTTTATAATGGCTGTGACCTCTGCCATTAGGGTGCACAGTACCTCGTGGGCCAATCGGGTGTGTTGCTGCATTTCAGGTTTCCTTTTCCGGGTTTTCCGTAAGGACGTGAACTGTTTGACTGCCTGCTCTTTGTTATCTGGTGAGCGCTGGCATGGTTCTCTGATAGGCAATGGGGCCACCCCATTATTTGCTTCATCTCTGAAGACCTTGGTGTCTTTGGGTTTTAAAGAAATGGTATCTTGAGCTGATTGTGCAAGTTTGTTGTCATACTTCGTTAGAGCGAAGACTGACTGGCCCAGCGACTCGTCGCTTGCCTCGCGCTTGTTAACGCCTTGTTGTGCTTCTTTGATGCACGGGACACTCGGGCAGGGTTGAAAGATTGAATGGCAGCCACTCTCTAGCACATTGGTCTTGAGTGTGTTAACCATCGGTTTCTGTACGTCACCGAGACACACCTCTCCTATCACCACCCAGCCCAGATCCAGACGTTGCGCGAAGGGGGCGTCGAGTGGTCCATTGACCTGCTGCCTAACCTTGTGTACCTGGATAACATCTCTTCCTAATAGCAGGAGTATTTCCGCTTTCGGATCCAGTTCTGGGATGTGTTTGGCGATGTGGTGGAGATGCGGCTGGTGTAGCACCGCACTTGGTGTCGGGATCCCAGCGCGGTTATTCATGATTTCATTGCACTCTAAGAGCGGAGGGAGACAGATGACGACTTTACCATCCAGGGACTCGATCTGGATGCCTTCTGCCTTCCTTCCTTGGGTTTTCATGTTGCCTGAGCAAGTTTTGAGGTAGTATGGGAACCGCTCACTCTCAATGTTGAACAATTTAAAGAACTCTGGACTGACTAGTGAACGATTGCTCTGATCGTCCAGAATCACATAGGCTTTGATGGCCTTGTCTTTGGCTCCTTTAGGGTACACCTTAGTGAGGCAGATCTCGGAACAAGAACGGCTTGACTGAGTTTGACCGCAAACTTCTGTACAGTTCGAGCTGACAATTGTTGTCCCGGAGTGAACCTCTCCCTCCACGCCGTCCTGTTGTGGGGGTGAAGGAGCGTTGACGGTTCTTTCATTCTTGACTTCATCACGGAGCCGCGAGGGTAAATTCTCTTCCTCGTATGGATGTGATGCAATCGTGACTCTCTGAGGTTCCTCGTAGCTGGGGAAGTTATCGAATACGTATGGAGAGGGGAGACGAGCCTGCCTGTCTATTTGAGATTGTACATAGTCGCTTGTGCGTTCCAGTCTGGTCCTTTCTAAAGTAGATCTTACTTCGGTCAGATCACGCGACCCTTCAGCTTGTTCTATGTACTTTGCTTCCGCCATGGCAGCTTCTTCTTCTCTTTCTCGCTGCAGCACTTGCAATTCTGTCGATATTTTTGTCATTTCCAACTGGGTTTCGGCTTCTCTGGCGGCCTCTTCTCTTTGTCTGGCGGCCCTTTCTTTCTGGATTTCGGCTTCTCTGGCGGCCTCTTCGGCTTCTCTGGCAGCCTCTTCTCTTTGTCTGGCGGCCCTTTCTTTCTGGATTTCGGCTTCTCTGGCAGCCTCTTCTCTTTGTCTGGCGGCCCTTTCGGCTTCTCTGGCGGCCCTTTCTTTCTGGATTTCGGCTTCTTTGGTGGCCAGTTTCATTTTCAAAACTGCTTCTTGTCTGGCGTAACGCAGTAGCACCTTGGCGGCTTCTGCCTTTCTGGCGGCCCTTTCGGCTTCTCTGGCAGCCTTTTCAGCTTCTCTGGTGGCCAGTTTCATTTTCAAAACTGCTTCTTGTTTGGCGTAATGCAGTCGCACCTTGGCGGCTTCTGCCTTGGCTCTTGCCTGTGCGGACTTACTTGATGTCGTTCTACTGCCCTTGTCGCTGGGCGCCATCGACTTGATCCCGGATCGAGCTGACATTGCAGCACTTGGAACACCTGATAACGCCTGGGTGGGCTTACTTGATGTCGGTTTACTGCCCTTGTCGCTGGGCGGCGTCGACTTGATGCTGGATTGAGCTGACATTGCAGCACTTGAAACACCTGATAATGCCGCTTTTTCACTGTAACGTTCTCCTTCGGGTGTAACGAAACGCCGAATTTAACGTCCGGATAAACCACAGTTAATAAGAACCAGATCGCAGCAAGATTAACCATTTACTGTTCACTCTTCACATTAACATATGGTGAAAACTGTTGATAAAACAATACAAGATTGATACAGTATTTGTTCCTTCCTTAATATCACATTTCAAGTGTAAATACTTGCAAAGGTGACTATAACTACATTACACTAAGGTGCAGTATACAGGGAGAGTTTACCTGCTCCATTGACTACTTTAAATACACTTCCATGCAAACTATCCGCGACTCTTTAACTAACGAAAGCATAAACATTATCTACCGTCGTTACTTCTAACAGGATCAGCATTAACATCTTAGTTCAATATATCGATTATCTATTAACTTACAGCGTTGCTCTCACTGTGATTTCTCATGCCTGCAAAACTGCTTCTGCTCAGGTGAGCCTCGTGGAAAGCCCCCACCCTCGCGCTAATTTCAAACCGGTGTTTTCCCACAAGACGCGGCGAAACCGGATGTGACGTCATCGCATGCCGATATATTTTACATGCAATGAATACACTTTAAACACTTCTAATTCTAACTAGAAAATACTATTGAATGAATTACTAAGCGAAAATATTATAAACTAAATAACTGTCGTAAAGACAGCACAGTGAGATTTAAGCAACATTTTTGTAATTCTGGAATCGGGAAGCCACTGAGGAACCAAGTGACTAAGACATTCAGATGAATGTTACCTGTAGTAGCTGTTTATATTCCTATTTTAAACCTGTTGAAAAATTGTGTCCTAAAATTGTGCCAAAAATGTTATTTTCTATTACACTCTGTTTGAGGGCAAACAGCTTCCAGTTGGTTTCACATGAGTAGTTTGTAACATGTGTCAGGCTTTTTGGTGAGTGTGCTGAACTGTATTATAGACCTGAGCTGGGCTTCTAGAAAATTTACAGAATTGCTCCAGTATATTTACAGCAGATTGCAGGGCATCTGCCTGTATGACTGCCTGTTCCTCCATTTCTTTAAATTGTTTGCTCTGTGGAGTGATTACTATATGTAATGGAGACATAATTCCTCACTGGGAAATGATATTTCAATCTTTTATAAGCTGATCCCTCTCTCTAGGAATATAAAATTGCATTAATAAGCTTTACCAAATGTAAAGCCATTATAAGATTACAGTTGTTGGTGTTAAAATATTGCTTTGCTGAAGCTGCTGTTGCTTCATACGCTACAATTATATCCGATCTATTATGAGCCATTCTTGCAATATTAACGCCTGACACTTTGTCATTACTCAGCCTTCTTCTCCTCCTATCCCCTGTACTACGTGAACTTAGTGATAGTTTAAAACAGCATCTCTCCATATCTGCATGCTGACATTCAAATTCCTTAAATTCTCACAAATCTTCAGGGTCTCTCCTAACTTATTTAATTATTTGTTGTCACATTTTGTCTACAGCATTTACGTGCTTATTTTCTACTTGTTCAGCTAACAAGAAGGTAGAGCAGAACGCAGAACAGTACAGGGCAGGAACAGGCCCTTTACCCAATGATGCCTGTGTCATACACATTGCAAAATGGAACTAATTATTTATTGCCATAAAAGAACCTAATCCTTCCGTTCTGTGCATGCTCATGTATTTATCTACCTGCCTCTTGAACACCACAATGGTCTCAGCATCCACCACTACCCCTGACAGCCCATTCCGGACCCCCACCACGAACCTGTGCCATACATCTCCTTTAAACTTTCTCCTGTCATCCTGAAAAAAGGCCCTTTAGTATTCAACAATTGCACCCTGGGAAAAGGATGCTGGCTCATTAATCTCTCAATGTCTCACAGAATCTTATAAAAATTCTGGAGCAGCCTCTGATGCTCGAGAGAAAACAACCAGAGTGCGTCCAACCTTCCTGTTAACTCATACTTTCTAATCCGTGCAGTATCCTCATAAACCTCTTCTGTAATTGGTCAATATCTTGTTGTACACTTGGATAGTCTTCAACACAGATATATATAATTTTGACTAATTGGAACATTTTGGGACCAGGATAGTTTGTCCCAATTAAGCGGTTGCACTAATTAGCTGAAATTTCATGGCAATAGTTGAAAAATTTTTAAAAAACTACCTTTTAACTGAGTAACAAATTATATATTTAAATGAGATATAGAACACATTAGAACAATACCAATACCACTGGAGGTTGTCCATCATATCCATGGATGATAAGAATCTTGTGCAGGAGAGTTTTTAAAGTGGAAAAGCTGTTGCACTGGAGAGATCCCACTGTCTCAGCCTCGGAAGTCCGGGCCCAGTGGGGCAGGCTGATGTCACTGGGACTTTCCCTGGTTGCATTGGTTTACCATGACTTATTCTGTGCCTTATCTTGTCCTTTGCTTCCCACGTGTCATTGCAGAACTGCCTCCCTGGTCATTGGCTCTCACTGTAGATTTCATCTACCCAGTCCACCGGAGCTGACTCAGCATGCTAGGACAGGCATATCTCTATCGCAGTGGGCTGTGGGGCCTGTTGGCTGAGCTCCCCTGGTCTAGTCCACCCGTCCAAGCAGTGTGCTGGGGTGTGGCCACTGTTGCATGCGAACAGCTACTTGGAGTCACAGGTG
Organism: Hypanus sabinus; assembly: GCF_030144855.1. Taxonomy (NCBI): domain Eukaryota; kingdom Metazoa; phylum Chordata; class Chondrichthyes; order Myliobatiformes; family Dasyatidae; genus Hypanus; species Hypanus sabinus. Next base: position 115,491,435 of record NC_082710.1, on the reverse strand, counting down.
TGAGCTGAATGTCTGGTAGGGACCAAAGTTAATATTCAAAATGATTGTCAATACTTTCAAATTTTTTGTATACCCAACTTGTTGAAGTAGTGAAATAATTTAATTTTCACTCCCTGTCTAAATGCTTGAAACCTCAGTGAGCAAAACAGTTCTGAATTGTCTTACTGCTATTTCTTAACAACTATCAGTGACAAAAATCTCATTTTGAACACAAACACACACATCTAAAGACTACCTAAATACTGATTGCTCTAAGCATAGTGATGTGTCTAATGGCCCCACAAAATGAACATGACTGATGCTAGTTAGAAATTGTTTGCCAGTTGTCTCCTGTCCCAATTAAGTGTCATAGTGTCCCAAATAAATAAAAGGAATCCCAATTATTTTCTTGATTAGGTTTGTTCTTTAAGGGTTGTCCCAAATAAGTGGCTGACCCAATTAACCGATGGTCCTATTAACTGGAATCCACTGTAGTTCAGCACGGATTGGATGGGCCCAAGGGCTCTTTCTGTGCTGTAGTGTTCTGTGATTCTGTGACTCTATAATATTTACTTAGTTGTTATGGATAGCAAACCATTTGCTATTGGTTTGAGCACTTGAAAAAAAATTTGCTTCAGGTTAGGTATTTTCTTTGATGCTACTTTTAGTGGACACGGTGTTATGGCTTGCTAGTTTACTTGATCCTTTTAGGATTACTATGCCCTAGTTCTCAAAAGCACTGGAGTCGCAAACACATGTGTCATTTATTCCAGTTTGATCCATTGTTATAACATTATTTCCGGAATTTGATATTTGATATTTGATATTTCTGGTTCTAGGTACATTTTCCCACATGGCCTTTATCATTTGAGAATATTTCTGAATTATTTTGTAAGTTAGTATTAAGCCAGGTCATTATCCCAGATAATTCAATGTAACATTTTACATAAAATCTTCTTTTCTTGTTTTCCATCTGCTGAAGCTGATCATACTCTTTAGAGGTTTAGAGAATGTTCTGACTTCAGTTGCTCTCCTCAGATAGTAACAGTTGATAAACATACATCAGATTCAGCTTTTATAATCTTGTTTCATTTGATTCTGAAAGGAAGCACTTCACCATTGTTATTTTTCTCTGTAGAAATAAAGCAAATCAGAATATTGTTCTCAGTTGTGTCCTTTTACATGACTTGATAGGGTGAATGGATAAATCATTTGTTTATAAATTTCCCAATTGATTTTAGGGCATAAATGACTCATTTGATCATATTCATAATCAACCTGTTTGTCTTTGTTGTCTCTTTTAGGGTTTATATAATTTCAGCTAATTGATATGAAATTATTTTTCCTTCTTGTAGAGTTATGCAATATAAACTATTTTTTATACAGTTCTCATAATGCAGAAGGAGATCATTCAGCCCATTGAGCCTATGTCAGTTCCCAGAATTTTTCCATCAGTCTCAATTTGTCATTACCTTTTCCTCTATCTCATCAACCGGCAACCTCATTCCTCACCCTTACTCTCCAGTTACCTATATATATTTCAGTTCATTTGCAGTATCCAATTATTCTTTCAGATGCAAGACAAAATCAGAACACCTGCAAGAAAGCCAAGTGGTCCCAGGGAAAACATAAAAACTTGACATAAGTCAAAGTTGAGTTCATTGTCTTATGCACAAGTACATGTGTGAGCAGGTGCAGCGAAAAGCTTATGTACTTGCAGCAGCATCACCAGCGCATAGCATTATATAAACATCATTCACAAAAAGCATTGATTAAATATAGATGATACACCTTTAACAAGGAAGAACACATATAGAACATTTGAGTGCAAAGTTCTTGATGTGGTTATAGCAATGCTTAACTGGAATGAAGAGATTTTGCTAGTTGTTTCCTTCAGCAAATGGCTGAAGGAAAGTGGCTGCTTTTGAACCTAGTTATTGAACTTAGTACCAGAAGTCACAACTAAACCCAGGTTTATGGAACCATCAAGTAGGAGTGTTAACTGCTTTACCACTATACCATTGAGCTTTAAAGTGATTGAGCCATTGAGAGATAGAGTATTCACAAAGTCTCATCAAGCACCCATTACACTAACACGTACAAACAAGCTGGATGAACTCAGCAGGTCGGGCAGCATCTGTTAAAACAAACAGTCTATGTTTTGGGGTGAGACCCTTCGTCAGGACTGAAGAAGGAGGGGGCAGGGGCCCTATCAAGGAGGTGAGGGAAGGGTGGAAGGTGCCAGGTGGAAAACCAATCAGAGGAAAGAACAAGGAGTGGATGAGGGGAAGCAGGGAGGGGATAGGCAGGAGAAGTGAAGAAGGAATATAAGGGGAAAGCACTATGGGTAGTAGAAGAAGGCAGAATCATGAGAGAGGTGATAGGCAGCTGGAAGAGGAGGCAGAGTGAAAGTGGGATGGAGGAAGGAGGGAGAAGGAAGTTGGAGAATTCAAGCCAAGGGGCTGGAGACTACCCAGACAGTATATGAGCTGTTGTTCCTCCAACCTGAGTTTGGCCTCATCATGGCAGTAGAGGAGGCCATGTATGGACATATCCAAATGGGAATGTGAAGCAGAGTTGAAGTGGGTGGCAACCGGGAGATCCTGTCTATTGTGACGGACGGAGCGTAGGTGCTTGACGAAGTGGTCCCCCAATTTGCGTCAGGTCTCGCCGATGTAGTGGAGGCTGCACCGGGAGCTAATTACACTAATCCTATATCAATCCCAATTTTTACTCTTCCTATATATCCATTAACTTCCACCAGGTTCTCCCACTCACCTAAGCAATGCAGTCAATTTTACAGTGAATAAGTGATCTAACTACTAACCTTGGTATGTGGGAGGAAGTGAGAGTAACTGGAGGGAAGCAGCATGGTCTTAGGAAGAATGTGCGAACTCCTACAGGTGGCACCCGAGGTTAGAATTGAACTCTGGCACTCTTTGACAGCAGCTGTACTAGTGGCACCACTGAGCTGATCCAATATTAGACCAGCTTATTGCACTATATTGCATGTTCCATAGTACAAATACTTATATCTGCACACAATGCCTCTCCATCCGATCATGCCCAAGTCCCATTAACGTTTGCTTGTGTGGCTCTAAATTCATTTTAACAACTTAATGTTTTGAACAACTATTCTCTGTAGCTTGTTTATAGATCTCCTCTAGTTATTGTTTCATCCTCCTACACATTTTTCCTGAGTTATTACATTTTCTGACTTTTGGAGTGGGTACATATCCTCTTGTATAGGAAGTACTTCTCTTCATTCTAATAGTGTCACTTTATGACGTTTCTCTTGAATTCATCTGATCCTTTCCTAACTAAGTTGTATCTTTTTATGGTTTCAAACATGCACTTCACAATCCCTAAAGACTAGATTTGCATATTCAGTACTTAATGGTTTTCAAAGGTTGCTCATGTGTAAAGTAATGATTCTTTGAGATATTCTTTTACATTTTAGTCAACATTGTTTAATTACAAGTTCAGTAGAATCTTGCTGCAGGTTTGGCTAGAGAAAAAAGGATCTAATGCCTGTGCATTATCAGAATAGTTCAATTGTCTGATATCTTCTCTCAGCAGATAAAGGGTTGATGTCCATTTCCTAGGATTTTATACAGATGATCATTTTCCCATGCCTAACTCGCAAATGAGGAGTGTCATTGTACAATGTTTAATTCTCAACAGAGTTTAAAAGCCATTATCCATTCTCCAGTTTCTTAGTCCTGATGTAGATAAGGAATCATTGTTTGTTATCTGATATTGAAGCACAAAGACGGGGATACATTGATTAATATCTGAGTCACAACAGGTGTCCATGATCTTATCGCTTTGTCCTGACAGAGACAGTACTTCTAGAATTATGTCCTAATCCTAACAGTCAGAACAATTCTAATACCTGAATCCAGACAAAGGAAACCATTGTCCAATGTCCAGATTTTATGGAAGGGATTTGACCAGTATCTTACAAATTGTGCTTTCCCCCTTTCCCCAATTTTCCTAATTACCAGAAAACGTTCACATCACATTCAGGAGGGAAGCAGAAGCAGGAAAATATTCTTTCATTCAATGGGATAAGAAGGTAAAGCAATAGGAAGGAAGAAACCTTGTGCCCATTGCAATTAGAAGTTTTTTCTTCAACGCTGTATAACTTTAATGAACATAGGTTTAAAGCCAGCAGCAGCTATGAGAAATATAATGGCTCCATGGAGTAAATGGTTACCAAAAGAAACAAGCAAAAATGAATAAGTGAGCAATACAGATAAGATTCATTTATTATTCATATTGACACATAGTAGTCCTAAGGATTCCAATCTTCCTCTTAATAGCAGAAGTACAGTATGCACACAGTAAGGAATTAAGTGACATTCTTATGACATTAAAATGAAAGTTTATGGAATCTACAACAGTAAATGTAATGCTAGCTTTAGATCTAAGGTGAGGAGACAACATTAAACAAAGAAGATATTCGGAATCTAGTGTTCATGACATTCTGATACTCAAAGATGCAGTGGTAGAAAACAAAGTGAATCCAGGTAAAAGATTAATTCTAGTTGCTATTTTAACAGAAAAGCAACAAGTAAAATGACCTAGAAAACAGAAAACAGAGGATGAAGGTCAAAAGTTTAAAGGTGATATCTAAAGATACATTAATGCCAGAGGAAAGTATCTGCAGGTGATGGTCTCCCTTTGCATTTCACTTGTTGCTCCCCAAGGAAGATGCTAGTGTATGAACTGTCTCTCTATCGCTCTTGCTCAATGCTGCAGGAAGATAGTGTTAGAGTCCTGGTTTGTGGTCAAGGTTTAATAGACACAATTTGTGGGTTGGACTCTAGTTCATGTTATACTGTGTTTCTGGTTTCTTCTGCTCTTATTTTTGTTGCTATTTTGTGTGATTTTGATCAGGGTTTTCTGGCTTGGCGGCCTGAAGATAACATATGACACAGTGTTAGATTGGGTTGAAATGAACTGGATTGAAGATGCCTAGACCTTTCGATGACTTTGGTAGTTTTGTGTTTTATATTCCGTGTTTTTCACTCGTTTTTCACTGCTTGCATGATTTGATTTTTTATGGTGTCCTGGGGGTTTGATGTTTTTCTTTGAATTGGTTCCATGCTGTTTCTTTGTTTTGTGGCTGTCTCTGGGAAGATGTATCTCAGGGAGGTATACTGCATACATACTTTGATCACAATGTACTTTGAATCTTGAATTTGGAACTAATGCCAAAATTAATGTTCATTAAGAAGAATGGGGATAGTTTGCAATAGCAGCAAAATATTAAAAACATTAAGATGAAAGAAGAATCATGTAGTATTTTGAAAGTTCATGAAAGGAATTGGAAGGTCCCTAAACAAAATTAAGCTGTGATATATCTGGAAATGTAAAGATTTTAAAAGAGATCATGAGGAAAATAACTGGAGAACATTAAGCCGTTCTTCAAGTAAATTCCAAATGAACAAAAGGTATAAAGGGAAATCAATCCATTGAGCTCAATTGAATGGAATACAGAACAGTGAAGCATCTGAAGCCATGATGTATATGTTGATCACAATATCAATTTAAACTAATTCTGTCTACCTACGCAGGATTTATATCTCTCTGTTAACTGCTTGTCCATGTCCCTGTCTAAATGTCTCATAAGAAATGCTTTCATATTTGTTCTACCCATTCATCTTGCAGAGTGTCCCCTCTTACCTTTGCCCTCCAATATTTGACTCTGCTGCGTCTACCATTGTCTTTCATAAATTCCCATACTTTTATGATGTCACCCCTTGGCCACCATTGCTCCTGAGAAAGTGATACAAATTTGTCCAACTTCTCTTATAACAATTACTCTCTAATCCATGTAACATCCTAGTGAACCTTTTTCACATCCTCTCCAAAGCCCCCCCCCCCCCCACGTTCTTCTTGTAAAGCGCAATGAACTGCACATAATACTATAAGCTGTTTTCTATGGCCAAATACAATCCAACAAATCTCCAGGAATCCTGTGTCACTTAATCTTCTAGATCAGCCCACCATGAAGGACCTTGTCAAAAGCTTTTTGAAAATCCATGAATACAATATCCACTTCCTACACTCATCTTTGTTACATCCACAATAAACTCAATCAAATTTGTAAGACATGACCTTTCCTGGATGAGGCCAATCTGACTATCCCTAATAAGTCTAATTTTCCTAAATATATGAAGATCCTATCCCCGAGGATCTTCTCCAATAATGTCATTGGTTGAGGTTACCCTCCAGATATCAGTGTATACTCATTGAGTGGGAAACAATCTATTGTTGATATATCTGACATTTCATCTATGTTGACCTTTTCTTCTGTGCTGGATTCACCATTGAGCCCATTGGTTAAGGATGTAAATGATGAAAAGAGAGTGTGAATGTACTTCACGTGATTTATCCCAGGGTTAGCTAGAATAGGAAACCCAAAACAATCAATTAAATTGGTGATTGGCCTTATGGGAAAAAAAACAAGGGCAAGCATGTCCCTGAGATATTTTAATATTATTATTCACTTGATAAAATTTGGCTCTTGATTTCTCAATACAGGTGGCCCCTGGTTTTTGAACGTTCGCTTTACGACAGTTCTTTGTTACAAAAGACCTAAATTAGTACCTGTTTTCACTAACCAAAGAGGATTTTCACTTTTACGAAAAAAAGGCACCCACTTTATATGTGTGTTTACCCCAAGAAAGACTACCATGACCATGAAGCTTTGTGCGGGCAGTTGTGTGCGCATGCGTGTACGTGCGTATGCGTGTATGTGCCAATTTTTTTCTCCAAATCGATTTTGCCTCACTGTCTTCCTGATTTTGATAAGTAAAACTACACCGTACATACAATATTTCTACTTCATATAGGCTGTACATTTATCATATCATTCCTGCTTTTATTATATGTTTGTATTATTTTAGGTTTTATATGTTATTTGGTATAATATGGTAGGTTATTTTTTGGGTCTGGGAACACTCAAAAATATTTCCCATATAAATTAATAGTAATTGCTTCTTCGCTTTATGACATTTCGGCTTACAAACAGTTCCATAGAAATGCTCTACCTTCGGATAGTGGGGGAAACCTGTATTTGAATTCAATGTATTGTTCAAAAAATTTAAATGTATTTAAATCTTTTCATGGAGTTTTTATTCTAATTATTTATTAATTATTCAAAAGTCTTTAACAAAAGACTAGAAAAATAATTAAGTATATTGTATACTTTTCTCTGACATGAACTGTACCTATTGAAACCTATTGAAGTTCTGCCCTCATTGAGGTGTTGTAACATCAGTTAGACAGTCAGCCAAACTCCATTCAAAAATGACATGAGTCAAGATATAGATTCTTAGCTGCTTAGTTTTATTGCAGACTCAATGGCATGACATAGTTAATAAGGAATGAAATTGAAAAACCCCAAAATACAGGGCCATTACCACATTGTTCCATTCACACAAGTAAATATACACAGGTAAATAAGAAATTAACTTCTAAGCAATATAACATCAACACTTCTGCTAGAGAGACAACAGGATGGCTTTAGATAAAACTTCTTCAGCTCTTAACATAAACCTCGGGCCATCTGCCAACCAATGTGCTCTCCGACTTATTACTTCCTGCCTGCACTGGAAGTGACCTCATGGAGATCTGAAACTGCTTGTTTCAAAATAAAACCTAAATGTGTTTAAGGCCATAGAAAAACCTAAATGAATTGCCCTAAGGGCAGAATGCTCCTCTCCTGACCTTTGTGAGGTCACTATTAAACACTTTGCTATAATGTCTGACATCTGTCTTCTTTGGGAAATGGAAAGCAATGAGATTCAGCATAAAAAGTGACTTCCTAGATAAGGTGACTGAGTTGCTGAGGGAACGTCTCGGAATGATGACACAGTCACAGACTGGTGACCTTCAGTGAAAGGAAATAAGGTTGCCCAGGCACAAGATGTAACATACAATACACTTCCTTTCCTGTTATATTTTTAAACAAGTATGATTAAGCAAGGTTATCAGCCCCTTTTTAAAAACATTTTGCAATTAGAGGTAAAAAAAAAGTCACTGAAAGGCATTAAACAAAATGTACCAGACATGAGAACGGGTAGGGTGTATATTTGAAACTGCTAATTTTCTCTCTTATTTCAGAGTAGACCAAGGTTGGCAATGGGCACTAGGTGACTGAGACCTATAGGGGTAATTTCCCACCTAATTGCATTTTATACATTTAAGAGCTGCCAAGGTTACAAAAGATCTGACTTAATGAAAATTTTCCATCCATCCTCAAAGTTACAGTATACTAAAACTATAATAACAAAGCAACACATACCTGGTTTGAAGAGAGAGGATGGTGTGTTGTTCGAGGAATGTATAGCTGCTTTAAATCTTGCAGCGAGTCCCTCCAGTCTTCCCACTTGTGGAGTTTCTCCTCTGGGATAGCTGTGTCCCAGTTACTCATGTCTGCAGGAAGATCCAGAAGCAGAGCTTTTCCCTGGGTAGTAACAGGAGCCACCAAACACAGGGGTTGAAATACACTGCTCACTGAGGACAGCACTCTGTGCCGAATGAACGGCTTGCTGCTGCTTGATACTGCAAAGCTGGTTACTCTCCCACTGGAGTCCCGAACTGCATTGCATAATTATGGCTTCTCCACTGAGGTCCATGTCCTTAACAATTGCTGCATAGTCCGCATGTGGGGACACTTTCATAACATCGTCACTGTTTGAAGCAAACTTATGAAGCTACAGCTTGACTGAGAAATGATTGGGACCTCTGCGAGAGGTCATCGGTAGGTATAGACGCAAGCCCCTCGTCAACATAAGAGTTACATTCCACAAACTGAACGATGTTGGCTCCATGTTCACGAGCACCTTCTCGGATGGCTCATCTAAGCCTGTAGATAGCAACAGCTGGGGAGGGCCTATTGGCAAAAATGTGGACTTTCATTCTGTAGTCGATGACATCCTTGGTCATGTCATTGACCCTGTACAAGAAAAACCCAAGGTAATTCCTGTGACAAAAAAAAACAATGGATTATTTATTGTATGTCCTCAAGCAAAGCAACCTGTTTCAAACATGAAAGTGGATCAAAACCCTCAGAAGGGAAATATTGAGGTCTGGGCCTGTGAGGAGCACCTGGGTGAAAGATATGCCAAAATACTGGGTGTTGGAGTCAAATACCATTCGGATCAGAGCAGGTTTTTGAGGATGCTAGACTCCACAAGTTGGCAGGTACCGGCATTCCTCATTTCCTTACAGCAGAGGCGCTACTCCAGCATGGTTGTTCTCAAAAATATTGCCAATAAAGGCAACAAACTGCTCTCTCATCTCTGCCTGTCTTTTCAGAGTTTGCTGTAGGTAGATGAGGTGGCTAAGGGACTTTACCCAATTGTTGGATAAGCACTGCTTAGGAACTCCACAAGGGAGAGGAGTAGCATGACTATTTGTCACATCCATGGAGACTTCCTTGTCCATTCTTTTCAGGAAAATTGTATTTTTGATGGATGTTTATTGTCAGGCTTTGTCTGATTGAACACGGTTTGTCCAAGTGTCTCCTCTATTACCCTGCTGAGCATGGGCAGACTGTTGCGTCATTCCCCACTGTGACTAACTTTCTCCTTCAGCTGCATGAAGCCATTGCAGGGGATGAGAACAGAAGGACAGCCATTCTCCAGCACACTAGTCTTCGATGTGCCCACACTTAATATAAGAACATAAGAAATAGGAGCAGGAGTAGGCCATCCGGCCCATCGAGTTTCCTCCTCCATTCAACATGTTCATGGCTAATCTGGCCATGGACTCATCTCCACTTACCTGCCTTTTCCTCATAAACCTTAATTCCCCTACTATGCAATAATCTATCCAGTAAATATGTCCTAAATATATGTACTGAGCTAGCCTCCACAGCTTCATTGGGCAGAGAATTCCACAGATTCCCACTCTCTGGGAAAAGCAGTTCCTCCTCACCTCCATCCTAAATCTAATCCTCTAAATCCAGAGGCTATATCCCTTAGTTTGAGTCTCACCTCCAGTGGAAACAACCTTCCTGTCTTTATCTTATCTATCCCTTTCATAATGTTATACATTTCTATAAGATCTCCTCTCATTCTTCTGAACTCCAGAGCGTACAGTCCCAGGTGAGTTGATCTCTCTCACTTGGCTGATGTGTATCTTCAAGCACACGTCTCCCACTGGCAACCAGCCCAGATCCGCACTCTGTGTGAAAGGGGCATCGTGTGGTCAATTGACCTACTGTCTGACTCTCCCAAGCAAAGTGAAGATCTCTGCACTGGGTCGAGCTCTGGAATGTATGCTGCCTCACTTCTCAGGCATGGATGGTGAAGAGCTGTAACGGCATCTGCATTTCAGAGTAATTATTGAGTACCTTGCTGCACACAGTTAGAGGCAAAAGAGGAAGTCTGACCTTACCATTGAGTGATGCAAACTGGAATCCCTCTGCCTTCCTCCCAAATGTCTCAATCGTACCAGCACAGGTTCTGAGTGAGTTCAGTGGCTTTTAACATCGAGCAGCTCAAAGAAGTTTGACCTTCTATCCTATTGAATTGGAAAGAAATTAATCCTCCAACCATATTTCAGTGGGTTTCTCAAACTATTTCTTGTTTGAGTTTAGAAAAAATTAGCAGTGTTGTTTTTGACCCTTCAATTAAATTTGAACTTGGAGACCATTTATTCAACTTTTTCATATGAGCTAAACTGACTTTTCCTAAACCTTACTTTTATTATCCTTAATTATTTGGATGGAGGTACAGAGTTATTGATGCTGCTGTGTATATTTGCATAATGCAATGGCCCATGTTGGTTAGGTTTTTGTTTGGAAGGTTTTTTTTTTCTTATTTACTCCTTTTTTCGTAATTACTAGGAGTTTGGGAGGTTACTATATATGGATTATCATCTACTTGTATTTATACCTTAACCTATTAATTATGTATTCTCAAACTCTCTGTATCTATGTTTCTCTTATGTTTGTTTAAAGTTAATAAAAAGATATAAAAAGAAAAGAAAGAAGTTTGACCTGGACAATGAGTGGTTACCTTGGTTGTCAAGTATGATGTACAGGTTGATAGTTCCTTCATGCTGGCCTTGAGAGTACACGCTAACAAGACAGATCCCTGAGCAAGACCTAGCTGCCTGCTCTGGACCACAAACCTTGCTGCATTGGGAGTTAACCGCAGCCTTGATAGAAGGGTTTCCTTCTTCTTAGGAGCAGCCTTGATAGGAGGGTTCCCTTCTTCCATCCGCCGTGGTCTGATGAGTACTTTGAAGTCTTGAGGGCTTGAGGTGCTGGGAAGTGGGTGAATAATGGCTGTGTTACGTGTGGTGAACTATGTGCCTGTTTGGACACGCCCCCTGCTGACTGCTCCTGTGGCTCCTCCCACAGGCCCCTGTATAAAGGCGATCTGAGGCCTGACGCTCGGCCTCAGTCTCCAGGACATAGTATGATGGACACTCACTCCTGGTTCCTTCTTCCAGTCAATAAAAGCCGATATCTCGCCTTACGTCTCAGTGTGAGTTATTGATGGTGCATCATTACGGTGAGTGCTCAATGGTGTCACAATGGTTGTTGTGATGCATCTAGTGTTGTAGTGTAGTGGTTAGTGCTTGTCACTCACACTTTCAGCTTCCACAGCTGGCTAGCAGACTTGAGAAAAGGAGAGCTGAATGTGTAAGCCTTTCTCTGCTAGTACATAGTCTCTGCAACAGCAAGCCTCTTGTAGTGCCTCCTCACTGAGGACACGTGGAAACTAAACTCCTTTCAGACTGTGGCAGAAAAGGTATTACTCAGACACAAAGGGAGATCGCCTCAGAAAGTCTTTATTGTAGCCTGATATCATGGAGTGCTCCTCCTGCTAAAAGCGGAGTTCCGAGACTCTGTCTGACGATGGGTCATGCTCTTATTTATATCCCAAGCATACAAGAGAAAAACACATAAATCAGAAGGAGGAACTTCAATGGCAGTTCTGCTAAGTAGCAAAGTTGCAGGATATGTCCTTGAGCAGTTAGACATTTACTTCAGTGTTAATTTCTCAAAAGAGTATATCAGACAGGCTAAAAGAGCATATCAGACATGTGATGAACAACAAATGCAAACATAGTTATTTTAATCAGCCTGACTGAAAGGCACATTGTCAGCAGCACAGAGTACATTAGTCACAGTAGACTCTGATTTTACATTTGAAAATCATTAACCCTTCCTTGCTCAATACAGTGTTCAGCTCTGGGTATTTTCTTCCACAGTTCAGGTACAGAACACTGCTGTGAAGAAAAAACTCTATAACCCCTTAGTATCTAACTAGTAACAAAATTTCTTCCACAAAGACTCAGGCCAGACTACACAGGATGAGGAGGAGGTCTGGTCCCTGCACACACAACACTCAGGACCACCAGTGTGTGGACACACCCTGCTGTTCATGAACCAGATCCCCAGCTATGTGGACTTGTGCAGAACAGAAGGCTATGGGAATAAACCCAAACAGCAAATCCAAAGTGGAGCCCCTAAGGCAGCTGGACTTCATTGAAGATCCTTCTGGCAGCTACTGCAGCCAAGCTGGTACCAAATGCATTGCTTCAAAAGCTTTCTTTTGGACTACATTGGTGAGGCCAAGAGGGGGATCTTGGATGTCTGGGCATCTCAGGATTTCCATACCTTCTGCCCAGGCTTGTGATAATGATGATCATCTCTCATTGTCCTTCAAGACAGATGGATGCCAACCAAGCAGCCATCACACACTGTGCACTTCGATGTTTTGCCAACTGAGCCACTGAGGAGCAGCACTTAAAGCAAATTCCATTATCTTTGAGAAAGTCCTTTCTTTCATTGAGAGTTTACTGTAAAGCTTCTGCATTTCCTGAGTGGCTGTGGCTTGTTATGAATGAGGCAGTTCTTCCCTGGCACACTGCTCTTGTTTTACAGAGGATCCCACGTGCAAATCCTTGGCTGAAGGGATCTCTGTCTTGCGGACAGATATGCAGCTCTGTGTCACAATTCGTGAAGGTAAATCAATCTGATTTCCCTGCTACTTGGAACAGTGCAGGTGGGGTAATTTCTTTAGCGTACCTCACAGCAGATGAGCCTGACAAAGTAATCGAATGGGGAAAAATAGCCACCATTTTCTTTCTTGAACCTCAAGCCAGTGGGTATCAATTTTTCCTGGAGTCCATGGAAGGGGTTCCTCCACTATGAAGCCAACACCACGGGCAGTGCCCAGGCAGGTCAAACCCAGCAAATGCCTCTCTTTCTTAGCAAGCTGTAGTTCTATAAGAAGGTCTCCCAGTTCCCTTTAGTTGATGTGGTCTTTGACAGATGTTCTAGGAAAATCATCTAACTTCCTAGAGACTCCTCAATAACTTCTTGTGTGGTGTAACACTCCTGAGCCATTCCCAGGCCTTCTCTAAGAGTTGTGACAGGGTTACTTACGTGCACTGAGCATATCTTCTTGACATACTCACTGGATTCTTTGTCAAGTCACTTTGTCAGTAGCTCCAACACTTGTGTCACTGTGAGGCCCAGCTTCCTAGTGACATTGTTGAATGATGAATACCACACTCTCAGGTGTGTCACCAAACTGGTAAAGGGTTGTGCTTACTAAGTCACCACGAACCGGATGTTGTACAAATTGTTTTGTTACAGGTGCCAGGCTGGTGGAAGCTTCCTCGTTCTGGGGGACATACAACTGGGATGTAGTATTCAGCGACTCGCTGTGGGGGTAGTGAGCTGTTATAGCATCCATCTGTTGCTTATTCTCCCTGTGGTGGGCATTTGTCTTGGACTCTTTGGGAAGCGGTTTGAAGGTAACTATAAATGTATTGTCAGTAAACAACTGCACGATGAGGCCACTCTCAGGTTGGAGGAGCAATGACTTACATTCTGTCTGGGTAGTCTAGCAGATGGACGTCGATTTCTCGGAATTCCTCCTCTTCACCATTCCCATTTCCTTCTCTCGCCTTATCTCCTTACCTGCCCATCACCTCTTTCTGGTGCTCCTCTCCCTTCCCTTTCTTCCATGGCCTTCTGTCCTCTCCTATCAGATTCCCCCTTCTCCAGCCCTTTGTTCCTTTCACTAATCAACTTCCCAACTCCTTACTTCACCACTCCCCCTTTCCTGGTTTCACTTATCACCTGCTACCTTGTACATCTTCCTCCCCTCCACACCTTCTTACTCTGACTTCATCCCTTTATTCCAGTCCTGCTGAAGAGTCTTGGCCCAAAACGTTGTCTGTGTACTCTTTTCCCTAGATACTGCCTGGCCTGCTGAGTTCCTCCAGCATATTGAGTGTATTACTGTATCAACAGCAATGGGTGGCTTCTCAGTTCCGTCAAGTTGTCAGCATGAGTCAAGTTCTGAAGGAGACCGCTAGAAAATAAAGCTGCCATCAGGAAGTTGGGAAGTGGCAGGAAAAGCTGTTTGGTTCTGTGACATGCAAAGTTGAAGCTGTGCTTTCACAAATTCGCCTCTACATTCTGCAACATCTTTTTTTGCCACTGCTGTGCTAATCCTTTCCTACTTCATCGCTGCCTCTCGGTGAAGGGTAAGTACCCTTAGTTTGTCCTCTAATTTTGCCTCTTCTTATTGCCATTCAACTTCTTCCATGTTAATCTTTATCTCCTTCTCAGTAGGTGAAGTGCATATTTTTGCCACCTCTGCCTTGGCATGTGCCCTTGCTGTTGCACTGATGAGGCTGATGAGGCTGATGAGCTGATGAGGCTGATGTACAGGAACTCCTACAGCTGGATATGGAAACAGTATCATCCTGTTTCTGTTCCAAGAGCCAGTTTTTTAGAGGTTAGGAGGTTTTACTTGTAGCCGCATTTGTTGAAGCACCAGTGATCTCAGCTTTTCACTGCACTGCCCTTACTGAGGTGTTGTAACATCAACTAGACAGTCAACCAAACTCCATTCTAAAATGACATGAGAGTCAGGGTATAGTCTCCTAACTCATTGGTTTTATTGCAGACTCAATGACATGGCATAGTGAATAAGGAGTGAAACTGAAAAACCTCAAAATACAGTGCAATTACTGCATTGTTCCATTCACACAAGTAAGAATACACAGGTAAGTAAGATGTTAGTTAAGCTTCATACAGGTAAATATTATTGGATTCTGACAAGTAAATACTACAGGTAAATAACATGTGTAAACCATTAGCATCTTGGTTAGCGTCTAATAAACTAAAATATTATTCTACGTTAGCAAAATCTTAACAACACATTAAATTACTTCTAAGCAATAACATCAACTAATAAACAATGCATCTGCTGGGAAAATAATAGGATAGATTTGGATAGAAACTTCTTTAGCTCCTAACATAAACACCTAGCCTTCCACCAGCCAATGTGCTTTCCTACTTACCACTTCCTGACTCTACACGAAGTGACCTAATACAGACCAGAAGCTGCTCATTTCAAAATAAAAGCTGAATGTGTTTAATCACATAGAAAAGCATAAATGAATTGCTGGAAGGGCAGCACAACCAGCCTTTAGGAAAGGTGTTCAGCTGCAGAAACTGAGAATGACATGCCACTTGGATGCTGCTGATTGTACAAGCTGATGATGCCAAAGTAGACATTAGCAAGGCCTTTGAGAAGATCCCGTATGATATTCTGGTCTGGAAGGTCCTGTCGCATGGAATGAAGGGTAAGTTAGCCAATTAGATGCAAAATTCTTTGGCTGGTAGAAAAGGATTGCTTTTCTGATTGGAGGGACTGTGAGCTGTAGGGATTTGTGCTGGGCATAATGTTGTTTGTCATCTATATTAATGAATTGTATGAGAATATAGTGGCATTGTTAATAAGTTTGTGGATGACACCAAAATTGATGGTATAGTGGACACTGAAGGATGTTATCTAAGAGTACAGCAGCATTTAGATCCACCGGGAAAGTAGGCCAGGGAATGGCAGGTGGAATTTAATTTGAAGAAGTGCAAAGTATTTTTTTTTGGGAATAAAAAAAAACAAGGACAGCACATGCACAGTAAATGGCTGGGCCCTCAAGGGTGCTGAAGAATGAAGAGACCAGGCATGTAGGTACATAATTCCCTGAAAATGGGTCACAACAGGTAGGCAGAATATTACGTTACCACTGAATGTAACATGGAGTTCTGGTCTAGTTATAGGAAGGATGCCTTTAGGCTGAAAAGGAGGCACAGAAGATTCAAGAATGTGTTACAAAGATGAGAGGGCTTGAGTTATAAGGAGAGACTGGAAATGCATATTTTCCGTGGAGTGATGGAAGCTGCGGAGTGACCTTGTGGAGGTATATAAAATCATGATGCATCGGAATAAGGTGAACAGTGCTAGGGTCGAGAATTCTTAAGCTACACCATAAAAGCATTTAAAGGGGAACAGAGGGCAGTGGGTACCTGTGGAACAATCTGTCAAAGGCCATGGTAAAGGAGGAATTGTTTGCAATGTTTAAAACACATTTGGGCAGGTATATGGAAAGCAAAGACTTCAAGAGATATAGGTCAAATGCAAGCAACTGATCCTAACTTAGTCTGTGTGGATCGGCTGAACCGAAGACCCTGTGTAACTCTTGGCTCTATGACTCTGACATTTCCATCATTTGAAAAATCTATCAACCTGGCCCTTCCAATTAGAATATTTAGCTGAATTTTTGAAAAGGATTCACAAGTAAATCAGTGAATACATACACAGGAGTGAGTGGGTTTGTTTTGACAAGGTTCCTCAACATTGAGTAACTTAGGCACATGATTCTGCCAACTTTCATTCTTGGATTCTGATTGAGTTGTCTCAAATGATTCCAAATCAGCTTTAGATATTTTTTCATAGTTTACTGTTCTCAAGCCAATCCCAGAGAATAGCAAAATGGTGAAGAGACTCTTCAGGTAAAAGGGGCAGGAAACAAACTTCGAGGAATGATGAGCAGGTATTTCAAATGATTAAGAAAATTCTATCTAAGGGAATGAGCTATTCTATCACAGTCCACAAGCTGTAATAAATGGAAGGTTAGAGTTGAATTTTATTGCATTTGTTTAATGACTTAGTAAATAATATTATGGCTATTTGTTTTTCAGGATGACATTTGGCACTGTCCACATTTAGCTTCTCCAAACCAGTGGGGCAGATTTAAGTACATTAAGATAGAATGGGAAAAAAGATGTTTGGTGGGCAATACGTAGCAGTGAAAAAACTGACATCTGCTGGTAGCTGATTATCAGTGGAATGTCAAGAGGTTTGATTAGCGGTGATAAATAATATGCTGTAAAGAATGACTGTCAGATTTGCAGTTACAAGAAAAAGATTTTTTCAAATACTCTTTGAACCTAATTCTCTGGAAATCTTTGGTCCATGACCATCAAAGCTGTGAAGTAGCTTTTGGAATGACATTGAAAGCCTTAAATCTGTGTATTAGGAACATCGAGAAGACCAAACTATCTACGAGCCTGCCTTTAATAGTTACTTCCTGCACCATCTACAAAAGAATCTGTAGTTCTATATTGGACACATCTGCCATCTGAGAGCACACAAAAAAATCCAAGTGGAATCAAATCATCTTTAAATAGAAGACAGAGAATAAATAAAATCAATTAGTATGATGTTGTTGACAATGTCACTCAGAGTCCAAAACTGTAGATTTGCTCTAACTGGAGATTAGTTGGTTGTTCAGCACAAGTAAGTACCAAGGAGAAAACAGTGGAAGAATGTCTCCTCTCCTGGATCCACATTTTATTCACTAGCTCATGCTCCACCCCTTCGTCTCACCTTTTCATATTGTCCATCTCCCCAATTCAGATGAAACATCTCGACTCAAAATGTTGACTCACTGTTTCCTTCCTTTGGAGATGCCTGACCTTCTGGCTTTTATTTAACTCCCAATAGATCATGTTTCATACCCTTTAGATATAAAGAAAACAACAGTGATTTTACGTAATTTAAAGATTACAATGCATAGATTATGCATATTTTCCATGAGAACATATAGAATTCTACATTAAAAATGTATGTTTCTTGTTCTTAGTTGAATATCACCAGTTGGAACTTTGTGTGATCTAGACTCCAGAGCTGACAACACAGGGCCTCTTTATCATTGTTACAATGGGATAAAATACTTCAGCTCAAAATATTAGGTGTCTGATCTCAACAACTATTCCTTCATCTATTGTCTTTCTATATCGATGGATGTGTCTCTTTCCTTTCAGTGCAGTGGAGTACTGCAGCAGGTACACAGATCAATGGTACATGTGACCAATGATTGAGAATGTCAGATTTACTTTGTCTCAACATTTAAATGATATCTTTATAAGTCCATAAGACCATAACATATAGGAGCAGAATTAGGCCATTTGGCCCATCAAGCCTGTTTTGCCATTTTATCATGGCTGATCAATTTCCCCCTGAGCCTTCTCCCCATATCCCCATATCCCTTTTATGTAGGTGTCCTTTGAGATATCAAGTATTTTATTCTAAGTTTCCAAAGCATAAGTGATCTCCTGCTGTACGCTGGTATCTGCTCCCTTAGCAAAGAGTGATGTTTGTTAAGGCAATTGTCTTTGTAATTTCAAAACTGAACACTCCTTGTAGGTTGTGGTTGCATTTAAAAGCTGGTTCTTGATTGTATTAATGTATTAATTAATTCAATGGTCAACATGCTCTATCATTCTGATCGTGGCATAGTACTCCCAAATATTGCCAGCTGATGAATGTCAACTGACTCATATCCAAGCAGATCTGAACAATCCTCAGATAATGAAATGTCAAGTATAGCTTCTGTTATGACACAAACCATCCGCACCAGCTTCCAAGGTTCAGGCATCTAACTTACCAGAGATGGCTAGCTGCTGTGGCCTCTTTAAAGATTCAGGACTGTCCCACTAATTGGCAATCAAGTTTTGGACACCCAGGATTGAGCACTTGATGAGCATCTAAACTGAGGTTCATTGCTCAATCATAAGCCTACTCGTGATTTAGTCTAGTGTTTTTTTGATGCTCTGATTCTCGATCTAATTTGAAACCAAATCTCCATCCTAGCCTCGGATATGCCAGCATTTGTGTCCAAGCCATCCGCATCAAGGACTCTCATTACAGCTTTATGCAGGGAATTGTGCAGTCACAGGATACAGGAGGGAGTGTCAGCAGGGTCAGTTTGGATTTCAAGTATCTCTTTCTTAGGAGTTCCTTGGAATTAAGGATCACCTACTTCCACTCCAATTCTGTGAGTTCTGAGGTAGCTACTGAAGCAAATATGGGAACTGTGGACTCTTGCATAGCAGGAGCAGGTTGTAACTTATGAGAAAGGTCTGCTATTTTAACCATTTCCTGAGCTTCTGTGTGTTCCCAATGCCTGGCTTCTAAACTCTGAATAGCATCCTAAATGCACCCTGTCAACTCTGAGCATGTCACGCCCAGATGCTCCCAGGAACTACTGGAGATGTTGCATTCCTTTAAGCAGGATTCGAGCATATCCCTGATTCCATTCCTCTGTCTTCTTGTAATCTCTTTTCATAACAGAGTTTGGAATCACATGTCTATTTGAGAAGGCTGGGGTTTGACATGCAAATCATGTTGTTTGCCCATGATAACAGACTGAATGAAATTAAGGCCTCACTTCCAGATTTGATGACCAAGGAAAAGATTTTTAGATTAGTCATGTGAATTTGAGACTTTGCAAAGACAGCATTGGTGGTATTTTCCCAATGTATTGAGCTGCCTGCTTCAGGTAGACCAGGACTCAAAAAGCATACAGCAGGGCTGGGATGACTACTCTGCGGGAGAGATTCATGCTTGTATTGTTTGGAGATCTTGATCTTTAAGTACCCTTTTGTTCCCTTGAGGAAAGGCTGTGCTAGAGCAAAACAATCTGAGAAATGACATTTATCATTTGAATCAAAAAAGTGCTAGACAAGTATTATCACCATCTCCAAAAATATGGATGCTAACTACTTATCTAGACATCTAAAGGCATTACTTACCAAGTCCCCAGCGATCACACCTGGGTACTCACAAATGCCTAAGACCTGAAAATGAATTAGTTTGGCCAAATAACAGTTCTGAACAAGGGCGACATCTCAGATGCCTTGGAATAGAAAGTTTCATGTTAGAATGCAGTGGAAATTGAAACATTGGAATGCATCTGAAACTGAGAGAATGGAATTGTGTCCTTTCAAGAGGCAGTGTGGAGAATTAGTCTAGTTGGCTAGTTGACAGTAACTATAGTTTACAGTGAGAGTCAGTTAGTTTACAATAACTATTGGTGGACAGTCAGTCTCCTGAGATGGAGAAAGGGGACAGTGGTGTTGAATTTGAGAGCAGCATAGAAGTTGGTAACAATGAAATTGATGAAATTATCAAGCTCTGCTTGGGCTTAGCCAGATAAAATATTTGGCTGCAAGAGCAAGTCAGAGTTGAACATTACATGGAGATCAACATCCTTAGAACCTTAGACACGAGTGAGAAGCATGATGGCATTCTCAAACTTGCCTGGAATTTGCAGTTTCGGCCCCAAAGACTTTAGTCTGCTTGACTGGTATGTCAGTCACCTTCCTGACCGTTCACTCCCTCCAGTACCTGAACTAGAGCAGCAATGTGAACACTTCAGCTGGTCTGACAGTGTGTCCTAAACTCACAACCACTGTATCAGGAAAGACATGGGAAGCAGGTGGATAGAACATCATTATTTGCATATTCCCCTCTTTGTTTTACGCCATTCCTGCAATCCCTCATCAACACTTAGAATTTCATACTCACCTTCAGCAGAAGCACTTCAGTATTTGGGAGGTGAGTTCATAACCAACAGCTGAAGAGATTTAGTGTTGGGCAATAAATTCTGAGTTACCAATAATGCTCACTTTCTAAAACATTAAGTAAATTTAATTACATTTTAGAATGTCTCTGCATTTTCTGGAATAGTTTGGGATATTAATTACTTTGATACAGCGCTGCAGACCAATGGCTTTAACATTCTCTGCAATCAAAGTACAGCTCAGTCATTTAAAGGTAAAGGAGGTGGAGTATGCTGCACATTTAACTCATTGTGATGCTATTGTGGCAATTGTGTCTCAATCCTCCTCTCTCAAATTGGAACATCTAGGCTCAAATATCATCTATTTTATCTGCTGAGGGAGATTTCTGCCATCATCCTGATAGCTGTGCACATTCCACTTCAGACCAACACCAGCAGGCACTGGAGGAGCTGAGCAGTGCGATCAGCAGTCAGAAACAGTGCACCCGGATCCCTTCATGGCAACCTGGCCAGGTTGAAGAAGTCCCTGAACAATTACCACCAACATATCACCTGTGGAGCCAGAGGAGTCAATGCTCTTGACCACTGTTATACCACCAAGTAGAACACTTACCATGCCATCCCACACCCACACTTTGGAAAGTCCAATCAAGTCCAAAATAGTTGTATTTCTACTCCCAGTGTATAGGCAAAGTCTAAAGATCGCAGCACCAGGGTGAGGATCAAGCAGGTATGATCAAGGGAGACAGAAGTGCATTTACAGGACTACTTTGAATTAGTGGACTGAACAATATTCAGGAAATTATCTTTGAATCTAAGTGAACACATCACAGTGCGTACCAACTCTATCAAAACCCGTGTGGATGAGTATGTACCTATGAGAACACACTGGCTATATCAAACCAACAGCTGTGGATAATCCAGGAGATTTGTAGTCTGCTGAGGGTGAGATCTGTGACATTCAAGACTGCTGATCCAAAACTATACAAGAAGTTGAGATACAATCTATGTAATCTATTTTAAGAGGGGAAACAATTTCAATTGAAGTTAGAGGTACAATCCAATCCATTGAAGAATAAGACTACAGTTATGTGAATCTCTGCAGCATCTACTAACCCTGTGAACTTTACCTCAAATGATGATGTCAGAACATCTTTCAAGAGGGTGTACCCTTTCAAGGCTTCAGGCCTTGATAGAGTAATTGGTAGGGCTCTGAAAACCTGTGACAACCAACTTATGCAAGCAAACAATTTATGGGATTGGTAGAAGTAGCAGAAAGCTGTAATCTCATGCAGCTCCATCATGGGCACTAGCCTCCCCGACATCAGCTCCCAGAAACTCTCTTCAAAAGGTGATGCGACAAAAAGGTGGCATCCATCATTAAGAACCCCCATCACTCAGAACGTGCCCACCCTTCTCTCATTGCTACCAACAAGGCAGTGGTATCGGAGCCTGAAGACACACACTAAATGTTTCAGAAACAACTTCTTCCCTTTCACCATCAGAAGTCTGAATGGACAGAACCTATGAACATCATCTCACTATCTTGGCTCTCTTTTTGCACTTCTTTTACATATATATAGATATATATATATACACACACATACACATATACACACATACAATATAATTTATAGTTTTTTGTTACATATTGTAATAAACTGCTGTTGCAAAACAACAAATTTCATGGCATATCTAATTCTGATTCCAATTCTGACAGTTTTTGTGTGGGGAATTTCTTTTGGTTTTGTCTGGGTGAAAATGAGATTCACATTATTATTTTGTGATTGTTTGAAGAACAGTAGCTTTTAGTTCTTCTCAATCAGTTCATTTTGAAATTTTCAAAAGGTTTATACATGTAATTGCAGAATTATTATACAGCAGTGTGAAGCTCCAGACTCTGTGAGGATCCTCATTACCACACTTCAATGAATATATTTTTTTTCATTTATAGAATTTCAGAATTAAGGGCTCAGTCAGTTTTTATTGGCCATTCGTAATTGCCCTGGAGCTGATTTTTTTGATTGTAATTGTTCCCACACTGCTGGCCATGCCTTGGTTGCCAAGGCTGTCAATGCCTGAGTTAACTCAACAACATCAACCATTATAACATTGTCTTGTTGCAGCAAAACATGCTAAGAACATTTCAAATGAAAACTATTGCAGAAATGTTGAATATAGAGTCATAGAAAAGTACAGCACAGAAACAGGTTATTTGGCCCATCAAATCCATACATGTAAACTGCTTACTCAGTTCAACATGTACCAGGTCCATAGCCCTCCATACACCTGCCATCCATGTATCTACCCGAACTTCTCTTAAATGTTGAAATCAAGCTTGCATGCACTACTCATGCTGGCAGCTCATTCCGCACTCTCACAACCTTCTGAGTGAAGAAGTTTCCCCATATGTTCTCCTTAAACTTTTCACCTTTCACCCTTAACCCATGACCTCAGAGGAAAAAGCCTGCTTGCATTTACCCTATCTATACTCCTCATAATTTTGCATACCTCTCTAACAAATCTCCTCTCAAGCTTCTAAATTCAAAGGATTAAATTATTAATGTATTCAATATTTCCTTATAACTTGGGTGGGTCCTCCAGACCCAGCAACATCCTTATAATTTTTTTAAATACTCTTTCAAACCTATTTACATCTTTCCTGTAGGTAGATAAACAAAACTACACTCAATATTCCAAATAAGGCTCACCAACGTCTTAGACAACTTCACCATAACAATCTGTCTCCTATACTTAAGACATTGATTTATGAAGGCCAATGTTTGGCTTTATGGTCAAAGCCATAAAGCTTTCTTCATGGTTCGACCTACCTGTGACACCATTTTCAATGAATTATGTATCTGTATTCCCAGATCCCTTTGATCTACCACACTCCTCAGAGCACTACCACTCAGACTGTAAGACCTACTCTGGTTGGTCCTATACAGGGCAGAACCACACACTTGTCTAGGTTAAATTATATCTGCCAATTTCAACCTGTTTTTCCAGCTGGTCCAGATCCCAGCTGGCCTTCCTCACTGTCCACTACATCCCCAATCTTGGTGTCATCCTCATATTTGCTGATCTAGTTAACCACATTATCATCCAGATTATTGATATAGATGACAAACCATATCAATGATCTGGATCAGGCCTCCAGTCAGAGAGGCAACCATCTACTAGCACTCTCTGGTTTCTCCCACAAAGTCAATGTCTAATCCAATTTATTACCTCATCTTGAATGCTGAGCGACTGAACCTTCTTGATCAACCTCCCATGAAGGTCCTTGTCAAATATCTTGCTTAACTCCATGTAGGCAACATCCAATGCCTTGTCTTCATTGACCTCTCTTCAAAAAACTCAATGTTTGGTTGGACGTAACCTCCCACGCCCAAAGCCGTGCAGACTATCCATAATCCAACCATTTCTGTTACAGTGACATTGCATAGTCTCTCCACTTCATCTCAGCACAGAATAAGGATTTTTTTTTGTAATTTACTAAAAATGTTTAATCAAGATTTTTGCACAGCCAACAATAATTCATATCTGGATTTTATAAATCTAGCTGGGCAGGCAGAGACATCAGTCTCACCAAACCTACTCAGCATTTAAGTAAATTATTCAACTCGCTCTCATTTTGTAAGAAATTTCTAAACATATATCAAATATAGTGGCTGGCAGGTATTTATTTTATTCTCCATTGATGATTAATATATTTGACTTAAGTGTGCTCATCACTAATGGATCTAGTAGAAAATAACTTCAAGCCAAACAAGTAAATATATATCTAGGAACATGTTTCTCTCTGTTATATACTTGACAAGAAAGTTATTGTTTTGTCATGTGAGAATTTAACTCATGAGCCCCTTACCAGGCATATCATGATACCATAACTATAAAATGAAAATTCATTGAATTTTCCTTCAGCTAATTAGCTGGAGTTTCATGGAAATAGTTAAAAAGGTACCAAGCAGCACATACAAAATACAGAATAAATTAGAACACTTCAATGCACTATGGGGTGCCACGGGAGTGTAGCGTTTATCACCATGGGAGTGTAGTGTTTAGTGCCACAGGAGTGTGGCATTTAGCACCACACTGTTACAGCTATTTTCTCCAAGGAGAACAGGCTCAGCTTCTCAATTCTAGCTTTATACCTGGAATTCCTTGTCCAATTATATGGTCTTTTCTGTATTCTCCACGGGGCCTTCTCATCCCATCAATAGGATGAGAATTGGCTACTGTCTAGTTGAAGCCTGACTAGTATTTTGAACTAGTTCCGTGTAATTTCTTTGTACTCTTTGCCTCTATTAATGAATGCCAGAAACATACGGATTCTGAATCACTAGCCACTTACAAAAAATTATACACTAGAACAGTCAAGTCTCGTCTGTTTATGCACTTTCATTATAACTGTCCCACATCTCCACTCTTTCTGCCAAGATACGTCACTTCACATTTCTCTGAATTAAATCTCAATTGTTATTTGTTTGTCTAACATCCGCCTATTCTCAACTTCCAAGCCTATCATCCCTCAACCTTTCCTTATCCACATATCACCTACTGGATCCATCACTCACTCACCATCTCCTCCTCCCTTTTTCTTATAAACTATCTTCCCTCTTCATTCTCAGTCCTGATACAGGGTCTTGACCTCAAAGATCAACAATTCCATTCCTCTCATAAAGCTACCCAACCTGAGTTCTTACAGCAATTTGTTTTCTCAATCCAGATTCCAGAATCTGCAGCCTCTTGTTTCACCAGTGTAGCATTGCCTTTGTCAAGCAGAAAAATAACAAATTTCTGTTTCACTCCACTGGCAGTTTCCCTGCATGTGGGGAGGACTGGGTTATTAAAGCAAGCTTTTTTTGTAACTTTCATCCAAGCTTCCTCAACAGCATCAGATACATGACATCTGAACCTAATAGCTGTTTTACTTTAAGCATAGACAACCTTTCTACCACCTTCTTCCTATCAGTTTTCGCCCCGCCTGTTTACCCTACTATCTTCTCTTTGTTATATAAGTGTGAAGCAAGAACAGAAAACACTGCAGTAGTATTAAACGTTTTTACTAAGTTATGTTAAGCACTAGTATACATTGGGCAAGTCACCGTGCAGGAGCGATGAACCAAACCCACTGAGATGAAACCATGCACCCTCAAAATCCTGCACAGGTAGTAACAGGCCAGATTGATTCACTACATGCCGCTCTAGACTATCCCCCGAAGGCAAGCTGTGGAGCATGCTTTGACTCAGGACAAATTGTGCTTTTCAGACATATGTCTCTCCTGATTTCTCCCATAGCAGACTTCAAGAATTAGTGCTTGAATAAACATAATTTCTTTGAATTTGCCTGGGGGAATATCTTTTTTCTTGCATTTCTGCATCATTAGGATCAATCTTGTATTGAAATTATCTTTGTTTTTAATGGGGGTCTGGCAGAGCTGTGAGATCCTGAAGTCTGCCATGAAAATATTGAAGTGCATCCTCCAAACATTGTGCAAAGCCTCAAACGCTTTTGTCAGTTTGGATTTGATCTGTAGGTGCAGAGCACCTAAATACTTCTGCCTGAATTCTCCCAAGTGCATGCAAGTTTTTTTCACACCGCAACCAGGTTTCATCATTTTTCTCCAGTCCTGATGAAGTGTGTCAGTCTGAAATGTCAACTTTTCCATCGATGCTGCCTGGCCTGCTGAGTTCCTCCAGCATTCTGTGTGTGTTGCTCAGGTATAAGCGATTGATTTTGCCATAGCTGTGGCCTAAAATGGAAGGGGCACTCAGAGCAGAGTGGCCACTCAGAGTGGCCATTCTCGTTTTGATCTTCGTCTTCAACTGCTACATTTGCACAGAGCAAGAATGATAACAGGGTAGTAGGATTCAACACTTTACTGAGTCATATTAGCCACTGCACATGCTGGGCAACTCACAAGGTGGGAGCCACAAACTATACCCACCACGACTAAACCGTGCACCATTGAAAACACATGCAAAAAGAGCGGGCCTTCCACGCATATGAGGCCCAGTTGATTCACCACATGATCAATCAGCAGAACGTACATGGCTACTTGCCACATTCTCACAATCGATCTGATATGGTTCTGCTCAAGGACACACTTGAGAAGGAGCAAAAGAGAATATGAAATGGTAACAGACCTAACCAGCTACCATCCACCGCCACTCTCCTCCATCTGATGGAACTGGTCCTCACACTCAACAACTTCTGCTTTGGCTCCTCGCTCTTTCTCCAAACCCAAGATATAGCCACAGACCCCTCCATGGTCCCCAGCTATGCCTGCCTTTTCATTGGCTACATGGAACAGTTCATACATCAGTCTCCAGTGGTGATGATCCCAACTCTTTCTGCACTACATTGCTGACTGCCTTGATGTTGTTTCTTGCACCCATGCTGAGCTCATCGATTTTATTAGCTTTGCCTCTAATTTCCTCCCTGCCCTTAAATTTACTTCATCTATCCCTGATATTGTTCTTCCCTCTCTCAATCTCTCTGACTCCATCTCTGGAGACAGACTGTCTATTGACATCTTTTAAAATCCTACTGATTCTCACAGCTATCTTGACTATATCTCCTCCCACCATGTCACTTGCAAAAATACTTTTCTCAGTTCCTCTGTCTCTGCCAAATTTGTACTCAAGATGAGGATTTCCATTCCAGAACATCTCAGGTGTCCTCTATTGATACTGCCTTCACCCACATCTCCTCCATTTCCTGGATATCCTCCTTTAACAACATAATAGGAATAGAGAACCCCTTTTCCTTACTTTTCTATCAGATGGCTGACAGGTGGTAAGAGTGGGCACCACCACCTCTGCCCCTCTGACCCAATACAGGAGCCCCTCAGGGCTATGTTCTAAGCCCCCTCCTTTACTCTCTGTATACCCATGACTGTGTTGCCACCCACTGCTCCAATCTGCTAATTAAATTTTCTGACAATACTACATTGATTGGGCTAATCTCAAATAATAATGAGGCAGTCTGCAGAGAGGAAGTCATCACCCTGACACAAAGGTGTCAAGAAAACAACCTCTCCCTCAATGTCACAAAAACAAAGGAGCTGGTTGTGGACTACAGGAAGAATGGAGACAGATTCACTCCTATAGATATCAATGGATCTGGGGTTGACAGGGTCTACAGGTTTAAGTTCCTCAGCATATACATCACCGAGGATCTCATGTAGTCTGTACATAACAGCTGTGTGGTTGATGCTCCATCAATAACTCTGAGACGTGGGTTAAGGTAGGCTTTTATTGGCTGGAAGAAAGCACAAGCAGCAAGCAACCATCACACAACATCCTGAAGACTGAGGAAGGGTCTGTGCCTCCAATCGCCTTTATACCGGGGTCTGTGGGAGGAGCCACAGGAGAGCAGTCAGCGGGGGGGCGGGGGCATGTCCAGACAGGTATGTGCAGTTCACCACAGTGGTGAAAAAGTACAGCAGTGCCTCTCTCACCTCAGACGGTTGAAAAAATTTATCATGAGCCTCCAAATGCTAAGGTATTTCTCCAGAGGCACAATTGAGAGTATCCTGGCTGCATCACTGCCTGGTATGAGAACTGTAATTCCCTCAATCGCAAGACTCTGCAGAGAGTGGTTCGGACAGCCCAGCGCATCTGTAGATGTGAACTTCCCACTGTTCAGGATATTTACAGAGACAGGTGCATAAAAAAAGGCCCAAAGGATCATTAGGGACCTGAGTCACCCCAACCACACACTGTTCCAGCTGCTACCATCTGGGAAATGTTGCCGCAGCATTAAAGCCAGGTCCAACATGCTCCAGGACAGCTTCTTCCACCAGACCATCAGACTGATTAATTCATGCTGATACAATTGTATTTCTAAGCTATTTTGACTGTCCTGTTGTGCTTACTATGTATTACAAATTACTATAAATTGCACATTGCAGATTTAGATGGAGATGTAATGTACAGATTTTTACTCCTCATGTAAGTGAAGGATGTAAGAAATAAAGTCAATTCAATTCATAAGCCTCTGCCATCTCTAATGGGTTCCTACCCCTAAACACAACTTCCCCTTTACCTTGCCCTCTCTGCTTTTCACTGGGATTGCTCTTTCCATGCCTCCCTTGTCCATTCCTAACTCCCCACCGATCTGTCTCCTGGCGCTTAGCCCTGTCAGCAGGACAAATGCATCACCTGCCCCTTCACCAACAGTCAGGGCCCCAACAGTCCTTCCTGGTGAAGCAACAGTTCACCTGCAAGTTTGTTGGGGGTCATCAACAGTATCCAGTGCTCCCAGTGTGGCCTGCCATGAGATGCGACATGGATTGGGAGATGAGTTCATCAGGCACCTTTGCTCTGTTCACCACAAAAGGCAGGAAGTCCAAAGGCCTCTTCTTTTATCATTATTCATTCTGGCTCCCCTCTAACCCTTTTGCTTCTCCTCACTTGCCTATCACCTCCCTCTTTTGCCCACCTTTTGTCCCTTTCTCCCTGATCCTCTCTCCTCACCTCTCAGATTCCTTGTACTTCAGTCCTTCTGCTTTTCCAGGGTGTCTTCAAAAAGGAGAACTCATGGGGGAGCAGTACAATGGATACCATTAAATACTCCTGTTTCAGCCTGCTGCAGTTGAGAATTACAACTGCATCCAAGGTCCGTACAGTTAATAAAGGTGGAGGCAATTGAATAATCTATTGCTGATTAAAACTGACAGAAATAATGCTGACTGTGGCTGTAAGATCCTCACTGGGAGGACAGCTCATCAGAAACATGGCTGTTACTTGCAGCTGCAAGTGTATTTTTAAAAAAAAACAGGTTTTTGACTGTCATTACCGACTGCCTTGCTGGCAAATGTACAGTCTCTGGTAAATAAAAACAATGATCTCAGAGCCAGGGTGCTCCATCAGAGAGACATTCGGACAGCGTGTATCCTCTGCCTTCCCCCTCATCTGACTTTATCTTTCACCTGGCAGCTTGTACTTCTTCCCCTCACCCCACCTTCTTATTCTGACTATTTCCCTTTCCTTTCCAGTCCTGATGAAGTGTCGTGACCCAACATATCAACTGTTCATTCCTCTCCATAGCATGCTGCCTGACCCGCTGAATTTCTCAAGCATTTTGTATGTGTTACCTCTGGATTTCCAGCATTTTCAGAATCTTTTTTGTTTGTGAAAAAGTGAAAACTTCCTCAGGTTTAGTATCTTCATTTTCATTTCCTTTTCTCCTGTCATCAAGTTTACAACTTTACAAAATATAAGGTATAAAACAGCATGTTCAGATTGCCTAGAGGTACTTTTTGATGCAACTTTTAGACTCTTCTGCTTGGTGCTCTGAAAGAAATATAGTAAGTGACAGATATTCAAACACATCAATATTATTGCCAATTTCAAAATGAAACTATAGCAATACACAAAATTCTGGAGGGGCGAAGCAAGTCAGGCAGCATCAATGGAGAGAAATAGACAGACTTTTCATGAGGACTTAACATATCTCAGCCTGAAATGTTGTTTATTTCTTCCCTTCCGTAGATGTTGCCTCACTTGCTGAGTTCCTCCAGCATTTTGGGTGTGTTGCTTAAGAGTTCCAGCATCTATAGAATCTCTTGTGTTCAGGATGAAGCTGTGACTAATTAGGGAACAAATACCAGAGACAGCTGAACTATTGGCTGTGCAGTGGAGGAGGAACAACACATCTCCATCCCCTAACCCTTACATACAGTTTATATGCTATACCTTCACAGTATGGTCACTGTCAATTTTGACCCGGCCTAAGAATCCCCTCATAACTAGTGTCTATACCAAATTTTGAACCACAGAGCTATTTAGAATGTATAAATAGCCTATCTGACATTAATAGATGGGTGATTAGTCCTTAATTAATGTTTCAGAGATCTAAAATCAATTTCAATAGATACGGGTCAAATTTGACCCAGAACAGCCTCAATGTACAAAAATTTGTAGCGCTTGTACAAAAGTATAACATTTTTAAATATTTTCATTTTTGTGCATTTTGGGTCACTTTAGGAAAAGTCATCAAATTTTGGCTAAAAAATGGCATTTAGGGTGTTTTTACTGCTGTCAAATGTCAAAATGGGTCAAATTTGACCCAAACAGTATCTAAGGGCTAATAACAGTTGCCTCCACTCCCAACTTCTCAGGAATCTGTTCTCACAGAATGAGTCAGGAAGGAAGACTGTCATTTGAGCAAAATTATCTACAGGTAGCATACATCCATATGAAATATCTTGCAATATTTATTGGGGATTGTACAGTACACAATGATCAGATGAACCATTTTCTCCATTATTGCTTCTCAAAGAAATGATGTCATATTTTCTTCTGAAGATGTGGTCATACAAAATAAAATGCATTTTAATATCATTAATACTCTGAATACTAATGTAGAAACGATGCACACTGTAGATTCAAAAGTAACAGTGTTAGTTCTGAGAATCAATATCAGCTCGGGTATTGTTCAGCAAATTTAACATTGGTTCCCAGAACAGAAATTGATTTTGTGTTGGCATTGGATCTCATAATTGACACTGCTCATCCATATTAACATCAAAATTAAACAAAAATGAATATTTAAAAATGTTTTTTGTTCCAATAGTACATAAAGTGACGGGACGTAACCCTACACTTATATTTGTCAGGCAATGTTAAGTCACTAATTGCACTGACAATTGTTTAATATATTTCCTCAAGATAGTAACATATTAATACAGATAGCACACAGATTTAATTTTACTTTTTTGTTTAGTTTTATTTTAGTCATTTAATTCTCTTTTGTATTCCATACTCTTTGTTTTACTTCTTTTAATCCATTTTAGCTTCAGGAGAATTATTTCAAATCACCTCCCTGCAATCCCATGTGACATGCAGTATAAGCTAGATACCTGTTTTCTCAAGGACCAGACACCAAAAATGAATGAACTGATAATAAATGTCAAAGCAAAGGAGATCTGCACTCCACAGGTCATCCAGATAACTCCTTCAATAACCTTATTCATGTCAGAAATTTCATAGTTGACTTGCATTAATTATTTCAGACAAGCTGCCTTCTGTGTGGACACTGCATGTCGTTTGTTACTGTAGCAACATAATAATCATGGTAATAGTTCTGAGTTTTTAATGGTTCTCTGCTGCTACACCACCACCTCACCCATAATTTTACAATGATAACATATTTTTTTTAAAGTATAAAGTTTAGACTTGAGAACAAAACCTGTTTTTATATTAAAGTGCAACTTCAATTGATGATAGAAATGCAGCTATTATCATGTTTCAAGACTGCTCATTTAAGGAAAAAATACTGAAAGTTACTATGATATATTTCCATTTCAGGAATGAGATTAATACAAAAATGATTTCTTATACCAACAGCCTGCCAAACAAGTAACTGTAGTGAGGAGGAAATAATCTTTATTATTATGTGAAAAAATTACAGATAAGGAAATTGAAGGTAACTTAACTGCTCAAACAAATACTTAACGCAAGAATGTGCAAATTTCAATTAAAGCATCTTCCTAGGTTTTCAAAACTATTCCTACACCTATTTGGATACTATCAAAGTACCTGTGATACTCAAGTTTCAGCTTCAAGGTCAGGAAGTCTGTGTGGGCATCTCCTGAGGATTCCACAGACACGCATTAGTTCACTAAACACCAGATAGCCCATTACAGTTCTCAGGTCAGTCATTAGAAGGGATACAATTGGATGTGAATCTTCGTGGTGATTAATATTGAAGTGGGGATGGCAGTGAACCGATTTTGATAACAATTTGCAAGGGCTAATCTTTGACAATGGGCTAGATGCTTAACTGATGGTAGCAAAGGATTGGTTAGGAGACTGTAGTCAGATAGGAATGGATTTCTGTTCCACCCAGCAACTCATGATATTTTTCACTTGTTCAGGTTTTGGGATGCAGGAGCCATTGGTAATGCCAGCATTTGGAAATCATCTCTAAATGCCATTATGAAAATAGTGATAGGAAAGCTTCTTAAAATTTTGTAGTCCATCTAGTGAAGGCATCAGCTAGGTGTTGATTGTTCCCAGACATAGACCAAATATCAGACAGAGTGGCAATTTATTTCCAGGGCACAATAATGTGTGATTTGGAGGGGGACCTTCAGATGCTAATATTCCCCTATGCTTCCTGCTAGCTCTTTTTTTAAGGTAAATACTACAAACCTGGGAGGCATTGTTAAAGAGCCAAGTTGTTTAAATTTAAGGAAGATATCATACTTTCCAGTCATAGTGTCAGAGTGATAGGATGCTGGATTGGATGCCAACCATTCAGATCCCACCATCCTGAATGATGTTCAGCATTCTAAATGCTGTCAGGGAAGAATATTACACTGGCGAGTACTTTGTAGTTTGTGGAAAGACTTTTGAATGTCAGGAGAATAGTCTCTTGCCTTGGGATATCAGCCAGTGAAGTCTTCTTGCAACTATATTATTTATGTGGTATGTCCAGTTGAATTCTCAGTTTATAGTCACCACCATGATGTTGGTGGTGGGAGAATCAGAATTATCATGTCATTGAAAGTCAAAAAATGACACTTTTGTTGGAGGTACTAGCTAAAAGGATGTGCTGGCATTGGAAAAGGTCCAGAGGAGGTTCACAAGACTGATTCTGGAAATGAAGGGGTTAATGTATGAAGCGTATTTGATGGCTCTGGGCCTGTACTCACTGGAGTCTCATTGAAACCCATAGGATATTGAAAGGCCTAGATAGAGTGGATGTGCAGAGGATATTTTCTACAGTGGGAAGGTCTATACCAGAGTGCACAGCCTCAGAATAGAGGGATATCCATTTAGAACAGAGATGAGGAGAAATCCCTTTTTGCCAGAGGTTAGTGGATCTATGGAATTTCTTGCCAAACATGGCAGTGGAGGCCAAGTCATTGGTTATTTTTAAAACAGAGGTTGATATGTTCTTGATTAGTCAGAGCATTAAAGGGAGACGGCAAGGGAATGGGGTTGAGCGGGATAATAAGTCAGAATCAGATTTATTATCAGCAGCAGGTGTCATGAAATCAGCCATGATGGAATGGCAGAGCAGACTCGTTGGGTTGAATGGCCCAATATTGCTCCAGTGTCTTATGGTCTTAGGGTCCTATTCTTCTGGAACTTTGTAATACGAGTATCAGTTGCCAAAAAATAGTCTGTGCCTGAATGTTGTATAGATCTTAGGAACATTGTAACAGAGAAAAACCTACAGCACAATACAGGCCCTTCAGCCCACAATGCTGTGCCGAACATGTACTTACTTTAGAAATTACCTCAGGTTACCCATAGCCCTCTATTTTTCTGAGCTCCATATACCTATCCAGGCGTCGCTTGAAAGACCCTATCGTAGCCGCCTCCACCACCGTCGCTGGCAGCCCACTCCACGCACTCACCACTCTCTGCATGAAAAGCCTACTTCTGACATCTCCTCTGTATCTACTTCTAAGCACCTGTAAACAGTCTTCTCATGTTAGTCATTTCAGCCCTGGGAAAAGGCCTCTGACTAACCACATAATCATGATGTGTCTTGCTGCAAGCTTCATTTTCTGAGGAGTTGCATATGGAATGGATATCACTGCTAAAATCAATCATCCATTTTGATATGTGTGAGGTTTCACCCTTGATGCTGGTTGACCAAAGCATTATCACAACCTTCAGATTCCTGAAGATATCAGAGAACATATGCTTTTAGTCACCCAGGATAAAACAACCTCTTTCCAATAATTAGTCCAGTGAACCTATTGGATTTTCAGCATGGTCTGTATATCCTTTCTTAAATAAGAGGATTAAAACTCTATAAAACCCCAGCTGTGTCTTCATCAGCACCCTATATAATTTAACAATACTTTTCTATTTTTAAACTCTGTGCCTCTGAGAATAAAAACCAATATGCTGTGATTGCCTTCTGTTACGAATGTGTCACAACTCTGAGGGGCCGAAGGGTACAAAGTAGCCCCCTCCTTTTTGAGAATCGCAAGATCGCTGTTAATTCGGGTCTGGGACCCAGGAAATGAGAGAGAGACACGCAGAATCCTCAAGGTTTGGAATGTGTCCTGGGCCTCCTAAAGACAAAGCCACGGATAACGGCCATTGTCTCTTGGAGACGGAATTGTGTATTGAGTGCTGTACTATTTATTGAAGCCCTCAGGGAATGAACAGAATGGGTTGGTTGAGGGATTGCATCATCCCAACCTGATTGACATCTGAGACCCCGTGAGTAAGGATAAAAGAAGGTCTGGGGAACAACCCCTTTAGACGCACCAGGAGAAACGCTAGAAATCCCGTGGCAGCATTTACTAGCGACAGCCAGGGGGCTCGCATGCGTCCTTTTCCTTTGCCTAGGAATTGGCGGGCTTCCACAGAACGGCTTAGCTAAAGGACCGACTACAAAAACGGAACTCTGGAATGATCGACATCATAAAAAGGAAAAGTTGGCAAGTTTTTAAAAAATCTGTCTCTTGACTCCAACCAAAGGCTGCAGCCTGAATGAACTAAGTGACTTTGATATTTCCATCGGACAATACATTATCCCCTAGAAAACGATAGATCTTATTTCTTATTGATTATTATTATACCTGCACTTTTAGATTTAGTATTGACAACGTATATTATCTGTATGTTTGCATTGATATTATTTTTGTGTATTTTTACCAATAAATACTGTTAAAAATAGTACCATCAGACTTCAACGGACCTCTCTATCTTTGCTGGTAAGTGACCCAGTTACGGGGTTCGTAACACTTCTAACCATTTGCTACGCCTACTTGCTAGCTTCTTTATGATATGTGCATAAGGACAACAAAATGATTGTACTTTGTTCATCAGTAATCCACCTCATTTAGATGAAAATCTGCCATTGTGGTGTTTTACTGAAACACATGACTTCATATTTACCCTCATTAAACACAATTTGTCAAGTTCAGAATTCAGGATCAAGATTATTATATCATTTTATGACATGATTTCAGCAACAGTAGTGCAGAGAGCTAGTTACCATAAATTACAAAATAACCACTGCAAAAATACAAAATGCAAAAATAGGAATAATGAAATAGTGTTTGTGGGTTCATGAACTCTACAGAAATCTGATGAGAGAAAGGGGCTGGTGAGTTTTTGCTCACTTATTTAATTTATCAATATCCAGTTGCAGAACCCCAGTGACTTCATCAACATGTGTCTTCCCACCTATATTTGTCATCAGCAAATTCAGAAACCTCACAAGCTTGTTAATATATGGTTATTATAAATCATGAATAATTGAGGACCAATAGCTTTCAACCTGATAAGAACTGCTCCTTTTAACTCACTGCCTTCTATGCAATAACTAATCTTCAGTCAATAGTAACATACTATTGGTCCAGCCATTTCTGTGGGCACTTGTCAACTGCCTTTTGAAATTCTACATATAACATATCTACAGGACCCAGTTCACTGACACTCCTGGTTATATCCTTTAACAGCTATATCAGATAAGGTGAACCTTTCATAAAACTATGTTTACTTTGCTTGATTACATTAACTTTCCAAAATATCTAGTTAGGGCTTTACTTTCAAAATTGGAATGCTGTTCCATAGAGGGCTGTGGATGTTCAGCCACTATGTTCAAACTAGATATTTCAATTTAACCAACAGACTATGATCACTGGCATATGCTTAAGCACAAGAAATTCTGAAGATGTTGGAACTCCGGAATAACACATACAAAATGCTGAAGGAACTCAGCAGGGCAGGCAGCAGCTATAGAAATGTCAGGACACTGCAGCAGGGATCCAATTGCAGACCCAGTACTGTGCACACAGTGATATTAATTGAGTAACAAATCCCAAGGTGTAAACCAAGTCAGCCTCAAAGTTCAGGCAGAGATCAAAACAGACAGAGAAATCCAAAAACCAAAATTGGGAGACATACAGATACAAATACCATAAAAGGCTCAGGAAAATTCATTGACACACTCTAGCAACAAACAGGTGAAAGCACAGGACTGAAATACACTGAGCAATAAACAGAGAG
The DNA here is from genome assembly GCF_030144855.1 of Hypanus sabinus. Classification (NCBI taxonomy): domain Eukaryota; kingdom Metazoa; phylum Chordata; class Chondrichthyes; order Myliobatiformes; family Dasyatidae; genus Hypanus; species Hypanus sabinus. The sequence continues at coordinate 115,454,751 of NC_082710.1, read as the reverse complement.
GCAGATGATAGGTGGAGCACAATGAGACACAGGTGGCAGAAATACAGGTAATAATGAGAAAGTAAATAAGAGACAAAGTAAACACAAAGAAATCTGCAGATGCTGGAAATTCAAGCAACACACACAAAATGCTAATGGAATGCAGCAGGCCAGGCAGCAGATATAGGGAGAAGCATTGTTGATGTTTTGGGCCAATGTTTCTTGACGAAGGGTCTTGGCCCAAAACGTCGACAGTGCTTCTCCCTATAGATGCTGCCTGGCCTGCTGCGTTCCACCAGCATTTTGTGTGTGTTTCTTGAGAGACGGAGTACTCAGTGAATCCGGGGCCGGAGTAGAGCAGGAGTGGGGACAGAAGCACATGGCAATACAGAACCACAGACTGACACCTCGGGGGAAAACACACAAAAAGATAGAGTTCAACTGGAGGTACTGACAAGAAAGAAATAAACAGCCAGCATTTCAGGCTGAGACCTTTCATCAGGACTGGAAAGCCAAGAGAAAGAAGTTAGAATAAGTAGGTAGAGAGAGGAAAAAGAGTACAATCTAGAAGGTAATAGGTGAAGCCAGGTTGGTGATGGAGGGTGGAAGAAGTAAGAAGATGGAAGATGATAGGTGGAGAAAGTAAAGAACTGAAGAAGAATCTGATAGAAGAATGTGGATCAAGGGAGGGGCACTGGGTGGAGGTGATAGGTGGGTAATGAGATGAGAAAAGGTAAGAGGGAAGACTGACAGTGGGAAAAATTATTGGAAGTTAGAGAAATTGAAATTCATGTGATCAGCTTTGGAGGCTGCCCAAACAGAATATGAGGTGCTGCTCCTAGAACCTGAGAGTGGCCTTATTGTGACAGCGGAGGAGGCTATGGACTGATATTATGGAAATGGAACCACTATTATTTCTCATGGCTTTTGTCTATCATGATAAAGTAATGACAATTTCTGCACTGGAAATGCACTCTCTAATAGATTAATGGTATCAGCTTTAGAATTAGAAGCATTGAGAATGGACTTCACAAGTTTCTGTGACGCTTAAATGGTTCCTTGAATCATTCTGTTTTACAGAATGCCTGAATTCAGAACAAGCAATAAATAAAGCTCTTAGGAAGAATCAATGAATGGTTGAAGTACAAATGGTTGCAATTCAATTTCACCAGGCAGTGCTTGAAAATTGACGTTAATCCATGTGTGTTCCACATAACAAGAGGGTGTTGTGTGCAAATCTACCTTGCAATCTAAATCATTCATTCTAATTTTCCATCTAGTCTGATTCTCATCAATAAATTGTCCTAGCATGCTCCTCAACAAAAGCTCATTTTCAATTGTATGGCCTTGAAAACCCCCTTGCAATTTGAACATGGAAGGGCAATGAAGTGGGGGAAATGACAAAAATTAAAATTAGACATGTAGGACACAAAAATTTATTATATGGGCTTTCCTCAGGCTGAACAGTTGAAAATTGGCACAGATTTAGTATAAAGACTAATGGGATAGGCTAGACTATACTTCAGAGCCACTTATAGATGACAGTGCAAAAAGTGACACAATGGAAATTCTGGCTGTAAATAATTCATTCCAACTCTCCATTTTAAAAGCCAGACTGCCCTTGTAGCCTTTGCTCTTCAATAAGCTCCATTTCTCTCTTTATCTCAGATCTATTCACAGAATGAGGAAGATCAAAATCTTTCTAACATAGTGGGTGTGATGTGCTTTTGTTATATCTACACAGCCAAGAATATGCTTATTATCTGGTGTTAAGAGAAATAAATTCCATTTAAAGGACTGCCCACTTGTAACCAAGAGGTCTTCTATTTAAATTTCTGGCTAAGCATTTTATCTAAAAGCTTAAAATGTAATGTTTTATAAATAAAACTGTTTTAGAGAGTAAGCCCTTAATTTGCATGTTAGTATTTAGGCTACCCTTTAAAAAAATAAAATAAGAAGAAGAAGAATTAAAACAACACACAAAAAATGCTGGTGGAACACAGCAGGTCAGGCAGCATCTATAAGGAGAAGCACTGTCGATGATTTGGGCCGAGACCCTTCATCAGGACTTATATATCTGAGACTTCGTCAGGATATAATTATAAAAATAATTATACAGAATAGACACGCATGCAAAGCTTAATATTTGGGAAACCTTAGGCAAACTGATCTCCTTATTTAAAAAAGAATATAAGTATATCAGAAAATGCTCAGAGGAATTTTTGATGTTTTAACTTTCTTCCTTATTAACTAGAATAACTTAGCTGCCTTATAAGAAACGCCAGACAGGTTTTGCTTGTACCTGCCGAAGGTGAGAATGAGAAGTAATTTGAATAAAACAGGTAATGCCCTCAGGGATCTTGACAAAGTGAATGTTGAGACAGGACCTTTTTTCTTATGGAATATAAAAGTAAGGCTCTCTGCTTTAAAATAAGGTGTTATCCAATTTATGGCAATAAGGTATCTTATTTCCTATCAGAAGATTATGTGTCTTTGGAACTCTCTTCAAAGGTCTGTGAAAAAGACACTTCTTAAGGTAGATTTAGTTAGATTCTTGATAAGCAATTCAAAGCAAGGATGGTTTACTCAGCCTCCCAGCCTTCCACTCATTCAATATCTTGGAAGTGGAATTGGACTTGGGGGTGATTTATTGCCACCATTGGAATGGAAGCTTGTTTTGTAAAATATTGTTCAGGGTAAAATACTGTACTGTTCTTTACACTTCAGGGTGCGTGTAATTTACTTCTGCTCCTAATTTGTATGTATATTTGTTTGTAAAGTAATATTAAGTCAGTAACTTAGCATAGTTACAGGTTCTAAAAACCCACATTGTTCTTTTGGAATCTAACATTAATCAACATATTCTCGAGGAAGAGGCAACAATAAAAATTGGCCCCATGCAAAAAGCACAACAAAGTAACATTCTTAATATTATAATGCGATTCCATGTATTGTGATGAAGCTCTGCCCACTCTAAAAATGGACTGAACACGGTGAGGTGTGAGTTTGGATAAACCTGACATTGTTTGCTTTCTATCATTCATAAGTACCATCGTTGTGCGTGACATTCATTTCTTAATAGTGACTGAATAGCTTTTATTCACAGTCCTCTAGATTACTAATCACACATGAACTAAATTGTTCTTGTCCCACCCTCGCATTCCATCTGTGAATAATGACTGTGTCAGTAGCAGATAGGTTCCCTGTGTAAGTGTATTTGCAGAGACTTCTAATTGCAGATATCTGTGCTTGACAAGGCCAAGGAGCACAATTACTTTGAGGCTGAGAGGAAGTGGTGATGTGGCTTCTGAAAGTCTTCCCCAGCCACCATGTCTCTGACCTCACCTCCCCCTCTGTCTTATTCTGTTGAAGAACAGCTGACCTGGAAACAAGTCCAACAGCAAATGAGGGCAAGATAGCATCTAGTATTGGCCTCATCCTGATCATCACACTTGTGTGCAGCTGCATCAGGCCACACATAAACCAACGTACAAATGCAGGCTCCAGTGTCACTATGTCACTATGTCCAAGTCTCCCTGCTGTTGCAGATAACACTTATGACCCCGTTGCCACACAACATACCTGTCACCTGAAGATTACCACCCCCTCAGTCCTTTGCAGAAAAGTTCTTACAAACACCTTTGACCACAAATCCATAAGGCAGTGATCACCATGGGCTTCCTATGGCTACTGTGGAGCTCTGTGTATACATAGGTGGTTCCCTGAGCAAACAGTTCAAATTATCTGGCAAAATGCTCCATTACCAAGGTTCACCAACCAATAACTAGACCAGGGGTGGGCAAACTTTTTGACTTGTGGGCCACAAAGGGTTCTAAAATTTGACTGGGGGGCCGGACCAGGAGCAGATGGACGGAGTGTTTTGGTAATACACCTCATAAAAGAAAATAAAATATCATGGGATATGTAGAAAACTTGTGCTTTAATTTCAATTGAAAATGAACAAATGCATTACAGCAAAATATCTGTCTTTGAAGTCCCATGGTATTTAGCTATTTATTGAAATGGCTTTTAAAACACTGAAAATTAAATGAATAAAATACAGCTTTTTTTAATAGTAACAGTTATTATTTTAAAGCTCTGAAAATTCTGTTATCCTTCAAGATATTATCATCATCACTCTCCTCCTGACTGTCTTTATTTCAAAAACGGTAGGAGATGCAGGTCTACTTGTCCTGCTCCTTCTTATTCAATTGTCCCCTGTGCCAAAACTCAACAACGACCAGCACAAAGACAGAACAGTGACAGCGCGCCAGTATGCGGAGCGCGTTATTTGATCTGGAGCGCATTTTTTATTTTGAGAACGTACGTGCACCTGCGCACTACTCATGTCCATCCCTTAACAGAAATGACATGTAACATGTAAGGCTTATTGAAAAAAATATTTTCAAATGCATTTTTTACATAACACAACGAAGAAACTTATTTTTAATTTCAGTGGGAACTGTGTTGTTGGTCTCGCTTTTTAGCCAGCGCATCAAAGTCTGGATTTAGTTTTGTTGTGGCGATTCTCAGGATGGATCTGAGGTGTTGGTCAGTTAATTTGGATCTGTGGCTGGCTTTGTTGATGTTCATGACGCTGAACGCCTGTTCACACAAATAGGTCAAGCCGAACAAAGAGTAAAGCGCAAATGTGGAGTAATACGCTGCACCTCAACAAAGGTCAATGTATAGCGGTGTGGTACATGCAGCGCTAAAATTATGACACGGAGTCGGTAACTGCAGTCGAAGAAAAAAACTTTATTCGAAATCCCCAGCCTCACTTTTAAGCCTCCCTCAACCTGCCCCCCCATGGCGCAAAGGCTCCAAAGCTCTGTGCTCACAAATCCCCGCAGGCTATCTCCCTTAGCCGGAATGCTGGCTAATTGTGAGCCGGTTCGGATGTGCCAGTTAATGGGTCGCCACAAATGTATATAGAGTGCGTCATCTATTGGGAAAACGCCAGAATTGCAGGGAAAAAACGTTAACAAGGTTTATTAACATAATTTCATCAAGTTCTGCGGGCCGGATTAAAAAGCTTAATGGGCCGCATATGGCCTCCGGGCCGTAGTTTGCCCATGCCTGAACTAGACCTTGCTTGGCTGGTAGTGAGAGGATTCTTCCCAATTAGATCCTTCCTATGTTGTGGAAATATCACCTTAATGCACACTCCTCTCAGGGTGGCTGCAGTGAAGATAAGAGTCATCCCCCACTTTTCATACTATATATTCATTAAGACTTCATGGGAAAGGATGCAAGCATCCCCACTGGCACAAGTGTGCAGTTAAGGCCCTAGTACAGAAGGAGAGACACTAAAGAGGATGAACAGTTCACTGACCTTTACTAAGAACTGTGCACGAAAAGGAAAAAGAATACACACTAGGCCAACATTAATTGAAACTCTTAAACTGAAAGTAAACACCAACATAGTGGCTCGGAAGTAGTAACTTATTACTAAATGAATACCACGTCTTTACAGCGTCCATCAAAATGGGAGTCTCCTTTTCTAGAACAAGGACAAAGGTAATGTTGTAAGGAGTGAAGGGAGAAAAGCCAAGTGCGGGACACAGGCACAGAGATTAAGTTTGGATGCAAACAGCAAACTAGAGGGATCTTGACACGGAGCCCTGATATGGAGCCTTGACTCAGAATTAACACAGAGCCTTGACTCAGAGGGATGGAGTCTCATAGGTAAACCTTCAAACTGGAGCTAACTTTAGGACGAACAGTTCTAAGCAGTCAGGAAAAGTAGTTCATTCACAGGAAGAAGGCCAAAAATCTGGCAACTAGTGGTTGTGATGCCAGGGTCCTTATACTGCAGTTCTAGATGGAAACCAGGTGTGCTGTCATCAAAGTGAATTAGAAGCAATTGGAAAATTAATGGTCGGAACCATGGTACAATCAAAGGAAATTAGGAGCAAGATAGAGAATAAATGATTGGGGCCATGTGTCAGGGTCCAGTCCGGTCCAGAATCCACATTCCGGGTCTCGATCCGGTCCGAGTGCTCCGGACTCCGGGTCCTGCAGTTGTCCCTCCCGTTACCTGTGAACTAGTTAGCACCCTCCTAGCTCAAGGAGACACACCTGTAACTCATTGAGCTGCAGGTGTTTATAAGGGGCCTTGGGACTGGGACCAGGCGGGTGGTCATTTTGTTCTGTATCCTGGTCTACCCTGGTTGCCACCCTGCTCGCTGGACCATTCTGTATATGCTCTATCTGGTTGGTCTTGTTCCCCTGCTTCTCTCCTGTACGCTGGTTCCGCTGTTCCGCCTTATTCTCCTTGCTTGCACTGCCACGCTGTCGGTTGCCTTTCCTAATTTACCGGTGTATCACGGTAGTCCTGCTGTTCACCCTGGACCCAGCATCCTACTCGTTGCCTCCGTTGGGCGGATCCGGCCGGACTGCCGCTGCCCAAAGGGGGCTCTCTGCCTGCCGGCCTGAACTCCGGAAACCTCCTCCACTCTGCCTGACTGACATGCTATCTACCTGTACCCCAGCTCTACCCTTAAATGCCATGGAATCCCCATCCCGTCCTCCCCCTAGTACTTCAGTATCTGCGTCCTGCGTTTGGGTCCATCTGGCCCCGTTCCTGACAGAATGACTACCCCACGCATGGACCCAGCAACACAGGCACTGGAGGCTAGCTCCTGTTACCCTGGGGTCCTCTCTGCTCTGGATATTCCCCCCCCCACCCCCCGTCCCGTCCCTGGCCCTCCAGCCCCGCTTTGGTCGCCAGGAGGCTCCCTTGGGGTGGGGGGGAATACTGTCAGGGTCCGGTCCGGAATCTGTGTTCCAGGTCTCCATCCAGTCCGAATGCTCCGGACTCCGGGTCCTGCAGTTGTCCCTCCCGTTACCTGTGAACTAGTTAGCACCCTCCTGGCTCAAGGAGGCACACCTGTAACTCATTGAGCTGCAGGTGTTTATAAGGGGCCTTGGGACTGGGACCAGGTGGGTGGTTGTTTTGTTCTGTATCCTGTTCTACCCTGGTTGCTGGACCCTTCTGTATATGCTCTATCTGGTTGGTCTTGTTCCCTGCTTCTCACCTGTGCGCTGGTCCTACTGTTCCGCCTTATTCTCCTTGCTTGCGCTGCCATGCTGTCGGTTGCCTTTCCCAATTTACCGGTGTATCACGGTAGTCCTGCTGTTCACCCTGGACCCAGCTTCCTTCTGATCCCTTGCCTCCATCAGACAGGTCCGGCCGGACTGCTGCTGCCTGGCGGGGGTTCTGCCCCTTCTTACCCGTTGCCTCCATCGGGCAGGTCTGGCTGCACTGCCGCTGCCCGGTGGGGGTTCTGCACCTTCTTACCCGTTGCCTCTGCCGGGCAGGTCTGACCAGACTGCGGCTGCCCGGCAGGGGTTCTGCCCCTTCCACCTATTGCTCCCTAAGGGTTGTGCCCCGCACCTGCCCAGGTGTCCGCGACTGGCCCAGGCCTCTGTGTTCCTGCCTGGGAGGCGGCCTGCCATAAGGGATCTATCTGTCTACCTGCCCCGAACTGTGGGATCTGTCTATCTGACTGCCCGCCCCGAACTGTGGGATCTGTCTATCTGCCAGCCTGCCCTGAACTCCGGGAGCCCACTCCGCTCTGCCTGCCTGACACTATCTACCTGAATCCCAGCTCTACCCTTAAATGCCATGGCATCCCCATCCTGTTCTCCCCCTAGTACTTCAGTGTCTGCGTCCTGCGTTTGTGTCCATCCGGCCCCGTTCCTGACACCATGATAGGTAAGCAGAGAGTGTAGATGTTGCTGTACTTTTTATCAAGTTTCAGTAAGACTGGAACAAGAGGAATGGAGTTAAATGAATTGAAATGAATTTACTTTATTACTTACATCCTTCACATACATGCATGTAAAAATGTTCACCTTACGTCTCTGTCTAAAAGTGCAATGTGAAATTAATAATAATTTGTAATAAATAGTATGTGCAACAGGACAGTCAATATAGTTTAGAATTACAATTGTATCAGTGTGAATTAATCAGTCTGATGGCCTGGTGGAAGAAGTTGCCCCAGAGCCAGTTGGTCCTGGCTTTTATGCAGCGGCACCATTTTGCAGATGATAGTGTAGTGGCTGGAATAGTTTGTGATTGGGGTGGCTCAAGTCCTCAATGATCCTTCGGGCCCTTTTTATGCACCTGTCTCTGTAAATGTCCTGAACAGTGGGGAAATACACATCTACAGATGCTCTGCGCTGCCTGCACCACTCTCTGCAGAGTCCTACGATTGAGGAAAGTACAGTTCCCATACCAGGCAGTGATGCAGCCAGTCAGGATGCTCTCAATTGTGCTCCTGGAGAAATTCCTTAGGATTTAGGGACTCATGCAAACCTCTTCAAACATTTGAGGTGAAAGAGGTGCTGTTGTGCCTTTTTCACCACATAGCTGGTGTGTACAGACCACGTGAGATCCTCAGTGATGTGTATGCTGAGGAACTTTAAGCTGTTCTGCCTCTCAACACCAGATCCATTGATGTCTATAGGGGTTAGCCTCTCTCTACCCCTCCTGTAGTCCACAACCAGCTCCTTTGTTTTTGCTGTGTTGAGGGAGAGGTTGTTTTCTTGACACCACTGTGTCAGGGTGATGACTTCTTCTCTGACGGCTGCCTTGTTATTATTTGAGATTAGGCCATTCAATGTAGTATTGTCAGCAAATTTAATTAGCAGATTGGAGCTGAGGGTGCTGAAACAGTCGGGAGAAGGGGGCTCCTGTGTTGAAGGTCAGGGGCAGAGGTGAGAGAGCCCACTTTTACAACCTGCCAGCGATCTGACAGGAAGTCCAGAATCGAACTGCACAAGGCAGGGTGAAGGCCAAGGTCTCCACAATGCCACCATAATGAAGTACTAATTGGCTGGAACATACATCTCACCAGGGTAATTGCCAAACATGTTCTGCAGCTCGCCTGAAAGGGCATGCAGACCCACGGCAGAGTCCATGGTTATGACACTGTCTTGGCAAGTCACAGGCAAAAATCATATACAGGACTTGTCCTATATGCTGTCCACAGACACACAAGGATAGACATTAGGTATTTCCAGAAATCATCAGCTCTGTGAAAGACGATTTTTGGTTTGCTCATTACTCGTAGGTCTTACGGATTTCCATAAGGGAATGTCGCCAACTGGCACTTTCCAGGCTGTAGGAAAATGAGCTGAAAAATGCACTGAATGTTGGTGTAGCCAATGCAAAAGCTCTCTGGGGAAGGACCACAATCTAGGATCCTCCCACTATGCAACATAAAGGGGCTGACTTGAACAGGGAATGTTGTATCACCTCAGGGGAGCTAAATCAGAGGTTCTGTTTTTTTAAAGCTACTGAATGTAAAATCACAGTAAGAATGTATAAGATTTTGTATTGTAATTTGATTTGTTTTTGTATTTTATTATGAATAAAGTTTACTTTTGAAATAATAGAACAATTAACATAGGATAAGTCCTTTATGGCACTCATTCACTTCCCAGAAGCCAACATGGGAAACAGCTGGCAGTGCAAGTTCTGGATGGGGAACCAATTTATTTGTTTGTTTGTTCGTTCGTTTATTTATATAATGATAAAGTGCGGAAACAGGTCATTCCAGTCCAATGAACACACACGGCCCAATTACACGGATGTGACTAATGAACTTCCTAATTTGAATGGATATGGAACTGGAACACCCAGATGAAACCCATGTAGTCAATCCTCACAGATAGTGGCACTGTAAAACATTAGACTAATCGCTACGCTACTTTACCACCCTGTGCTATTTAAAAGTAAATTTGACCAGTGTTTTTTTATAGGTTTGATGATTGGGTATTACAACTGACCACTGACAAAAGCAAAGGAGGGTGAATTCCAATTGCTAGGCATAAAGCTAGAAGTTCATTCACAGAATTCTGAATTTATCAGAATTTATCTATCCAGTTAAAAATGGGTTAACCTGGAGGTGAACAATTCGCAAACATTTCTGATAGTTTTGGTGAACAGCGGGTATTTCACTTCTTTTACTAGTGGTTTTTTAATCTCTTTAGCACTTGTTTTTCAATATAAGATGTCTACAAATGACATCACAGCAGTGGAACCTGCAATGTTTGAGATTTTCATTGGCTAGTCCAGGTCTATCTCTTCCCCTTTGGGCAGCCACTTGCTTGGCAGAAGATAGTACATCATTTTTTCAGTGCTGAAAGACTGTTGCTTGCATTGTGGTCTGTCCTTTATGGAACTGGATGTAAAATATTTCACTTGTTAATCAAAATGGTGATGAGTGAAATAACTTATCCACCTCTATAGATAATAGCAAGCTAATCAGTAATATTAGTTTCAAAATTGTGTTACACAAATACTGCTATCTGTGAACTTTTCAATTTATGTCATTGCTGTATTCCAAGCTCTGTTGCAGAAAGAGATTACAAGATGGACAAAAGTAATGATAAAGCAGAATCTATAGTGTGTGTCTTCTAACAATTACACTCCAACATTTGGAAATAAAACTGGTAAGATTCCTAGAAATTGAGAACAGCTTTACTTTCAAGTGATCTTATCTGTTGCAATGGTACAACTAACTGATCCTCTAGTAAGAGAACAGCAATAGATCAACCAGAATACAATGTAGATAGTCAGTAGGATCATGCACAGAAGAAGAAGAAAAAAATATAAATTAGATAGTGTCTTAATATGATACACATACTCCTAGTTGGTGCAGGCAATTATGAGACCAGAAATGTATATTGCCACACACACAAAATGCTGGAGGAACTTGGCAGGTCAGGGAACATCTATGAAAATGAATAAACAGTTGACCTATTGGGCTGAGACTTTGTCATTCATGTAGATAGCTTCTTTGCTTCTGGCAACCTTCCTCAAATATAAATTATTAACCTAAGTATTCCAATAATTTTGACACAGTTCATAGTTAAAGTTTGAATTTGAGAAGGAAGTTTCAGAAGATTATTTAAATTCTTCACTCATGGGTGTGTTTGCCACTGGCAAGGCCAATATTTATCACACATTCCTAATTACATCAGAATATGGAGAATTGAGAATATGATCATGAGAAAGCAATATCCACCTCTTCCAATCATTCTTCTGTGAGCAACAATATTTCATCATTGGCCCTACCAAAAATAAACCATTATCCCAGCAGGATCATTCTAAATAAATAGACTTCACATCACCAATTGTGCAAGATAAGTGCAGCAAATGAGACACAGTGGATTCCAGTTAATTAGGCCATCAGTTTATCAGGGCAGCCACTTATTTGGGATAAATCTTAATGAACAAAAACTGATTGGAAAAAATAGCCAGTGTTCCCTTCATTTAATTGCGGCAGGTGACAGTCGGTAAACGGTTTCTCACTAGCATCAATATCGTGCACATATTGTGTCTTAGACACCACACTGTGCTTAGAGTGAAAAGTTTTTAAATAGCGTTACTTGCATGTTTGTGTTCAAAAAGCAGCAACTTTTGTCACTGATAGTGGAAAAGTAATAAACAATACGACAATTCAGAACTGTTTTGCTCACTGCAGTTTCAGACATTCAGGCTTGGAGATGCCAGAAATGGCTTGAAGTGAAAATGAATCAATCTCACTACTTCAACAAATTAGGAACTATGAAAAATTTAAATATATCAACAATCATTTTGAATGATACAATGAAAATGAAGATTTGGAGGATGTAATCATCAAAAGCATGGTTTGAACATAGTCTACTATCTGCACCATGTGTCAAGGCCAATTTTGTTCATATACAGTCAGTCAAAAGAACACTGAATGAATTCCTCCATCGATAACTATTAGGAACTAATGCACAGTTATATAGTAATGTAGCCATTTTGGTAGTGTTCTAATTTATTTTGTATTTCATTTCAATGCATAATTTGTTACACAGTTAAACATTAGTTTGTCTCTCTAATACCTTTTTAACTATTTCCTTGAAACTTCAGCTAATTGGTGCAGCTACTTAATTGAGCCAAAATAAAGTAATTAATGGATATATAGCTATATAACAATTACAGCACAGAAACAGGCCATCTCGGCCCTTCTAGACCATGCCAAATGCTTACCCTCACCTAGTCCCACTGACCCGTATACAGCCCATAATCCTCCATTCCTTTTCTGTCCATATACCTACCCAATTTTACTTTAAATGACAATACCAAACCTGCCTCTACGACTTCTACTGGAAGCTCGTTCGACACAGCTACCACTCTCTCGAGTAAAGAAATTTCCCCTATCCTTCTCTATCCTTTTGCAATTAATATAACTGTAGAAACCCTTCGGATTTATTTTCACCTTACTTGCCAAAGCAACCTCGTATCTTCTTTTAGCTTTTCTAATTTCTTTCTTAAGATTCTTCTTACATTCTTTATATTCATCAAGCACCTCATTTACTCCATGCTGCCTATATTTATTGTAGATATCTCTCTTTTTCCTAACCAAGTTTCCAATATCCCTTGAAAACCATGGCTCTCTCAAACTTTTAACCTTTCCTTTCAACCTAACAGGAGCATAAAGATTCTGTAGCCTCAAAATTTCACCTTTAAATTACCTCCATTTCTCTATTACATTCTTCCCATAAAACAAATTGTCCCAATCCACTCCTAAGTCCTTTCACATCTCCTCAAAGTTAGCCTTTCTCCAATCAAAAATCTCAATCCTGGGTCCAGTCCTATCCTTCTCCATAATTATATTGAAACTAATGGCATTATGATCACTGGACCCGAAGTGCTCCCCAACACGTACCTCTGTCATATGACCTATTTCACTCCCTAACAGAAGATTCAACACTGCTCCTTCTCTAGTCGGTACCTCTATGTATTGCTGTAAAAAAACTATCCTGCACACATTTTACAAGCTCCAATCCTTCCAGCCCTTTTACAGTATGGGCTTCCCAGTCTATGTGTGGAAAATTAAAATCTCCCACAATTACCACCTTGTGATTACCACAGATATCTGCTATTTCCTTGCAAATTTGCTCTTCCAATTCTCGCTCCCCATTAGAAGGTCTATAACACACCCCTATAAGTGTTACTACACCTTTTCCATTCCTCAATTCCATCCAAATAGTCTCCCTAGATGAGCCCTCTAACGTATCCTGCCAGAGCACCGCTGTAATATTTTCTCTGACAAGCAACGCAACACCTCCCACTTTTGCCCCTCCGATTCTATCACACCTGGAGTAACGAAATCCAGGAATATTTAGTTGCCAATTACATCCCCCCTGCAACCATGTGTCACTAATAGCTACAACATCATATTTCCAGGTATCAATCCATGGTCTAAGCTCATCCACCTTTCTTACAATGCTCATAGCATTAAAATAAAAGCATTTAAGAAATTCTCCACCTCTTCCTCTGTGTTTATCTCTAATTGTACAAAGAATTTTACTGTCTTTTTTTTCCTTCTCCCATACATCTGTTCCTACACTCTGGTTCCCCTCCCCCCTCATATCTATTTTAAATCCACTGGAGCCTCTCTAGCAAACCTACCTGCAAGAATATTTGTCCCCTTCCAGTTCCAATGTAAACTGTCCCACTGGAACAGGTCCCACCTTCCCTGGAAAACTGCCCAATTATCTATAAATCTGAAGCCCTCCCTCCTGCACCATGTCTTCAGCCACGTGCTGATCTGCACTATCTTATTATTTCTAAACCCACCTGCACGTGGCACTGGTAGCAATCCTGAGCTTGCTATCCTGGAGGTCCTGTCCTTTAACTTGGCCCCTAGCTCCCCAAACTCACCTTTCAGGACCTCCTCACTCTTCCTACCCACGTCATTGGTCCCTACATGGACCACGACATCCAGCTGCTCACCCTCCCTCTTAAGAATACTGAGTGTAGTGGTTTCCAATTAGCTATGACACATTGGGACAATGGAATCCACTGTACACATTAATTGAATTATGATCTATTTTGTGCAATAATACTTGTAACACTACTTGATTATTCACAAGAGATTTCACTTCCATTGTCACTTAGTGAGGAAGCAAACTTTATTTTTCATTTAAGTGGTTAATAAAACAATGTGAAATAAGCTCTTCCTGTAATTCCTGAATCATTTACTCTTTTTGCAACTGTCTTCACTGTGGAAGACACTAGTAGTATGTTGGGTGTTTGAAAGTGTCAGGGGAAGAAGTACATGCAGTTGCTATGACGGGGAAGATGCTGTTGGGAAACTGAAAGTTCTGATAGTAGATAGTAGATAAGTCCTGACGGACACACCAGGATTTTAAAACTAGTGGCTGAAGAGATTGTGGATGTATTTATAATGATCTTTCAAGAATCACTACATTCTGGCATGGTTCCAGAGGACTGGAAATTGCAAATGTCATTCCACACTTCAAGAAGGGAAGGGGGCAGAAGAAAGGAAATTATTCGCCAGTTAGCCTGACCTCAGTAGTTGGGAAGATATTGGAGTCGATTGTTAAGGATGTACTTCCAGGATACTTGGAGGCACATGATAAAATAGGCTGTAGTCAGCATTGTTTCGTCAAGGGAAAATCTTGCCTGACAAATCTGTTGGAATTCTTTGAGAAATAACAAGCAGGGTAGGTAAAGGAGAATCAATAGATGTTGTATACTTGGGTTTTCAAAATGTTTTTAACAAGATTGAGCTCTGACCTCTGACTTGGCCACTCCAGGACATTAATTTTGTTTTTTTTCTAATCCATTCCTGCGTAGCTTTGGCTTTCTGCTTGATGTCATTGTCTTGCTGGAAAACAAATCTCCTAAGTCGTAGTTCTCTTGCAGACTGCATTGGGTTTTTTCTCCAGAATTTCCCTGCATTTTGCTGCATTCATTTTACCCTCTACCTTCACAAGCCTTCCAGGGTCTGCTGCAGTGAAGCATCCCCACAGCATGATGCAGCCATCACCATGCTTCATAGTAGGCATGGTGTGCTTTTGATGATGTGTGGTGTTTGGCTTACACCATAGTGTTTAGTCTGATGGCCAAAAGGCTCAATTTTGGTTTCATCAGACCATAGAACCTTCTTCCAGCTGACTTCTGAGTCTCCCACATGCCTTCTGTCAAACTCTAGCCAAGATTTAATTTAAGTTTTTTCAATAGTGGCTTTCTTTTTGCCATTCTGTCATAAAGCAGTGACTGGTGAAGTACACAAGCAACAGTTGCTGTATGCACAGTCTCTCCCATCTCAGCCACAAAGCTTGTAACCCCTCCAGAATTGTCATAGGTCTCTTAGTGGCATCCCTCACTAATCCCCTTCTTGCATGCATGTTCACTCAGCTTTTGAGGACAGTCTGCTCTAGGCAGATTTACAGCTGTGTCATATTCTTTCCATTTCTTGATAACTGACTTGAACATATTCCAAGGAATATTTAGTGACTTGAAAATTTGTTTGTATCCATCTTCTGACTTGTGCTTTTCAATAACCTATTTGCAAATTTGCGTGGAGTGCTCTTTCATCTTGATGGTGTAGTTTTTGCCAGGATACTGACTCTCCAGCAGTTGGACCTTCCAGATACGGGTGTATTTTTACTACAGTCAACTGAGACACATTGACTGCACACAGGTCTCCAAAGACAGATCTGCATTTAACTAATTATCTGATTTCTAAAACCAACTGGCTGCACCAGTGATGATTATGTGTCATATTAAAGGGGAGAGGGTGAATACCTATGCAATCAATTATTTTGTGTTTCATATTTGTAATTAATTTCAATCACCTTGTAGAGATCTATTTTCACATTGACAAGAAAGGGTCTTTTTCTGTTGATCATTGTCAAAAAAAGCCAAATTAAATCCACTGTGACTCAATGTTGTAAAAAAAATAAAACATGAAAACTACTCAAGGGGGGGGGCGTGGAATACTTTTTATAGGCACTGTATTTCAGGAAATCTCAACATCAGTGTGGGGAATTTTCTGATAAAAACTGGGCCATTCGAATTCAAAAGTCTGAAATTTTTCCACTTCATATTTCAATGTACATGATATCACCATTAGTCATACTTCTTTTAACATTGTCTTGCAATCTCTTTTTGAATTTAGTACAATAAAATGTTTTCTTTGTTAATCCACACTGAATGAATTTATGAACCTATAATTCATGTGTAGTGATGTTTTATATACAAATATCTATCTCACATAAGTAATACAAATTACTGGCAACTTTATTTATCATGTATAATATTTTTCATGATATTGTTGAATGAAACTGGGGATTTATTGCTTATTTAAATATGAGCTCAAATAAGATCAGAGTGAATTTGATCAATTGGATTGTATTATTATCCTCTGAATATGATCAATCTATTTTGGAAAGGAGAATTATTTGTAATAAGATGAACTATGAACTGAGCTCCATCTACAAGTCACACAGGGCCATGATGTTGTCCCAGTGTCAAACTATGTGTATAGATCTCGATTTCTTTGATGTTTACAATCTTACCAATACACACGAAGACTTAAAATTACTTCTGGCATGCTTTCAATTGGTGTTGTTATTCTTGCATCAATAAACACGATGTCCTTGAAATAATAATTAGCAATTATTGACAGGAAATTCATCAGAACTTGGCATCCTGAGAACACTATATGATAATACTCAAGAAAGTCAAATGATAAGATCATGAATCCCTTTGTTGATGTTAAAAAGCTGACTGCAGATAGGTGCAATATTTATGAAATTAAGTTTTGAGAAAACGAGGATAAATATCCAATATTTAATTATTTGACTTCCAATAACATAATTAACATAATTGTTCAATATTAATTAAGACCATTTAAGTCTAGAAATCCATTTAAGCAATTTTACAATGATAATACAGTCATAATATAGGAATTTAGAAAAAAATACATATTCTAAATTCTATATTGTATTTTAACTGTTATTGTCTGGCAACTTCAAGAAATCAGGAGGTCGTAGAAGATAAATGATGAAGATTTGGACCAAAGGCTCTATCCCCAAGTTGGAAAATGTCTGAAGGATGCTTTGTTAAAGAAGATTCCTCCACAGTTACCCAGTTTAGGACAATCTCCCTCCTTACCGTGGAGTGCAAAACATCCTTCTTGGTGCTTGCAAGAAGGTGGACCTCTTACTTAATGGAGAACCACTATATCAACACATCTATCCAGAAATGTTGCACCTGGGCTTTTCTGGGTACCTTGGACACATCTCAATAATTAGCCAATAGATCCACGAGGCAAGGCAGAAAAAAGGTGCCCTAACAGTCATCTGATTAGACCTAGTGGATCAATTCCACACGTCCTCATCCAGGTTGGCTTCGACAAATGCCATATCCCGCCAATAACCCGAGATGTGATGACCAGCTACCCAGGAGGATTCAAGCTACACTTCACAACCAGGTGACAAGACATCGAAAAAGGAAATTGCAACTGGCTGTACCATCTCCCTCTTCTTGTTTTTCATGGGGATGAACCTTATATCAACAGCAGCAGATGTAACCAGTGGCCCAGCGTTGGAGCCTAGCATCTGACAACCTGCAATATGGCGGTTCATGGATGACATCACAGTGACCACTGTAACCTATGACCAAACAAAAGAAGGGTTTTGTTTTGGAAACCCTGGACGCTGTAGCTACCTGGGCTAGGATGATCCTCAAGGGCAGGAAGTCCAGATGCATGGTGATCAAAAATGGCAAGATTATTAGCAAGTTCAGTCTTCAAGTACAGGCAAAAGTCATTCCATCCATTGATGACAACCTAGTAAGGTGTCTTGGAAAGTGGTTTAATGCAGCAATGATGGACAGAGCCAACATCACTGACACTGTAAAGCAGACAAAAGAGTGGCTGAAGAAGATTGACAAAACCAGACTTCCTGGTAAACTTAAGATATGGCTGTACCAACATAGTCTTCTACCAAGGCTGCCCTGGCTTTCCACAGTGTATGAGTTCCCATGACCACTGTAGAGGGCATCAAGAGGAGAGTCAACAAGCACCTGTGGAGGTGGCTAGGGATCCCCACAAGGTTTTCTTCAGTCGGGCTCTAAATAAGATCAGGCCAGCTACAGCTGCCATTGTCACCAGTAGTGGAGGAGGTCAAAGTGGGAAAGTTAGAGTTGGGTTAATATTGAAGGGCTCTGGTGACAAGCTAATAAACCAAACAGGAGTCACAACAAGATCGGAACAAAAGTGGGACACCATCTCAGCCACTGATCAGGCAGGGAGCACCCTGCAATTGAGAAGCATTATTGTCAAAGCATGCCTGGGATGGCAAGGCCTCGGCTCAACGACGGGAAGTACAAGTGCAAGGGCTGGACATGACATGGTCCAGGCAGAGGTACGGAACTGCAAGGACGAAAGGCAGATGTTGGCTTTTCCCTGTGGAGAATGGCTGCAGAGGGTTCCCGGCAAGGTTGGCTTAGAGGATGAAAAGAGTAAGAACCAAACAACTGGCAGGATGGTAGAGGAGGCAGAAAGAGCCTCTTGCTGGATATGTGGCAGGGAAGAGGAGTTAAGCTGGAACTCAGGAGTGACTTGAGCACCTCTGCTGACTCGCCAACTGTAGAGTGTAGTGGTTAAGGGTTGAAGGTTGGGCATCACCTGATGACACCTGCTCCTGACCAAAGGCTACGGTTACCTCATTAGGTAACTGAAGAAAGCACCCCGGTGTATGATGCCAGCATGTCATTTAATCACATACCATTGACCCCAACAACCTCTGAATTATACTGAGCAAAAGAGTATGATACAGCCCATCACATAGAAGACCAAAAAGATTTCTGGTAAATCAAACAACAGCTGGAAAAATAACCATTAGAGCACCATTTACCTATGATTATTTGGCCAATTAACTTGAAAATGCCACTGGATTTCCACTGAAGCACTTTGAATACTATGACTGATGTCTCAGCATCATGGAGCCAAATTCTATGCCCCAAACATATGACTGAAATAGACAGGAAGGTGGATAAGTGGTGGGGTGATGCACCTTCAAGTAACTTCTCTGGAACTGGATGGTATTGAATACCATGACAGTGGGCCCCAAAATCAGGCCTCATTTTTGACCATTTTGCACATGTAAAAGCATGCACAATATATTCTAATTCCAGCTTCATAAATTTTCCTCGCTTGGCATATGACAAAAGGGCACAAGAGAGATCATGCTGAACAATACTCTACTCAGAAACATTTCTATGGTAATTCTGAAAGAGACATTGAAGTTTCAGCGTTGTTAGTTGTTAAGGATCCTTATCTGTCAATATTGTAAAATTGAGAGGCAAACTGACCATGATTTTCATCAAAAGTAATTCCCAATATTAGTATATTTTGAAGTTATATATGAGTATACTGAGTGGTGCGGTAAAGATACATCTCTACCGAAAGAGGTATAAGACACTCGTTCCCTCTGTTAGCCTGTAGGTCACCCTTGGGTAAGGTGTAGCACCTGCACATAGCCCCAATACCAAACAACTCCACCTGCCTCCACCGACCAGGGTCACATGAAGCCATGGGAGCAGGTGGTAGATGGCCACATGAGCAGCTCGTGCATATCACAAGCCCTGGTTATGCAACTATTGATGCTAGCCCCGGAATCTCTAAAGAGTATTGATAATGACTGGGGTCACCTGTCTCGTTAAGGCACTGCCCAGAAGAAAAAAAATTACCAAGAACAATGGAAATACCATTTTTGTCCATGTTATACAATGTGGTGTTACGCCACTGAAAAACAGGGAGAAATAATCACGACAAAGACGTGATGTGGTTTCCTCATTGAGAATTTACTCAAGTCAAGAAAGTACCGCGATGTCCCCTGGATATGTAGGCGGAGACAGAAGCAATCGACCTCTGGCTAGCAGATCAAGGCTACTCTGCAGATCACTGATAATACAATTAGGGCTTAACTTTACACAATAAAGAATGAAAGAAACAATGAAATGGATTAAATACCTGTTAGTATTTTAGCCCTTTTTAACATGTATTTACACTGTTTTTAAATAATTTTTGAACAACTGATCTTTAGTGTCTTATCCTTTAACTTGTCACAGTGGCACATAATGAACAAATGGATATGGGAATATAAAATATATTAGGCAGGCTTTTGCTGGAACTACTGTAGAAGTTTGAACCTGAGCTGACTGGAATTAGGACTCAGAGCAGAATTTCAAATGGGGAAGAACAGTCATCTGGAGGACAAAGTGTTAATAATTCCAGTAGATGGAGCAGGTTTGTAAATGAACATAAACAGAAGGCTAAACTAAGTTGCATTTATTTTGATGCAAGGAGTTTTCCTTGTAAATAGGTGAATGTCAAGCTTCAATTCACAAGTAAAAATGTGCTATCACTGAGATAAGGTTGAAAAACAAGCAGGACTGACTCCCAGTGAACAGCATTTTCATGTGAAACAGAAGGGCATGTGAAAGAGGAGGTAGCATTGCTTTTTTGGTAAGGGATGCACTACTTGAATACTGAGGGAAGATATGATAGAAGGCTCCTGAAATGACCCCATAAGGATAGAAATTCAGAGCAAACTGTGAGTCATCATTTTGATGTGGATGTATTATGGATCAGCTAAAATAGAGGAAGAATAAAAATTATGTATTTAAATAGCAGAGAAATGTGATCAATTTCTCAAATATTAACTGTGACTGTCTTAGCACAAAAATCTCAAAGGAGACAGACATTATGAGTTGTCTCCAGCAGTGTTGTGAATTAATATTTCAGTAGTATTTGACAAAGTTGTAAATATGTTGTTTGACTAAGCATTCTTTGTTGCTTACATAATTCAATACAGGTTAAATTACAATTCATGATCATTCGTGTGTGTCTTACTAAAGCAAAAACTAAACGTACATGAGTTAATTCAGACTCCCGTGTTTTTCTTTCAATTAGTTGTATATTTTGGAGTTGCAAAGCATAACAGTGATGACAAGGAAATTTTAAAACAGATCTGAGATGACTACCTACCTGTTGAAGCACAACACTTTTATTTCATCACAGGGACAGAAAGATGTTGAATTTACAAAAAAGGCAAAAAATTGATGAAATTCATGAGTTCATAATTAGTGAGTGCTGGGTGACAATAACTATAAATGAGAAAAGCAGGAGTGACTGGCTACATCAGAAAGATAGATGTGTTTGATTGCACAACAAATAAATGGATATTGTATACTGAGTGAAATGAACAGTATTTTGAAGAAAATAAAGCAGCCAATAAAAAGGAGGAGCTAGGATTGTTGAGGGCATTGGGTGGAAAGACATACAGTTTCTTAGAAGTTTGACTGCTCCAACCAAACCACCCAAAATAAGTTTTGCTGATATTGTGAAAGTAACGTGTGAACATTTAGTACCAAATCATTGTTGATAGCAGAATGCTTTAAATATCAAAAGTGGAATCAAAAGGAAGGGGAGTCCATTTCAGCTTATATAGTTGAATTGAACAAATTGTCTGAGCATTGTCAGTTCAGTTATGGGCTTACTGATGCACTGAGAGATTGTTTAGTTTGTGGAATCTTACAAGAAAACATTCAAAAACAGCTGAAAACTGAAGCACAACTCACATTACAAAGAGCAGTTGAAACTGCTATATCAATGAAAACAGCAACCAGAGACACAATTGAGTTGCAGGAAGGAATGAGAGTGAACATGATCAAAATTGCAATGTCTGAACAGAAACCTGCCGGGCCGAACAAATTATGTTACCAGTGTGGCAAGGGCTCACATACATCAATCCACTTCAGGTTTAAAGGCGAAACTTGCAGAAAATGCAACAGTGTATAACACATACAAAGAGCATATCAGGCAGGCAAAATAAACGGACTGCACTGCAAGGGGAAAAGATAAAAATAATGATGAGAGTGATTCAAGACTGGGAAGCCTTCACATTTAGCATGTGAAAACTAACAGGAGACAAGCAATATGACTTACATCAGAAGTAAAGAACAAATTAATTAAAATGGAACTGGACACTGACTCAGCTGTTTCAGTCATTCCCAAAATGAGTTTGATTGGCATTTCAAAGATACTGAACTGAAGCCTGCATATATCCAACTAAGAACTTGTATTGGAGAAAATATACTGTAACTCCTGAGGGAATGACATTAACAACAATAAAATACAACAACCAACATACCACATTGGGTTTGTATGTGGTAAAAACAGGAGGGCCAGCATTGTGAGGCCATGATTGGCTGAGACAACATTATACATAAACACTATGTTTCACATCATCCAGTGAAGCTTGACTGAGATTTCTCACCTTATGTTATAAATGTAGTCAAGTCAGATGTCACACAAAGTATGATAGAGAGTCCTTGAGTCTAGTTTGGGGTGTAAAACATTTCAACCAATACCTTTATGGGAGAGAGTTTACCCTCATTACTGATCATCAACAACTAGCGTCTATCTTCAATCCACAGAAGAGAATTCCACTAACGGCAGCAGCATGAACACAGAGATGGGCTCTTTTTCTTAGAGAACACAATTACAAGGTCAAACTCAAGAGGATGATTTATCATTAAAGTCCCGATGGATTGTTCCATTTAGCCTTAGAAAAGGAATTACCTTAAAGATTTACAGAAGAGGACACTCCTCTTCATGTATTCTCCTTAATTCAATTCAGAAGTCTCCCTATTATGGCAGAGAAGATCCAAAGATAAACCAGAAAAGACCCCACCATCTCAGGTCTACATAGCCACCCAAAATGGCTGTATTTTGCAGCAGAAGTTCCATCTCCCCCGTTTTTACCAGCACCAGGATGAACTTGCCATTGATAGAGGTTGCCTTTTGTGGGGATTGAGAGCTGTTCTACCACCCAAGCTGAGAGTGTTGGAGGAGCTACAGTACATGTCATTATCTAGACATGGTCAAAATGGAAGAATTAGCTTGAAATATTGTCTGGAAATGCCACCTGCATTAGAGCAGCAGATTCAGCAGTTTGCCAAGCACTGTTAAGGATACCAACCCATCCCAAAAATTCCAAGGACAGTGCCTCTCCATCCCTGGTAATGGCCTGCATTGCTCTGGCAGAGGATTCATGCAGAGTCTGTCAGAAAATTCATGGGCACAAATTTCTTGGTACTAGTGGAGGTAGCTACAAATTGGCCAGAAGTGTTCCCAATGGTGATCATTGTCGATGTGTTGTGAAGCCTCTTCTTAAGGTCTGTTGTTCCAGAGCACTTAGTCAGTGACAATGGTCCACAGTTTGAAGTAGAACTCTTTCTGTCATTCCTGAAAATGAATGGAATAAAATATATTACATTTGTACTGTACCACCCAGCTACAAATAACTTGGTGAGGTTTGTCCAGAGTCTAAAGAATGCACTGTGAGCAATGCCAGCAGAACACACTACACTGAATCAGAAGCTCGCCAGCATCCTCCTTGCATGTCAGATTGCTGCACACTCCACAGTGAAAACTCATCAGTTATTCTGCTCCCTGGGCTGTCCCTTGCACTCACACTTGGATCTGCACAAACCCAATCTCAGAAGTAGTATGCAGGACAAACTGCTGAGACAAATTGAGGGCTCCTCCCATAAAGAGGTTTGACATTTCAATCTTGGACAAGTAATCTTGGTGAAGGACTACAGAGGTGATCAAAAGTGGGTACTTGTGAAAGTTTAAGGAAGTTCTTATACACAGTGGAGATTGCCTCTGATGCCACCTGGAGATGACACATCAATCAGTTGAGAAGAGCAGAATCAATTGTTAGTGAAGAAAGGTTGACAGAGCTCTCAGATCCACTTCCTGCAGTCCCAGAGTCAACTCCTATAACCTCCGCAGGGGAGGTCCAAGAACCTGAGATTGTTTGACACCCACAAATCTCACTCTGCCAAGCAGAGTAACCACCTTTGTCAGGAAAACTGTTAGGCCACAAAAGTAAAAAATCCTCCACAGTGATTAAATCTTTAAGCCTGAAAAGGACAATTTAAAATTTACTATGCTGTAGATGTCTATGTAGTAATTGTATTATACAGAATACTGGAATATGTATGTATGTATATAATTTGAGATGCATTCTATATTGAGTTGGAATTTAAAGCTAAGCAGAGAGGAGTGTTCTGCATTTAGTATTTCAATAATATTTGAGAAAGTATTTGATAAGGCATTATTTTTGTTTACATAATTCATTACAGGTTATATGTAAAAGCACATGAATAAAAAGCACCTTACTAAAGTAAAAACTAAGCATAGACGAGTTATCCTGGACTACCATGTCTCTTTTTCGATTTGTGTTATGCTTTGGAGTAACAAAACATAACAGGGAATATTGAAGGGGAAAACTGAATACCATCCTCATTTGGTATACCAAAAATTGCAGTAATAAAATGAGGTTGTAAATCGATATTCCAAATTGAGGAAATGGTAACAAATATGTCCTTCCAATAGTTATGTAAATTGGGACATGACCAAAACATGTGGGTCAATGAAGCCACTTCTAGATGACACCTGTCACATTGAGGGTTAATATAAGAGTAGAATCGAGCAAGCTTATCTTTAGACATATAAGCTCTATGTACAACTTTAAATTGTATTAAAGCATGTTTAGCATATATAGAAGAGGAATTAACCATTTGTAAAATTTTTTCCCATTTATCTGTTGATATATTATATCAAAGTTCTTTTTCCCATTCTTGTTTAATTCTATCTGATATTTCTGGTTGTATCTTCATAATCATATTATAAATAAAAGCTACTAATCCCTTCTGACAAGGGTTTAAGGTAAAAATCAAATCTGAAAAATCCATTGAAGTTGAATTGGGAAAAGATGGTAGAACTTTATGTAAGAAATTTCTGATTTGTAGATATCTGAAAAAATTAAATTTAGGTAATTTAAATTTGTTGGAAAGTTGGTCAAAGGACATTAAAGTACCTTCAAAAAAAAAGATCACAAAAACATTTATACCTTTCCTTTTCCATATGCTAAAAGCTTGATCTGTCCAGGAAGGTTTGAAAAAAAAAATTATGTAAGATAGGGCTATCAAGAACAAAGTTTTTCAGAGTAAAAAACTTACGAAATTGAAACCAAATTCGTAATGTATGTTTGATAACAGGATTAGATATCTGTTTATTGAATTTAATATTTTAGAATAGTATGTAGATAGACCAATGTGGAAATGAGTATTACTGGACCTTATCTTGGAAAATGTAGGCAAACCGACTGTAGGAGCATTAGTGAAGGAGCAATCTGGAGATTGTGATCATAGCTCCACATATTTCAAGTTAGTTATGAAAAAATAGGGGTAGACCAGGAATACAGGTCTTAAACTGAGGGAAGGCCAATTTCATTAAATTAAGTCCAGTCATTATGCTACAGGAAATAAATTTTATGACGGAATGGGTGCTGAGGAGACTTACCAAGACGGTGCATTTCTGATATAAGGAGAAACTGGAGAGTTTTGGTCCATTTTCCCTGGAGTGGGGGAGATTAAGAAGGGACTTACTTAAGGTATAAAAATAATGAGGACTAAAAATAGGATAGACTAAGGAAAACCTTTCCCTGTATCTGAGTTGAATATAAAAAGAGGGCATAGATTTAGGATAATGGTTATGAGCATCAGAAGGAACCCGAAAGTGACATTTTTTTACAAACAGAGCGAGGAATGAGTACAATGACTGCACTGCCAGACGGAACTTTGAAGCAAAGTACCGACAACATTTAAAATGCAAGTAGACAGGCATTGAAACTGAATGATCCTGTTTCCATGATGTGCATGCAAACAGATGCGCTTAGTGGCCACTCTGAAATGTACACCTGTACATAGAAACATAGAACACCTACAGCACAATACAGGCCCTTCAGCCCACAATGCTGTACCAAACATGTACTTACTTTAGTAATTAACTGGGGTTACCAATAGCCATCTATTTTTCTAAGCTCCAGGTACCTATCCAGGAGTCTCTTAAAAGACCCTATCATATCCGCCTCCACCACTGTCGCCAGCAGCCCATTCCACACACTCACCACTCTCTGAATAAAAAACTTACCCTGACATCTCCTCTGTACCTACTTCCAAGCACCTTAAAACTGTGCCTTCTCGAGTTAGCCATTTCAGCCTGGGAAGAAGCCTCTGATTATCCACACAATCAATGCCTCTCATTATCTTATACACCTCTATCAGGTCATCTCTCATCCTCTGTCACTTCAAGGAGAAATGGCCAAGTTCACTCAACCTATTCTCATAAAGCATGCTCCCCAATCCAGGCAACATCCTTGTATATCTCCTCTGCAGTTTTTCTATAGTTTCCACATCCTTCCTGTAGTGAGGTGAGCAACACTGAGCACAGTACTCCAAGTGGGGTCTGACCAGGGTCCTACATAGCTGTAACATTACCCCTCGGCTCTTAATCTCAGTCCCATGGTTCATGTGTAATCTGAGCTATGACTGGTTTGGAATGGCAAGTAGTAGAGGTGGAATGGAAGAGGAGGATATAAGGGAAGAAACTACAGACAGGTAGGAAAAGTGGAAATAAAGGAGAAAATGATAATGATGATAGAGAACAATGATTGACTTGAAGGAAGGTGATAGAAGAAGTAAATAAAGTAACGTTTAAGTTTAAACAAGGGAGTGAAGTAAGCATATTGAGTCCAATAGCACTGACTGACAATCTAAAGAAGCTATAGGAGATATAAGTATGGTAAATATTCTGCGTGAAGGAGCACCACACACAAAATGCTAGAGGAACTCAGCAGGCCAGGCAACGTCTAAGGAAAAGAGTACAGTTGGTGTTTTGGGACGAGACCCTTCAAACTGCCAAAGGGTCTCGGCCTGAATCATCAACTGTGCTCTTTTCCATAGATGCTGTCTCACCTGCTGAGCTCCTCCAGCATTTTTTGTGTATTACTTGGATTTCCACCATCTGCAGATTTTTTCTTGTACGTGTAAGATCACCGTTGGTTGTTTGTAAAATTTCAGACCAGAGGCACAAAACAATGAAGGTACTAAATTTTGGAAAAAGAGGTTATAGAAAAGAGAGTGTTAGGGAAAAATTGGTGTTAAAGGGGTGATAATGGTATTAACAGCTGGAGAAAACTTAGAGGAACTAAAGAAAAAGATTAAAGGGAGATCGGTGACTGAAATTTTAAAAAATTGAAAGCAATGAAGAACGGAAGAAAAGTTGGTTCCACATTTGTTATGTTGTAGCGGTGTGCTACACGCAGCGCTAAAATTACGACACGGAGTCGGTAACTGCAGTCGAAGGAAAAAACTTTATTCCAAAACTTCAGCCTCACTTTTAAGCCTCTGTCAACCGGCCCCCCATGGCGCAGAGGCTCCAAAGCTCTGTGCTCGCAAACCCCCGTAGGCTATCTCATTGTGAGTTGGTTCGGATACGCCAGGAAAAGGGTCGCCACATAACCCCCCCCCCAGAACCGGCGATACACCCCCCAATGTCCACAGTCAGGGCCAGAACCTGCTTGGGAGGTCGTCTGAGGTGATCTGGCGAACGTGGAATTGGGCTTCGGCTTGCTGGAACCATAGGTCCGGGCGCTGTGTCCAGAAACCCGGCAGTTTCAACGAAACCGCATGAACAGAGGCGGCGTCAGTCATTTCTGGTCCAAAAATCGTTTGGACCGTCGGGGTCACCAATTGTAGCGGTGTGCTACACGCAGCGCTAAAATTACGACACAGAGTCGGTAACTGCAGTCGAAGGAAAAAACTTTATTCCAAAACTTCAGCCTCACTTTTAAGCCTCTGTCAACCGGCCCCCCATGGCTCAGAGGCTCCAAAGCTCTGTGCTCGCAAACCCCCGTAGGCTATCTCATTGTGAGTCGGTTCAGATACGCCAGGAAAAGGGTCGCCACAATGTTAACATTTCAGGATTCAACCTTACCAGAAAAAGTAGCAATTGGATTCATGTGCTGTAGTACAAGAGCCACTGTTCCACCACCGCTGATGTGTTATATATCTCATAAATATGGGCATGTGGTAGCGGTGTGTTAAAAGGAAGGCAGAGATGTGGTAGATGAGGAAGAGAACATCTGTATGAACAGGGAAAAGAGAAGGGAAGAAACATTAATAGAGAACTTGGGAGCATGAAGTAAGGAAGCATTAGAGATGGATGGAAATGATGAGGGTGCATTAAATGTCACCCTCATTTAAGAACCCTCATGTCAGAATTGAATAGTGTTTTTAGAGAGACAATGAAACATCCCCTGGGAAGGATCAGATTAATCAAGTTATTTAATCACGTACAGGGAAAAAGAAAACTTAGTGAAGTATGGAAGGAAGCAATCAGAGTTCAAATACAGTACATAGACCAGACAAAAATCTTAACAATCCAGCACGTTATAGACCAATGGTATTGTTATGAAGGTACCACAGCTCTGAGGGGCCGAAGGAGCGGGAGCAGCCCCCTCCTTCCGGAGAATCGCAAGATCGCTATTAATTCGGGTCTCGGAAGTGAGAGACAATGCAACGGTTCTGACCATTGTTCTTAGAGGCACCTGTGTGTCCCTACTACGTGACAGCAGCCATGGACATGAACACCCTCGGGCAAAGTGGGAGGGAGATTGCATCCTCCTAATTTGATGGACAGCTACAACTCTGCAAGTAAAGATAAAAGCAGACTGCAGGAGGCAGTACCCTAGCGATGCACCAGAAGAACTTGCTCGCTCAACGCTCCCTTGAGAGCTGAAAGCCACTCAACGCCACGTGTGCTCCTAACTCCTTTGCCTGGGGAGCGGGTGGCTGATAATACCGAGAAGGACTTCGAACTAACACCGGGGAGACCAACGCTCCCCTGATTTTAACGGAGTGGCTTCATAAAGACACGGGCAAGTTTTCTTTTTGTTTTCACCGATCCCTCTAAAACACGTGAAACCCAACGATTCCTCGAAAGACTTCTGAATGACTTTTTATATTTCCAATGGACAAAAATATTATCCCCTAGACAACAGTCGAGATTACTTCTTAATGATGATTATTACTATACCCGCGCTTTAGATTGAGTATTGACGACGTGCATTATCTGAATGTTTGTATTAACCTTACTTTTGTGCCCCTTTATAAATAAAAACGTTTGAAAATAGTGACATCGGACTTCAACGGACCTCTCTATCTTTGCTGCTAAGTTCTCCAGTTACGGGATACGTAACAGTATTAACCTCACATTTACGTAAAACCATGGAAAAAGGATTAATAGCAGGCAGACATATTACAATGAAACAAGATGGAGTATTATAAAATATCAGTAGGAGATGAAGAGAAACTATGGATCCAGTTTGATGACTAGAACATGAGGTGAGGAAGCCTCAATTGAAGAGAGAAAGTGCAGTAGAAGTCTATTCTGATGTAGAGAAAGCATATGGTAGGATGTGGAAGGAAGGTTTGAACATCAAATTATATAGATTAGGAATTAAAGGTCAAATGCTAAATTAGATGAAACATTTTATACATTGGTAGGTCTTTCATGGTGCGATTTGGGAAATCTATGTCAAGTAAACAAATCTATGTCAAGTACACTTCAGGGAAGTATTGTTTGTCCATTTAAACTGCTATAATAATAAATGATACATTTTCTAATATAAATAGTTGTATTGGAGTATTATTATTCGCAGTTGATGGAGTTATGTGGGAAGGAAGTGGGACTGTGGTATTTATTATGTGGAAAATTTGAGAGATTAGGTATTAAACTGTGTATTCAAATTTTCAGCAGAGAATTCCAAAATAATGTATTTCCCTTGCAAGAGGTTAAAACAACATTTAAAACTAAAACTTAATGACATACAATTAGAAAGTGTAGATATCTTTAAATTTTTAGGAATTTGGTTTGATAAAGGACATACCTGCTCAACACATATTAGGGAAATAACCAAAAGTAAGAAAGTGCTAAAAGTTATGAGGTATTTTATATGAACAAATGGGGAACAGATAGGAAATCATTGGAAGATATATATATATATATATGTATAGGATTAATAAAATCAATACAGGTTTCGCTTGCTGTCCGAAGGTAAAGTGTTCCTATGAAATGGTTCATAAACCGGAATGTCGTTAAGTGAATAAGCAATTACCATTTATTTATGTGGTGAACTACATATACCTGTATGGACACGCCTCTCTGCTGACTGCTCCTGTGGCTCCTCCCACAGACCCCTGTGTAAAGGCAATTGAAGGCACTGCTCCTCCCTCAGTCATGCGAACCTCTTCCAGGTACAATTGGAAGCATGCAAGCCAGAGTTCAAAGGCAATGGCTGCTTTGGGAGATTGAGGATCAATGGCCAATTTATCTGGTCATAAAATGCTCTCAATGTTTTAAAATTGCAGCTAATAAAATTGATGCACCATCAATAACTCTCGGGGATGGGAGGCAAACAATAGGCTTTTATTAGCTGCAAGAGACCATGATTAGCAGCAAAAAACCACTGCACAACATCCTAGAGACTGAGGGAGGAGCAGTGCCTCCAATCGCCTTTATGCAGGGGTCTGTGGGAGGAGCCACAGGAGCAGTCAGCAGAGGGGAGTGTCCAGACAGGTATATGTAGTTTACCACAATTTATACGGGAAAAATTTGTGAGAGTTCCCAGACCTAAAAAAAACCTACAAAATCATGCCAAATAACACATAAAACCTAAAATAGCAGTAACATATAGTAAAAGCAGGAATGATATGATAACTACACAGCCTAAATAAAGTAGAAATACTTTTCTGCAATCATTTCAGCACTGTCTAGCGTAGCAAAAATCTCACTACACCGCGTATTATCTCACTATGTAGTGCTACTAGCATAGCAGAAGCAGTCTCTCCAGTAACCTTTAAGCTATGAAGCTGCCAAATCATACCAAATAACACATAAAAATACACAGCTTATATAAAGTAGAAATAATGTATGTACAGTGTAATTTCACTTAATTTCACTTCAGGAAGACAGTGAGCACACTGATGATGGTGTGTCAGGCTGAGTCATCAGAGGTTGGGGTGGTGGGAGATAGAGGAGACTGGGGTGTCATCTCATCGTTGTTTGTTTCCATCAGGGCAGGCAGGTCACTAACGTCTTCTATGTCTGCCTGCCTTGATGTCAAAGGCCAAGGTTCGTCGTCTGCTGTGGCTGATGTGGAAGGCTTGAAAAACGACAGTATGCTTGACTGCTTAGCCTCGCACTTTTTCTATCACACAGTTCTTTGTAAGCACTCAAACCATCCTGCAAATATGCCCTAAACTTACGTACCCTTTCAAAATTAAAGTCATACTTTTTGCATTGCAGCATTGTCAATCACAGCGAAAATCTCAAACAATTGCTTCACGTTCAGTTCCTGAACGACTTCACTTTTGGGCGATTCGCTACTACGTTCAGTTTCGATTGTTATCCATTCCTCTTGCAATTGTATTAGCTCTTCATCTGTCAGTTTCTTCTATCAAAATAAATGTTCTGTTTGGCAATTTTTTTCCAATAAATTGCAGTTTTGTCACAGTTAAACACTTGCTTATATGAATAACTACCTTCTGCAATTATTTTCTTCATTTCTGCTGGGAACTTCTCGGCAGCTTCCATATCAGCCGAAGCACTTTCTCCCATAAACGTTAAACTATGAAGCTGCCCTTACCTCAGAAACAGATCAAACCACCCCTGACTACATTTAAATTCCACTTTCGCAACACTTTCATCACCATCGTCCAGTGCTTTCTGTTTTCGCTTATTAAAAAAGGCTAACTGATTTCTCCTTAAGTATAAGATAACGGAATACCATGCTTTGTACACCCATCAATCCACTCAAGCAATAGACTTTCCATTTTATCCATTATTGGATGCCGACTAAAAGAGACCACTTTGCTATGAGCAGAAGCAACAGTAACATCGGCAGCTTTCGAGTTTCTTTCTCTCTGTGTGTAAATAGTGCGAATATTAGACGCAGGCAAGTTCAATGCGCAGACAATGTCCTTACTTCGTTCACCATGATTGAAACGCTTAATTATGTCTAGTTTTATGCTAAGTGTAACACCCTTGCGAGCTCTTTTAGGCCTTTTCAATACCTTAGAACTCATCTTGCTAATGGATGTACAAAATAAATTGAGATAAAGCACAGATGCTCACAGGCATGTATTTAAGCAATGCTGGCTAGAATGCAGTTCCAGGGTAGGAGCTTGGCCACTCGGGGTGCGTGCTGCCTTTTCTCATAAAAGTGAAAACACCTTCTGTTAGCAAAAACAGGTAACTAATGTAGGTCCTTCATAACAGCAAGTTGTCATAAAGCGAACGTTCGAAAAACGGGGGCCACCTGTACTGGACTATGGAAGAATGGTATATGAATCACCATCGCACAGTATGCTCAAGATACTGGACATAACCAGAAGTCAAACATTAAGTTTACTCAGTAGGGCAAAAGGCACCCTCTTCCTTAAGCAAAGTTCATCATCACAATCCAGCAGTAGCAATATTGACATAATGCCTGTGATTCATTAATTTTTTTTTTGGGGGGGGACATACTGACTAGGACTAGATTATTTATTGTAAATATAATCAGCGAGATTTAGGGTCTATCATATCTGACCCTACTCATATCTTATCTTGGCATATCTTTGTATCTGCATCTAATGTTCATGGCAAAGCTGTTATATCTGTTCATATAACACACACAAAATAGTGAAGGAACTCAGCAAGGCCAGGCAGCATCTATGGAAAAGAGAACAGTCGACGTTTCAGACTGGGACCCTCTTATTCATGTGTTCGCTATGAAAGCTATCTTTTGTTTGAGTTCAGAAGGCACCATTCCAGTTTGGCACAGTTTGTGCCATGACACTCTACATTGTCCTAAAATGGGGTAATGATTCTGGAAACTTCAATGATGGTCCATCAGAAAAATATTACATTTCAGCAAGGTTCCTATTGATTAATAAGAAGTGGTCTAAATTCATGGAATAATACTTACTTTATGTGCAGAAATAGGGCTTATACCTCTCTTTGATGTAATTGGTTAGGATATTTTTATTTGGAGTATGTCCTTCCTGCTATGAGACATATACAGACTTTATCCTTGCATCTCAAGTCTGGACGTAAATGAAATAAACCAGATCATTGTTACTTTTACATCATATCACATCATTTTTATTCCGATTTTACGATGTTGCAAAGAGTATGAGATTAAAAACATTATACTCCTTTCAACATCAGCATCAGCAATAACACTTGGGAAAAGTAACATCAGCCTTGGAAAAAATAACACAGAAACAACTGCCATGTGTAAAATGGTTCTTCAAACTCGTATGGCATTAGGTCTTCTCTTAACAGTAGTGTCGTACTTACATACCTAGCGAGTCTGAAGACAGAACTAATTTGGCTGATCATATTCAGAGAGATGCAGCTAAAATACATCAGTCTGATGGATAGGATTTCTTTGATTGGATTACTTTAAGTCTCAGAAACTGGGATTACTCAATATTACAAGTCATATTATTTATCCTAATATGTCTAATCATAATTTGCATCTTTTTTACTTGTATAAGGGTTATCATTAATAGAGCAGTTCAAACTCATGTAAGGGAGCTACTTACAAAGACAATCTACCTAACATTGATATAATCCTATCAATCCTTTGATAGTTTCACAATAAAGGTAAATTTTGATTATTTTATACTTAACATAGATATCACAGTTTTTCTGCCTCTGAATTTCTAAATGTAATGTTTCTAAATATGTGATTCTAATCCATCATTCCCCCTTTGATTCTAAATATGTGATTTAGAATCAAGAGGGGAGTGTTGTATTAGGCTATATCAGTGTTATTTTCTTTGCAGTTTAACTTATGCTTGTTTGTATTTTTGTATAATTAACTATGTATATGCGATTTTCAGTGTGTTTGCTAGTAGTCAAAGATCTTCTGAATTCTGTCTTGAGTATTGTATTATTTCAATAGGGACTATACGATTGGTTACCTCTTATCTACAAAATTTGAATGGATTGTCTGTTATCTATGGAAATCCAATGGAATTGACAAACTGGTATGAGAAGAGCAGAGCGCATTGGCTCACACACTTTTCTTTGTTCTCTTCCCTGTTGCACCTTCTTTCCTGGTGTTTTCCTTCCTCAATCCCTTTGTTTTCGTAGTGCTTAATAAATGACTGTGAGTACCAAACTTTATGCCTCGCTCTTGACTTCTGAAGAATCTCTAATCAAAAACATCAGAATCTAACAACTGTGAACATACACTCAATGGCCACTTTATTATGTACCTCCTATTCTTAATAAAGTGGCCACTGACCATAAATTGGCTGTGTATGCCTTTCAATTCCTTACTTTATTCCAGCTGTCCACACTTTATCTCAAGGAATAGCATACTATTTTTTTCAAATATATGAACTACAAGATCCCTGAGAGCTTATAGCTGAGAAAGACTGTGGCTGATAGTGCAAGAAAAATATTATTAGTTTCTACCTTCATCCATCCCATGAGAAAATCTACATTCTAAAAAAGGATAGCTAAAGGCATTCAGCTGGTGTTGCAGTTTGGAAAGGAATGTCGATACTGAGATGAAACCAGATACCACTTGGATATGTGCCTGTGCATTAGTTCTACTGGTTAATGTGACATTTACTACAGCTTTAATTAACATGTTCTTCATCTATTCATTTCCATTTGAAATAAGAATCCACTTAATATATTTCAGCTTGTCTGCTTTCCTTACTCATCCCACAGAATAAAACATTTTCTCTTCCCTGCTGGAAGCCAATTTGACTTTTCACACACCTTGAGTTTCCTGACCACAGTCATCCAAAGCAGTTAAATGCAATCTTATCAATTATGTATCTTTATCTTCATGGTGCCTCTTATTACATTCACAGTGCAATGCTCAGAATATGTAATTGTACATTCCAGAGCATTGACTCAATTCTTACCATTCAGATACTGTAGTCTAACTTAGTTATATTCCCAAAGGAGATGGGGGTGAGAAGAAAAACGTATCAACAAAACTATCAGTATTTCAAGTTCAATTTTAGCTATATGCAAGGAAACATGATCAGCATGTAACAAACTACATATATTGTGAATTATACTGTGTTAGTCCATTATGCATTGCTTTCCTTCAGTCCTCATTTCAAAGTTATTTCATATTACCTCATAGTAATTCATTTTAGTCTTACTGTAAGCATTAAAAGTGTAATGCAGCTGCATAAATATATGATTTTCCAATCTGTTGGCAGAAAGGCATGTACCCTAACCATAACCATACCATCTATATAAGCTCGATTAGTTCAAAGTTCAAGATCAAAGTACGTTTATTATCACGTATGTATAAATAATACAACCTTGAGATTTGCCTGCTTACAGGCAGCCACAAAACAAGAAACCCAAAAGAACCCAATTTTTAAAAAAGTCTAATACCCAATGCACTGAGAGGGAGTTAAACAGTTAAAGAAAGTAACAGCATCCAGAACTAAAGTGAGTCCATAAACCTAAAGCCGATAGCAGCTGGAACAGGCCCATAGCATCAGCTTCAGTTCATCACACAGTGGGGCAAATCGTTGAGAAGTTCGCAGATAGGAAGACCGGAGCAGGATACAACCTCTGCCTCCGCACCGTGGAGAGTGGGGTGAATGTTGCGGAGGAGCGAGCAGAACCCCCCCACCCTCACATAACCAGCTCATAAACATTAATAATTTTTCTAACCAGAATACTTAGCTTTAAAGTTAACCAGTAATCCAGCATAACCACCATATCTGGAAGTAAATTTTGAGCTTCAGTAAAGCCAGGTTTCTGCACTAAAGCACCATATCTAGCCTTCATCAAATCACAATCAATCAAAAACAAGCTTTCCTCCGTCTGTCCTGAAAGTTTTTCCTAGTAGTTTGAAGACATTCCATCAATTCACAAAAGTCTCTCGATCTCAGTGCTGGTTTTCATTATAATTTAACTTTTGGAGTTCAGCTCAGTTTATACTACCTGAGGATTCCTCATTTTACTGGCCTTTCTGATGCATCTTATTTTTGTGTTTGTAGAGAACTTGATGTATCTGTGTTGTAGCTTACATTTTCTGCTCCTCCTTCCCCATGGTCAGATTCCTCAGCAGCTTATCGATTTGGCTGTTTCAACTGAATGATGAGGTGGTGACAGCAGCAAAGCACAACAGATACTAACAGCTCTTCTATCGGATGGAGCAGGATCATTGAGAGCAGCATACGCAGAAACACAACTTCAGCACATCAGAGGCATGCATACTGAAACTGCAGTGTGCCATTCACAATATGCTTGAGGTCCACATGAAGTTCTGTGTCAACAATCCTGTTGCTCTGTAGCCTTTCACGTTGCATGACAGTTCTAGAAAAGGTTGCATACCAGAATGAAAGTAGTAAGACAATTCCTATGATACAAATTAATGACTTTAATTTTACAAAATATGCAAAAATAAATCTGCAGATTACTTGAAGATTTAAAAAAATAAGAGAATGTGAAAAATATTTAACTTGTCAGCCAGCATATGTGGAAAGAGAAGCACAGCTAACTTTTCAGGTAGAAGATTGCTCGTCAGAATGGCGTGATAAAATGCTGACTTTGTTTTACTTCCCACAAATGTTACCTGACTTTCAGGTCACTTTGGTTATGATAGCATACCTGCCAAACCAATAAATTATGGATATTCTTTTGCATGAGTTAGTCTTAGAGTTTACAATGCATTTTTAACAATGGCCCTCAACCACGGGGAAGCCTGCAGATGTTACAGTGCCAAGTACAGAAATTTCCCCATCTTCTGGGTGGGAAAGGAAAATGGATTTGACTATCTTCAATGAAACACAGAAACATAAAAACATAGAAAATAGGTGCAGGAGTAGGCCATTCGGCCCTTCGAGTCTGCACCGCCATTCAGAATGATCATGACTGATCATCCAACTCAGAACCCTGTACCCTGTACCTGCTTTCTCTCCATACCCCCTGATCCCTTTAGCCACAAGGGCCATATCTAACTTCATGAATAATGGAATACTCTCCACTGTTCAACAATATTTACGAAGCTTGCTATCAGCCACAAAAAAAAACTTCCTTGACTGGAATGTCACACCATACTTAGTTACACTTTCAGCAACTCCTAAATTGTAGGCCATAAGACCATAAGGCATAGCAGCAGAATTAGGCCATTTGGTCTCTACCATTCAAACCTGCCTGTTCCATTTTTTTGCCGTTCTTCAGCCCTACTCCCCGGTCTTCACACCATAACATTTGATGCCATCTCCTATCAAGAACCAATCAATCTCCACCTTAAATACACCCAACGACCTGGCCTCCACAGCTGCCTGTAGTAACAGATCCCACAAATTCACCACCCTCTGGAGAAAGAAATTGCTCTGCATCTGTGTTTTAAATGAATGCCCCTCTATCCTGAGGCTGTGCCCTCTTGTTCTAGACTCCCCCATCATGGGAAACATTCTTTTCACATCTACTCTGTCTAGGGCTTTCAATATTCTAAAGGCTTCAATGAAATCCCCCCACGTCCTTCTAAATTCCAGAAAGTAAAAGCCCAGAGCCATCAAATGTCTCTCATATGATAATTCCTTCATTCGCAGAATCATCCTTGTGAACCTCCTCTGAACCATCTCCAATGCCAGCACATCTTTTCCTAAATAAGGAGCCCAAACTTGTTCACAATACTCAAGGTGAGGCTTCACCAGTGCCTTATAAAGTCTCAGCATCACATCCTTGCTCTCATATTCTAGACCTTGTGACATGAATGCTAACATTGCATTTGCTTTCCTCACCACTGACTCAACCTGCAAGATAACCTCTAAGGTGTCCCGTACAAGGACTCCCAAGTTCCTTTGCATCTCAGATTTTTGGATTTTCTCTCCATTTAGAAAATAGTCTGTACATATATTTCTTCTACCAAAGTGCATGACCATGCATTTTCAAACATTATATTTCATTTGCCACTTTCTTGCACATTTTCCTAATCTGTCTAAGTCCTTCTGCATCCTACCTGTTTCCTCAAAACTACCTGCCCCTCCAGCAATCTTTGTATCATCTGCAAACTGGGCAACAAAGCCATCTATTGCATCATCTAAATCATTTATATACAGCATAAAAAACCAGTCCCAACACCAACCACTGTGGAACACTACTAGTCACTGGCAGCCAGCCAGAAAAAAGATCCTTTTATTCCCACTTGCTGCCTCCTACCAGTCAGCCAATCATCTAACCATGCAAGTAACTTTCCCATAATACCATGGGCTCTTAACTTGGTAAGCAGCCTCATGTGTGACACCTTGTCAAAGGACTTCTGTAAATCTAAATATACAACATCCACTGTATCCCCTTTATCTATTTTACTTGTAATCACCTCAAATAATTCCAACAGGCTTGTTGGACAAGATTTTCCCTTGAGGAAACCATATTGACTTTATCCTATCTTGTCCTGTGTCACCAAGCACACCATAACCTCGCCTTTAACAATTGACTCCGACATCTTCTCAACCACTGAGATCAAGCTGACTGGTCTGTAATTTCCTTTCTGCTGCCTTCCTCTTTTCTTAAATACTTTAACTCTGCCAAAGAAAGTGACTAGTTGATAGGACAAGTGCACCAAAACAAGTAGGTTCTTCCTTCAGTCCTTCACCATCCGGACATGGAAATATATCAAAGATGCATCATGGCTGGCTCCCATTCCTGAAATGTTCTATGAACAGCATTGTCAGAGCATTTCATCATGATCACAGTGATTCAAATTAATGTCTCACCATTGCCTTCTCAAGAAAAATGTTAATTAAAGCAGAAGAATCTGATGGAGAAGTGAGGATGTTGAAAAGCAATAGAAGAGCCAGAAGCAGGCAGTTGCACTTTGTTAATCCTTACCAAAAACTTGCATCTTCTGGATTGTTCTTCTGAGAGCATTGGAAACTGACAAATTCCTAATAGAAGTATTTAAAATAGTAGGTGATTTGACATTTAAGTAATTTATTTTTACCAGCTGATATCTAGCTTTTTAAGTGTTGTTCAACTGGTAGAATATTCTATCCTGCTCCAGACTTCTTCCTTGTAAATAGTGGAAAGGCTTTGGGATATTAAAAGATATGTCACTTACCACAGGGTACCAAGACACAGACCTTCTCTTAGTAATATTATTTATGTTTTGGTCCAGATGAGTTTTCTTTCCAATGGAGACCTTCAGGATATTGATGGTGGGGACACAGTAATAACAAAACTGAAGAAAATATGAAGAAAAGTTGCTTCAACTTTTATTTGTGGAGATGTTCACTTCATAACGTACGAATGTCTCACATTCATAACGTATGAATGTCTCACATTCATAATGTAGAACACAGAAAAGTATTAGCACAGTACAAACTCTTCAGCCCACAAGGTTGTTCCAACCCTTTAACGTAGGCTCAGAATAACCTAATGCTTCCTTCCCAAATGGCCTTCCATATCTCTGACATCCTCCCTATACTTTCCTCCAAACACCCTAAAATTTGGACCCTCATCTCTATCTCTATCATGGGAAAAATTACTCGGACTGTCCACTCTATCTATACTTCTTATCGTATTGTATACCTCTTTCAAGCCACTTATCATCTTCCATTACTGCAAAGAGGAAAGCCTTAGCTTGCTCAACCTATGACATCCTGATGTGCTGGTAAATCTTCTCAGCAACTTCTCTAAAGCTTCCTCCTCATGCTATAATGAGGTGCCTTTAATATGTGGTATAAATAACTAAATATTGTCTAGGTCGCTTGAAGACATGAGTTAATTCATCCGCTGAGAAGCTGCATGTCGACTTATTTTCCTCATCGTGCTCTATTTCCCCAGACTCTGCCACACCAGTCCCTGTGAGTTTTGAAAATTTAAAGAATCCTGAAAGAACAATATAATTATAAAATCCAAGTGACAATTGCTATAAATCATTCAGCAACAACCCAAAGTTGTTATTCATTCCTGCTGACAATTTTGTGTTAATATATGTAAGAATAAAAGTGGAATGTTGAAGGGAGTCTTGAGCTCAAAGGCACAATAATTCCATGTGGCTTTGGTTATTTTCCTCACTCATTTAACATTCAATGCTATTCAAATCAAAAGTTTGAACACATGTTGTGGATGCCACTTGGAAAAAACTTGTTGCCACTGATAACCATATTTGCTTAAAGTGAAAGTCAGTTTGCAACCAATGGGCATATTTACAAATAAAGCATCAACCACATATCATCACTGACTGAAGATGCTTTCAGCCAAATCTTGCTAGATGGTGCCATGTACTGCCCACTACTGCATGGTTTCCAAAGCATGGTCAGCATTAGATTCATGGTCTATATATGCAATAGAGGGTCAATGTATGCAATAGAGGGTGTGCACCAATAACCTACATCTCAGTGGTGGGAACTAAAACATGCCTGAAAACTACCTGATGGACTAGATAGCTTCTGCTCAATGTTGAGTGGAGGGATAGAACAGAATGTGGCTTAGAAGTTTGGACCACCTGCTCCTATCCAGAATATCTGTGAGAACAATTATCTAGTCATTAATGCATTCCATCCACTTATCTTACTGAAACTCATTTATAGTTACAACCTTAAAGTGTAAAGGTTGATTATTGTATCATTACAATAGTACGCACAATCCTATGCAGGTTGATGGATTCGTGATTGGTCAAAGCATGAAGGGTGATAAGGCAGGAAATTGAGACTGAGAGAAAAATATGGATTAGCCATGATGAAATGGCAGAGCAGACTCAATGGGCCAAGAGGTCCTATTATGCTCCTATATCTTACGGTCCTATGGTCTTATGAGTTTTCTGCTGCAGTTAAGAATATGTTATTATTGTGAATTATTTGAAAAATGGAAAGTAACATTAAGGATAATTTTGAAAACATTCTGCAAGTTGACTTCAGTACAGGATTTTCAGTAAAAATTTAGTAATAATTAGCTGAAGTAAAATGAAACAATATACTGTATGAAAGAATGATATTTCAGTAACACCTTTTTTATCATACTTGCAAAACTAATTTGTCATCAGTGCTACAAATATTTACTAAAATGGTTCATTCCTTATATTTCTTTTCTCAGGCTGAGTTTCTATTAAATAAAAATGTCTGTATTGCTAACAGATTTTCATATGCATGTCTAACTCAATCACACAAACTGTGTTGTGATGTGAAACTTCAAAAGGTTTTTTGGGACATGAAAGTTGACAATAAGAGAGTTCGAGACATAATGACCATTAATTATGAATTACTAAGGAGGTAAACTGTTTTTTGTCAGAAAAAGTGAGGCAGAGTTTTTTCTGTACTTTAGGGACCAATTAAATCTTAAGACTTCATAAAGGTTGCAAGAAAATTACTAGGATTTGACATTTGAAGCTGTTTTTCTTGAAAAGGCAGGATCAGGTTGGGACTGTTTTTCAATGCTCTGCACTATACTGTTTTTATGGTTGGATAGTTTTTACCAATTTACAGTTTTCCAGTTGGGTGGTGGGGTGGAGATACATCTCTATCAAAGGAGGTGTAAGGAGCTCCTTCCCTCTGCAAGTCTCTAAGTTACTCTTGGGCAAGGTGTAGCACCTGCTTAGGCCCCAAATCAGGGTCACATAAAGCCACGGAAGCAGGTGGTGGATGGTTTTATGAGCATCTGGTGCATATCCAAGTCCTGCTTATGCAACCGCTGACACCAGACAGGCAATCTCTGAGAATAGCTGTGGTCACCCATCTTGTGAAGACACAGCCCAGAAAAAGGCAACGGCAAATCACTTCTGTAGCAAAATTTGCCAAGAACAGTCATAGTCACCATGATGGCTTATCCCATATATCACAGCACACAATGATGATGATGAATAAGGTAATAATTTGTTCAGAACTGATTGGATTGTATCAGAGGAACATACATAAAAGCATAAGTGGCAAACTTTTCCATCATTGATGTCTGATAGGGTCTGAAAGAAGCAGTGCCTGAACCTTCACAAAATCAGAAGACAAATCTGTATAACTACACACAGTGTTAATCTATAAGATTCCACTATATTATATTTTCTTCTCTTTTCTACCTACAAAATAGAAGAAAATCATAAAGTCATAGAGAAGTATAGCGCAGAAATAGTCCTTTCAGCCCATCTAGTCCATGCCCAGGGGCGCAGGGCTAATTTTTTAGGTGCCGGAGCTGACAAAATGCTTGCCTTTTCCTATATCCTCTCTCTATATATGTCACATATAATTTCTGTACCTGCTCATATCATGTACTGGGCAACTTCCTGTCCCCATTCATGTAATGAACAGGTACACAAATTGGGTGTGACATATATATGAATAGGGCTTCTTATGATGTCAAGCACTAAACCAAGATGAAAGAAATATATGAATTCCAGATCTCCACAGAAATATAGTGATAGTTAAGACATTAACAAGATTATAGTCTGTCACTACATTTCAGTGTCTAACTGGTACAATAAAACATATAATACTTAATTTAATAATATGAGAATGTATTGCCCAGTTGCACTCACTAATTATCATAAAATGTAATTATCAAGCAAGTGAAGAAAAAAAGTAATTACCTACTTACCAAATGCCACCAATTGACCCGGCTGACAACAAACATTGAAAAACTGACTAACTCTGTTGCATTAATAAAGCACCTTGTTAAATGTATAAAACATGTCTGCATCAACGTTATCTTGTATTTCCATACAATGTTGCATTAGGCTGTTACACATCTATTGTCAGAGAAGTACTTGCATAAATAGGTAAACCACCTTCATACGAGCAAGGACAGAAAACAGGGCAAAGCGAGTATACCTATTTATTCAGTAAGTTATGGGTCAAAGTATTTGGTGAGTACATTTCTAACTCTTCTGGCTTCAGTGTCGTTACCATCTGATCTGAAATTGTTAGGTTGCGTTCAAGAAAACAATGAAATAGCATGCTGCCGTCTGATAGCATTTTCAGATTTCTCCGGTTACCCCGTCCACACTGACCTGCCCCAGCAGCGTTTTCAAAAATATCCAGCCTAGAAAGCGTTTCTGAAAAGCTCCGGTTTCGGGGGGATGAAAACGCCGTTTTAGTGTGGACGAAGGGTAAACACAAAAAGAAAAAGCTTCAGTTACGGATTTATCCAGCGTAGTCTGGATGTAGCCTAAAGCACTGAAGAATTTCTCGGCCCATATCTTTAATGTAGGTGGCAAGTATTTGATCTTTTTTCCCCAGTCCTGATGAAGGGTTGACTGTACTCTTTTCCATAGATGCTGCCTAGCCTGTTGAGTTCCTCCAGCATTTTGGGTGTGATGCTAGTGTTTGATCTATAGTACTTTTTCAGTAGAAAATAAATACACGTTTATTGATGCTTCACCTGCAATTTTATAACCACAGTTTACAGTAAACCAGGTACAGAAGTATTAACATTAAAGCAGGAAGATAGGTTGACCTTCAACAACTAGAAATACATAGCTGGAAAGAGGTTCATTGATTTGAGATTTTTTATATGTCATACACATTAGTCATCTAAAACAT
Organism: Hypanus sabinus; assembly: GCF_030144855.1. Classification (NCBI taxonomy): domain Eukaryota; kingdom Metazoa; phylum Chordata; class Chondrichthyes; order Myliobatiformes; family Dasyatidae; genus Hypanus; species Hypanus sabinus. The sequence goes on along the minus strand of NC_082710.1, from coordinate 115,411,475 downwards.
TAAGCTACACCATGTATTGAACTATGGTGTTCAGCCAAAAGAAAGCTAAATGCTATCAATCTTCATAATACTTTAATCATTGTATAACATGATCTGCTTCCCTTTTTGATTCAATTACTAAGTGTTTCTCAAATACGTTAGGTCTGGGTATTTACCATGTCAGATATTTAGTAAATTAGTCATTCTCTGAGCTAGTAATTTACATTAATTTTGCAAATTAATTTTGTTTTTTTGATTTGTAAATCATAAGATTATACTCTTTGACAAGAGGTGCCATGGATGTTCCCAGACTCACTGGAATTTTTTTACTTTGAACAAATAAAGCCTTTATCTAGTGAAGCCTTGTATGAATATGTATCAAAGTTGATTTACATATCTTTGAAAGGAATGCATTGTTTCTGTGGAAGTGAAGCACAAGGAATTTATGCAAAGCCTTTCCCTATATGATATAGATGTCAAGAAAAGACATGAAAAAGGAAAGCATAAAAGAAACTTCAACCAATGCTTGCAACAATATCTATGAACAGAGCATATGTTGATAAATTATTCTAACTATGAAGTTGTGTGTGCATGCGTGTACATGCGTATGTGTGTACGTGCCCATTTTTTTCTCCAATTCGATTTTGGCTTGCTGTCTTCCCGATTTTGATGAGTGAAACTACACCGTACATACAATATTTCTACTTTATATAGGCTATCTATTTATCATATCATTCCTGCTTTTACTATATGTTCATGTTATTTTAGATTTTATGTGTTATTTGGTATGATTATTTTTTGGGTCTGGGAACACTCAAAAATCTTTCCCATATAAACTAATGGTAATTGCTTCTTCGCTTTACGACATTTCGGCTTATGAAAGGTTTCATAGGAATGCTCTTGCTTCTGCTGCGGGTGGGGGGGGGGGGTGGCTGTAAATGTACCCTGAACTAATCTAGGAAGAGTTTAAGAAAATGTTTCCCTTACACTGTAGATTGACATGAGTGTCATACAAAAGACAGACTATAGTGTTAATAAATACAGTGTATTCCAATTAATTGGGACACATTGAGACCAGTAAATTTTGGCCCAATTAAGTGGTGGCCCCAACTAGCCAAAGTTTCAAGGAAATAGATGAAGGGTGTTATAAAAAGACAAACTACCATTTAACTGACTTACAGATTATGTATTTAAATGAAATACAGAGCAAATTAGAATACTACCAGTACTACTACAAAACTATAAAACTGCATATTAGTTCCTAATCATTATTGACAGACTAATTCACCCAGAGTATGTGCTGTTTTCCTTTGATTGTAAATGAAAAAAATCAGCATAAAAAACTAGTGTAAATAATGGACTACCTTCATACAATGTTTTAATGGCTGCATCCTCCAAATCTTCACTTTCATTGTAACATTGAAGATGATTGTTGTTATATTCAAATTCATCATGGTTCCTAACTTGAAGTTTCATTTTCACTTCTGGCCATTTCTGGCATCTCCAAGCCTCAATTCTTGAAACCACAGTAAGCAAAATAATTCTGAATTGTCTTAATGCTTATTTCTCACCAACTATCTCTGACGGAAATGACTGCTTTTTGAACAGAAATGCATGTAACTGATATAATTTAGAAACTGATCACTTTAAATGCACTGTAGTGTCCAGTGGCTGCAGAAGTGCAAGCTACCCTGATTAAACAATGGCCAATTAACTGGAATCCATTGTACAGGGAACGCCTACATAATGTATTTCTAAGTATTCTGGAATAGCCCTAGATGGGGATGCCATCTTAAAAAATGTTATAGTAAATGTGTTGCAAGCCATGTTAAAGGAAATGAATACTGACCCTTGTGTGGGATGAGAAGAGTTAAGTAAAAATGTGAGAGCTTTTGCAATATTGCCACAGGCAATTTCAACATCAAAGGATGAGAATTGTTAAGGAAAATGATAACAAAATTCTTGTGAGAACAGGAGGCTGCCCAGATAGTCCACTCTAGCCTCTGGATAATATTGTATACTGTTTAAAGGTATTGCAACAGATGTCCTTTACCACTTGGATGTTATTTTAACTTATAGTTCTGAAATATATTTAACTAGAAGTTCAATATAAATTTTATTATCAAAGTACATATATGTCATGGTATATGACATTGAGATTAATTTGCCTGTGTGCATACCCAGCAAATCTATAGGATAGTAACTATAACAGGATCATTGAAAGATCAACAAGAGTGCAGAAGACAATAAACTGTGCAAATGCAAATATAAATAAATAGCAACAAATAATGAGAACATGAGTTAATGAGTTGAGAGTCTTTAAAGTGAGAATATTGACCGTGGGAATATTTCAATGATGGGCCAATGAGTACAGTTATCCCCTTTTATTCAAGCACCTGATGTTTGTGGGATATCAGAGTATAAGTCCTGAAGCTCTTGTACCTTCTGCCTGTTGGCAGCAGCAAGAAGAGAGCATGACCTGGATGGTGAGAATCTCTGATGATGGGTGCTGCTTTCCTATGACATTGTTTCATGTAGATGTGCTCAGTGGTTGATAGGACTCTACCTGTGATGGACTGGGCCGAATCCACTAGTTTTTGTAAGATTTTCCATTCAAAAGCACTGGTTTTTCCATACCAGGCCATGATACAACCAGTGAATATACTCTCCACTACACATCTATAGAAGTTTGTCAAGGTTTCAGATGTCATGTCAAACCTCCACAGACTCCTATGAAAGCTGCCATGCTTTCCTCACAATTGCACTTGTGTGCTGGATCCAGAACAGGTCCTCTGAAATATTAACACCCTGGAATTTGAAGTTGCTGACCCTCTCCACCTCTGATTTTCAAGTGAGAACTGGCTCATGGACCTCTGGTTTCTCTTTCCTGACATCTATTATCAGTTCCTTGGTTTTGCTGACATTGAGTGAGAGATTATTGGTATGGAAACACTCAGCCTAATTTTCAACCTCCCTCATGTATGCTCATTCATCACCACCTTTAACTTGGCCCACTATAGTGGCATCATCAGCAATCTTGAATATGGTGTTGGAGTTATGCTTAGCCACACAGTCATAGATGCAAAGGGAGTAGAGCAGGGGGCTAAGCACACAGCCCTGTGGTGCACCTGTGTTGATGGAGCCTGTGGAAGAGATGTTGTTGTCAATCTTAACTGATAGGCATCTAGAATCATGGAATCCAACTGCACAAGGAGATATTGAGGCCAAGGTCTTAAAGTTTATTGATTAGTATCAAGGAGATGATGGTATTGAATGCTGAGTTGTAGTTGATAAAAAGCATCCTGATGCAAGCATCTTTGCTGTTCTGATGTTTCAGGATTGAGTGAAGAGCCAAGGAGATAGCATCTGCTGACAACCTGTTGCTCTGGTAGGCAAATTGGAATGGATCCATGTTGCCTCTCAGGCAGGAGCTGATTTGTTTCATCACCAGCCTCTCAAAACACTTCATCACTGTGGATGTAAGTGCAACTGGGTGATAATCATTGAGGCAGGTCACCACACTCTCCTTCTGCATTGGTATAATTGAAGCTTGCTTGAAGCAGGTGGGTAGCACACATAGCCAAAGTGAGAGGTTAAAGATCTCAATGAACACACCAGCCAATTGGTCAGCACAGGTCTTTAGTATGTGGCCAGGTACCCCATCTGGTACAGCTGCTTTCTGTAGTTTCTCTCTCTTGAAGGCAGCCCGCATGTCAGCCTTGGAGACGGAGATCATAGGATCATTGGGAGATGTGGGCATTCCAGATGGTTTATGTCCTGACAGTCAAAGCGAGCATTGCAGACATTGAGTTCACCTAAAAGGGAAAACTTGCTGTCTCCAATAGAGCTTGATTGAACTTTGGGGGAGTTGATGGCATTCAAGCCCTGCCACTATTGTCGAGCATCCTTTGAAGATTCAAGTTTTGGCCAGAGTTTTCACTTTGCCCATGAGATGGCTTTCCCGAAATTCTAGCTGCATCTCTTGTAGCTTCCTTGGTCTCCAGACTGATCTGGCCCTCAGCGGATCTTGGATCTTGTGGTTAATCCAGGGCTTCTGATTGGGGAAGACTCTGAATGATTTAGTGGAGATACACTCATCTGCAGCTGTTTTAATAAAGCTTGCTATGACTCCGGTGTATTCATTCAGATCCCTAGATGACTGCTTGAGCGCCTAGTACACTGACTCAAAGTAACGCAGTAACCGTTCCTCTGCCTCCTATGACCACCACATAGTTGTCTTAATCTCTGGAGCCCTGCTTTTAGTCTCTGCCTTTATGCAGGAAGGAAAAAGACAGACAGGTGATCTGATTTATCAAAACGTGCTTGGGGCAAGAAACAGTAGGCATTCCTTATCTGAGTATAACAGTGGTCTGGTATGTTGGGACCTGTGGTACTACAGGTTATATGCTGATGGTAATTGGGCAGGATTTTCTTCAAACAAGCCCGGCTGAAGTCTCTGACTATAATTCAAATTGCTTTAGGATGAGCTGTTTCTTGTTTGGAGAAAACATCATGCAGCTTTGTTAGTGCCTGATTATACACTGCATTCAGGATTACACATGAGAACTCCCAAAGTAAATAGATTGGATTGTATTTGGCTGCTAGGTGTTCCAAGTCAGGGGAGCAGTGTTTGATAGAACCGTCACATTGGAGCAACCCCAAGAATTAACCATAAAACACATAAAATAACAGTGACCAAGGTTTGGCTGATCATCACCAGTTTAACGTCTGCTTACAATTTCACTTTATTTCTGTATTGTTCTGCTGAGTATTATGGGTATGTTAAGTTAACAAATGAATGTATGACAACATTTGCGGCTGCCCCCAGCATATTTCTAGGTGTGTTAGTTGTTCAGGCAAATGATGCATTTCACTGTATGTTTTGATGAATCTGAATCTGTTAACAGTTTTAATGTTACCTCTTTTATATGCATATGGCTCTTGTGACCCACTTGTGGCTGGCAGTTTTTGTTTTGAGCAGCAATAGCTATATCCACTTAATGCCATTGTTAATGTATGGTCTTTACATTCCTGGGTTCATGTCAACAAACATGAGCTCTGGGTGGTGGGAACAATAGAGGTGAAATATGGGGGCATCGACATGGGGTGCGTTTTGTTTGTGGACAGTCTGGCTTCTGGGATCGAAGATGTTCTTGGCAGCAAGGCGATTTTGATTACAGTCATCTTCAGTCTTCACCACCACAGACTACACAGTTTACTTTAAATGATCCTTTCTCAAATTGTACAAAAAAACTTGTACACATACCATCTGGTGCAAACCCAGATGTCACTTTTCTTTGATGATTTTTCCCCCTAATCTGTTACTGGAGAGAAAAAAAATGGATATGCAGGTGTGTTCAACTCACACAATATCTGAAGCTCCATTGCTAAATTCCTCCAGCTCCACTCAAGTTGCAAAACCTCATGCCCTAACAACAGCCTGCATCCTTGCAGCCAGTGCTGCTGTAAGCAATAACATTGACTTTTCTTATACCTTGGGGTAGCACATGATTACAGGCAATTGGGGAAACTATGTGAGGTTTTCAACTCTTTAGGAACCAATAAAACATGGTGAATTAACTATAAATCTTTTTCTACTATTCAAGTACTTACTGCACTTGCTGTTATAAATTGTGTGGCCCGTACCAATAGGAGTGATGAAATAGCTAAAGGCATCAAACAGGTTGACTCCGCTGCCAAGGCAGCAAAAACAGAAGTTTAAGTACATGTGGTACCCTACTGTGTTCAGGTTATCAATCTACTTCACTGTGTGATGTATCTGAGGTTGAAAAGGCTTTATGGACCAAAGCACGTGTCTGCAACACTGTAGAAGATGATGGGCATAATCGAAAATTAAGAGTTTGCACCATGATTCCTAATCAAAGCAGGAAAAGGAGCAGTGAACTGTATGATTTTTCAGAAGCTTAATCACAGAAAGACATTGCAGGTGGTGCCACTGCTGGGCCCTTCCCTTGGAGGCCATTTGTGTACCTTCAAATTGACCTAAATGTGTGCACCTTTACTTCTGCTTAAACAGATGGACATCCATACTATGAGTGAAAACATGTTGTACTATTGTGTGGCACCGGTGCAAACTCTTAGAGGTTTTCATCAACAGGTACTTGAGGCTCAAAAAGTCAAGACTGCAGAGTGTTAGACCTACAACCTGGTCACATGTAACAAGGTAGTGTCACACATGGCAGGGTAAGTGAAAAGCTGGTTTTGCACGTCATCCATTCTGATCTTTTCATTAGAGCAGCACATTGTGGCAGTACATGGAAAAGCAATAACAGAATATATAATAAAGTGTAGCCGCTATAGAGAAAGTGCAGTGCACATGGACAGTGAGGTGCAAGGTCAGGTTGAGGGAGATTGTGATAACAAAATTGGTAAGGTCGACAGTGACATGCCGAATTTCTTCCTCAGGTCTTCTATGTTAAAGGTCTGTACAAGCTGGGCTTCCACATTAAAGCTTTTCTGTAATTCTAGCAGAAGCCTGCTGACTACGAAGTGTGACCATCACTGAGACTGCTAATCATATGTGCAAATGGCGAGCTCACAGAGTCAGTACAAGCGTTAGGAAACACTAATTGGGCAGAAGTATAAAGAGGTGATCCCTGAGTTTCTGGAGTGAGGATAAAATGGGGGAACAGCTGCTTAAATATGAAGGCAAGAGAATTCTGATCATGTTTAAAGACAGGAAGTTCCTAAGTATAAAAATAAACGAGAGATGCTAATATAAAGAATAGGTGGTCACTGAGTGCCCATAAACAGAGGGATGTTGATCTCTTAGTAAACAGGACAGAGCATGAGATCAACATGACAGTATCAATGAGAAGATAAATCTGGCCATAACTGTTGAACCTGTACATGAGAGAGAAGATCATAAAGTGAGAATGTGAGATTTTCTCAGAAGTATAATAAACAAGAAATTACTGAGGAGAAAAAGTGCAGAAAAACACAGAGCTCATCACTAAGTGAATATTTCATTTTGAAATGCAGTGCGGAATAGGACCCTTCGAGCTGTGCCACCTAGCATCCCCCAACAACCCCAATTTAATCCTAACCTAATCGCAGAACAACTTACAATGATCAAGTGACCCACTACCCAGTACGTCTTTGAACAATGACAGGAAACTGGTGGATCCAGAGAAAACTCAAGCGTTCTACAGGAAGAACATACAAACTCCTTACAGCAGATGCCAGGATTGAACTCTGAACTCCAACTCCAAGTGTTGCGCTAACCACTACGATACTATGGCACACGCAACAATACCATGGCACCCACCTACCGCACGAATATGAAGAATGATAACACTATACTCCACCATCGTTCAGTATAAAGAGTGCAGTCAAGCGAGCCTGCAGAGTGAGAGATTGCTGAATGAACATAAAGAATGGAAAAATGTTCATAATGCATACGGCCTAGAAATGACAAAGTGGATCAGAAATTTGAGGCAGGAGTGTAAGGAGCAGAGTATTGCCAGGAGAACGATATAAAAAGGAATAGGCAATCATTGAGGAAGCATGGAGAATGTGAGTTTGTTCAGTGACAACGGACAATCCAAAATCACTGGGTGTAAGCAAAAGCATTGACTGCGTATAAAATAAGTGACAAAGAAAGCACCACTTTCTTCCTCGGGAGTTTTTGGGGATTCAGCATGTCATCAAAATCCTTGACAAACTTCCATAAATGTGTGATGGAAAGTGCATTGACTGGCTGCATTACAGATTGGTATGGAAACACAAATGCCCTTGAGCAGAAAGTCCTTCAAAAGGTAGTGGATTTGGCCCAGTACATCTTGGGTAAAGCCCTCCCAACCATTGAGTACATCTACATGAAATGTTGTTGCAGAAAACAGAAAAATCAAAGATCCTCACCTGCCAGGCCATGCTCTTTTCTCGCTGCAGCCATCAGGTTGAAGGTACAAGTGCCTCAGGACTCACACCTGCAGGTTCAAAAACAGTTTCTACCCCTCAACCATCAGGCTCTTGAACAAAAGAGGACAACTACACTCATTCTATTTCTGGTGTTCCCACAACCAATGGTCTCACTTTAAGGACTCTTTATCTTGTCATTTCATGCTCTCGTTATTTATTGCTATTTATTTATATTTTCATTACAAGTTTTTATTGTCTTCTATGCCTTTGTTCTTTCATTGATCCTGTCTACAGTTTCTAGTCTATAGATTTGCTAAGTATGCTTGTAGGAAAAAGAATCACAGGGTGGTGGCATGTATGTACTCGGATAATAAATTTTACTTCGAAATTTGAACTTTGAAATAGGAGGTTGCTGACTAATCAGGTACTTGTTGATTATAAAACGTGCAATATTATTGGACAAAAGTGAAAATCAGTTGACTATTAAGTGAAGAGATAAAGGATTCCTGAGAATAAAGTGCAACAAATTACTCTGTGGTTGAAAGATTCCTGTGTATATAACTAAGATAATGTAAATTATGTAAAAAGAGTACTAAAGTCCTTTGTGACCCGAAAACTGAGTTAGTACCAAGAACAAGCGATAACCATAAGGAAAACCTGGTGATAGTAATTGTAAAGTCTAATTTGAAGATCTCAAGCGAAGAATAAAGACATGGAGTTCATTGATTGAATAACTGAAATGAGAGAGTGCTGAGCTTAAAGAATAAATTAATTGCAAAGACCCAGACATCATGGAATGAATGAAAAAAGCATGAGATATTTGAGTGTAAATAATAGTTTAATCCTGACCATTAAATGCAAAAAATTTCAATGTAAATAAAGACAGGGAGATACCTCATGGACAGGAGATCACTGAGAATGTGCAAGAAAAATGGGCAATTCACTGTGTTAATCTAAGTGTTCAGAACTGCTGGATATAAAGTGCTGGAAATTGCTGAGTGAGTGACTGGAGCAGAAGATTGCTTTGTGTTTATACAGCAGGAGATCAAAGGATGAGCATGCAAAAGGGCCGAGTGATGTGTGAACATAACTAACAGGCCATCCCTACATATCAAGAGTGGGTGCTGGCTGAGTTTGTATAAAATACTGTGTATTGCTGTGTGAACATAAAGGTCAGGAGGTCCCTGCCGATAAAGAATAAAGTTTGCTGAATGAATATTCAGAACAATAGCTTATTGAGTTAGGTTAAAAAAACATGACATTACTGTGTGGCAAAACTAATCCAAAATCAAAACCAACAATTGCCACTATCCTGCAACTGTCCCAGGGTTGTTATACTTGTATGATGCACCCTCAGCTCCAATGAAAGGATTGTTCCAAAGAATTGAATCCTCTAATAGCAAATATACTGTACATTTTTTAAACAATGTTAAATGGTCAGCAAAGATATTATCTCCAGCAGTCCCAAGCTACAAACAGCCACGAAATAAGCAAAAGCATGTATCTTATTCTTTTTGCTTTTTCTACACCCTCACTAATGTGACTATTTACCATGATAAACATAATAAATGTTCAACACAGAATACAATGCAGATAGAGAGCAGATCCATGGCTCCAACAATCACTAAATGAATATACAGATAAGGCATTTTGACTTCAGTGAAAGGAACACAGTCAAGTCAAAATAAGGAACATGAGATTGTCGGTATAAAGAGCAGAGTATTACTGGAAGGATAGAAACAACAGGAGATCACTGACAGAATATCAAAATGGTGCGATTGCTGGGAGAGCACAAAGAATATGCACAAAATCCAAACAAAAATAACGTAGAGATTGCTGAACGTCTTTGAAAAGGAGATCACCAAGAACAAATAGTGAGTGATTGGCAAGCACAGAGAGCTGAAGGGCATTGAAAAGGCCCCTTGGACAATCTGGTTCCTCACCGATTTCGCCCACTGAAGCTTTGTGGTAGACTAAAACATCAAGACTAGAACACTAAGACAGCAGGCAGTGTGTTTGCTAATCAGGCATTCAGGAGTCTCTCTCTCTCTCTCTCTCTCTCTCTCTCTCTCTCTCTCTCTCACACACACACACACAACTTCTCTCTCCCTCACTGGGAGAGAGCCGATCTAAGATATTGAAGTGCTGGTTTGTGTGCTGTAGGTTTGATAGATCAATGGCTCTTTGCAGCTTCTGTTGTTGCTTGGTGTTGGTTCTTCTACTGCCCCAGGGAGGGTCAATGCTTTCGTTGTTGCTTGTGCGAAGGAAGCAGAGGGTGCTTCAAGGCTTTAATCTTTCTATCATTCATTTTATGGGGTTTCCTGCTTTGGGGATGTCCGTGAGGAGTATATATTTCAGGTTGTTTATTGTATACATAATCTGATATTAAATGAACCTTTGAAACTTTGATATTGGGGAATAATCACTGAGTGACCACAAAGAATGTAAAGCCATTGAGTACACATCACCAGGAAAGAATGAGTCAGCCCAGAGTTGGGAGATATCTGAGTTAATATAAGGACCAAGGGATTGTAGAGTAGAAAGAATGGGAGAAGGCTAAGTATAAAGAGCAGTAGGTCACTCAGTAAAAAAGCATCGGAGATAAGATGACTGAGAATGAAGAGAGGGAGATATACTAAGAGAACACAAAGAACCAAAGGTTCCTAAGTGATTGAGAGATTTGGTAAGAGATTATAAAAGAATGGAGATCCTAGTGTACACCAGTCAGGGCACAGGAATGAGACCAGTTGCTAGTACACGGGAGAACGTACTTGGGAAAATGAAAGGTCTGAAGATAGATAAGTCACCTGGACCACTGGACTACAACTGGGGTTCTGAAAAATGTGGCTGAAAAGATTGTGGAGGCATTAGAAATGATCTTTCAAGAATCAGTAGATTCTGGCATGGTTCTGGAGGACAGAAAAATTGCAAATGTCACTCCACTCCTCAAGAAGAGTGGCAATCAGAAGAAAAGAAATTACAGGCCAGTTAGCCTAAGCTCAGTGATTGAGAAGATATTTGAATCAATTTTTAAGGATGTGGTTTCAGGGTACTTGGTGGCGCATGATAAAACTAGGCCAAATTGAGAAGGACTTAGTCAGATTAGGAGAATGAGTAAACTGGCTGATGGAATACAATGTGAGAAGTGTATGGTCATTCACTTTATTTGAAGGAATAAAAGTGTACACTATTTTCTAAACAAGTAGAAATTTCAAAAATCTGAGGAACAAAGAGATTTGGGAGTCCTCATGCAGGATTCCCTAAACATTAATTTTCAGGTTGAATCAGTGGTAAAGAAAGCAAATGTGATGTTAGCATTCATTTCAGGATGACTAGATTATAAAAACAAGGATGTAATGCTGAGAATTTATAAAGCACTCACAGTGAGTATTATAAGCAGTTTTGGGCCCCTGATCTAAGAAAGAATGTGCTGACATTGGGGAGAGTTCAAAGGAGGTTCACAAAAAATGATTCTTGGAATGAAAGGCTTATCGTATTAGGAGCAATTGATGGCTCTGGGCCTGTACTTGCTGTAATTTAGAAGAATGAAGAGGAATCTCATTGAAACCTATCAAATTTTGAAAGGCCTCGATAGAGTGGATGTGGAGAGTTGTTTCTAATGGCAGGGAAGTCTAGTACTAAAAAGAACAGCCTCGGAATACAGGGACATCCATTTAGATAAGAGGAATTGCTTTAGCCAGAGAGTGGTGAAACTGTGGAAATCATTACTACATGCAGTTGTGGTGGCCAACTCATTGGGTGTATTTAAAGCTGATAGCTTCTTGTTTAATCAGGGCCTGAAAGGTTATGGGGAAAGGACAGGGGAATCGGTTGAGAGGAAAATGGATCAGCTGTGATGTAATGGTGTAGTAGACTTGATGGATCAAATGGCCTAATTCTGCTCCTATGTCTTATGGTCTTATGGTGTAACATGTTAACTCCTTTGTACTAGGAATCAACTTGATGAACTTGTTTGAAATATTGACAATTATTACAATAGGCATGAGCTATTAAAATGTTGTAACTGGGTGTTTGTGCAATCACAGCTACTATTCTCTATACAGTTTTGGTTTCCCCTATAATGAGGAATATGCATGCATTGGAGGTGATTTAAAATATATTTGTTATATTGTTTCCTTCAATAATTGATGTGTGAGATCATGTTTTGACAGTAGGTTCTACATTTACTAGAGTTTCAGAAATATAAGAGGTGAATGTTAAAATACATGAGTTTCTGAGAAGGCTTGAGAGGGCAGATGTTTAGAAGTGCTTCCTTTTGGGATAAATTATAACTAAGAAAAAAGAGGTTTCAGAATAAGGAGTTGCCCTGTAAGGTAGAAATAAGAAGGAATTTGTTTGCTCAGTTAGTATTTAGAACTCACTGCCCAGAGAACTGTTGTGACTGAATCACAGAAACATCAGAAAATAGGAGCAGGGGTCCCTCAAGCATGTTCCATCATGACTGGTCTGCCCCAGGCCTCAACTCTTTTCCTGTGGCAGTTTCCCTTCATCTGGAACGCCCCCGTCTTTATCTCTCTCCTCTTTGCACACCTCCAACGATATACCTCTGAGTTTTTCTGAGATTCACTGTCCTCTGCCAAATGAAATCTCCTAATCACATCAGTCTTAAATGACCAAACCTCTTGTCTTGTAACTTGAGTTACTCTATCTATCCAAGGATTATTTTTGGATACTTCTGTTGGTGGTTCAAATTTTGTGGAAGCAGGAGTGTGGAATTGAGACTGAGATCTGCTCAGCCATGATCTAATTAGAAAATAGAAGAGAGTGCAGGAATGGGCCTTACAAGGAGGCAGTAAGCAGAGCAATGAAGATTCATCAAGGGCATAACAGGAAAATGACGAGGGATCAGTGAGTCAGGGAGTGATGGAGCAAAAAATAACGATGAACAACAAAGAGATGAGGAGGTGGCAATTGGAGCAGTAAAAACACAACAAGGAAGCAGAAAGGAGGTGGAAAGTGGAACAATAATGGAAGTACAGCTATACAATATCAGCGGGTTAGTATGTTGAAGACACTGACTGCAGCAGAGGGAAGATGGTAGGTCATCTATATGTGGAACATTGAGAAGTAGGTAGAGGGAAAAACAAAGGGTTGGAAGGAGATCAAGGTCAGGAAACAACAAGACCAACAACACATAAGGGAGAAATTTTAAATTTTCTCAAATAGCATTGGAAGCTTCAAGAAGATTGGATAGAAATATAAGGATTTCTTGAAGACAGAGGCTTGAATTTGTGTTTAATGTGCAAGAAAAAATACTGCAGCACACAGATGAAATGAAACTTCAACATGACATTACAATACCAAGCACTCTACTTCTAATTTTCATTGTACATGACAATTACACAAAACAAAACAAAACAAAGCAGATTTAGGACTGGAGAGTTTCCAGTTAGATATCTTTCATGACAAAATGAACTCAGAAGAGTACTGCGAAAAGCTACAAAATTCCCTCATTAATTAACATAACATTTTGGGCTTTCACATAGAAGTTTGTATGAAAGACAGTGTCATGCTAAAACTAAAAATTAAAAAAGGTAGTCTGAATCACATTAATCTCCATGTCAGTTCTATATTCATACCAGCTAAAAGATGGCACAAAAATCCATATGTACTTCTCAGTTGCAGCAAGTATAACAAGTGCAAATGGTGTGCTGTCATAGAACAATTGGCATCTGTAATGAGAATCGTGGGGAAAGTTCCAGTAACAGGGAGAACAAGTTTGAAGTTTAAAAATAACTGATGGAGCTTGCCATCTCTTCAGTGGTAAATAATATCATCAAAAAAAATAATAATTTGGGTTTGAAATTCAATAAATTGGTTGTCATTTTAACAGATGGTACACCTTCAATGAGGGGTGAACATAAATGAAGGACTGAAGATTCTTAGCAATACCTACATGATCAAAAAGATCAGCTCAGATAGAATCACTGTGTTATCTAGTGTAAAATCTATATGGCAAAGATTTTTGTTCTACATGTGTCCGTTGTCAATTTCACAAAATCATATGGACTCAACCAACCTCAATTTTGAATATATTTAGGAGAAGTTGATGTTTAGTAAGTGTGATTTGGAGTGGTAGATCTGCCTCTCATCACAAAACAGTTATGCAGTAATAGTATAAAGATTTTCAAGAAGACTTGATAATCAAGGAACAGATTTTGTTTGTGAGTTGAATGGGTAAATGATCTGTCATCATCGAAAGATAGCATTTAGAAAGTATAAAACAAATGAAAACAATTCCAGGAACATCAAAACGGAAATACAAAAAAGAAAATCAGGAAGAATCCACTTGCAAAGGTCTTGAGATTATGAGCCTTCAATGTGTAAACTGGAGACCAATCCATCCCAATTATTGCGGTCATACATCAGGTTTCTGTTAAATGGTGGATGATAAGATGGATAATGAATCAGTCGTGAATCATCTTTGGAAATTTCTCAGATTCAAGGATGACCTACTTCTGCTTCATCTCTGTAGGTTTTGATGGGGCTGTTGAGGACAAAGCATTACCTGCAGACGTTACCGCAGCTGGACCAAAAGGTGCTGGATAGAATAACCTGAGGTTGTGTAGGATGTGATGTATTTCTTCCACTTTTTGTTCCACTGCATTTCTCAAAGCTAACAAAGGAAAGTGAGGTTCTCTGTTCCACCCTACTTACTCCATTTCTATTTTTGTGAGGTCATAAACTCTGGATTCCATGAGTAACTGGGATGCTATACCTTAGAAAGCATGGATGGTGCCATTTGATATTTTTAATAAGTATGTATATATCCTGCCCAATAAAAAAATATGTTATTCAGAATGAGTGCAATCCATTCCCTCAAAGATACTGTAAAGCTAACTTGGTTGTGCACTACTTTTTTATTACTTGCAAGCTTTCATGAAATATTCCTTGTTTCTTCTCCCACCATATGAACTAGAGAAGAGTGTTGTCTTTCTGCCTGTATGCAACCTCCCCTGATCCAAGTAAACTGCTGGTCTTCCATCCAGGGGCAGTTCACTGCTATTCAGAATTAGTGAGATTCCTGACATCATTAGCTTGATGCCCTTATCAAGCACAGAGATGCGAAGCAAACAAGTGTCTTTTCCTACAGAGCAGTAAGGGGAAATCCTTGAGAAAATTACTCTTGCCTACAGACAGTAAGATGCGCTCATGTACAGCTGGAACAGAAAAATATTGCACATGAGTAGATCAATCTCCTACAGGGCTAAGTGGATGGTATTTGTGATATCATCTCCCTTCCTCAAAAGCAGTGAGCTGCCTGTCACTTCAGACTCTTTTTCTATAATGGGCACAACCCTCTCAGACTGTGCAGAGAGATGGCTCAGGGAAGAAAATTGAAGAGACCAGGGACCAGACTTCAGCGTTTCAGAGATCTTGCTATCCTCTGGAGTTTGAAAATCTTCATAGCAAGTAAAGTGATAATTTTTAATTTGAGTTGTGCCTTCAATTGTTTCAAATCACTATTTTATTATGCCTATAAATATCACAGTAGCTACATGATCTGGTGGCGCAGTGACATCAGTGCCGGACTCCGGAGCGAAGGTTCCCGAGTTCGAATCCAGTCGGGCCGTTCCCGGACATGCTTTCCATCCGTGCCGGGTTGAGTGTCAAGCTCGCAACTTGGCCTCATAAAAAAAACACTGCACTGTGAGAAGGACATGAGGGACCACTCACAGAATCTTTCCTCCAAGACAACCACTTGAAAAAAAAATAAGTGGTCACCGAGGCTCTGGCAGAGTATGGCACACATAAAAAAATCATGATTTAAGTCAAATATTTCTGATAGATCCTCATGATCAGGTAAGACAAAAAAACAATTTACACTGTCCTTGGATTTCAGTACTTAGTGAACCAAAGGTCTGAGATATATATTTCAAGGACATGAATGGAATTCATTGTACTACTATGATCTGTAATTGATCATGTTGTGGCGACTCATTTCCTAGCGTATCCGAACCGACTCTCAATTAGATAGCCTACGGGGGTTTGCGAGCACAGAGCTTTGGAGCCTCTTCGCCATGGGGGGCCGGTTGACAGAGGCTTAAAAGTGAGGCTGAAGTTTTCGAATAAAGTTTTTCCTTCGACTGCAGTTACCGACTCCGTGTCGTAATTTTAGCGCTGCGTGTAGCACACCGCTACAATTGGTGACCCCGACGGTCCAAACGATTTTTGGACCAGAAATGACCGACGCCGCCTCTGTTCATGCAGTTTCGTTGAAACTGCCGGGTTTCTGGACACAGCGCCCGGACCTATGGTTCCAGCAAGCCGAAGCCCAATTCCACGTTCGCCGGATCACCTCAGAAGACTCCCGCTACTACTACGTGGTGGGCTCCCTCGACCAGGACACAGCGGCCCAGGTCGCGGAGTTCGTACAGTCGCCCCCGGCAGACGGCAAGTACACGGAATTCAAAGCCCTGCTCCTCAGGACTTTCGGACTCTCACGGCGCGAGCGGGCTGCCCGTTTACTGCACCTGGATGGCTTGGGCGACAGACCTCCTTCGGCTTTAATGAATGAGATGTTGTCTCTGGCCGACGGACACACATGCCTCATGTTTGAGCAGGCATTCCTGGAGCAGCTGCCCGAGGACATACGCCTGCTGCTGTCCGACGCGGATTTCAGTGACCCCCGGAAGGTGGCAGCCCGGGCGGACTTGCTGTGGAACGCCAAACAGGTGAGCGGGGCGCCCATCGCACAGATCTCCCAGCCACGCTCCCAGCAGCAAACCAGTCCTGGCCCGGCCGCAGAGCCCGCCAACCCCCGGCCCAATGAACACTGGTGCTTCTACCACCAGCGGTGGGGCGCAGAAGCCCGCCGTTGTCGCCCGCCCTGCAAGTTCCCGGGAAACGCCAGGGCCAGCCGCCGCTGATGGCTACGGCGGCTGGCCATCGGGATAGCCTCCTGTATGTGTGGGATAGAAGGTCGGGACGCCGGTTTTTGGTCGATACTGGGGCTGAGATCAGCGTTTTACCTCCGACGAGTTACGACACCCGCAGCAGGGCACCGGGTCCCCCCCTGAGGGCCGTAAATGGCAGCACAGTAAGGACCTATGGCACCCGTCAGGTGCAGCTACTGTTCGGCCCCAGCCAGTTCACGTGGGACTTCACACTGGCCGCCGTAGCCCAACCGCTTCTGGGTGCGGATTTTTTGCGAGCTCACAGCCTGCTGGTTGACCTGCCCAGGAAGAGACTGGTACACGCCAAGACCTTTCAGACGTTCTCCCTGGGCGCGGCCCAGTTGCCAGCCCCTCACCTCGGCTCCATCACGCTGTCCGACAACGACTTCACCAGGGTCCTGGCGGAGTTCCCATCGGTTCTGGCACCGCAGTTCACAGCAGCCATGCCCAGGCACGGCGTACAGCACCACATCCCGACACAGGGACCACCCCTCCATGCCCGTGCTCGGCGGCTTCCCCCGGACAAGCTCCGACTGGCGAAGGAGGAGTTCCAAAGAATGGAGGAATTGGGGATCATCCGGCAGTCCGACAGCCCCTGGGCTTCCCCCCTGCACATGGTGCCCAAAGCGACGGGGGGCTGGAGACCGTGCGGCGACTACCGCAGGCTGAACGAGGCTACCACACCGGACCGCTACCCTGTGCCGCACATTCAAGACTTTGCGGCAAACCTGCACGGCGCCCGGATCTTCTCCAAGGTCGACCTTGTCCGAGGGTACCATCAAATCCCGATGCATCCTGACGACGTCCCCAAAACGGCTCTCATCACCCCGTTTGGCCTTTTCGAGTTCCTCCGCATGCCGTTCGGCCTGAAGAATGCCGCACAGACGTTCCAGCGGTTAATGGACGCGGTGGGACGGGACCTGGACTTCGCGTTCATCTATTTGGATGACATCCTCATAGCCAGCGGCAGTCGTCAGGAGCATCTGTCCCACCTCCGTCAACTCTGCGCCCGACTGAGTGAGTACGGTCTTACAATCAACCCTGCCAAATGCCAGTTCGGACTTGATACCATTGACTTCCTGGGCCACAGGATTACTAAAGACGGGGCAACCCCCCTGCCCGCTAAGGTAGATGCGGTCCGCCACTTCCCCCGACCCACCACGATCAAAGGCCTTCAGGAATTCGTAGGTATGGTCAATTTCTACCGCCGCTTCCTCCCTTCAGCTGCCCGGATCATACGCCCCCTGTTCGCCCTGATGTCGGGTCCGAGCAAGGACCTTACCTGGGACGAGGAGTCCGCCGCCGCTTTCGTTCAAACGAAGGAAGCTTTGGCTGACGCCGCAATGCTAGTACATCCCAGAATGGACACCCCTACCGCCCTCACAGTGGACGCATCAAACACGGCAGTCGGTGGGGTGCTGGAGCAGCTCATCGCAGGTCGCTGGCAACCCCTGGCGTTTTTCAGCAAACACCTGCGGCCACCCGAGCTCAAGTACAGTGCTTTTGACCGGGAACTGTTGGCGCTCTACCTGGCAATCCGGCATTTCAGGTACTTCCTAGAAGGTCGGCCCTTCACCGCGTTCACGGACCACAAACCGCTTACCTTTGCGTTTACGAAAGCATCCGACCCCTGGTCATCCCGCCAGCAACGCCACCTGTCCTACATCTCTGAATACACAACGGATGTCCGGCACGTCTCGGGTAAGGACAATGTCGTGGCGGATGCGCTCTCTCGCCCTACCGTTCATGCCCTTTCCCAAGGGGTAGACTTTGAGGCACTGGCAGAGGCACAGCAGGTAGATGAGGAGATTTCGAGTTACAGGACTGCAGTCTCCGGTTTGCAGCTCCAGGACCTCCCCGTGGGCCCAGGTGAGAGGACCCTACTCTGTGACGTCGCCACCGGCCAGCCCCGTCCGGTCGTCCCCACAGCCTGGCGGCGACGTGTTTTCGACTCCATTCATAACTTGGCGCATCCCTCCATCCGGACAACTGTTCGCCCTGATGTCGGGTCCGAGCAAGGACCTTACCTGGGACGAGGAGTCCGCCGCCGCTTTCGTTCAAACGAAGGAAGCTTTGGCTGACGCCGCAACTGTCCGGATGGTTTCCAGCAGGTTCGTTTGGCACGGACTCCGCAAACAGGTCAGTGAATGGGCCAGAACGTGCATGCACTGCCAGATGGCCAAGGTGCAGCGGCACACCAAAGCCCCACCGCAGCAGTTCCATCCCGCCCACCGGCGTTTCGACCACATTCATGTGGATATCATGGGCCCCCTGCCAGTGTCGCGCGGAGCGCGGCACCTCCTGACTATCGTGGACCGGTTCACAAGATGGCCAGAGGCGGTCCCGCTCACCGACACCACCTCCGAATCTTGCGCCCGGGCCCTGATCGCCACCTGGATATCCCGCTTTGGTGTACCAGCCCACATTACCTCCGACAGAGGCGCCCAGTTCACCTCCAGCCTGTGGTCAGCTATGGCCAGCCTTTTGGGGACTCAGCTGCACCACACCACTGCCTACCACCCACAGTCGAACGGGCTAGTGGAGCGTTTCCACCGTCACCTGAAGTCGGCCCTCATGGCCCGCCTGCGAGGAGCCAACTGGGCGGACGAGCTTCCCTGGGTCCTACTCGGCATCCGCACAGCGCCCAAGGACGACCTGCACGCCTCGTCGGCCGAGTTGGTATACGGCGCGCCCCTGGTCGTCCCGGGGGAGTTCCTACCAGCCCCGAGGGGGCAAGAGGAAGAACCCGCTGCAGTCCTGGGCAGACTTCGCGAGAAGCTCGGTAACCTGGCCCCCATACCCACTTCACAGCATGGGCGGCACCCGACCTGCGTACCCAAAGACCTACAGAACTGTAAGTTTGTGTTTGTACGAAGGGGCGGGCATCGGCCACCGCTGCAGCGGCCATACGAGGGGCCGTTTACGGTGCTCCGGAACAACGGGTCCACGTTCGTGCTGGACGTTGGGGGGAAGGAGGAGGTTTTCACGGTGGACCGCCTCAAGCCGGCCCATGTGGACCTGGCGCAACCGGCCGAGTTTCCGGCGCCTCGGCGCAGAGGCCGACCTCCCAAGCAGGTTCTGGCCCAGACTGTGGACATTGGGGGGTGTATCGCCGGTTCTGGGGGGGGGTTATGTGGCGACTCATTTCCTAGCGTATCTGAACCGACTCTCAATTAGATAGCCTACGGGGGTTTGCGAGCACAGAGCTTTGGAGCCTCTTCGCCATGGGGGGCCGGTTGACAGAGGCTTAAAAGTGAGGCTGAAGTTTTCGAATAAAGTTTTTCCTTCGACTGCAGTTACCGACTCCGTGTCGTAATTTTAGCGCTGCGTGTAGCACACCGCTACAATGTATCAATAGAAAACCATTTACAAATGAACAGTGGTTTTATTTGTAATGATGGGAAGATAAATATTATGGTAACTACTATTGCCTTGTTGAATCCACACAGAAGCAGACATAATCATTGTATAATTAAAAATTGGAATCTGAGACTGCAGTGTTATTTATTTTCATGAAAATATCATGTTAATTTCTGATGTCAAATTAAGCTTTTGCCTTTCAGTTCTTAGTTCACAACCTAATGTAATTCAATATACTTTTCATCTTTCAATGACTAATATCAGAACTGCCAGTAGTTGACAAGGAATTAGGCTAATCTTTGGAACTGCTTCAAAAAATGTTAGAATTGTGCTAGACTGGTTTCCTTAAGTTAACAGATTTCATAACCTAGCATGACATTCTTCCAATGTAAAAAAAAGACTCATGATTTCCTGATGCTTCATTTTCTCCCTTTCATATGGTATTCTACATAACATTAATATAACATTGTCTGACTGGTCTTTCTACGAGAGGCTGAAAATTGTGTAGAAGGCTCCAGCAGTTAGTATTGCATCTCCCTCACTGTTGTGATGTATGTGCTCAGCTTTATCTTTGTGCAGTCTTCAATGCTAACTGCATTGATTTTTTTTTCTAAATGTCAATAGTGATTCTTTCTCTTAGGAGAGGCCAGAAAGTGGTAGGAGGTGGTTGACTCTCTGACTGGAGGCCTGTGATCAGTGATATGCCACAGCGATTGGTGTTGGATCTCTTGTTGCTTGTCATCTATATCAATGGTCTATATGATGATGTGTTAAACAGGGTCAGCAAATTTGTGGATCACACCTAGACTGGCAATGTAGTGGATAGCGAGGAAGGTTATCAAAGCCTACAGTGGGATCTGGACCAGCTGGAAAAATGGTCTGAAAAATAGCAGATGGAATATAATGCAGACAAGTGTGAGATATTGCATTTTGAGAGGACAAGACAGGATAGGACTTCACGGTGAAAGTTGGGGCACTTAAGAATCTGGTAGAAAAGGGTGAACTGGGAATTCAGATCTATAATTCCTTACAGGTATCACAAGTTGATAGTGTTGTACAGGTGTTGAAGATAGATAGGGTCATAAAAAGTGCTTTTGTCACATTGGCCTTCATAATTCAGGGCATTGAGTACAGGAGCTGGGAAATTATGTTGAAGATGTATAAGATGCTGGGGAAACCTAACTTGGAGGGTTGTGGGCAGTTCTGGTCACCCACCTATAGGAAAGCAATCAATAAGGCTGAAAGGTTACAGAGAAAATTTGCAAGGATGTTATCTGACTGAAAGGGGAAGGTTGAATAGGTTAGGACTTTACTCTCTGGAACACAGAAGGATGAAGGGAGATACGATAGAGGTATACAAAATTATCAAAGTTATAGATAGGCATTCTTCCACTGAGGCTGGGTGAGACTAGAACTAAAGGTCATAGGTTAAGGATGAAAGATGAAATATTTAATGGAACCTGAGGAGTGGCTTCTTCATTCAGAGGGTGACAATGAGAGTGTGGAATTAACTGCTAGTGGAAGTGCTGGATGTAAGTGCCAACATTTAAGTGAAATTTGGGTAGGTACATAAAAGGGCTTGAAGGGCTATGGTCTTTGCGTTGGTCAATGGAACTAGACATAATAACAGTTCACCATGGACTAGATGGGCCAAAGGGCCTGATTCTATGCCTCTATTACTAAGCTGTTTCACATGGTCTATAAATGCACGTTTCATGTAGATCATTTAATTAATGCTTTTAGTGACAAGGCTATAGTTTGCATTTGGTGATGAGCTTTCTACTTTGCTATTTTTCAATGTTCATCATGTAGGTAGGACTTTACCTCCTGCTTTCCAAAAAAGGCATTTTAGAGAATAAACAATTTTCAATTAGCATGTGGACAGACAGGAAACTATCAAAGACTCTGATCTTCATAAAAGAGATTTTGTAACTGCTGTCACAGGAAACAAAGTGAACAATCTTGTCAAAGGATGTCCACCTGCGAAGGCTGTGAAGTCTGCAGGTCATTGATTGAGTGAACGCAGTCTCCTTAGTACAACTGCTGGGAATACACAAGGAAAGCATTCAGTGGTATGGAGAAAGGTTAAAGCAAATATCATTGTTCACTTTTCCTCAAAAAGACTAATGCAAAGACCTTGACCAGTCACACATGCTGATCTGTAAAATGACTCTGTTTCACAGAGATTGCAAAGTATGCAATCATAGTGAGTGTGGTCATTTGCAATATCATTTGCAAAACAGGAGGATAATAACTAGGGACACAGAACATGCTGCTTTTCAGGGTGTCCATGTAATTGCCAAATATTCATTAATATGCAATAGATTTGCAAAGAAGATTACTGTGGATAATAACCTTATGATCTTACATATCTTGGAATCCATTCTAATAACAGAAAACCAGAGTGAGAGACTCACTGGGGCAGTTGGAATATTTATATAAAGTTAATGACATTTGAATACCTATTTATGGCATAATGTATTAATTTTCAGCTCAGACAGGCTCATGAACATTTCCCTGTTAAATTTCCTATTCACTCAGAAATTTAAATTTCAAATTAGTATTAAGCAACTTTTATATATTTAATATCCCGAATTTAGGTGTTAATGATTGTCCTTTAACAACTCCTAGCTGATCATTCTTAAGTTCCTCAAAATGTTAAGGCTAACTTTTCCACTGGACGTGTATTTGCAAAATGCTTCTTCTTATATAATATTTCAGTGTTCACTTTTGTGTTGCATTCGCTGAAGGAATGGAGTTCAGAACTGTAATCTGTACAGAATTTTTCTGGATCTAATTACTTTATGACCCAGATTTTCCACTTTGGATTTAGTCAGTAATGTAGAACTAACTTTGCCTAAAACTGAGCTAGTTTTGCAAAGGGAATTTTTGCTTAGATTTTGATGCAAACATATTTGTATATTGATAAAATCCATGAATAGTTGCAATTCGTCTGAATATTAGAAGATATTTGTAATAAAAAATTAATTGAAATGCCTTCCTTTCTATGATTAAGAGTGATGATCAAGTGTGATTTTCTTTGGGTGAGCCAGGTTCATTTCTGATCTTTGGTATTATCTGCAGGTATTTGTCTGTTCTCTGTGTGACCATGTTGGTTTCTCCCTAATACTCTGGTTTCCTGTCACAAATTAAAGCCATGAAGGTTGGTAGTTTACTTGGTGTTAGAGCAATTCTTGGGTTTAGGTCATTTACACTTAGTAAGTAGCAAGTAGCTTCGGCCACCAGTCTTCTGTTCTGTTTGTCAATACATTCCCGAAAAACTGTGAATACCGGAATACCACTCCAGGCGCTGCGGGTGCCTGTGGGATGGATGTGAGGTTTGCGTGTGGTTTCAAAGACAGCATTATCTGTTCTTTGTAAATATGGCTTGTCCTTCATGTTAAGCATGTAAAATATCAAATAAGTGTATTGTGGATTCAGTTTGGCACAAAGGATTCCTGAATAGCAATCCAGATGCTGCTGGCACCAGTGGGATGTATGTAATCAGAAGATGTGAAAAGGCAATCCCTCCTCTTGATCCTCCTGGGCAAAAATAAATTTGCACCAGGAATGGCCAACCTAAGAGGATCTGCTCAAATAGTGCAGCAAACTACCCTGCCTTGAAATTCCACCCCCCCCCCCAGTTTTTTGCGTGCCTCTACATCTACCCTAATATTTCCTAATCGCTACATACCAAATGTTAAGCAAAGAGGCTGTTCCAGAAATTTGAACAAGTCTTTAGAAATGCGGCTTCTTACATGTGCCTGTTGGCTCTTTCCCCTTAGGCTGACTGCAGCTTAATCACATTCCTTTGTCTTCAGCCCTTCATTCTCTGGTCGCTGAAGCTGTCTTTCCAGGAGCACCCACAGGCCCTCTCATCGATGTACGGGAAGGGGTTGGGGTGGCCTCTACATAAATGTCTGCAAGGACCTCTCCCTGATGGCACCCCCTTCCAAACTGTCCAGTCCATCACTGGCCCAACTGCTGAAAGGTGCCCAGCTCCACAGACTGGGGGTGACTACTTTCAGATGTCATGTGTTGTACGCCATTGAAGTTGTGGAACTTGCTGCCTCTGCTTTAACTTAAAAATCCCTCCCCATCTGTTTTCCAATATTTTCTATTCTATGCTATTAAACGAGTCATCTATCTTCAGCAACCAGCCTTCTTTACAGAGTACCATCATCATCACACTTTAGCAGGCTATACATGGTTTTCCAACATGCTCTCAGTGTCTTCTGCCACACTCCCAGCGTTTTCTGCTTTTGCGTTTCCTCCAGGTATGTTTTCATCAGCCGTGGTCAGGTCTGGTATGGCCGGCTGACAATAGACAATAGGTGCAGAAGTAGACCATTCGGCCCCTCGAGTCTGCACCGCCATTCTGAGATCATGGCTGATCATTCACTATCAATACCCAGTCCCTGCCTTGTCCCCATATCCCTTGATTCCCCTATCCATCAGATATCTATCTAGCTCCTTCTTGAAAGCATCCAGAGAATTGGCCTCCACCGTCTTCCGAGGTAGTGCATTCCACACCTGCACAACTCTCTGGGAGAAGAAGCTCTTCCTCAACTCTGTTTTAAATAACTGACCTCTTAATCTCAATCCATGCCCTCTGGTACTGTACTCTCCCAACATCTGGAACATATTTCCTGCCTCAATCCTATCAAATCCTTTAATTATCTTAAACGTTTCAATCAGATCCCCTCTCAATCTCCTCAATTCCAGCGTGTACAAGCCTAATCTCTCCAATCTCTCTGCGTAAGACAGCCCTGCCATCCCAGGAATCAACCTAGTGAATCTACGCTGCACTTCCTCAATTGCCAGAATGTCCTTCCTTAAACCTGGAGACCAAAACTGTACACAATATTCCAGGTGTGGTCTCACCAGGGCCCTGTACAAATGCAAAAGGACATCCTTGCTCTTGTATTCAATTCCCCTTGTAACAAAGGCCAACATTCCATTTGCCCTCTTCACTGCCTGTTGCACTTGCTCATTCACCTTCATTGACTGGTGAACTAGGACTCCTAGGTCTCTTTGCATTTCTCCCTTACCTAACTCTACACCGTTCAGACAATACTCTGCCCTCTTGTTCCTGCTTCCAAAGTGGATAACTTCACATTTATTCACATTGAATGACATCTGCCAAGTATCTGCCCACTCACCCAGCCTATCCAAGTCTCCCTGTATTCTCCTAACGTCCTCTTCGCATGTCACACTGCCACCCAGTTTAGTATCGTCAGCAAACTTGCTGATATAGTTTTCAATGCCCTCATCTAAATCATTGACATAAATCGTAAAGAGCTGTGGTCCCAATACAGAGCCCTGTGGTACCCCACTAGTCACCTCCAGCCAGTCCGAGAAACACCCATTCACTGCTACCCTTTGCTTTCTATCTGCCAACCAGTTTTCTATTCATGTTGAAACCCTGCTCCCAATGCCATGTGCTCTCATTTTACTCACCAATCTCCTATGTGGCACCTTATCTAATGCCTTCTGAAAATCTAGGTATACAACATCCACTGGCCTACCCTCGTCTAACATCCTTGTTACACCCTCAAAAAACTCCAACAGATTAGTCAAGCATGATTTGCCCTTGGTAAATCCATGCTGGCTCGGCCTAATCCTATTTCTGCCATCTAGATGTGCCACTATTTCGTCCTTAATAATGGACTCAAGCATCTTCCCCACCACTGACGTTAGGCTAACAGGGCGATAGTTCTCCGTTTTCTCCTTCCCTCCCTTCTTGAAAAGTGGGATAACATTAGCCACTCTCCAACCTTCAGGAACTGATCCTGAATCTAAGGAACATTGGAAAATGATTACCAATGCATCCGCAATTTCCTGAGCCACCTCTTTTAGAACCCTCGGATGCAGACCATCTGGACCCGCGGATTTATTAGCCTTCAGTCCTACCAGTCTACTCATCACAGTTTCTTTCCTAATGTCAATCTGTCTCAATTCCTCTGATATCTTATGACCCTGGCCCATCCATACATCTGGGAGATTGCTTGTGTCCTCCCTGGTGAAGACAGATCTAAAGTACGCATTAAATTCTGTTGCCATTTCCCTGTTTCCCATAACAATTTCTCCCAATTCATTCTTCAAGGGGCCAACATTGTTCTTAACTATCTTCTTTCTCTTCACATAGCTGAAAAAGCTTTTGCTATCCCCTTTTATATTCCTGGCTTGACTGAGCTCATACCTGATTTTTTCTCTCCATATTGCTTTTTTAGTTAAGATCTGCTGCTCCTTAAAACTTTCCCAATCATCTGTATTCCCACTCATCTTAGCCCTGTCATACTTCTTTTTCTTTAATGCTATACAATCTCTGACTTCCTTTGTCAATCACTGTGGCCCCTTCCCCCTCTTTGAATCCTTCCTTCTCATTGGAATGAACTGCTTTTGCATCTTTTGTATTATCCCCAAGAATATCTGCCACTGCTGATCCACTGTCTTTCCTGCCAGGGCATCCGCCCATTTAACTTTGGCCAGCTCTTCCCTCATGGCTCCGTAGTCTCCTTTATTTAATTGCAACACTGACACCTCTGATCTGCCCTTATCCCTCTCAAATTGTAGATAAAAACTTATCATGTTATGATCACTACTTCCTAATGGCTCCTTTACTTCAAGATCACTTATCAATTCTTGTTCATTACACATCACCAAGTCCAAAATAGCCTCGTTCCTGGTTGGCTCAAGCACAAGCTGTTCCAAAAATACATCCCTTAGACACTCCACAAACTCCCTATCCTGGGGTCCAGCACCTACCAGAATCTCCCAGTTCACCTGCATGTTGAAATCTCCCATAACGACTGCATTACCTTTAGCACATGCCAATGTTAACTCCCTAATCAACTTGTACCCAATATCCACGCTACTGTTTGGGGGCCTGTACACAACACCCATTAGGGTCTTTTTACCCTTACTGTTCCTCAGCTCAATCCACACAGACTCTACTTCCCCTGTTCCCAAGTCACCTCTTGCTAAGGACTGAATCTCATTCCTCACCAACAGGGCCACCCCACCCCCTCTTCCCATATTTCTGTCTCTACGATAGCACGTATACCCTGGTACACTCAATTCCCAGGCCTGATCCCCTTGCAGCCATGTCTCCGTTATCCCAACAATATCGTAGTTCCCCATTTTCATCTGAGCTTCAAGCTCATCTGTCTTAATGACAGAGGCTGGTGTTCCTCTCTTAGGTTCTCTGTAGTTACATGGTTACTGGGTACACTGGATCCCCTGCTCTGTCTGTGGGAGCAACAAGAGTGTGGGTCGTATGCTTTAACCTGAGTCCAGTGCCTTGCCGAGTCTGCATGCAGACACAAGTATCTTTGGTAAAGAGTACCATCTGTGGTCCTATCCACCTGGGGCCGAACCCTGGCCTTTCCAGCAACACCCTCACCATGACTTAGTCACCGGGCTGTGGAAGGACTATCCCCTTTCCCTCTGGCTCTCTCTGATCAGCGATTCGCTGCTGTTGTTTTGCTTGGTCCTTCAACATTTTAAGTTGGTTACAAAGGTCTTTCACATATTGGGTCATTCTATCTCTGTAAGCCCCAGGCTCCCTGTGACCCGTAATTACCCCATAAGGCATTGCTTGCCCCATCAATAATCCGTAGGGGCTGAGACCCACTGTGCGTTCGGGGTTGTGACGCAATCTCATCAGGATTCCTGGTAATTCATCAACCCATGTCTTTCCTGTCTCAGCTATAGTTTTGGCTAAAACATTCTTGATTGTTCGGTTCATCCTTTCTACCATCCCTGAACTCTGGGGGTGGTAGGGCACAGGGAGCCATTGTTGAATCCCTAGCAGTCGGCACATTTACTTCATCACTTTCCCTGTGAAATGTGCTCCCTGATCCGAGCTCACCTGAACTGAGGTTCCCCACCTTGGGAGGATTTCCTGAACTAGGATCCATGCAGTGGTACAGTCCCTTGCTGGGAGAGCCTCCACCCACCGGGTGAAGTGGTCCATAATTACTAGACAGTAGCTCTTCCCCCTGTTTTTTGGCAGAGGCCCTGTGAAATCTATCTGGATGTTCTCCCAGGCTCCCTTCGGCCGAGGCTGATTTGCCAGCTGTAGCTTCCTGCCCTTACCAGGGTTATGCTGGGCACAAACAATACAACAGCAGCAGAATTTCTCAACATGCCTGCCCATCCCTGGCCATCACCAGTCCTACCGGAGGATTGTGCTCATGCTTTGCCTTCCCAGATGCATCACCTCATGATATAACTTCAGTAGTATATGCCTAATACGAGGAGTGATTGATAAGTTTGTGGCCTAAGGTAGAAGGAGTCAATTTTGGAAAACCTAGCACATTTATTTTTCACCATAGTCCCCTCTTACATTTACACACCTAGTCCAGTGGTCGTGGAGCATACGGATCTTGGACCGCCAGAAAGTGTCCACAGCAGGGGTGATTGATAAGTTTGTGGCTTAAGGTAGAAGGAGATGAATTATACATTCTCGTTACATGCACATGCAGGTCAACTCTTTGAGTGATTATGCAGAAAGTTTGAAGTTAATAACTCATCTCCTTCTACCTTAGGTCACGAACTTATCAATCACCCCTCATACATGGTGGGGCAATGTGACACTTCCCTCCCCTTGTGGCCAGCACCTGTCTGGTCCCTCCTTTGCTCCTTTTCTCCTCCATTTTTTCTTCTCTTCTGCCTCCACCTCTTCATATAATTTTACTAAACTGTCTTCTCTCGTTCCTTCCTGAACTCTTTCAATTTCAATTGCCTTCTTCACAGCAACATCGGCCCATTCATTTCCCTTCTGTTTCATGCTCTCACCTTTCTGGTGTCATTGTTCCTTCACTATACCCTGAACATCGGTCAGTGCATCAGTTTTTATAGGGTGCTACTTCTGGGGTTTAATACAGATCCTCCGCTATTTAAACTGGGTTTATCTTTACTCGACCACAATCTTGCTTGTGTCTAGCCCACACTGCTGGGAACTGCTGATGAAGTAACCCATAGACACCATCCTGGTTCCAGTCTCTGGTGATTGGTGTAGCTGTGACTATGCTAGCCAGGTTGTTTATTCTGTTGGTTTTATGTGTTCGCTGCCCCTGAATTGTCCATAGTATTTCTCCCTTTCCCAAATCTATAACGGTCCCTGATTCACTTAGGATTTCTATTCCAAGGATAGTGCCCTCAATATTTGAACATACCCAGTAATACACAGGAAGCTGCACTCCCCGAATTTCTAGTATTTGCAACTCGCTTCTTTCTGCTTTCACTGTTTTCCCTCCTCTACTCCTAATATAAATTGTCTTTCCAGTTGTTTGCAAGGATAAGTCTGTTATCGATACCGATGCCCCTGTGTCCACTAACATATTGCACTGTCGTCCCACTAATGTTGCTGTTGTGTACTTCCATGGGTCACCAGTGCTGGTAGTGGGTCCCGCCGCCACATCTTTTTCTGACCTAGGAGCCGTCTTTACTCGCTCTGTGATCTGATGGACAGTCAGATTGGTCAGACTGGGTACAAATGGGGTGAGAGATTGTGTGTCTGCTCTGATCTTCACCTGTTTTTCTTTCCTCTGTTTTGGACACTGCCTCCAACCATGTCCCAATAGGCTGCACCAGTAGCGTATCCACTCCTTTACCCTCCCATGTCTATTCCAGAAGTTCCTTGCTTCATGTCCTGGCTGCCAGCAAACAGAACAAACTCTCTAGGACATCACTGCAGCTGCATCCACTATGGCCTCTTCACAATTCCTCTTGCACTCCCTTCGGTCTATCTCACTCGCTCAGGAAACTATTGCAGAGTAGGTTGACCCCATCGAAACGCCTAAATCTAAAACTTCCTGGTGGGCTGAATACAGGCCTTCCTTCAGCATTTTCAGGAAAACTGGGTTGTCCCTCCCTGGATTATCCAACCCTGAATACTCCTCTACACTCGATATTTATGTTCTACATAATGTATGGCTGTCTCATCAGCTTTTTGAATCACTGCCATTATCGTTCCCCAGCTTCTCTTGCCTCCCCCCAGTCACTGCTGCACTTCCCCTTTAAAAGAGCCTTATCTTCCTTCATTACTGGCACTGCCGGTAGTTGCCCATTTATCATCCCGCACCCCCAGGCCATACTGTCCCACATATTCCTCGGGAGCTTCACTTTCACCAATACGTGTATATCTTTAGGGAGCATCTGGTGAATTTCAACCATTTCCTCAAGCATAAGCTAGATTTCTGAATTGTCAAGGGCTGGCTTGGATCATCAGGGTTCTCAACCTGGTGTTGCTTGACCTCAGTAGGTGCCATTCTGGTAGATTTATCTGGGTAAAACCTCTCCACACTAATTCCCACACTATGCAAAATATAAAAGACGGGTACCAGTTAAATAACACATACTTAAAAGCACAAAGTAGATACTCCACAATCTGCCACTTTTGAGCACCTGAACTCAC
The DNA here is from genome assembly GCF_030144855.1 of Hypanus sabinus. Classification (NCBI taxonomy): domain Eukaryota; kingdom Metazoa; phylum Chordata; class Chondrichthyes; order Myliobatiformes; family Dasyatidae; genus Hypanus; species Hypanus sabinus. The sequence continues at coordinate 115,380,914 of NC_082710.1, read as the reverse complement.
AATGTCTGCTGTATTCCTCTGCATCACACTTACACACGCAGACACTAAAATGCAGCTTCATGAACGAGTATACATGCCCCCACTCTGGCATCCCAAACCATCGGTTACCCCCTTTCACAACTGGTGGCTCCATCTCACCAAGTTAACATGTAACGTTTCTTCACTTACATAAACATACATCACTTTTATATCTACCAGCTCAGCTCTCCGCGTTCGTCGTAACTCGTTTTCCCATGTACCACCAACCTGAACAGATCCAGGTATGAGTGGTATTTTAGAAAATACTCACCCACTTAGACTGCTAAGATCGTTGGGCACATGATGGGTCACAAAGGGATCCCACTCCTGACACCAAATGTTGTTGCGTGAATGAAATCACCAGAGAGAGAGCCACTGGTAGATACAAAGCAGCTTCTTTATTCGACAAAACAAGATACAGCAGCAGGCATCATATCATTCGGAGACGCTTTCGGTGGAAAGGTCTGTTGGCCCTATGATGGTGCTCGATATTTATTTGCTAAACACAAAGGGAAATCCGTATTTACAAAGTATAGACAATGCTTTCTTTTGAAGCTACATACAAACTTTTCACATCTTCTGATTACATCTATCCCACCAGCGCCAGCAGCATCTGGACTCGTATTCAGGAATCCATTGTTCCAAACTGAATCCACAATACATTTGTTTTGTATTTTACATGCTTAGCATGAAGGACAAGCCGTATTTACAAAGTATAGATAATGCTGTCTTTGAAACAACACGCAAACTTCACACCTTCTGGTTTACATCAATCCCACAGGCACCACCAGAGTCTGGACTGGTATTCCGGTATTCACAGCTTTTAGGAAATGCATTGTCAAAGAACAGAAGACAGGTGGCTGAAGCCACTTGGAAAGTGTAAATGACCTAAACCCAAAAATTACTCTAACACTTGGTGACCATAACTTGTTGTATGTGAGTGGTGGAACCTATAGGGAGTTAGTGGGAATTTGAGGGAAAAAAGCTTAAAGAACAAAATAGTGAGTTGGGGGGGGGGGGGCAAGGAATGGGATTGTGCTGTGAGCCAGCATAGACTTCATAGGGAAAAATAGCCTTTTTTATATTGTATGGAAATAACATTAATTATTACATTTGTGGACAGGTTTATGGTGAAACATAAGGGTCTTCATCAAAGGTCCTGTTCATAAACTGTGAATTAGCTAATTTAAATTAACTAACCATCAGTAGTGCATTATACAAAACTAATTTTGTTTGTCTGATTTAAAATATTTTCTGAAATAGTTTAAAGGTGCCTAGTAGAGCCCTTGCAAAGCCATCTTAAATCTAAGACAATTCTCAAGTTTTCATTTAGAAATGCATTTACCAGAAAGACACAAAATCTGATCTGAAGAATGATCTGACCAGTTTTATGAGCATAACCATCTTCTAATAGATTGCTGTCTAAACTATACTAACTAGTTGATCTGTGATCTTTGGTCCTGGTTCATCAGATTGTAAACAAATTGCACTGCAATTATCATTGCCCTCCAATTAAAATGCATGTTCCAATTTAAATGTTGACTCTGAATACTTCGTTGATCAGTATTCAACTCAGACAGAAGAAGTTTGATCTTGGAGCAGAAGTCATTTTCTGGCTGAATCAACTTCACTGCAAGCGTATTTTATGTTAATTGGGAACTCCTAGGCCATAAAATAGGACAGTCTGTTATTACTTTTGGTGACACATTTGCTAATTCGCTTTCAATTTCAATAGCAGATTGCAAGAATAAAACTTTCGGTGGAAACTGACAAATTAGATTGCTTGCAATGCTGTTTGGCAAATCATATTAGAAGCAGTTAGTCCAGGGATCCTGCATTATGGGGTTGGGGGATTTTTTACCCAATGTATTGCTGTTGATAGGAATATTACAACATTTGACTATGAATGAAAAGTAATTTCACAATATTTGTAAACCTGTTTAGACAGCCGCACCTGTCTAAAAGAGGCCCAATGTTTTCCATATTGTCACAGTTAGCATCTACAGAATAATGTGAAGACATTTAATATTAAGGGAATATAGACATAATTTCAAACCAAAGACAGAAGGCAATTCATCAAATCCATTTTGATATAAATTTATCTCCCAGTTCCTACAGATTACCTGCATGCTTGATTTTTTTGATATTTATTTCAATATGCACAACATTTAAAGAATATATAGAAACAGTAAGTGCTGGAAATATTCTGATTGCATGTACGTTTTCTTTTTGTGAAAGTGTCAGTTAAAGAGGTGAGTATCATTGGTAAAATATCATGAATGAATTAACTTTTCATCTATTATTATCACTAACAGTAATTTAATCTTTAATATTTTAGAATCAGAAAATGTTTGAAATGCAAAGCTGGCTGATCTGCATTTAAATGAGGAAAAGGCAGATTAATCTCTCATTGTGATCCTTTGTCAGAACTTCCGACTGAGGATTTGTTTCAATGAATTCATTCACTCTAGTTCTTCCTGAAGCAACATAGAAATTATAAGTTGCTTATTTAAAGTAGTTCAATAGGTTGACAGGAATCCAAATCAGTTCCATTAATTTCTGGGCTATCATGGTCCCATGCAAAGAAATGACAGGTTTTGTAATATATGTAAATACGCAATGGTTGGTAGAGTTGAAATCTGAAAAATGCTTCAATTCATATCTTAATATCATTCACTTAAGATTAGAATCCTGCTGTATCCTGATAGCAATAAGAAAGTTAACTGTTGGGCATTCACTCAGTTTTTACCCAGCTGCAATAATCTTTTTTCTTGTTTTTATGTTAAATTTGCTCAAGTGTACACACACACACACACACACACACACACACACACACACACACACACACACACACACACACATACATACACACACACACACACACACACACACACACACACACACACACACACACACACACACACACAATCAGGATAAAGCTTTCAGTACAACACTTTCAAAAATAATTTGTCCATTTATCTTTCCAGGCATGCTTATCTATAACAAGTACATTGTGCTTTGAGCATGAGGCTCACCAGGGTGACCTTTCTCCTGAAAAACATTAAAGCAACCGAACCTCAGAACCAATAAAGCAAATGGTATGTCCTGTGTGTGCAAGCATCTATTGGACCTTCTACATGCATCACTCCTCATGAATCCATCCAGATGTACCTACTTGCATGTCTGCCACCCACCTATTGATACATGCAGTCTTTGTGACTATAATCATATTTTGTTTATATCATTGCAATCTCTTTGAGGAAATACTACCCAAGCAGTCCCATTGTGCTTCCCCTCCCTCTCTCTACTACTGACAAAAATCTTAGCTAGATCTGTCACATGAAGAGTTTAACTACAAGAACAGCTCATGTCTGGCTGTCTTATGGCTGTCCTGGTTGCTCAAAGATCTTCCAAGATTTAAAAAGTAGAAGTGGGATGAAATATTTTTCAGTTTATCTGGATGAATGCAACTTTAATAATATTTTCAATCCTCGGTTGATGTGACTATTGACAGAGAGCACTAACAGTTGCACTAAGACTGTTATTTCTCTAAGGATTTTGCCAATAAGCTGCAAGACTATTTATTGGCAGTTGCAAAAGGGGAGTCTTTAAAGATCATTTGAATAAAGAGATATGCCTTGTATATTTGTCAGCACCTTCTGCAAATATACTTTATTAAATGTCCAGAATTAATAGAAAACATAACTCATACAATCATTGTTCAAGTCAGAGCAAATTGATAGATTTACAAACAGACAAGATGGCCAAGAGGTTAAAGCAATGGATTGCCAATCAACTCTTTTTGGCATGCATGGGGTTGAATACCGTCCTCATCATGAGTTGTTGCTATGGGTAACTATGCTTTGTGTGCCACAGTAGCATAGTGGTTAGTGTGATGCTATTACAGCTCGGGGCACTCTGGAGTTTGGAGTTCACTTCCAGTGTCATCTGTAAGAAGTTTGTATGTTCTCCGCATAAGATGCATTGGTTTCCTTTGGGTGCTCCAGCTTCCTCCCATAGTCCAAAGAGGTAACAGTTAGTTGGTTAATTGATCACTATAATTTGTCCTTTGATCAAGCTGGTATTAAATGGGCAGCACAGCTCATTGGCCTAGAAGCGCCCGTTCCACGCTGCAATTCTGAATAAATAAAATAAGACTAAATGAACTTGCAGGCAACATTGACTTCCTCCACTACTGATGCATTGTCGCTCCAGTATGACCATTTACCAAATATTCTTTAGCAACTTTTCAAGGGTTCTTTGACAGGAACAGCCAATTCTATGACCTGGCAGCCTGATGTTCAAGGAAAGCAAAAACTTCTGAACACTATATATGAAGGGTAAGACTTTGATCATGCAGCGGGAGGGCCTTGGGGAATGTTGTAGAATAGAGACCTAGAAGTACAAGTACGTAGTTCCCTGAAATCACACTGTCTACCTGAAAAAATATAGGTAGGCAAGGTGGTGAAAAAATTACTTTTGGAACTCTGGATTCATTGGCTGTTGAATATAGAAGTTGTGATATTATGTTGCATTTGTACAAGGCATTGGCAAAACTGCATTAGGAATAGAGTATTGTGTTCAGTTTTGGTCATGTTATAGGAATGATTCTATCAATCTGAAAGGAACATAGAATATTACAGCACATTACAGACCCTTTGGCCCACAATGTTGTGCTGACTTTTAAACCTACTCTAAAATCAATATAACCCTTCCCTCTCCTCCATAGCCCTTAATTTTTCTATCATCTATTTGTCTATTCAAGAGTTTAATAAATACATCCAATGTATTTGCCTCTACCATCACCCCTTGCAGGGCATTTCACACACCTGCCATGCTCTGTGTAAAGAACTTACCTCTGATATCCTTCCTATACTTTCCTCAATCACCTTAAAATGTTGCCCCCTTGTATTAGCCATTTCTGCCCTGTGAAAATGACTTTGGTTATCCACCATATCTATGCCTTTTATCATCTTGTACACCTCTATCAAGTCACCTTTCATCCTCCTCTGCTCCAAAGAGAGAAGTCCTTGCACACTTTAACTAACATCATAAGACATGTTCTCTAATCCAAGCAGCATCCAGGTAAATCTCCTCAGCACCTTCTCTAAAGCTTCACACCCTTCCAACAATGAAGTAACCAGAGCTGAACAAAATATCCTTAAGTGTAGTCAAACCAGTGTTTTATAGAGCTGTAACTTTACCATGGGACTTTTCAACTTAATCTGTTGTATGATAAAGGCCAACAAACCATACATCTTCTTAACAACTCTATCAATTTCTGTGGCAATTTAGAGAAAACTATGAACATGGACTCCAAGATACCCTTGTTCCTCCACACTACAAGGAAATCCTGGCAGTAACCCCGTTTTCTGCCTTCAAATTCAACCTTCCAAAATGAATATCTTCACACCACTCTAGATTGAACTCCATCTGCCAATTTTCAGGCCAGCTCTCTATCCTGTCAATGTCCTGTACAACCTACAACAACCCTCCCCACTTCCACAACTGCAGCAGCCATTCTGTCAACAGCAAACTTAATAACCTACCCTTCCACTTCCTCATCCAATTCATTTATAAAAATCACAAAGAGCAGAAATGCCAGAACAGGTCCCTATGGAACACCACTGTCAACGTCCCGTAGGCAAAATATTCCCCATTTAATTCTGCCTACCTCTGGGCCAATTCTGAATCCACACAGTTGAGTTTCCCTGGTTCCTATGCCTCCTGACATTGTGTATGATAATACCACGGGGAACCCATTTCTAAAATCCATATACATCACATCCACTGCTCTACCTTCATCAAAGTGTGCTGAGGACTTTCTTAAGGATGTTGCCAGAACATCAGGGAGTGAGGTTTGGCAGGTTGGAACAATTTTCACTGAAACATTGGAGAATGAATGGTAATCTTAGAGATGTGTATTTAGTCATTGGGGACATGCATAAGGTGAGTTGGGAAATCAAAAACTAGGGGGCAAAGATTTAAGATGAGAGAGGAAGAGATTTTGTAGGAAACTAAGAGGTAATATTGTTACCCAGATAGTGGTCAGTATACTGGCATGCAAAAGTTTGGGCACCCTGGTTAAAATTTCTGTTACTATGAATAGTTAAGTGAGTAGAAGATGAACTGATCTCCAAAAGTCATGAAGTTAAAGATGAAACATACTTTTCAACATTTTAAGCAAGATTAGTGTATTATTTTTGTTTTATACAATTTTAGAGTGAAAAAAAGGAAAGGAGCACCATGCAAAAGTTTGGGCACCCCAAGAGATTTGAGCTCTCAGATAACTTTTACCAAGGTCTCAGACCTTAATTATCTTGTTAGGGGTATAGCTTGTTCACTATCATCATTAGGAAAGGCCAGGTGATGCAAATTTCAAAGCTTTATAAATACCCTGACTCCTCAAACCTTGTCCTAACAATCAGCAGCCATGGGCTCCTCTAAGCAGGTCCCTAGCACTCTGAAAATTAAAATAAATGATGCCCACAAAACAGGAGAAGATAGAAAAGCATTTCCTCCATTCGTAATATAATTAAGAAATGTACAGGAACGGTGGAGGTCAAGTTGAGGTCTGGAAGACCAAGAAAACTATCCGAGAGAACTGCTCGTAGGATTGCTAGAAAGGCAAATTAAAACCCCCGTTTGACTGCAAAAGACCTTCAGGAAGATTTAGCACACTTTGGAGTGATGGTACACTGTTCTACTGTGCAGCGACACCTCCACAAATATGACCATCATGGAAGAGTCATCAGAAGAAAACCTTTCCTGCATCCTTACCACAAAATTCAGTGTCAGAAGTTTGCAAAAGAACACCTAAACAAGCCTGATACATTTTGGAAACAAGTCCTGTGGACTGATGAAGTTAAAATAGAACTTTTTGGCCACAATGAGCAAAGGTATGTTTGGAGAAAAAAGGGTGCAGCATTTCATGAAAAGAACACCTCTGCAACTGTTAAGCACGGGGGTGGATCAATCATGGTTTGGACTTGTGTTGCAGCCAGTGGCACGGGGAACATTTCACTGGTAGAGGGAAGAATGAATTCAGTTAAATACCAGCTAATTCTGGAAGCAAACATCACACCATCTGTAAAAGAGCTGAAGATGAAAAGAGAATGGCTTTTAGAACAGAAAAATGTTCCTAAACACACCTCAAAATCCACAATGGACTACCTCAAGAGGCGCAAACTGAAGATTTTGCATGACACTGTATTTGGAACGAGTTTCATATTTTGACCTAATGAAGTCCTGTGAAGGATCTTGGCCAGAAACGTTGACTGTTTATTTGTCCTTGATGTTGCCTGACCAGCTGAGCTCCTCCAGCACCTTATGTGTGTTCCTCATTATTCCTAGTATCTGCAGGGCCCTGGGTAGATAGACTGAGTTCCCAGATGAAGTGTTTGAGACAGACACATCAACAAAATTAGAAAGGTACTTTGATAGGAGCATGAATATTAAAGTTTTAGAAGGTTATGGGCCGAACATGGGCAAATGGGGCCAGTTTAAATGGGAATGCTGGTTGGCAAGGATTACCTGAGCCAGCTGTGCTGTATGAAGCTATGATTCCCTCATGTCATGCACCATCCTGACTTGGAAGTACAGTGGATTTAGTAAATTGGGACTCATCAGGGCCAGTATATTTTGGCTGCATCAATTAGCTCAAATGCAAAGGTTCAAAGATTCATTTATTATTATAGTATAGCACTCTGTAATTCTTCAATTTTCCAGGAAGCCATGAAACCAAGACAGAAAAGAACGGCAGTGTGATCTCCAACCTACAAATCCATCAACCCCACACACACAAAAACTGAGCAAAATGAATCAGGCACATTGATCCCCAAATCCCCCACCATGCACTAAAAACAGGGTATCAGGCAAGAAAACACAGAATATAAAAACTGTAAGACTGAAAATAGAGTTTACATTCTAAAGTCTGCATCCAAGGTGCAGAAAAACCAGGACATTATGCTCCAACAGTTCTAGAATTAGATTCAAAATGCAAAACAATCATAAAAGAGATAAAAGAAGTGAGAAAAGATAGTTTCATGATCTATCCAGAAGATGTTGACCAAACAAAATGTTATACATAGGTGCCATCTTAACCGGAATTATTAGATGGAAATAGTTAAAAAGGCGTAAAAAAGACAAACTACCATTTAACTGAATAAGAAATTACATATTTAAATGAAATGCAGAACAAATTAGTACACTAACAGTAGGACTACAGTACTATAAAACTACTACTTTGTTCTTCAAGCCTGAATATTTGAAACTGCAGTGAGGGGAACAGTTTAGAACTGTCTTACTGCTTATTTCTCAACAACTATCAGTGACAAAGACCAATACTTTTTGAGCAGAAACACACAGAACTGATGCTATTTAAAAACTGTTCACTGTAATTCTTGTATAGTGTCTAATGACCACGTAAGTGCACTCGACTGACGCTAGTTAGAAACTGTTTGGCAACAGTCACCTTCACATTTAAGCAGCAGTATGTCCCAATTCAACAAAGGGAATCCTGGTTAGTTTTTTTAAATCAGTTTTTCTTAAATAAAAGTTGTCTCAAATAAGCAGCTGCTCTGATTAACTAATGACACATTTACCCTAAATCAACGGTATGTCATTGTTCTTTTGATTGTACTGTGTCAAACACTCAAAGTTCCTTACTAACTGTTCAGTGAGATTAACTTTACCACAAAGGCAACCGGTGTGATCCTAAACACAAAAGATTCTGTAGGTGCTGGAAATCTAGAGCAAAACACACAAAATGCTGAGGGAACTCAGCAGATCAGGCAGCATCCAAGAGAAGAATGAACAGTTGATTTTCAGGCTGAAACCCTTCATCAGATCTGGAAAAGAAGGGGTAAATGCCAGAATTAGGAGGTGGGGGAGGGGAAGCAATGAAAAATGGGAAATAATTGGTGAAATGAGGTGGGGTGAGGGTGGGTGAGTGGGGGAGGAGAATGATTTAAGAAACTGCAAGATGATAGGGGAAAGAGGTAAAAGGCTGAAGAAGAAGGAATCTATGAGGAGAGGACAGTGGACTACGGAATGAAGGGAAGGAGAAGGGAGACCAGAATTAAGAATGGAAAAATGGGAGAAGAAGAAAGGAATTATCAGGAGTTAGAGAAATCAATGTTCATGCTCCCAAATCTGAGTTTAGTCTCATCATCGTAGCCCAGGAAGCCAAGGCCAGACATTGCAGAATGATAATGGGATGTCAAATAAAGTTGGGCAACCACCAGGAAATCCTGCTTTTTATGGCAGAAAGAGCAAAGATACTAGACAAAACAGTCCTCTAATCTATATCAGGTCTCACTAATGTATAGGAAGGTACCTTGGAAACACTGGATACGATAGATGGCTCTGACAGTCTTACAGGAGAAGTGTTGTTATACTTGAAGAACTGTTTGGGGTCCTGAATGGTAGTAAAGGGGGAGGTGTTGTATAGGTATAGCTATCTATATGGACATGGGTGCTCCTGGAGGGAAAGGTGAACCCAATCCTTTTTATGGCAGTGGGAGTTCGGGTGAGTGCAGATGTGCAGAAAATGGAGGAGATGTGGGTAAGGGCAGCACTGGTCGTGGTGGAAGGGCAACCCCATTCTTTGAAAAAGAGGACACTTTAGATGTTCTAAAATGGAAAGCCTCACCCTGAGAACAGATGGATATCAAAGACAGAGTGTTTGAGCTGGACAAAGTAAATTCAAGGTCAAGAATTTTCAAGGTCAGAAAAGTTGGAAGAAAATTCCTGAATTGTTCTTTTGTAGTCTTGAAGGATCTTGAAAATAATGTTCACTTTCTAAAGTAACACAAGCACCCTCCTAATCACACAAAGATATCTATAAATGGAATACATATAAATTTACTCCTCTTGCATGTATAGAATTACAATGGATGATAAATGCTGACTTACACCCAATGGCCACATTCCGTTAAAAAATTAAAAAGAACATGGAGGGAGGGCACATGAAATTTAACATGCATGTAATTGTCATCAGGGAAAATGGTAACACATTTGAATAAGACCAAAGTTAGTGTCTTAACCTAAACAAACTGGTAAAGCATTCATGAAAAAGATCAACTATGCATTTACTTTCAGAATCTGGGCATCATTGACAAGGCTGACAGCTATCGTTTACCATTACATACTCTTAAAGAGGTGGTGGTGAGACATATTCTTGAATCACTGCGGTTCTAGTGAAGATGCTCCCACACTGCTGTCAGGGTGTCCCAGGATTTCACAATGTGTGTTTGATATGCTGAGGCTTTCCAAAATAGGCTTTTTTGTTACTTTCATTGCTTCCATTTTTTCTTCCAGGTTTGTAGATTATTTGGACTGAGGTGCCTCGAATTTATTTGCATCTTATTTTATAACTCTATTCCATTTGCTTGACTTCAGGCATACCACACTGAAAAATGGTTATTGGAGAATGGTTATTGCATTTGATTGTCTCAATACAAAGAAATAATGAAGAAAAGTACAACAATAAATAAATAAATAAATAAATATATTTTAAAGACAAGGAGCAATGCATCCTAGCATCACTGGACACAGGAGAAATCAACGCAGTTTTTTGTTTTTAAATTTTGTAATTGTGATTAATTAAAAACTGCAGCAAATAATTTTTCATGAGATCAACACTGTCAAACATTCATTACCTGAGTAAAGTAACATCTCAAGATGTATAGCACAATTTCTAACTGTTGCACAGTCTAATCCTGGAACCTACAGTAATTCGGTACTTAAATTATCTCCTGAATGAAGCATTGAAATTGCTCTCCTTCCAGCATTTTTCATTTTAAGTTGAGTTAAACTTGTAGTTCATGTTTCCAGAAAAATTCTAAGGAAGCACGCAGCAAAAATATCAGATCCTATCTCACAGACTCCTCCAAGAAGACCACAACCTGGTCATGGTTTGCAGGCTTGTGTACCACAATGACCTGGAGAGTTATGTTGGCTAGAGTCTTATGAGCATAAGACCATAAGATAGAGGAGCTGAATTAGATCATTTGCCCCATTGAGACTGCTCCACCATTTTGTTATGGCTGATCTACTTTTCCTCAGCCGCAATCTCCTACCTTCCCCCCATATCCCTTCATGCCCTGACCAATGAAGAATCTATCAACCTCTCCCTTAAATATACATAAAGAATTGACCTCCACAGCTGCCTGTGGTAGCGAATTCCACAGATTCACCACTCTCTGGCTAAAGAACTTCCTCCTCATCATTGGGTGTATTTAAGGCAGAGACTGATAGCTTCTTGACCGGACATGGCATCAAAGGTTACAGGGAGAAGATCAGGAACAGGGGTTGAGGAGGAGAAAAAAAGGATCAGCCATGATTGAATGGCGGAGCAGACTCGATGGACCAGGTGGCCTAATTCTGCTCCTATGTCTTATTCCTTCTGGAATACATGTCTCCATAGTTTCTTTGGGGTAGGGCATTCCCAGATTCCACAACATGTGTATGGTATGCTGAGGGTGACCAAGCGAGGTTTGTTGGCCATTTCCTGATCCTCATCTCTGTTCTAAAACAACACCCTTCTATTCTGAGGCTGTGTCCTTGAGTCTTAGATACTCCCATGAAAGGAAACATCCTCTCCACATGTGGCAAGAAATTCACCACCCTTTGGCTAAAGAAATCTCTCCACATCTCTGTTTTGAAAGGGCGTCCCTCTATCCTGAAGCTGTGCCTACTTGCCCTTGACTCTTTCACCATGGGAAACATCCTTTCCACGTCTACTCAGTCTAGGCCTTTCAACATTCGAAAGATTTCAATGAGATCCCGCCTCATCCTTCTGTCTGCAGAGGTTAAATAAGGTTTCTCACCACCAATTTTGCAAGGGCATTTAGGGTGGACAGCGTGAATGTTGGTTTTTTAATGATGCTCAGTTCCTGAAGAAATAACATATCTGCAGCCACAATAGCCTGCCGATGCTGGAAATCTGAAACAACACACAAAGAGCTTGAGGAAATTAACAGGCCAGGCTGCAACTATGGAGCAAAACATTTTGGGTCATTACCCTTCACCAGGACTCGAAAGAAAGAGGGTAGACCGCCAGTATAAAATAGAGGGGGAGGGAGTAGTGGTGCAATAGCTGGTAACAGGTGAATCCAGATGAGGGAGTTTGATAGCCAGATAAGGGAAGGAAGAGAAGGGGAATGTTGTAAGAAGCTAGAAGGTGATAAGCGGAAGTGACAAAGGGCTGAAGAAGGTGGAATCTAATAGGACAGGTCAGAGCACGGTGCAGAAAAGGGAATTAGATAGGGAGGGGAACTGGTGGGATGAATGTATGGGTGATGAGCAGATAGTGAGGGTGAGCAAGGGGAAGGAGATTGTCATGGTCCAGTCCATGAAGTCTGCATTCTGGTCTGCTTTGTCACGGTCTGGTCCGTGGACAACAGACTCCGGGTCTTCCAGCTGTCCCTTGTCTCATTTGGGCTAAGTCGTAGGCACCTGATTCTCATCTTGGTCTCTGGAATATAAGTGGCCCTGGGGCAGTATCATGTCCTTGTCTGGGTTTGTCCTGTTGCTATCCTGTCCTTGCCTCTGTGGGGTAAGTCAGGCCATCTAGCTGTTATCCTATAATGGGATCTGTCCCTCCTGGTCCTTGCCTCTGTTGGATAAGTCAGGCCGTCATTGCTGTTACCCTGAGGCTAGACTGTTCCCTTCCTTCCCTCTGAAACTCTGCCTGCAGCCTGTGTCTGGTGACCTGCCTCTACCTGGAGCCCTACCTTGCCTTGCTTGTGTCTGGAAAATTGCCCTGTTTGGAACTATCTGCTGCTACCTAGCATTGGGAACAGTTGCTGTCTCTGTCCATGCCTTTGCTAGGTAGGTCTGGCTGTTTTGCTGCTACCTAGTGTTGGGAATGTCTCATTGTGTTCAGCGTTCTGTGAAATGAGACCCGGCCCTATGTCCTGTACCAAGGAGGGGTCCCAGCTTGGTGTTCCATGTTCCTGTTGCTCCCCTGGCTCTGTTCTGCATTCCTGTTCTCCCTTGACCCAGGCTCTGTGTTTTCATCTTGTTGATGTGCCTTGCCCAGCCCGGTGCTGGGGTTCCCTTGTCCTGTCCAGGAGTCTCACATCCAGTCCTGTGCCTCTCCTCATCTTGTAGCCATGTCTTGTCCTCGCCTGGTTCTGGAGTCTGAGCCCAAGTCAAGACCCAGGTTCTGGGTCCTTGCCCAGTCTTTGGCTCGGAGTCCAAGCCCAAGCTCCTAGATCCCAGTTCCATATCCTGGTTCCACTATCCTCGTCAAGTCCTAGCCCAGGCCTGGAATCCTTGTCTCGACTGGGACCTTTGTCATGTCCAGCATCCTTTCTTCCTCACTTCCCTTGCTTCCTTCTCATGCCTAGTCCTGTTCCTGGTAGTTCAGTGTCTTTGTCTTGCTTTTGGGTCCACTCCCTTCACCCCCCATTATGACAGAGACAGATAAAGTAATGGGGGCCAGTGACTCAGGAAATAAAGGAAGGGACAGAGAGGAATGGCTACCAGAGCCTAAAGAAATCATTATTCATGCTACCTTACTGGAGGCCACCAAAGTGGAATATGAGGTTCTGTTCCTCTAATCTGTGTTTAGACTTGATTCAGTGGTGAAGGAAGCCATATTGGTGTGGGAATGGGAAGTGGAATTAAGCTTGCTAGCCACTGGAATATGCTGGCTGGGTATACCAGATACAGCAAAGGTGCTCAACAAATTAGTACCCAGTCGATATCAGGTCTCACTGATGAAGGGGAGGCTGCTATAGGAGTTCAAGATGCAATAAATGACGAAGACAGACTGGCAGCTGAAATGCCATCTCCTCTGGAAGAACTGGATACGGCCCTGAATGTTAAAAGAGGAGGTATAGTGGCAGATGTAACATGTTTGTCTGGTGGCAGATTGATGGAGGCACTCCAGGCACATTGCTATCATCTATCTGCTCGTACTCCACCCCTTCCTCCCACCATTTTTATACTAGTTATCTCCTCTTTCTTTCCAGTTCTGATGAAGGGTCATAGTCCATTGGTGAGACCACACTTGGAAGACTGTCTGCAGTTCTTGTCAGCTGGCTACAGGCAGGATGCCATAAAACTGCAGAGTGGAATCACAAGGTCCGGAGGCTTCAGTCCTATGGAGCATGGAGCTGAGAGGTTAATAAAATCATGGGCAGAATTGTCTGGTCATAGTCCTTTTCACAGGACAGGTGAGTCTAAGACTAGAGAACATAGATCTAAGGTCAGGAGGAAAGTATTTAAAAGGTTCCTGAGTGCCGGAATTTTAATGCAGGAAGTGGTAGATTTGTGGAGCAAGCTGTCAGAGTAATTAAGAGTTTAAAGGGCCTTTAGACAGATATATTTATAGGAAGGATATGAGTTAAATACAGGCAAATGGGATGATATCAGTAATTAAATGTTTGGAATGGATGAGTTGTCCCAAAGGGCTGCTTCAGTGCTGAAGGACTGTATGACTCCCTGATTGAATGTGCAAACTCTTAGACTGAGATCTGAAGATGAATGAAGAGCTTCCATTATTTCAACCAGTGAGTTCTAGGCGAACAAATCCTACCGAAGAATAAACAACAATAAACATTTAACAACAGTGACTGATTCATAAACTCTTACCATTTGCAAACATTTCCCAGATAGTTTTCAAACTGTCTCACAAAATGTCCATTCTCACTGACTCTATGCCAACTCTCAAAGTTTTACCACCCAGTCCCTTTCACTCTCTTATCTATTGTCTTTCCCAGCAACCCTCACCACTAATTCTCTTGCCACTTAGCAAGGCCACCAAAAAGTTATGGTAGCTATTTAACCTATCATAATATTTCTCATCTTCATGTAGTCACAGTTACTGTGTGCAATCTTCGCACTGAGTATGCCCAAGGTCAAGTTCAAACCCAAGTTACTGGAGCTGTAAGACAGCTATTGTCACAACGGCACCATTATAGCATTCACTTGAAGCCAAAGTGATAGCCTAAATGATGTATGTAACAGGTGTCTGTCTGTAAGAATCTCCTTGACAAATGCTGGAAGACATATCTAATATCCTCTATTCAGGTTAAAAATAATGAAGTCACTATATGGAGCTGGGAAAAAGGTTACATTTTGGAAGCCAATCTGTGGAGATTATTACAGATTTCAAGGTGTTCTGCAAACAGTTCTTCAGTCAGCGTGCCATACTCTATAAATTGGTGTGAATAGAGTGCATCCTGAAAATTGCTGAGCAGATGTCAGGCTTTCCAATTGCTCATTTAAAAATCTCGCCTCAAGAGCCACAGACCTGAGGTCAATGCAATTAAACCACTAATGAGAATGAAAGAATGGAAAGGTACAAAGAGGCTGGCTATAAATCAAGATACCTTGGCAGATGTGAAGGCAGAATTGCTGTGTCATGGTATTAGCTAATTTTCCTCTTAAAACATGATCCAGTTTACCTCTCCATTGAAAAGTATATACAGCATCTTGACTCTTCAGTTACACTATTATTGTTATTATCTGTCACACAGAGATGAACTGTTGTAAATGCTTATTACATTTAGTAGGAAAGATTTTCTGTAACGATCCTTGTGACAGAGGAGCTGAATGAGTCTGTTCGAAAGGCTGCTTCACTACTTATTCAGTTGGTCATGAAGAGGATGTGCCAGATTGTCCATAATGGATAAGTTTGTTTCAAGATCTCCTCTCCATCACTATCTCAGAAGTGTCTGGGTTGTAGCCAAGGATGGATCCAATCTTTTTGATGAGACATGT